>NC_041730.1:133655729-134264896 GCF_004115215.2 Ornithorhynchus anatinus | reverse complement strand
GCGCTCTGCATAAACTAAGTGCTCGATCCGTTGTGGGCAGAAATTGTCTCTCTTTATTGCTAAATTATACTTTCCAAGCACTTAGTGCAGTGCTCTGTACACAGTAAGCACTCAGTAAATACCAGTGAATAAATAAATAGGATTGGTTAAATACTGAGTTTTGATGGATCGTGCCTACCAACTGATATTGTCCTCTCCCAAGTGCTTAATAAAGCGCTCTGCACAAAGTACTCAATAAATGCAACTGATTAACAGTAGAGCCTTATGGGTGGAATAAAGTTTGCAAGGAGGCAACGATCTGTTGGCTGGATTGCCCCATTCTGGGAGGAATGTGAGGTAGAAATGGTAGAAATCACTTCCCTTGAAATCACTGGTGGAAATCCCTGGTAGAAATCACTTCCCCCGACAATGATTCCACCGGGGGGTTCTGCTTTTGCCAATAGATCCACTGCACTGACAAGCACCTCAACAATTTGCAGTTCTATTCTGTTCTCATTTCCATTTATTTTCTCTCTCTACATTTGACTGATCTGAAAGATGCCCCTCTAATAATAATGTTAATAATAATGTTGGTATTTGTTAAGCGCTTACTATGTGCAGAGCACTGTTCTAAGCGCTGGGGTAGATGCAGAGTACTCAGGTTGTCCCATGTGAGGCTCACAGTCTTCATCCCCATTTTACAGATGGGGGAACTGAGGCACAGAGAAGTGAAGTGACTTGCCCACAGTCACACAGCTGACAAGTGGCGGAGCTGGGATTCGAACCCATGACCTCTGACTCCCAAGCCCGGGCTCTTTCCACTGAGCCACGCTGCTTCTCATATCACACTCGATGAAGGCAGATGAAATGGGTGTGGGCTCAATGGTGTCTTTTAGCAGTGTGTCCTAATGGTTAGAGCCAGGGCCTGGGAGTCAAAAACCAAGGGTTCTAATGCTGGCTCTGCCACTATACCTGCTGTGTGACCTTGGGCAAGGCACTTCCCTTCTCTGTGACTCAGTAACCTCATCTGTAAAATGGGGATCAAGACTGTGAGCCTCATGTGGGACAGGGACTTGTCCAACCCTGATTTCCTTGTATCTACCCAAGAGCTTAGAACAGTGTTTGGCACATAGTAAGTGCTTAAATACCACAATTATCATGATCACTGAGGTCTCCTGCAGAGAGATCCGGGGAGATTGGGAGAGGGGGTGTGGATGGTTCCGTGCAAACCTTCGCTGCTCCTGCAAAAACAAGTGAAGTGCACAGTCTGCTGGTGGGAATATCTTGGACCTGACATATTCGGTGAGCACCAAATCACGGGAATAAAACCGGCAGCTGAGCGGTGTGGGCCCATCTGACAGCCGGTCTGACAACCACAACTGGCTCTCGTCCGTGACATCGAGGAGATTCCATCTCATCCTGGCTTCCACTGCCTCAAAAGAAACGCAGCTGCAGGATGGGTCCACCGAAAAACCTCAGAAGAGCAGGTGGCTGCTGGAGCTGACGCTGTGGTTCCGGCCGTGCTTTGGACTCTGAACCGTGAGGGGCCTGAAATTCTGCTCCTTTAGCTAAAGCACCCTATTGATTTTTGCTTTTATTTTCCCTATTTACCTTTGTGTTTTATCCTTTCATTCCTTCAATCGTATCGAGTGCATACTGTGTGCAGAGCGCTGTACTAAGTGCTTGGGAGAGTACAAAATAACAATAAACAGACACATTCCCTGACCACAACGAGCTTACAGTCAAGAGGGGGAGAGGGGCATTAATAAATAAATGACAGTTATGTACATAAGTTCTGTTGGTCTGGGAGTGTGGACAAATAAAGGGAGCAAATCAGGGTGACGCAGAAGGGAGTGGGAGAAGAGGAAAGGAGGGTTTAGTCAGAGAAGGCCTCTTGGAGGAGATGGGCCTTTAATAAGGCTTTGGAGGAGGGGAGAGTGATTGTCTGTGGGATTTGAGGAGGGAGGGCGTTCCAGGCCAGAGGCAGGACGTGGGCCAGGGGTCAGCGGCGAGATAGACGAGATTGAGGTACCGTGAGAAAGTTAGCATTTGAGGAGTGAAGTGTGTGGGCTGGCTCGGAGGAGGAGAGTAGCGAGGAGAGGTAGGATGGGGCAAGGTGATGGACGGCTTATTCTGTTTTAGTAGTTTACCCCTCCTGATAGGTCTATTTCCAGTCCCCTCCCTGACTTGTATTTATAGATAGTAAACCCTTAGTAAAGATAGTAAAGGGCCAGGGACTGAATCTAATTCCCACCTGAGAATTCTTTTCCCGCACTTAGTGTGCCGCTTTGCAAACGGTAGGCGCTTAATAGATACTGTTTCTATTACAACTACCCTGCCACTTTAGGCCTCTGGTCAATGCTCTCTTAAATTAAGCATTGGAATGTGTCAGCTTATGGTTCTATTGTACTCTCCCAATCGCTTAGTACAGTGCTCCACTCAAACACAATTGAATGAATGAATGAAACACTCAATAAATACGACTGTCTGGTTGATTGATTGAATGAATTGCAAGGGACCAGAAAATGTGTTCGATTGCGTTGTCCTGGGCCAGGTTCTCTCACCCAAGGGGATGCTTTTGCGATCAGCACTGTCTTCTAACCCACATCAATTTGCCGAAATTTTAAGGCTCCCGGAGGGGCATATTGTCTTTACAGACAAACAACTCCTAGACAACAATGAAGGATCAATGCACAGTTCATAAAATTCAAAATTACCTGAAGTGCTTGTTCTGCACACAAAACATACAGATCAGAGCTGAAGCTTTCTGAAGAATCGAGGGCAGATTTTCCTTCGTTGGCCGCTTTGATGAATTCGTATGCCTTTTTCAGGGATTCCGTATCTTTAAAAGATAAAAATAAGGCAGGTACGAAGAATATTGCACCGATCGGCGATCCATCGATGAAACGCAGAATGGCAGAGGAATGAGATCGACCACATTCTTCGCCCACAGTAAGCGTCGTCTTTTCTGAGCGATATTCCCATTTCCCTCCACATCCCATTGCGTCAATTCAAGCACAGTTTCCCATAGTTCTGCAGTCAGTCTGTGGCCACCATTTTCCTGGTACTGACGTGGATGATCCCTAAGAGGAGCTTATACTCTGGTCAGGGAACGGTGGCTGACTCTTTCCCTCTTCAAAACCCTTCTTAAAAATCACCTCCTCCAAGAGGCGTTCCCAGACTGAGCTCCTCTTCTCCCTCTACTCCCTCTGCCATCCCCCCTTTACCTCTCCGCAGCTAAAGCCTCATTTTCCCCTTTTCCCTCTGCTCCTCCACCTCTCCCTTCCCATCTCCACAGCACTGTACTCGTCCGCTCAACTGTATATATTTTCGTTACCCTATTTATTTTGTTAATGAATTGTACATCGCCTCGATTCTATTTAGTTGCCATTGTTTTTACGAGATGTTCTTCCCCTTGACGCTGTTTATTGCCATTCTTCTTGTCTGTCCGTCTCCCCCGATTAGACCGTAAGCCCGTCAAACGGCAGGGACCGTCTCTATCTGTTGCCGACTTGTTCATCCCAAGCGCTTAGTACAGTGCTCTGCACATAGTAAGCGCTCAATAAATACTATTGAATGAAGCATAAGGTTAGTTGAAAAGGGAGAGGAGAAATAGGGCAAGTGTTGTGGCTCAGCGGCAAGAGCCCGGGTTTGGGAGCCAGAGGTCATGGGTTCGAATCCCGGCTCTGCCACCTGTCAGCTGTATGACTGTGGGCAAGTCGCTTCACTTCTCTGTGCCTCGGAGACCTCATCTGTCAAATGGGGATGAAGACTGTGAGCCTCACGTGGGACAACTTGATTACCCTGTATCTACCCCAGCTCTTAGAACAGTGATCTGCACATAGTAAGTGCTTAACAAATACCGACATTATCGCTCAACTGTATATATTTTCATTACCCTATTTATTTTGTTAATGAGATATACGTCACCTTGATTCTATTTATTTGCTATTGTTTTAATGAGATGTTCATCCCCTTGATTCTATTTATTGCTATTTTTCTTGTCTGTCCGTCTCCCCCGATTAGACTCTAAGTCCGTCAGAGGGCAGGGACTGTCTCTTATCTGTTACGATTTGTACATTCCAAGAGCTTAGTACAGTGCTCTGCACACAGTAAGTGTTCAATAAATACTATTGAATGAATGAATGAATGAATGATGGTCCTGAAGAAAAGAGGGGGAATATTGAATGGTTTGCAACTGCTAGATCAGTCAATCAGTGGTATTTATTGAGCACTTACTGTGCACATAGCATGAAACTAAGCACTTTTTTATGGTATTTAATAATGATGATTATTATTATAGTACTTGTTAAGTGCTTACTATGTGCCAAGCACTGTTCTAAATTCTGGGGTAGATAAAAGTTAATGAGGCTGGATACAGTCCCTGTCCCACATGGGGCTCACAGTCTTAATCCCCATTTTCCAGATGATGTAACTGAAGTCCAGAGAAGTGAAGTGACTTAATAATAATAATAATGATGTTGGTATCTGTTAAGTGCTTACTATGTGCAGAGCACTGTTCTAAGCGCTAGGGTGGATTCAGCGTAATCAGATTGTCCCACATGAGGCTCACAGTCTTCATCCCCATTTTACAGATGAGGTCACTGAGGCACAGAGAAGTTAAGTGACTTGCCCACAGCCACACAGTTGACAAGTGGCAGAGGTGGGATTCGAACCCACGACCTCTGACTCCAAGCCCGTGCTCTTTCCACTGAGCCACGCTGCTTCCCATACTTGCTCAAGGTCCCACAGCTGAAAAGTGGTGGAGTAGGATTAGAACCCAGGTCATTCTGACTCCTAAACCCCTGCTCTATCCACTAGCCACACTCTTTCTCATGCACTCCATTTCCAGGCCTACAGCACTTAACGCTCATTTCCTAATTTATTTTAATGTCTCCTCCTTTGGCCCATAAGCTTCTTCAGGGTAGGGATCTACCCCCCTCTATACTATAAGCTCACTGTGGGCAGGGAACGTGTTTGTCTTGAGAAGCAGCGTGGCTCAGTGGCAAGAGCCTGAGCTTGGGAGTCAGAGGTCATGGGTTCGAATTCTAGCTCTGCCACTTGTCAGCTGTGTGACTGTGGACGAGTCACTTCACTTCTCTGTGCCCATTTTACCTCATCTGTAAAATGGGGATTAACTGTGAGCCTCACATGGGACAACCCGATGACCCTGTATCTCCCCCAGCGCTTAGAACAGTGCTCTGCACATAGTAAGCACTTAACAAATGCCAACATTATTATTATTACTGTTGTATTCTCCCAAGCGCTTAGTACGGAGAAGCAGCATGGCTTAGTGGAAAGACCCGGGCTTGGGAGTCAGAGGTCTTGGGTTCTAATCCTGGCTCCGCCACTGGTCAGCTGAGTGACTTTGGGCAAGTCACTTCACATCTCTGGGCCTCAGTTACCTAATCTGTAAAACGTGGATTAAGACAGTGAGCCCCACGTGGAACAACCTGATGACCTTGTATCTACCCAGAGCTTAGAACAGTGCTTGGCACATAGTAAGTGCTTAACAAATACCAACTTTATTATTACAGAGAAGCTGCGTGGCTTAGTGAAATGAGCACAGGCTTGGGAGTCAGAGGTGCTCTATCCACTAGGCCACGCTGCTTCCTAACCTTGATTCACTTATATCTGCCCCGGCACTTAGAATAGTGCTTGACCCATAGTAAGTGCTTAACAAAGCACTCAGTAAGCTCCCCCTCTCCTACCTCACCTCACTGATTTCTTACTAAATTCCAGTCCGTACACTTCACTCCTCTAGGTCAGCTTGCTTACCGTGGCCCAGTTTCATCTATCTTACCATGGAATCTTTTCTCACTTGCTCCCTGTAGCCTGGAACTCCCTCCCCTTCCACATACACCAGATCACCACTCTCCCCACCTTAAATGTCTTAAGGCCACCTCTCCTCCAAGAAGACTTCCCTTATTAAGCGCTTTTTTCCCTGGCTTCCCCCCCCTTCTCTGTCATCTATGCACTTGGATCAGTAACCTTTGGGCATTTGATATCCAACTCACCCTCAATCCCACAGCACTTATGTATATATCTTTAAATTTCTCTTCACAACATCGCCAAAATCCACCCTTTCCTCTCCATCCAAAGCACTACCTTGTTAGTAGAGTCACTCATCATATCCTGACTGGATGACTGCAACAGCCTCATTTCTGATCTCCCAACCTCCTGTCTCTCCCCACTTCAGTCTATACTTCACTCTGCTGCCCGGATTATCTTTCTACAGAAAAGTTATGGGCATGCCTTCCATCTCCTCAAAAACCTCCAGTGGTTGCCTATCAACGTCTGTATCAAGCAAAAACGCCTCACTCTTGGCTTCAAAGCTGTCCATCCCTTTGCCCCTTCCTACCTCACCTCGCTTCTCTCCTTCTGCAGCCCAGCCGGCACACTCCGCTCCTCTGCCACCGCTCGCCTCCTCAGTGGGCCTCGTTCTCGCCTGCCCCGCCGTTGACCCCGGCCCACGTCCTGCCTCTGGCCTGAAATGCCCTCCCTCCTCACATTTGCCAAACTAGCTCTCTCCCCCTCTTCAAAGCCCTACTGAGAGCTCACCTCCTCCAGGAGGCCTTCCCAGACTGAGAACTCCCTCTCCCTCTACTCCTCCTCCCCTCCCCATTCCCCTTACTCCTTCCCTCTGCTCTTCCCCCTTTCCCTCCCCACAGCACTTGTGCATATCTGTCTATATTATTTATTACTCTATTTTGTTAATGACATGTACATATCTATGATTTTATTTATTTTGATGGTATTGATGCCTGACTACTTGTTTTATTTTGTTGTCTGTCTCCCCCATTCATTCATTCATATTTATTGAGCGCTTACTATGTTCAGAGCACTGTACTAAGCACTTGGAATGTACAAATCGGTAACAGATAGAGACAGTCCCTGCCCTCTGACAGGCTTATGGTCTAATGGGGGGACACAGACAGACAAGAACATTTAGACTGTGAGCCCGTTGTTGGGCAGGGATTGTCTCTATCTGTTGCCGAATTGTATATTCCAAGCGCTTATTACAGTGCTCTGCACAAAGTAAGCGTTCAATAAAAACAAATGAATGAATCAAAAGACATTTTTTCACTTTGTACAGGCAGATTTTTTAAAGTAAAACTGTGATCAGAATGGTTTACCTTGATGATTCTCTGCTCCACATAACAGTTGTCTGATCATCAGATCCATGTCGCTTTCAACTTAAGGGCTCCTTCGGAACAACAGCTGCAACAAATGAACAAGCAATCCAGGCACGGGAAATTGCGGTTTGTCAAATCGGAGATTTCCCAGTGGTCGGGTAATGGCTCACGTGGCAAGAGAAACAGCCGGTACACGACATTTCTGTCTTCTTTTAGAACACAGAGCTAAATGGGTCGGTCGTGGCAGTTCGGATCAGTGTGGGTTGCCTAAGGAAGCAGATCTGGAAGACGGCCTCCTGGCCGGCCTAGCGTAGCAGGCCGGGGCGTCAGAGGGTGACCTGGGTTCTGATCCCACCTCCCTCACATCCCAGCTGAGACCTTGGGCAAGTCACTTAACTTTACTAACTTCAGGTTCCTCCTCTGTAAAACGGGAATTTGATATTTGTTCTTCCTCCTAATTAAGTGCCCCATATGGGGCAGGGACTGTCTCTGGTTTAATTGTATTTTCTCTAACACTTAGTATAGTACGTGGCACAGAGTATGAGCTTAAATAAAACTAGCGTCATGTCTGTAGGGTCTCACAAGCTGTCACTGGGCTGAAATGGTCAGGATCGGCAAAGCCCTGTGAACCCTCCAAGGGACCCCCCTCCCCGGGATAAGAGGGAGGGAAATGGGGGCAGTGCCCTCTGCAGCGTGGCTCAGTGGAAGGAGCCTGGGCTTCGGAGTCAGGGGTCATGGGTTCGACTCCCAGCTCGGCCACTTGTCAGCTGTGTGACTGTGGGCGAGTCACTTAACTTCTCTGTGCCTCAGTTACCTCATCTGTAAAATGGGGATTAACTGTGAGCCTCACGTGGGACAACCTGATGACCCTGTATCTACCCCAGCGCTTAGAATAGTGCTCTGCACATAGTAAGTGCTTAACAAATACCAACATTAATTAATTAAGCTCACTCGCCTAACCGCACTTTCAATTCCAATCTGCAGTAAAATCAAGCCTCGCCAGCAGCACTGGTCCTCAGTTCCCTCATCTGTAAAATGGGGATTGAGACTGTGAGCCTCACGTGGGACAGGGACTGTGTTCCACCCAACTTGCTTGTATCCACCCCAGCGATTAGTACAGTGCCTGGCATATAGTAGGCCATTAACAAATATGGGAAACAGCAAGGAGAGGTGGATAAAGTACGGGCCTCAGTCAGAAGTCAAGGATTCTAATCCCGGCTCCACCACTAGTCTGCTGTGTGGCAAAGGGCAAGTCACTCAACTTCTCTGTGTCTCAGTACCCCCATCTGTAAAATGGGGATTGACACTGTGAGCCCCACGTGGGACAGGGACTGTGTCCAACCCAATTTGCTTGTATCCACCCCAGCGTTTAGTACAGTGCCTGGCATATAATAATGTTGGTATTTGTTAAGCGCTTACTATATGCAGAGCACTGTTCTAAGCACTGGGGGAGATACAGGGTCATCAGTTTGTCCCAAATGAGGCTCACAGTTAATCCCCATTTTAAAGATGAGAGAACTGAGGCACAGAGAAGTGAAGTGACTTGCCCACAGTCACACAGCTCACAAATGGCAGAGCTGGGATTCAAACCCATGACCTCTGACTCCCAAGCCCAGGCTCTTTCCACTGAGCCACGCTGGCCATTAACAAATAGAGAAGCAGCATGGCTCAGTGGAAAGAGCACGGGCTTGGGAGTCAGAGGTCATGAGTTCAAATCCCAGCTCCGCCACTTGTCAGCTGTGTGACTCTGGGCAAGTCACTTAACTTCTCTGTGCCTCAGTTACCTCATCTGTAAAATGGGGGTTAAGACTGTGAGCCCCACGTGGGACAACCTGATTCCCTTGTGTCTACCCCAGCGCTTAGAACAGTGCTCGGCATATAGTAAGAGCATAACAAATACCAACATTATTATTATTATTAAATAGGGGAAACAGCATGGTGAGGTGGATAAAGTACGGGCCTCGGAGTCAGAGGTCAAGGATTCTAATCCCGGCTCCGCCACTAGGCTGCTGAGTGGCAAAGGGCAAGTCACTCAACTTCTCTGTGCCTCAGTACCCCCATCTTTAAAATGGGGATTGAGACTGTGAGCCCCATGTGGGAGAGAGACTATATCCGACCCAATTTGCTTGTTTCCACCCCAGTGCTTACCACAGTGCTTGGCACCTAGTAAGCCCTTAACAAATAAGCGAAATAGCACAGAGTAGTGGATAGAGCATGGGCCTGGAAGTCAGAAGATCATGGATTCTAATCCCGGCTCCATGGCTAGTCTGATATATAACCTTGGGCAAGTCACTCAACTTCTCTGTACCTCAGTTCCCTCATCTGTAAAATGGGGATTGAAACTGTGAGGCCCACCTGGGACAGGGACTGTTGTCCAACCCAATTTGTTTATATCCTCCCCAGCGCTTAGTACAGTGCCTGGCACATAGTAAACACTTAACGAACACCACAGTTATTATCATTACCCAAGAGCTTAGAACAGTACTTGACACATAGTAAAAGCTCACCAAGTACCACCGTTATTATTATTAATGATTATTAAACTTGGGCAGGATATTCATTAATTCATTTATTCAGTTATTATTGAGCGCTTACTGTGTGCAGAGCACTATACTAAGCGCTTGGGGAAAGTACAATACAACAATTAATAGTGACAATTCATTCAATCGTATTTATTAATAACAATAATAATGGCATTTTGTTAAGCACTTACTATGTGCTGAGCACTGTTCTAAGTGCTGGGGCAGATACAAGGTAATCAGGTGGTCCCACGTGGTGCTCATGGTCTTAAACCCCATTTTCCAGCTGAGGGAACTGAGACAGAAAGAAGTGAAGTGACTTGCCCACAGTCACACAGCTGACAAGTGGCAGAGCCGGAATTAGAACCCATGACCTCTGACTCCCAAACCCAGCCTCTTTCCGCTATTGAGTCCTCACTGTTTGTGGAGCACTGTAAGCAGCGTGGCTCAGTGGCAAGAGGCCGGGCTTCCGAGTCAGAGGACGTGGCTTCTAATCCCGGCTCTGCAGCGTGGCTCAGTGGAAAGAGGCCGGGCTTGGGAGTCAGAGGTCATGGGTTTGAATCCCGGCTCTGTCACTTGTCAGCTGTGTGGCTGTGGGCAAGTCACTTCACTTCTCTGTACCTCAGTTCCCCCATCTGTAAAATGGGGATTAACTGTGAGCCTCACGTGGAACAACCTGATGACCCTGTATTTACCCCAGTGCTTAAACAGCGCTCTGCACATAGTAAGCGCTTAACAAATACTAACATTATTATTATTACTTGTCTGCTGTGCGAACTTGAGCAAGTCACTTCACTTCTCTGTGTCTCAGTTCCCTCATCTGTAAAATGGGGATTAACTGTGAGCCTCACGTGAGACAACCTGATGACCCTGTATCTCCCCCAGCGCTTAGAACAGTGCTCTGCACATAGTAAGCGCTTAACAAATACCAACATTATTATTATTATTATTACTTGTCTGCTGTGTGACCTTGGGCAGGTCACTGAACTTCTCTGGGGCCCAGTTCCCTCCCCTGGAAAATGGGGATTAAGACTATGAGCCCTACGTGAGACAACCTGTTGACCTTGTATCTACCCCAGGGCTTGCAACAGTGCTCATCACCTAGTAAGAGTGTAGCAAATACCATTATTATCATTATTGCTAAGCGCTTGGAAAGTACGATGCAGCAATAAAGGGGGACAATCCCTGCCCTGCCCACAAGGAGCTGACACCCTCTCCCCTGTTCCCTCCTCCCCCAGGGCGAGGAAAGGAAAGGAGAGACTGAGAATCCTTTCCTTGGGGGGTCCCCGGGGACCCCAAAAGCCAGAACCCCTCCCCTCCCCTCCCCTCCCACCAGCTTTTTCCCAGGACCAGACCTGATCAGCAGCTCGGGCAGAGCAACAAAGCATCCTCCGTTTCCTAGCAACCGCGCCGCTACGGGCTCTGCTCCGGGACAAACTTAGTATCCTAGGAACAGCCATTCATTCATTCATTCATTCATTCATTCATTCATTCATTCATTCATTCATTCATTCATTCATTCATTCATTCTAATAATGTTGGTATTTGTTAAGCGCTCATTGTATGCTAAGCACTTTTCTAAGCCCTGGGCAGGGATACAAGGTGATCAGGTTGTCCCACGTGAGGCTCACAGTGTTCATCCCCATTTTACAGACGAGGGAACCGAGGCCCAGAGAAGTGAAGTGACTTGCCCAAGGTCCTACAGCTGACAAGAGGAGGAGCCGGGATTAGAACACATGATCTCTGACTCCCAAGCCCGGGATCTTCCCATTCATTCATTCAATAGGATTTATTGAGCTCTTACTATGTGCAGAGCACTGTACTAAGCGCTTGGAATGTACAAATCAGCAACAGATAGAGACAGTCCCTGCCCATTGACGGGCTTACAGTCTAATCTGAGCCATGCTGCTTCTCTGGATGGATTCATCCTTCCATCCATCCATCCATCCATCCATCCATCCATCCATCCATCCATCCATCCATTTTCATCCATTAGAAGCAGCGTGGCTCAGTGGAAAGAGCCCGGGCTTGGGAGTCGGAGGTCATGGGTTCGAATTCCGACTCTACCACTTATCAGCGGTGTGACTGTGAGCAAGTCACTTCACTTCTCTGGGCCTCGGTTCCCTCATCTATAAAATGGGGATGAAGACTGTGAGCCTCACATGGGACAACCTGATTACCCTGTATCCCCCCCAGCACTTAGAACAGCGCTTTACACATAGTAAGCACTTAACAAATACAAAACATTATTATTATTGTTATTATCCATTCATTCATTTTCATTCATTCATTCATTTTCATTTAGCGTGGCTCAGTGGAAAGAGCCCGGGCAGTGGAGTCAGAGACCATGGGTTCGAATCCCGACTCTGCTCCTTGTCAGCTGTGTGACTGCAGGCAAGTCACTTCACTTCTCTGGGCCTCAGTTACCTCATCTGGAAAATGGGGATGAAGACCGAGAGCCTCATGTGGGCCAACCTGATTACCCTGTATCTACCCCAGCGCTTAGAACAGTGCAGTGCACATAGTAAGCACTTAACAAATACCAAAATTATTATTATTCATTCATTCGTTCATTCGTTCATTTTCACTCAGACATTTTCATTCATTTATTCATTTTCATTCATTCATTCATTCATTCATTCATTCATTCATTCATTCATTCATTCTTCGTTCGTTCATTGAATCATATTTATTGAGCACTTACTGTGTGCAAAGCACTGTACTAAGCGCCTAGGAAAGTACACTAGAACAACAGACCTATTCCCTGCCCACATGAGCTCACCAACTAGAGGGGGAGACAGGCGTTAATGTAATGATGATAGAGAGGCTGTGGTAATAACAGTGCTCTGCACACAGTAAACACAATCAGTACGGTTGAATTGAATGAATAGAGGGAGACAGGCATTAATCTGACTCTGATTAAGATAATCTCTGCCTTAAAAATTGGATTTAACACAACCTATAGATTGGGATCTTTTTTACATTTATAATAATAATAATTATAGTATTTCTTAAGCGCTTACTATGCACCAAAGCACTGTTCTAAGCGCTAAGATAGATACAAGGTAATCAGGTTGTCCTACGTGGGGCTCACAGTCTTAATCTCCATTTTACAGATGAGATAACTGAGGCATAGAGAAGTGAAGTGACCTGACAAGGTCACACAATTGACAAGCGGCAGTGCCGGGGTTAGGACCCATGACCTCTGGCTTCCAAGCCTGTGCTCTTTCCACTAAACCACGCTGCTTCACAGAGCCATAACTTTATTAGTGACAGGGTATTCAGAAGACCATTTAAGGGTCTTGCTTTTCCACAGAATCTGTGTATGCTCGTATATATATATATATACGTATATATATATAAGCAATATTTCCGATAGCACCATCTCTGTTTTGCATCTCTCAAAGTAGTTTCTGCCATGCAGTGTCTCTTAAATGTTATATAATGAGAGATTTTCTTTAATTCTCCAATACTGGAGCTTGAGACTCATTTCCCCAGATATTCAATAACCTTAAATATTAAGGATGAAAGAGAGCCCCACCTTTATGCTACTCTCCAATTCATTTTGACGAGCAAATCGAAGACAAAGCAGACTTATCTTTTCACCTCCTTAAGAATGCAGGGAAGGATTGTAACAGGTCATCACTGGTTTCTAATTTATTACTGCGAAAGGCTGTTTCTTGGAATTTCCTTTGGGAACTCTCTTCTCCCTTCACTGTGCAACTGTTATCCAAACAGACATCTCGGTCCCTCCTGCTGGACAGATCTGCACAATATCGCTGTCATCGAGTGGTCATCCAGAAATTCTTCAGCCTTTCCCTTAGCTACGAGCAAAACAGGGCCCCTTCTCCTTGAATTCTGAGTCCAAAAGGGAAGAGAGTTGAGAACTGGTGTAACCTTTTAGTCCGTTACCTTGTTGTCCACAACGAGCCGTGGCAGAGAGAATCAAAGCATCATTTTCAGTCTAGAGAGGGTCTGCTTTCTCTTTTGCTTTCCCCACGTTAGCTCAGAGAAAATACACCTCCGGCGATGACATCAATCAATAAATTAATCGTATTACTATCGAGTGCTTTACTCTTTAAAGAGCTCTGAACTAGTGCTGATAGAAACAGCTGATAGAAACTGTCTGCAAGGAGCTTATAATCTAGAAAGGGAACAGATATTAAAATAAATCAATTAAGGATATGTGCATAGCTGCTGCGGGACTGAGGCTGGGGTGAATATCAAGTGCTTAAAGGGGTGAGATCTAAGCACGTCCGTGACGCAGAAAGGAGAGGGAGTCGGGGAAATGAGGGTCGATTCAGGGAAGGACCTTTGGAGGAGATGACATTTTATTAAGGCTGTAAAAGAGGGGAGATTAACGGTTGGTGGTATATGAAGAGGCCCAGAGGCCCAGGCCAGAGGGAAGATATGGGTAATAATAATGTTGGTATTTGTTAAGCGCTTACTATGTGCAGAGCACTGTTCTAAGCGCTGGAGTAGATACAGGGTAATCAGGTTGTCCCACATGAGGCTCACAGTTAATCCCCATTTGACAGATGAGGTAACTGAGGCACCGAGAAGTGAAGTGACTTACCCAAAGTCACACGGCTGACAAGTGGCAGAGCCGGGATTCGAACCCATGACCTCTGACTCCCCAGCCCGGGCTCTTTCCACTGAGCCACGCTGCTTCTCTGAAGGGGTCGGTGGCAATACCGACCAGATCGAGGTGCCCTGAGGAGGTGGGCCATGGAGGAGCGGAGTGTGTGGCCTGAGTCGTAGTAGGCGATCAGCGAAGGATGGAATGGGGGGCAAAATGATTGAGTGCTTTATAGCCTAAGGGCAGAAGTTTCTGTTCGATGCAGGGGTGGATGGGCAACCACTGGAGTTTCGTGAGGAGTGGGGTGACATGGACTGAATGTTTTTGTAGGAAAATGATCCGGTGAGCAGAGTGAAGTCTGGACTGGAACCTAATGTGATGGTAGTAAAGGATGGTAGTTAAGGACAATACGAGAGGCAAATGAATGCAGGCTATCCTGTACTACAGGCAATCTGAGAGTAAAGATAGGATCTTGTTCTCCTTGACGGTGAACACTATAATCACAGTGCATGTGTTTCTGTGCTATTTACAATAAAATATGACAGGATGATAGCTTAATTGCTATACTTGTTAATCACACAGTGTGCCAAGTAATAATAATGTTATTTATTAATTGCTCACTGTGTGCCAGGAACTGTGCTGAGTGCTGGGATGGATACAAAAAGCAGCAGCGTGGCTCAGTGGAAAGAGCACAGGCTTGGGAGTCAGGGGTCTTGGGTTCTAATCCCGGCTCCACCACTTGTCAGCTGTGTGACTTCGGGCAAGTCACTTAACTTCTCTGGGCCTCAGTTACCTCATCTGTAAAATGGGGATGAAGACTGCTAGCCCCACAAGGGACAACCTGATCACCTTGTATCCCCCCCAGTGCTTAGAATGGTGCTTTGCACATAGTAAGGGCTTAACAAATACCAACATTATTATACAAGCAAATTGGGTTAGACACAATCCGTGTCCCACATGTCCCACAGTCTCAATCCCATATTACAAATTCATTCATTCATTCATTTATTCATTCAATAGTATTTATTGAGCGCTTACTATGTGCACAGCACTGCTCTAAGCACTTGGAACGTACAAATCGGTAACAGACAGAGACAGTCCCTCCCCTCTGATGGGCTTACAGTCTAATCGGGGGAGACAGACGGACAAGAACAATGGCAATAAATAGGATCAGGGGGATGAACATCTCATTAAAACAATAACAAATAAACAGAATCAAGGTGATGTACATCTCATTAACAAAATAAATAGGGTAATGAAAATATATACAGTTGAGCGGACGAGTACAGTGCTGAGGGGAGGGGAAGGGAGAGGGGGAGGAGCAGAGGGGAAGGGAGGAAAAGAGGGCTTAGCTGAGGAGAGGTGAAGGGGGGGTGGGAAGTGAAGTGACTTGCCCAAGTCACACAGCACACAAGTGGTGGAACTGGAATTAGAACCCAAGACCTACTGATTAGACTGTGAGCCCGTCACTGGGCAGGGATTGTCTCTGTTGTCGAATTGTACATTCCAAGCGCTTAGTACAGTGCTCTGCACAGAGTAAGCACTCAATAAATACGATTATATAAATGAATGAGAGGATAAAACAACAATAACCTCCAGTGGTTGCCCATCCATCCCTACATCCAACAGAAACTTCTGCCCTTAGGCTATAAAGCACTCAATCATTTTGCCCCCTATTCCATCCTTCACTGATCGCCTACTACGACTCAGGCCACACACTCGGCTCCTCCAACGCCCACCTCCTCAGGGCACCTCGATCTGGTCGGTATTGCCACCGGCCACTTACCCATATCCTCCCTCTGGCCTGGTATATGAAGTATATGGAGGAAATATGCAGACGGCTATTAGACCATTTTCTCTGCTCCGTCGAGCCGGAGGGAGGCATTCATTCAATAGTATTTAGTATTTATTGAGCGCTTACTAGGTGCACAGCACTGTACTAAGCGCTTGGGATGAACAAGTCGGCAACAGATAGAGACGGTCCCTGCCGTCTGACGGGCTTACGGTCTAATCGGGGGAGACGGACAGACGAGAACGATGGCGATAGATAGAGTCGAGGGGAAGAACATCTCGTAAAGACAATGGCGACTAAATAGAATCGAGGCGATGTACAATTCATTAACAAAATAAATAGGGTAATGAAAATATATACAGTTGAGCGGACGAGTACAGTGCTGTGGGGATGGGGAGGGAGAGGTGGAGGAGCAGAGGGAAAAGGGGAAAAAGAGGGTTTAGCTGCGGAGAGGTAAAGGGGGGGTGGCAGAGGGAGTAGAGGGAGAAGAGGAGCTCAGTCTGGGAAGGCCTCTTGGAGGAGGTGAGGCATGAGGCACGGGAAGCTGCTCTGATCCTCAGAGGTTATCTGGGAGCTTGGGTTATTTTGGATCAAGCAAAAATAACCCAAACTAAGAGTTTTATGGAGCAAAAACTCCTATCGGCTTCAAAGCTGTCCATCACTTTACCCCTTCTTCCCTCACCTCTCTGCTCTCCTTCTCCATCTCAGCCCGCACACTCCGCTCCTCTGGTGCCGCTAAACCTCTCACGGGGCCTCGTTCTCGCCTGTCCCGCCGTCGACCCCGGCCCACTTCCTACCTCTGACCTGAAATGCCCTCCCTCCTCACATCCGCCAAACCAGCACGCTTCCCCCCTTCAAAGCCCTATTGAAAGCTCACCTCCTCCAGGAGGCTTTCCCGGACTAAGCCCCCCTTTTCCTCTGCTTCTCCTCCCCTCCCCATCTCCCTGACTCCCTTCCTCTGCTCTACCCCCCCCCTCCTCCCCACAGCACTTGTATATATATGTACATATTTATTATCCTATTTATTTTATTCATGATGTGTATCTGTCTATAATTCTATTCATTTATGTTGATGCTATTGATGCCTGTTCACTTGTTTTGATTTCTGTCTCCCTCTTCTACACTGTGAGCCTGTTGTTGGGTAAGGAGTTTCTCTATTTGTTGCCAAACTGAACTTTCCAAATGCTTAGTCCAGTGCTCTGCGTGCAGTAAGTGCTCAATAAATATGAATGAATAAATCACAGGTATAAATAGCTTAATTATAGATCACCATCATCAGCATCATCGTTATGACCATAACCAACATGATCACTCGCATCACCCCCGCTAGAAGCAGCGTGGCTTTCTGGAAAGAGAACGGGCTGGGACTCAGAGGTCGTGGGTTCTAATCCCGGCTCTGCCACTTGTCAGCTGTGTGACTTTGGGCAAGTCACTTCATTTCTCTGTGTCTCAGTTACCTCATCTGTGAAATGGGGATGAAGACTGTGAGCCCTATGTGGGACAACCTGATCACCTTCTATCTACCTCAACACTTAGAACAATGCTTGGCACATAGCATTTAACAAAAGCGTCATTATTATTAGTATTATTATCATCATCATCACCATCATGACCATCCTCATCTCCATGATCATCATCATTATCATACTCATCGTCACCGACTATCTCAAGCCCCTGGTTCGTACCAACCAGGGCTTTCCTGGATTGGGGGACCTCGGTGACCTGTAGTAAAGTCACCGTTCTAAACCCTGGGGGAGATACAAGGTTATTAGGTTGTCCCTGGTAGGGCTCACAGTCTTAATCCCCATTTTACAGATGAGGTAACTGAGGCACAGAAAAGTGAAGTGACTTGCCCGAAGTCACAGAGCTGATAAGTTCATTCATTCATTCATTCAATAGTATTTATTGAGCGCTTACTATGCGCAGAGCACTGTACCAAGCGCTTGGAATGTACAAATTAGTAACAGATAGAGATAGTCCCTGCCCTTTGACGGGCTTACAGTCTAATCTATAATAAGTGGCAGAACAGGAATTAGAACCCATGACCTATGATTCCCTAGCCCGGGCTCTTTCTACTAAGCAGCATTTCTTCTCTACAGGAACCACAAGTGAATGAATGAATCATCACCATCATCATCATAATCATCATTTCCATGACCATTGTCATCACTGTCATCATTATCACCATCCTTATTACCATCACTACGATCAATGTCATCATCATCATCATCATCATTCGTTGATTCATTCAGTTGTATTTATTGAGCCCTTACTGTGTGTAGAGCTCTGTATTAAGCACTCGGAAACTAAATTTGACACCAAATAGAGACAATCCCTCCCCAACAACAGGCTCAGAGTCTAGAATGGGGGAGACAGACATCAAAACAAGCAGACAGGCATCGATAGCATTAATATAGATAAATAGAATTATAGATATATACATGTCATTAATAAAATTAATAGAATAATAAATATGTACAAAAATACACAAGTGGGGCAGGGAAAAGGGGGTAGAGCAAGGGAGTCGGGGCAATGGGGAGGGAAGGAGGAGCAGAGGAAAAGGGGGGGCTCAGTCCGGGAAGGCCTCCTGGAGGAGGTGAGCTCTCAGTAGGGCTTTGAAGGGGGGCAGTGAGCTGGTTTGGCAGATGTGAGGAGGGAGGGCATTCCAGTTCAGTGGTAGGTAGTGGGCCAGGGGTCGACGGCGGGACAGGTGAGAACGAGGAACAATGAGGAGGTTAGTGGCACCAGAGAAGCAGAGTGTGCGGGCTGGGAGGGAGAAGGAGAGAAGGGAGGTGAGGTAGGAGGGGGGCAAGGTGATGGACAGCTTTGAAGCCAATAGTGAGGAGTTTTTGCTTGATAATCATCATCTCCATCACAAACATAAAAATAAGAATAATAATTATGACATTTATAAAGTGCTTACGATGTGCCAGGCACTGTACTAAGTGCTGGATGATCACTACTGTCATCATCACCATCACCATGACTATCACCACTATCATCACCATTATAAGAAACAGAGTGGCTTAGTGGAAAGAGCACAGGCCTGCGAGTCAGAGGACATGGGTTCTAATTCCGGCTCTGCCACTTGTCTGCTGTGTGACCTTGGTGAGTCACTTAAGTTCTCTGGGCCTCAGTTATCTCGTCCTTAAAATGGGGATAAAATGGGGTTGTCCATGTGGGACAACCTGATTACCCTGCACCTACCCCAGCACTTAGAACAGTGCTTGGCACATAGTAAGGGCTGAACAAATACCATCATCATTATTATTATTATCATTAACATCACCACCATCATCATCGTCATCATCATTAACGCCATTCTCACCGCCTCAGCACCATCACTATGATCACTGTCTTCATCATTATCATCACCATCATCATTCTCATAATCACTAGAAGCAGTGTGGTCTAATCGCAAGAGCCCGGCCTTGGGAGTCAGAGGTCACGGGTTCTAATCCTGGCTCTGCCACTTGTCTGCTGTGTGACCTTAGGCAAGTCGCTTCACTTCTCTGTGGCTCAGTTCCCTCATCTGTAAAATGGGGATGAAGACTGTGAGCCCCACGTGGGATGGCCTGATTACCTCGTATCTACCTCGGCGCTTAGCACATAGGAAGTGCTTAACAAATTCCATCATTATTATCAATCATCACTATCACCATGATCATGATCATCATCACCATCATCATCATCGTCATTATCCTCATCATTATCACTAAGACCATCAGTAGTCACCATCATCATTCTTCTCATCACCATCATGGCCACCATTCATTCTTTCATTCATTCCATCGTATTGACTGAGCCCTTACTGTGTGCAAAGCACTGTACTAAGTGCTTGGAAAGTACAATTCAGCAGCAGAAGAGATCATCCCTACCCAACAACGGGGTCACAGTCTAGAAGGGGGAGACAGATAACAAAACAAAACAAGTAGACAGGCTTCAATATTACCGTTCTCATCATCGCAATCAGAGTCCTTCCTTCGATCGTATTTATTGGGCGCTCACTGGGTGCAGAGTGCTTGGAAAGTACAATTCAGTCATCATCGCGATGAGCATCGATCATCATTCTCTTCATTATCCCCATCCCCATCCCCAGCAGCATCACTACTCTCCACCATCACCATCGTATCAGCCTCATCTTGAACGCCCTCATCACTAGCAGCGGTATTTATTGAGCACCCACTGTGTGCAGAGCACTTGGGAACAAGCAGTAAAATAGAAAATGTGGTCCCTACCCTCCAGGAGATTGCAATCTAATGGTGGGGGGAGGAAGAGAATACAAATGGCCAAATTTCCAGCGGGTCAGAGAAAGAACATAGATAAACAGAGACTTCAACATCCACAAGGATGTACCGGTGACTCCTCTGCCGCCCACCTGCTATCGCTCCTTGACTCTGCCGACCTCCTGCTCCACCACACCTCGCCCACTCACCGACTCGGTCACACCCTCGATCTCGTCTGCACTGTCTCCTCCCTCACCAACTCTGAAATCCCTCTCTGTACCGTAACCTTCTCAACTGCCTCCTCTCTCACACTCTCTCCTGCAAATCTGTACTACTCCCCCACAGAGACCTCCACTCTCTTGATCCCATCCGTCTCTCCGAAAGCATCTCTCCCCACCTTGTCTCCCTATCCTCTCTTCCCACTCTCGATGATCAGGTTACCGCTCTCAACTCCATCCTCTCTACTCATCTCAACTCACTCGCCCCCCTTTCCCTCCGCTGCTCTCGCTCCACTAACCCGCAGCCCTGGGTCACTGCCTCTGTCTGCCTCCTTTGGTCTTATGATCAAGCTGCTGAGAGCTGCTGGTGAAGGTCCAAGCACTAAGTCAACCTTATTCACTTCAACTTTATCCTTTCCTGCCTTAACTCTGCCCTCTTCTGCTAGGCAAAACTACTTTTCTTCCCTCATTGACGCCCGTGCCCATCACTCCCGCCAATTGTTCTGGATTTTTAATTCTTTCCTCAGGCCCCCTGTTCCTCCCCATCCCCCATCCTTCACCCCCAATGATCTGGTCCCCTACTTCATCACAAAAATTAAAACAATCAGGTCTGAGCTCCCCAAAGTCACCCCTCCCCTTCTGCCTCCCCCTGCCGCCCCAGCCCTCTCCCCTACTTTCCCATCCTTCTCTGCAGTATCCTCAGAAGAGATCTCCTCCCTCCTCGCAAGTGCCACCCACCTCACCTGTCCTTCGGACCCCATTCCCGCTCACCTTATAAAAACCACTGCCCCTTCCCTCCTCCCCTCCTTAACTTCTATCTTCAACCGCTCACTCTCCAGTGGCTCCTTCCCCTATGCCTTCAAACATGCCCATGTCTCCCCCAACCTAAAAAACCCCTCTCTCGACCCCACCTCCCCTTCCAGTTATCGCCCTATCTCCCTCCTACCTTTCCTTTCCAAACTCCTAGAACAAGTCGTTTACACTCACTGCCTTGAATTTCTCAACTCCAACTCTCTCCTGGATCCCCTCCGATCTGGCTTCCGTCCCCTCCACTCCACCGAGACTGCTCTCTCTAAGGTCACCTGTGACATCCTTCTTGCCAAATCCAATGGCTCCTGCTCTATCCTAATCCTCCTCGACTCTCTGCTGCCTTTGACACGGTCGGCCATCCCCTTCTCCTCCACACCTTATCTCACTTTGGCTTCACGGACTCCTTCCTTTCCTGGTTCTCCTCTTATCTCTCTGACCGGTCATTCTCGGTCTCCTTTGCGGGCTCCTTCTCCCCCTCCCATTCTCTAACTGTTGGGGTTCCTCAAGGGTCAGTTCTTGGCCCTCTTCTGTTCTCCATCTACACTCACTCCCTTGGTGAACTCATCCGCTCCCACGGCTTCAACTATCATCTCTACGCTGAAGACACCCAAATCTACATCTCCTCCCCTGTTCTCTCCCCCTCCCTTCAGGCTAATATCTCCTCCTGCCTCCAGGACGTCTCCACCTGGATGTCTGCCCACCACCTAAAACTCAACATGTCCGAAACTGAGCTCTTTATCTTCCCTCCCAAGCCCTGTCCTCTTCCTGACTTCTCTATCACTGTGGAGGGTGCGACTATCCTTCCTGTCTCACAGGCCTGCAACCTTGGTATCATCCTTGACTCAGCTCTCTCATTCACCCCACACAACCGATCCGTCACCAGCGCCTGCTGGTCTCACCTTTACAATATCGCCAAAATCCTTCCTTCCCTCTCCATCCAAGCGGCTATCGTACTAGTACAAGCTCTCATAATTTTTAATCACTCAATCTCCAATGGCTCCTTCCCCTCTGCCTTCAAACATGCCCACGTCTCCCCCATCCTAAAAAAACCCCACTCTTGACCCCACTTCCCCCTCCAGTTATCACCCTATCTCCCTACTACCCTTCCTTTCCAAAATCCTAGAACGAGTCATCGACAATCGCCGCTTAGAATTCCTCAACTCCCATTCTCTCCCTGACCCCCTCCGATCTGGCTTCCGTCCCCTCCACTCTACCGAGACTGCTCTCTCTAAGGTCACCCGTGACCTCCTTCTTGCCAGATCCGATGGCTCCTACTCCATTCTGATCCTTCTTGACCTCTCTGCTGCCTTTGACACTGTCGACCATCCCCTTCTCCTCCATACCTTATCTCACCTTGGCTTCAGGGATTCCGTCCTCTCCTGGTTCTCCTCTCACCTCTCTGGCTGGTCCTTCTCGGTCTCCTTCGCGGGCACCTCCTCCCCCTCCCATCCTTTAACTGTTGGAGCTCCTCAAGGGTCAGTTCTCGGCCCTCTTCTGTTCTCCATTTACACTCACTCCCTCGGTGAACTCATTCGCTCTCACGGCTTTGACTACCATCTCTACGCAGATGACACGCAGATCTACATCTCCGCCCCGTCTTCTCCCCCTCCCTTCAGGCTCGCATCTCCTCCCGCCTCCGGGATGTCTCCACCTGGATGTCGGCCCACCACCTAAAACTCAACGTGAGCGAGACTGAGCTCCTCATCTTCCCTCCCAAACCCGGTCCTCTCCCAGACTTCCCTATCACCGTGGACGGCACGACCATCCTTCCCGTCTCTCGGGCCCGCGACCTCGGTGTCATCTTGACTCGTCTCTCTCGTTCACCCTACGCATCCTATCCGTTACCGAGACCTGCCGATCTCACCTTTACAATATCGCCAAGATCCGCCCTTTCCTCTCCACCCAAACGACTACCTTACTGCTACGGGCTCTCGTTATATCCGGGCTAGACTACCGTGTCGGCCTTCTCTCTGATCTCCCTTCTTCCTCTCTCGCCCCGCTCCAGTCTATTCTTCACTCCACTGCCCGGCTCATCTTCCTGCAGAAATGATCCGGGCCTGTCAATCCCCTTCTTAAACACCTCCAGTGGTTGCCTATCGACCTCCGCTCCAAACAAAAACTCCTCACTCTAGGCTTCGAGGCTCTACATCACCTTGCCCCTTCCTACCTCTCCTCCCTTCTCTCTTTCTACCGCCCACCCCACATGCTCCGCTCCTCTGCCGCCCGCCTCCTCGCCGTCCCTCGGTCTCGCCCATCCCGCCGTCGACCCCCGGGCCACGTCCTCCCGCGGTCCCGGAACGCCCTCCCTCCTCACCTCCGCCAAACTCATTCTCTTCCCCTCTTCAGAACCCTACTTAAAACTCACCTCCTCCGACAGCCCTTCCCAGACCGAGCTCCCCTTCTCCCTCTACTCCCTCTACCACCTCCCCTTCACCTGTCCGCAGCTTAACCTCTTTTCCTCCCATCTCCCTCTGCTCCTCCCCCTCTCCCTTCCCATCCCCTCAGCACTGTACTCATCTGCTCAACTGTATATATTTTCATCACCCTATTTATTTTGTTAATGAAATGTACATCGCCTCGATTCTATTTAGTTGGCATCGTTTTTACGAGATGTTCTTCCCCTTGACTCTATTTATCGCCATCGTTCTGGTCTGTCTGTCTCCCCCGATTAGACCGTAAGCCCGTCAAACGGCAGGGACTGTCTCTATCTGTTGCCGACTTGTTCATTCCAAGCGCTTAGTACAGTGATCTGCACATAGTAAGCGCTCAATAAATACTATTGAATGAATGAATTAATGAATGAATATCCCAGCTGGATTATTGTGTCAGCCTTCTCTCTGATCTCCCTTCCTCCTGTCTCTCCCCGCTCCAGTCTATTCTTCATTCTGCTGCCTGGATCATGTTCCTGCAGAAATACTCTGGGCCTGTCACTCCCCTCCTTAAGAACCTCCATTGGTTGCCCATCAACCTCCGTAGGAAACAAAAACTTCTCACTCTGGGCTTCAAGGCTCTCCATCACCTTGTCCCCTCCTACCTCACCTCCGTACTCTCTACTGCCCACCCAGTACACTCCGCTTCTCTGCCACTCATCTCCTCACCATCCCCCGTTCTCGCTTATTCCGCCATCGACCCCTGGGCCATGTCCCCCCGCTGTCCTAGAATGCCCTCCCTCCTCACCTCTGCCAAATTAACTCTCTTCCCCTCTTCAAAGCCCTACTGAGAGCTCACCTCCTCCAAGAGGCCTTCCCAGACTGAGCCCCCCCTTTCCCTCTTCTCCCCCCCATCTCCCTTCCCCTCCCCTCAGCACTGTGCTCATTTGTATATATTTTTATTACCCTATTCATTTTCTTAACAGGGTGTACATCCCCTTGATTCTATTTATCATGATTATGTTGTCTTGTTTTTGTCTGTCTCTCCCGATTAGACTGTGAGCCCGTCACTGGGCAGGAATTGTCTCTATCTGTTGCTGAATTGTATATTCCAACTGTTTTGTACAGTGCTCTGCACATAGTAAGTGCTCAGTAAATACTACTGAATGAATGAATGAATGAATAAAAACACGGCATGAACACATTAAGGGACAAACCAAGGCAGTCCAGGATGAATTGGTAAAATTAATAAATCGAAAGTGGCCGTGGAATGAATGCTAGGGTTAGTTTGGGAGTTTGTTTTACCAGGGAAGCCGGGGTCACCCCTTCAAACCTTGCAGTTTGAGACAAAGATAGACATGCTGTCAGCTGGGGTTAATAAGTTGGTTCTGTAGAAGAGAGCTGGCTTTCTTGGTGTGCGTGAACCGAAATGAAGAGGAACTCTGCTAGTGTATTCTGCATAGAAACTGCTCTTATTTTAATCACGCTTCTCCTAAGGGAAAGTTCATTTTGGCCTTTTGAAATAGTAATGGACTTCAAGTCAACTCTAGCCAACCGCCTCTGAATTGCTTTACTTTCAATTCCACCAAACACCGGGGAAAGTTATAATTGTCCCTTAAGGTCGAAAGTCCTCTGCTTGGAAATAATCCTCACTGTCAGTGCATTTTTGAAGGACGAAATGGAGGAGAAAAACATTTATAAAAGAAAGGAAGAAAAGAAAAGTCATTAGAGATACAAAAGAATAGGGAATAATAATGCAAAAATGACCCTGGAAAAAATGAATTATCTTTTATTGGATATTTGTGAATTCAGGACTTAATGAGCTAGACCTGTTAGCCAAGAAGCAGTTCAAGGATGGGGTAATTTTTTCTAAATGGGCACCAATGAAAGCATGATTTGACTGAAAGGAAACAGTCATTTCGATAATTACATTTTCATGAGTTTCTTCCGTTCCAGTCCATTGTTCAAAGATCACATCATGTAAAATATTTTTTTTTTCAGCATGCATGGTGTTTGTTGAAAGGACCTCATGGGATAATCACCTTCAACAGAAGGGTCAGAATGCAAATTGGGTGATTAATATCTCTTTATTCTACCTCCCTCTCCCAGCCCCACAGCACTTATGTACATATCTGCAATTCCTTTATTCATATTAGTTTTTGTTTCCCCCTCTAGTCTGTCAGCTCATTCTACTGAGGGAATCTGCCTGTTATATTGTCATATCATACTCTCCCAAGTGCTTAGAACAGTGCTCTGCACACAGTAAGTGCTCAATAAATACGATTGATTGATTATAGAAGCAGCGTGGCTTAGTGGAAAGAGCGTGGGCTTGCGAGTCAGAAGACTTGGGTTCCAATTCCCCCTCTGCCACTCATCAGCTGTGTGACTTTGGGCAAGTCAATTCATTCTCTGTACCTCAGTTACCTCTCCTGGAAAATGGGGATGATGTGTGAGCCCCACATGGGACAACCTGATGACTGTGTATATACCCCAGTGCTTTGAATAGTGCTTGGCATTTAGTAAGTGCTTAACAAACACCATTATTATTATTTATTATTATTATTATTTTAAGCCATTTAAAACAGATCCAATCCCTCAGACTCTACGTAGTATTTATTGAACACTTACTGAGCACAGAGCACTGTACTAAGTGCTTAGGGGAGTACAAGACATCAGAAGTAGCAGGCATGCTCCCTGCCCGAGGGAAACATACTTGGAGCTGGAGGAACAGGGTGGTCTAGTGGCTAGAGCATAGGCCTAGTAGTCAAAAGACCATGAGTTCTAATCCCAGTTCCACCACATGTCTGCTGCATGACCTTGGGTAAGTCACTTCACTTTGAGGGGGCTTCAGTTTCCTCATCTGTAAAATGGGGAATAAGAGTGTGAGCCTTATGTGGGACAGGGACTGGGTCCAGACTGATTAACTTGTATCCATCCCAGCGCTTAGTACAGCACTTAGTGCCTGCCACATAGTAAACATTTAATAAGTACCATAATTTTTATTATTATCATTACATTCTAGATCCTTATTTAATGTTTATTCCCAATCAGGGACCAGAAGCTAAAGAGCGAAACAAAATGAATCTTCCAACAGTTGTACAAAAAGGCGGTCGTCTAATTTATGGCTTCCTAGGCGATAAATGACATCATTACATAAGACCAGACATGGGACAGTGTGATGATGTCATGGTGCCGCGTGGCTACATCATGGCCCCCGCTGTTCGACTCATAAATCAATCGTGTGAACTGAGACGTTACTTTGGCCAGAGCGCGATATTCAGTTGTACGTAAGATTACGATAAGAATTAGTTGTATTTAAGATTACAGTAAGGATTAGTCGGTAAGATCCACTTATTCTATCCTGCCTTGATTAACAGTTTCCTTGCTGACCTCCCAGCCTCCTGTCTCTCCCCACTCCAGTCCATACTTCACTCTGCTGCCCAGATCACTTTTCTGTGAAAAATTTTCGGCTATGTTTCCCCACTCCTCAAGAAACTCCAGTGGTTGCCCATCCACGTCCACATCAGACAGACACTCCTCACCACTGGCTTCAAAGCAGTCCATCCCCTTGCCCCCTACTACCTCACTTCACTTATTTCCTTCTATAACGCAGCCCTCACAGTCTTCTTTTCTAATGCTAACCTTCTCACTGTTCCTCACTCTCCCCCCTTTCAAAGCCATATTGAAGGCCCATCTTCTCCAAGAGGCCTTCCCTGACTAAGCCCTCCCTTTCCTCTTCTCCCTCTCCCTTCTGTATCTCCCTGACTTGCTCCTTTTATTCAACCCCCTCACAGCCCCACAGCACTCATGTCCATATCTGTCATTTATTTATATTAATGTCTGTATCTCCCTCTAGATTGTTGTGGGCAGGAACTGTGTTGTTATGTTTTAATATTTTACACCCCCAGGTGCTTATTTCGAACTCTGTACCCTGTAAGTGCCCAATAAATACAATGAATGACCGACTGACAGAAGACCTGGGTTCTAATCCCATCTCTGCCCCTTGTCTGTGTCTTATCTTGGGCAAGTCATTTATCTTCGTTGTGCCTCAGTTCCCTCATCTGTAAAATAGGGATTCTGGCAAGGTGGATTAGAACATGGGACTGGGAATCAGAAGAACCTGAGTTCTAATCCCAGGCTCCGCCACTGGTCTGCTGTGTGTCCTCAGGCAAATAACCTAACTTCTCTGAGCCTCAGTTCCCTCATCAGAATAATAATAATATTGTTGGTATTTGTTAAGCGCTTACTATGTGCAGAGCACTGTTCTAAGCGCTGGGATAGATACAGGGGAATCAGGTTGTCCCACATGAGGCTCACAGTCTTCATCCCCATTTTACAGATGAGGGAACTGAGGCACAGAGAAGTAAAGTGACTGGTCCACAGTCACACAGCTGACATTCATTCATTCAATAGTATTTATTGAGCGCTTACTATGTGCAGAGCACTGTACTAAGCGCTTTGAATGAACAAGTCGGCAACAGATAGAGACGGTCCCTGCCGTTTGACGGGCTTACGGTCTAATTGGGGGAGACGGACAGACGAGAACCATGGCGATAGAGTCGAAGGGAAGAACATCTCGTAAAAACAATGGCAACTGAATAGAATCGAGGCGATGTACATTTCATTAACAAAATGAATAGGGTAATGTAAATATATACAGTTGAGCGGACGAGTACAGTGCCGAGGGGATGGGAAGGGAGAGGGGGAGGAGCAGAGGGAAAAGGGGAAAATGAGGCTTTAGCTGCGGAGAGGTAAAGGGGGGATGGCAGAGGGAGTAGAGGGAGAAGAGGAGCTCAGTCTGGGAACGCCTCTTGGAGGAGGTGATTTTTAAGTAGGGTTTTGAAGAGGGAAAGAGAATCAGTTTGGCGGAGGTGAGGAGGGAGGGCGTTCTGGGACCGCGGGAGGACGTGGTCTGGGGGTCGACGGCGGGATGGGCGAGACCGAGGGACCGTCAGGAGGTGGGCAGCGGAGGAGCGGAGCGTGCGGGGTGGGTGGTAGAAAGAGAGAAGGGAGGAGAGGTAGGAAGGGGCAAGGTGATGGAGAGCCTCGAAGCCTAGAGTGAGGAGTTTTTGTTTGGAGAGGAGGTCGATAGGCAACCACTGGAGGTGTTTAAGAAGGGGAGTGACAGGCCCAGATCGTTTCTGCAGGAAGATGAGCCGGGCAGCGGAGTGTAGAATAGACCGGAGCGGGGCGAGAGAGGAGGAAGGGAGATCGGAGAGAAGGCTGACACGGTAGTCTAGCCGGGATATGACGAGAGCCCGTAGCGGTAAGGTAGCCGTCTGGGTGGAGAGGAAAGGGCGGATCTTGGTGATATTGTAAAGGTGAAACCGGCAGGTCTCGGTAACGGATAGCATGCGTGGGGTGAACGAGAGAGACGAGTCAAGGATGACATCGAGATCGCGGGCCCGAGAGACGGGAAGGACGGTCGTGCCATCCACGGTGATAGGGAAGTCTGGGAGAGGACCGGGTTTGGGAGGGAAGATGAGGAGCTCAGTCTCGCTCACGTTGAGTTTTAGGTGGCGGGCCTACATCCAGGTGGAGACATCCCGGAGGCGGGAAGAGATGCGAGCCTGAAGGGAGGGGGAGAGGACAGGGGCGGAGATGTAGATCTGCGTGTCATCTGCGTAGAGATGGTAGTCAAAGCCGTGAGAGCGAATGGGTTCACCGAGGGAGTGAATGTAAATGGAGAACAGAAGAGGACCGAGAACTGACCCTTGAGGAACTTCAACAGTTAAAGGATGGGAGGGGGAGGAGGCACCAGTGAAGATCGAGAAGGACCGGCCAGAGAGGTGAGAGGAGAACCAGGAGAGGACGGAGTCCGTGGAGCCAAGGTAAGATAAGGTATGGAGGAGGAGGGAATGGTCGACAGCGTCAAAGGCAGCAGAGAGGTCAAGGAGGATCAGAATGGAGTAGGAGCCATTGGATTTGGCAAGAAGGAGGTCAGGGGTGACCTTAGAGAGAGCAGTCTCGGTAGAGTGGAGGGGACGGAAGCCAGATCGGAGGGGGTCAGGGAGAGAATGGGAGTTGAGGAATTCTAAGCGGCGATTGTAGATGACTCGTTCTAGGATTTTGGAAAGGAAGGGTAATAGGGAGATAGGGCGATAACTGGAGGGGGAAGTGGGGTCGAGAGAGGGTTTTTTTAGGATGGGGGAGACGTGGGCATGTTTGAAGGCAGAGGGGAAGGAGCCGTTGGAGATCGAGTGGTTAAAAATAGAAGTTAAGGAAGGGAAGAGGGCAGGGGCGACAGTTTTAATAAGGTGAGAGGGAATGGGGTCCGAGGCGCAGGTGGAGGGGGTGGCACTTGCGAGGAGGGAGGAGATCTCCTCTGAGGATACCGGAGGGAAGGATGGGAAAGTAGGGGAGAGGGTCGGTGGGGGGGAGGGGAGAGGCGGAGGGGTGACTTTGGGGAGCTCAGACCTGATCGTGTTGATTTTCGTGAGGAAATAGGTGGCCAGATCATTGGGGGTGAGAGACGGGGGAGGGGGAGGAACAGGGGGCCTAAGGAGAGAGTTAAAGGTCCGGAACAATCAGCGGGGGTGACGGGCGTGGGTGTCGATGAGGGAGGAGAAGAAGTTTTGCCTGGTGGAGGAAAGGGCAGAGTTAAGGCAGGAAAGGATAAATTTGAAGCGTGTGAGGTCGGCTCGGTGCTCGGACTTTCGCCAGCAGCGCCCGGCAGCTCGAGCATAGGAGCGTAGGAGGCGGACGGAGGAGGCGATCCGGGGCCGTGGGTCAGTGGAGCGAGAGCGGTGGAGGGAAAGGGGGGAGAGAGAGTCGAGATGAGTAGAGAGGGTGGAGTCGAGAGCGGAGACCCGATCGTCGAGAGTGGGAAGTGAGGACAGGGCGGCAAGCTGAGGCGAGATGCTTTCGGAAAGATGGATGGGATCGAGAGAGCGGAGGTCTCTGTGGGGCAGTAGCGAAGATTTGCAGGGGGAGGGAGTGTGAGAGATGAGGCAGGTGAGAAGGTTATGGTCAGAGAGAGGGATTTCAGTGTCGGTGAGGGAGGAGATGGTGCAGCGGTAGGAGACGACGAGATCGAGGGTGTGACCGAGTCGGTGAGTGGGCGCGGTACTGTGGAGCAGGAGGTCGGCAGAGTCGAGGAGGGATAGCGGGCGGGCGGCAGAGGAGTCGTCGGGTACATCCATGTGGATGTTGAAGTCTCCGAGGATCAGAGTGGGCAGAGAGAAGGAAGGTGAGAAAGGGGTCTAGGTGGTCGAAGAAGTCGGAGGTGGGACCGGTAGGGCGGTAGATGACGGCGACGAGTATCTGGAGGGGGTGGTAGAGGCGAACGATATGGGCTTCGAAGGAGGGGAAGGAGAGGGAGGGGGGAGGAGGGATAGTGCGGAAGCGGCAACGGGGTGAGAGGAGGAAGCCTACGCCTCCTCCCTTACCGGTGAGTCTGGGGGAGTGGGAGAAGGAGAGGCCTCCGCTGGAGAGAGCAGGTGGCGGAGTGGGGATTCGAACCCATGACCTCTGGCTCCCAAGCCCATGCTCTTTCCACTGAGCCACGCTGCCTCATCTGTAATAAGCGAATTAAGACTGCGATCCCTATGTGGGCCATGGACTGTGCTAAACCATATTACTCCGCATCGACCCCTGTATTGAGAACAGTGCTCGGCACATAGTAAGCGCTTAACAAATACCGACATTATTATTACTGAGAACAGTGCCTGGCACATAGTAAGCATTTAACACGTACCATAAAAAATAGTTGTTCTCGTTCTTAAACTGCGAGCCCTAGCGTGGCTCACTGGAAAGAGCACGGGCTTTGGAGTCAGAGGTCATGGGTTCGAACTCCGGCTCTGCCACTTGCCAGCTGTGTGACTTTGGGCAAGTCACTTAACTTCTCGGTGCCTCAGTTCCCTTATCTGTAAAACGGGGATTAAGACTGTGAGCCCCACGTGGGACAACCTTATTCCCCTGTGTCTACTCCAGCGCTTAGAACAGTGCTCGGCACATAGTAAGCGCTTAACAAATACCAACATTATTATTATTATTATTAATAACCTGATTACCTTGTCTCTATCACAGTGCTTAGTGTAATGCTTCTAACATAGTAAGCACTTAACAAATACCATAATTATTGTTAATATTATTATTGTTGCTAATATTATTTTATCTTAGTTAATTATCAGGAGTTTCTGCTCGATGGAGGAAGGAATAGAAACTGGAGGTTTCCGAGGAGTGGGGAGACATACCCAAAATATCTTAGTAAAACAATCCAGATGAAGTATGGACTGCAGAGGGGAGAAACAGGAGGCAGGGAGATTTGCCCTCTCCTACCTCACCTCATTTCTCTCCTTTTCCAACTCAGCCCGCACACTCCGCTCCTCCGGTGCCGCTAACCTTCTCACCGGGCCTCCATCTCGCCTGTCTCTCCGCCGACCCCTAGCCCACATCCTGCCTCTGGCCTGGAAGACCCTCCCTCCTCTAATCTGACAGACAACCACCATCCCCGGCTGTATATATTTTCTTTACCCTATTTATTTTGTTAATGAATTGTACATCGCCTCGATTCTATTTAGTTGCCATTGTTTTCACGAGATGTTCTAATAATAATAATAATGACGGCATTTGTTAAGCGCTTACTATGTGCAGAGCACTGTTCTAAGCGCTGGGGTAGACACAGGGGAATCAGGTTGTCCCACGTGGGGCTCACAGACTTCATCCCCATTTTACAGATGAGGTAACTGAGGCACAGAGAAGTGAAGCGACTTGCCCACAGTCACACAGCTGGCAAGTGGCAGAGCTGGAATTTGAACTCATGACCTCTGACTCCAAAGCCCGGGCTCTTTCCACCGAACCACGCTGTTCTTCCCCTTGACTCTATTCTTTGCCATCGTTCTCGTCCGTCCGTCTCCCCCGATTAGACCGTAAGCCCGTCAAACGGCAGGGACCGTCTCTATCTGTTGCCGACTTGTTCATTCCAAGCGCTTAGAACAGTGCTCTGCACATAGTAAGCGCTCAATAAATACTATTGAATTGAATATACAAAGCCTTCCTGAAGGCCCATCTCCTCCAAGAGGCCTTCCCAGACTACGCCCCTCTTTTCCTCATCTCCCACTTCCTCCTCCTTCGCCCTTTGCTCTTCCCCCCTGCCAGCCCCTTATGTACAGCACTTATGAACAGATTGGTCATTTTATTTACTTTATTGATGTCTGTCACCGCACAGCCCCCCGCCCCTCGAGACCGTGAGCTTGTCGTGGGCAGAGAATGTCGTGGCTCAGTGGAAAGAGCACGGGCTTTGGAGTCAGAGGTCATGGGTTCGAATCCCGGCTCGGCCACTTGTCAGCGGTGTGACTTTGGGCAAATCACTTCACTTCTCGGTGCTTCAGTTACCTCATCTGTAAAAAATGGGGATGAAGACTGTGAGCCCCACGTGGGACAACCGGATTCCCCTGTGTCTACCCCAGTGCTTAGAACAGTGCTCGGCACATAGTAAGCGCTTAACAAATGCCAACATAATAATAATTAATGTCACTGTTGATTGTTTTATTGTATTTTACTAAGCACTAAAACCCTTTCAGAAAGTGCCCAGGCTCGATAATCTTAGTTTTGTTGGAGGGAAAGTCAGCCTTTGGTCAGAAAAGTTAGAGGTGCTCTGAGAAAGCAAACAAGTCCAGGTTGTAATCGTCTCGGTGTCTGCCACGGGCTAGGACTTGTCAGAGTCATACTTGTTTATCGTCCACTGAAATTAAAACAAGTCAGAGGAAATGAACTCTTAATTGCTGAGTTGGAAAGGAAGCCTAGTCTGGCTCTGCTTACCATCAGTCCTTGAATTACGAGGAGAATGAAGCAGCGAATCAGAACCACAGCCCACCAGCATGGCTTAGTGGAAAGAGCGCGGGCTTAAGAGTCAGAGGTCATGGGTTCTAATCCAGACTCTGCCATGTGAGGTGCGTGAATTTGGGCAAGTCACTTCATTTCTCTGTGCCTCAGTTGTATCATCTGGAAAATGGGGATCGAGACTGAGCCCCAAGTGGGACAACCTGATAACCTTGTATCTACCCCAGCACTTAGAACAGTGCTTGACATATAGTAAGCGCTTATTAGATACCATCATCATTATTATTATTATTGTTATTACAGTGTTCTGCACACATTAAGCACTCAATAAACATGATTGAATGAATGGGAAGCAGCGTGGCTCAGTGGAAAGAGCCTGGGCTTCGGAGTTAGAGGTCATGGGTTCGATTCCCGGCTCTGTCACTTGTCAGCTGTGTGACTTAACTTCTCTGTGCCTCAGTGACCTCATCTGTAAAATGGGGATTAACTGTGAGCCTCATGTGGGACAATCTGATTACCCTGTAACTCCCCCAGTGCTTAGAACAGTGCTCTGGACATAGTAAGCGCTTAACAAATACCAACATTATTATTATTATTATCTGCGAGGACCTTAAGGATGTGAGGATTCACTGCATGCTTATTTTAGAGAAGCAGTGTGGCTAAGTGGATAGAACACAGGCTCGGGAGTCAGAAGGACCTGGTTTCTAAGCCCGGCTCTGCCACGTCTGCTATGTGACCTCGGGCAAGTCACTTAACTTCTCTGAGCCTCAATTACCTCATCTGTAAAATGGGGATTTAGATTGTGAACCCCAGGTTGGACAGAGGGATCACGTCCAACCTGATCAACTTGTATCTACCCCAGTGTCTCCCATCCCTTCCCCTCAGGACTGTACTCACCCACTCAACTGTATATATCTTCATTACCCTATTTATTTTGTTAATGAGATGTACATCACCTTGATTCTATTTATTTGCTATTGTTTTAATGAGATGTTCTTCCCCTTGATTCTATTTCTTGCTATTGTTCTTGTCTGTCCATCTTCCCCGATTAGACCGTAAGCCCGTCAAAGGGCAGGGACTGTCTCTATCTGTTACCGATTTGTACATTTCAAGCGTTTAGTACAGTGCTCTGCACATAGTAAGCGTTTAATAAATACTATTGAATGAACAGTGCTTGATACATAGTAAGTGCTTAACAAGTACTAGAATCATTATCATTATTATTATTGAGATGTATTGATGTCCTTCTCCTTCTTGACTGTAAGCCTGTGTGATCTAGGAATATGTCTTTTTGTTTTATTGTACTCTCCCGAGTACTTAATACAGTGCTCCGCACACAGTAAGTGCTCAATAACACGATTGAATGAATGTACATACTGGACAAAATCAGCCCTACCCTTCATCTCAGCTCCAGCAGGCAAGAAATCCGGGTGTCCTAGCTACCTTAAGTACCCTACTGTGGGTGGGCTATGGGCTTGGAACTTGTGCGACACACTGTTTTTATGTCCAGATTAATGTTCATTCAGTCACTAGTTCAATCGTATTTATTGAGCGCTTACTGTGTTCAGAGAATACTGTACTAAGCACTTGGGAAAGTACAACAGTATAAACAGTGACAATCCCTGCCCACAACGAGCTCACTGTCTAGTCGGGGGGAGACAGACATCGATATAGTAAATAAAATTACAGATATATGTGGGGTTGGGGGTAGGGGAGAGCAAAGGGAGCAAGTCAGCGCGATGCAGAAGGGAGTGGGAGATGAGGAAAAGTGGGGTTTAGTCTGGGAAGGCCTCTTGGAGGAGATGGGCCTGCAGTAAGGCTTTAAAGGGAGGTGAGAGTTTGTTGGGTCCCAGGCATCTGCAGCCTTTTGACCATCTTCCAAGGAGAAGTCATTCTTTCATATCCTCCTCCTGGCCTGGAACTCCCTTCCTTTCCACATACACCAGACCTCCACTCTCAATCAGTCAATCAGTGCTATTTATTGGGTGTTTACTGAGAAGGAGCATAGGCTAACAATAATAATAATAATGTTGGTATTTGTTAAGCGCTTACTATGTGCCGAGCACTGTTCTAAGCGCTGGGGTAGATACAGGGTAATCAGGTTGTCCCACGTGAGGCTCACAGTTAATCCCCATTTTAAGGATGAGGTAACTGAGGCACAAAGAAGTTAAGTGACTTGCCCACAGTCACACAGCTGACAAGTGGCAGAGCTGGGATTCGAACTCATGACCTCTGACTCCCAAGCCCGTGCTCTTTCCACAGAACACAGACCTGGGAGTAGGAAGGGCTTGGGTTCCAATCTTAGGTCCATCACTTGTCTGCTGTGCGACCTTATGCAAGTCACTTCACTTAAATAAATATAATTGAATGAATTCCATTTCTCTGTGCCTCAGTTACCGCATCTGTAAAATGAGGATTAGGACTGTGATCCCCAAATGGGACAGGGACTATATCCAAATAAATTAACTTGTATCTACCCCAGCACTTAGAACAGTGCATGGCACACAGTAAGCACTTAACAGAAACCATTATTATTATATTAACTACTATTATTATTATTACTATGGGCAGTGCTTGGGAAAGTACAGTATAACAGAGTTGGTAGCAGAGAACAGCATGGCTTCATGGAAAGTGTACGGGCTTGGGAGTCAGAGGTCATGGATTCTAATCCTGGCTCCACCACTAGTCACCTGTGTGCCTCTGGGCAAGTCACTTCACTTCTCTGTGCCTCAGTCCCTCACCTGTAAAATGGAGATTAAGAATGTGAGACCCACGTGGCAAACCTACTTACCTTGTATCCCTCCCCAGTGCTTAGAACAGTGCTTGGCACATAGTAAGCACTTAACAAATACCATCATTATTATTATTATATTCCCTCCCCCAAACGAGCATACACTCTCCCTACCTTCAAAGCATTATTAAATTCACTCATAATAATATAATCATGGTATTTCTTAAGTGCTTATTATGTGCCAAGCACTATTCTAAGTACTGGGGTAGATATACGATAATCAGGTTGTGCCACGTGGGGATCACAGTCTTAATCACCATTTTCCGGATGAGGTAAGTGAGGCACAGTGACGTGAAGTGGCTTGCCCAAGTCACATATCAAATAAGTGGCATAGCTGGGATTAGAACATTACATCCTCCAAGAGACCTTCCCTGATTTAGCTTACTTTTCCCCTACTCCTTCCCTCTTCTGCATTGTCTATATAATTAGATCTATACCTTTTGGGTACTCGGTAATCTCTCCACCCTCAGTCCGCAGAACCTATGTACATATCCCTAATTCTTTTATTTATAACAATGTCTGCCACCCCCTCTAGACCGTAAGCTCACTGAGGGCAGAGAACACGCTACCAACTCTATTGTAGTGGATGCTCTCAAGCTCTTAGTACAATGTTTTGCACACAGTAAGCGCCAAATAAGTATCATTGCCTGTAAACTAGTTATGGGCAGAGAACATGTCTGCTAATTCTGTTGCACTGTACTCTCCCAAGAGCTTAGTACAGTGCTCGGCACATAGTAAGCACTCAATAAATGCCACTGATTGTCTGATTGATTGACAAGGCTCGGGGGCATGATGGGGATTTAAGCTAGAAAGATGCACCAATTTTCTCCACCAACATGATGGTGAATCTCATCAGTCTCTAAGAGAAGATCATGGAGTGTCATCCTTCTCTTTTTTTAATTTCATTTAATTTTTTATGGTATTTAAGCGCTTACTATCTGCCAGGTGCTGTACTAAGAGCTGGAGTAGATACAAGATAATCAGGTTGGACACAGTCGCTGTCCCACATGGGACTCCCAGACTTCATCCCCATTTTACAGTCATCCCTGATGACATTGAGCTTACAGCCTAGATGCGGAGGCAGACATTGATAAGAATACATAAATTATGGATATGGACATAATTGCTGTAGGGAACAAGGGAGGGGTGAGTAAAGGGCACAAATCCAAGTGCAAGGATGATGCAGAAGAGAGTGGGAGAATAGGAAATGAGGGCTTAGTCGGGGCAGGTCTTTTGGAGCAGATCTTTTAATGAGACTCTGAAGGTGGGGAGAGTGATCATCTGTCAGATAAATAGATGAAGGGAGTTTCGGGACAGAGGCAGGACTTGGGTATTTTTCTGATTAGGTAACTGAGGCACAGACAAGTAAAGTGACTAGCCCAAGGACATACAGCAGATAAGGAGCAGAGCCAGAATTAGAACCTAGAATCCTTCTGACTCTCAGGCCCGCATTCTTTCCAATTAAGTCATACTCCACTGTTGAAAAGAAGGGACTGAAGCACAATGCAAGCATTCTCTCACCAGGATCGATCAAAGATCAATCAGTGGTATTTATTGAGTGCTTCCTATACGCAGAACACTGTACTGAGTGCAATTTGGAGATGTGAAGAGCAGGAGTCCTCTGTCTAAAAATTTAGGTCACCTGGTGAAAAGGTTCAACCACTAATTTCTGCTGTTTCTATAATTAGTGCTCACAGGCTAAATAGAGGTGGGGGCTTAGAGGAGGCAGATGTTTGAAGGGTTTTTCCTTGCTTGGATTACTGTCACGTCCACCTTCTGCTAAGAAAGGCTGTTGCTGTTTCAGCTCCTCTGAGCAGCCCGCTTGCAAACCAATAGAAATGATAGATTCTGCTCCGCTCTCTGATTCACGTCTATCATTTTCCTCAGCACTGCGGGCTTCTGCCAGGATGGAAGTAAAGACTCTTTCCTCCCAGCGGCCGTGACAGCAGGAAAAGATCGGTAGCAACGGTTGGGATCTTTATCAACAAGCAGTGGGCCCATTTCACATGTTTTCTCCTCTAACCTCTGTGGTCACCGAATCAGCCTCTTTGCTGACCTCCTCGCCTCTTGTCTCTCCCCATTCCAGTCCATACTTCACTCGGCTGCCCGGGTATTTTTTCTACAAAAACGTTCAGGCCACGTCTCCCTACTCCTCAAGAACCTCCACGTCCTCACCAAACAGAAATTACTTACCATCAGCTTGAAAGCACTCCATCACCTTGTCCCCTCTTACCCTACCTCCCTGATTTCCTACTACAACTCAGCCCACACAATTTGCTCCTCCAATGCCGACCTACTCATTCTACCTCGATTTTTCATCTATCTCGCCACCAACCTCTTGCCCACGTCCTGTCTCTGTCCTGAAACTCCCTTCGTCTTTATACCCGACAGATGATCACTCTCCCCACCTTCAAAGTCTTATTAAAAGCACATGTGCTCCAAAATGCCTTCCCCGACTAAGCCCTCACTTCCTCTTCTCCCACTCCCTTCTGCCTCATCCTTGCACTTGGATTTGTACCCTTTATTCACTCCTCCCTTGGTCCCTACAACAATTATGTCCATATCCATAATTTATGTATTCATATCAACGTCTGCCTCCCTCTCTAGGTCGTAAGCTCATCGTGGTCAGGGACCGTGTCTGCCAACTGTATTGTACTCTCTAAAGCGTACTCAAAATAAGCACTCAATAAGCGTGATTGATTGATAAAAGCCTGACAATCATCTACTTTCATCACGTCAATAGAATAATGATAATTGTGGGATTTGTTAAGTGCTCGCTATGTAACAAGCCCTGTACTAGATACAAAATAACCGGATCCCACATAGGGCTCACAGTCTAAAGAGGAGGGAGAACAGGTATTGAATCTCCATTTTGCAGATGAGGGAACTGAGGCACAAAGAAGCCTAGTCACTTCCCCAAGGTCACACAATAGGCAAGTGACAGAGCCAGGATTAGAACCCAAGTCCTCTGAATCAGTAATGTTGGTATTTGTTAAGCGCTTACTATGTGCCGAGCACTGTTCTAAGCACTGGGGTAGACACAAGGGAATCGGGTTGTCCCACGTGGGGCTCACAGTCTTAATCCCCATTTTACAGATGAGGTAACCGAGGCACCGAGAAGTTAAGTGACTTGCCCAAAGTCACACAGCTGACAAATGGCCGAGCCAGGATTTGAACCCGTGAGCTCTGACTCCAAAGCCTGTGCTCTTTCCACTGAGCCACGCTGCTTCTCTGAGCCACGCTGAGTCCAGGCACGTGCTTCCATGAGGAAGAGTGGATAGAGTTTGGGCCTGGCAGTCAGAAGGTCATGGGTTCTAATCCCAGATCTGTCACTTGGCATTCATTCATTCATTCATTCATTCAATTGTATTTATTGAGCATCTGCTGTGTGCAAAGCCCTGTACTGCGTGCTTGAGAAAGTACAATACAGGAATAAAGAGAGACAATCCCTGCCCACAACGAGCTCTCAGTCTAGAGGGGGGAAAATATAACTGGCTTGTATGGGAATCGAACCTGCACCCTTGGCATTATCAGCCTGCTCTTACCAACTGAGCTTTTCGGTTGTGTGACCTTGGGCAAATCACTTCACCTCCCTGTGCAAAATGGGGATTGAGACTGTGAGTCCCATGTGGTTCAGGGACTGTGTCCAACCGATTTGCTTGCATCCATCCCAGTGCTTAGTACAGTGCCGGCAACATCGTAAGTGCTTAACAAATACCAAAATCATTATTAATAATAATAATTAATAATAATGGTGGTTTTTTGTCTATGTCCCAAGCACTGTTCTAAGCGCTGGGGTAGATACAAGGTAATCAAGTTGTCTCACATGGGGCTCACAGTCTTCATCCCCATTTGCAGATGGGGTAACTGAGGCACAGAGAAGTTCAGTGACTTGCCCAAGGTCACACAGCAGACAAGTGGCAGAGTCGGGATAAGAACCCACATCCTCTGATTCCTAAGCCTGGGCTTTATTTTTCCATTAGGCCGGGCTGCTTCTCTAATATTCACTAGCCAGGCTCGTATTTAATAATAATAATAATGTTGGTATTTGTTAAGCTCTTACTAAGGGTAGAGCACTGTTCTAAGTTCTGGGGTAGATACAGGGTCCTCAGGTTGCCCCATGTGGGGCTCACAATCTTCACCCCCATTTTACAGATGAGGTAACTGAGGCCCAGAGAAGTGAAGTGACTTGCCCACAGTCACAAGTTGCAGGGCTAAGATTCGAACCCATGACCTCTGACTCCCAAGCCCGGGCTCCTTCCACTGAGCCATGCTGCTTCTCTAAACTATTTGAAGACTTTATCCTCTGGTTATAGCTGTGTCTGTTCATCGAGTGGCCTGTCGCTCTATTTTGCTTCAAGGGTCTCACGGTGCTCAAAATTTACTCTTTTTTTCTTTTGAGGGCCTGACAGTGCCATGGTGAAGGGCATTTCAGCTGCAGCTTGTCTGACATCAGTCAGCTTTGGCTGCTAAGGGACACTGAGAGCCAACCTGGGCCTACGAATGGGAAATCTGGCCCGGAATCAGTCAGTCAGCCAGTCAATCCTGTTTATTGAGCTCTCACTGTGTGCAGCGCACTGTACTGAGCACTTGGGAGAGCACAACAGAACAACATTACAGACCCATTACCTGCCCACGACGAGCTTACAATCTAGAGACGAGTTTACGGAGCTCAACAGCCGTCTAACCTCCTATGCCAAACGAGGTATTTTTTTGAAGGATTACTGTGTCCAGAGCACTGTAGTATTGATTCATACATTCAATCATATTTATTGAGCACTTACTCTGTGACAAGCACTGTACTAAGCACTTAGGAGAGTACAATGCAACACCAAACGGACCCATTCCTGGCCCACGCTGAGCTTATAAACTAGAAGGGGAGACAGACATTAAAATAAATCAATAAATAAATAGTAATAAGTAGTAGTAAGTATTTAATCTCGTGATGCGATCTGGACTCACCACAAACGTAACATTCAGCCGAGTGTCAGAAACACTCATGGCAATCCCAGAAAAATTATTTTTTCTCCCTCTACCCCATGCTTCCCTAGTAAGAAGCAGCATGGCTTAGTGGGAAAAGCCCGGGCTTGGGAGCCAGAGGTCATGGGTTCTAATCCCGGCTCTGCCACCTGTCAGCTGTGTGACTTTGGGCAAGTCACTCAACTTCTCTGTGCCTCAGTTAACTCATCTGAAAAATGGGGATTATGACTGTGAGTCCCACATGGTACAACCTGATTACCTTGGATCCACCCCAGTGCTTAGAACAGTGTTTGGCACATAGTAAGTGCTTAACAAACACTATCATTATTTTAAGAAGCAGCGTGGCTCAGTGGAAAGAGCACTGGCCTGGGAGTCAGAGGTCGTGGGTTCTAATTCTGGCTCCGCCACTTATCAGCTGTGTGACTTCGGGCAAGTCATTTGATTTCTCTGTGCCTCAGTTATTTCATCCGTAAAATGGGGTTTTAGACTATAAGCCCCACATGGGACAACCTGATTACTTTGTATCTCCCCCAGTGCTTAGAACAGTGCTTGGCACATAGTAAATGCTTAACAAATACTATCATTATTGTTAGTATTATTTTCCGACTTCTACCCACCCTTACTCCTGCTATACCCTGGGAAACTGCATTGCCTAGTGGAAAGAACACTGGCCTGGGAGTCAGAGGATCTGGGTTCTAGTCCTGCCTCTGCATTTGTTTGCTTTGTGACAGAGGACAAGATGTTTAAAACCTCTGTGCCTCTGTTCCCTCATCTACAAAATGGGGATTCAATGCCCGAACTCCCTCTTGCTTAGACTGTGAGGCCCGTGTGCGACCTGATTTTTTTAATCTATCCCAGAGCTGAGTACAGTGCTTGACAGATATGGAGTGCTTAATAAACACCATAAAAAAGAAATAATAATTGTAGTATTTGTTAAGCACCTCATTATCTGTCAAGCACTGTACTTAGCTCTGGGGTACTACACTTATTATTATCATTTTATATGGTATTTGTTAAGTACCTACTATGTGCCAGGCACTAATCTAAGCACTGGGGTAGAGACAAGCTCATCAGATTGGTCACAGTCCCTGTCCCCCATGGGGCTCACGGTCTTAATCCCCCTTTTACAGATGAAGTAACAGAGACAAGTTAAGTGAGTTGTCTAAGGTCCCGCAGCAGACAAGTGGCGGATTTAGGATTAGAACCCAGATCCTTCTGACTCCCAGGCCTGGGCTCTATCCACTAGGCCATGCTGCTTTCCTCGCTCAGCAAATATCACAGTCCATCAGAGTTGAATGTGAAGCCAGCTGCCGCAGACGGGCCAGCTTGTGCACTCTAATTAAAAAAGGAGTGAGAACGTTTGAAGGGACTTTGTGGCTGAGGGGAAAACAAAATCAGCGACAGCTGTTGCAACAAGCAGATCTTCAGCACCAGGGAAGGTCTCTGCTTGGGTGCCGAAGGAGGGTGAGGATGGCAGTCCAGAAGGGGAATTTTCAATCAACCAATCCATCAGTGGTATTTATTGAGTGCTTACCGTGTGCAAAGCATTCTAATAATTAAGGCTAATTGTGGTGTCTGTTAAGTGGTTCTGCTGTGCACCATATAGATGGGTGTTTTTGTCCGTCTGTCTCCCCTGATTAGACAGTGAGCCTGTCACTGGGCAGGGATTGTCTCTATCTGTTGCCCAATTGCACATCCCAAGCGCTTAGTACAGTGCTCTGCACATAGTAAGCGCTCAATAAATACTATTGAATGAATAATGATCCGAGCAGCCGAATGAAGTACGTGCCAGGCGCTGTTCTAAGCGCTGGGGTAGTAACAGTCAAATCCCGGCTCCTCCACTTATCGGCTGTGTGACCTTGGACAAGTCACTTCACTTCTCTGGGTCTGTTACCCCATCTGTAAAATGGGGATTAAGACTGTGAGCCCTACGTGGCAAAACCTGATTACCTTGTATCTACCCGATGCTTAGAACAGTGCTTGGCACATAGTAAGTGCTTAATAAATACCATCATCATTATTATTGTTATCATCGAGTTGGATAGAGGTCATGGGTTCGAATCCCAGCTCTGCCACTTGTCAGCTGTGTGACTGTGGGCAAGTCACTTCACTTCTCTGTGCCTCAGTTCCCTCATCTGTAAAATGGGGATGAAGACTGTGAGCCTCACGTGGGACGACCTGATTACCCTCTATCTACCCCAGCGCTTAGAACAGTGCTCTGCACATAGTAAGCGCTTAACAGATACCAACATTATTATTATATAGTCCCTTTCCCATGAGGGGCTCCATCTCCATTTTACAAATGCGGTAACTGAGGCACAGAGAAGCGAAGTGAATTGACCACAGTCACACAGCAGACACACGGTAGAGACCCAAGTCCTTCTGACTCCCAGGCCCGGGGTCTATCCACTAATGCCATGCAGCTTCTTGATTAAGACTGTGAGCCCCGTGAGGGACAGGGGCTGTGTCCAACCTGATTCCCTTGTATCTACCCCAGCGCGTAGAACAGTGACTGGCAGGTACTTCACTCGGCTACCTGGATCGTTTATCTCCAAAAACACTCAGGACACGTCACTCCGCTCCTCAAAACACTCCAGTGGTTGCCTATCCAACTCAGTATCAAAGAGAAACTCCTCACCATTGGCTTCAAAACTCTCCGTCCCCTTGCCCCTTCTTACCTCCCCTCCCTTCTCTCCTTCTCCGTCCCAGCCCGCACACTCTGCTCCTCTGGTGCCGCTCACTTTCTCACTGGGCCTCGTCCTGCCTCTGGCCTGGTAAACCCTCCCTCTTCAAATCCCACAGAAAATTACTCCTCCCCAACTTCAAAGCCTTACTGAAAGCAGCAGGGCTTAGTGGAAAGAACACGAGCTTGGGTTCAGAGGTTGTGGGTTCTAATCCCAGCTCTGCCACTTATCAGCGGAGTGACTTTGGCCAAGGCACTTAACTTCTCTGTGCTTCAGTTACCTCATCTGTAAAATGGGGATGAAGACTGTGAGCCCCTCGTGGGACACCCGATTAGCTTGTATCTACTCCAGTGCTCAGAACAGTGCTTGGCACATAGTAAGTGCTTAACAAATACCATCATTATTAGGTCTCCTCCAAGAGGCCTTCCCAGACTATGCTCCATCTTTCCTCATCTCCCACTCCCTTGTGCGTCACCTTGACTTGTTCTCTTTGCTCTCCCTGCTCCCGGCCCCACAGCACTTAAATGCATATCTGTAATTTATTCATTTATATTAACGTATGTCTCCCCCTTTAGACTGTAAACTCGTTGTGGGCAGGATAAGTATCCGTTATATTATTATATTTTACTCTCTCAAGTGCTTAGTTCAGGGCTCTGCACACAGTAAGCACTCAACAGATATGATTTAATGAATTAATGAATGAACATAGAAAACACAACAAATAAAGTAATAATAATTATTATTATTAGGGAAGCAGTGTGGCTCAGTGGAAAGAGCCCGGACTTGGGAGTCAAAGGTCATAGGTTCTAATACAGGCTCCACCGCTTGTCAGCTGTGTGATTGTGGGCAAGTCACTTCACTTCTCTGGGCCTCAGTTACCTCATCTGGAAAATGGGGATGAAGACTGAGCCTCAGGCGGGACAACCAGATGACCCTGTATCTCCCCCAGCGCTTAGAACAGTGCTCGGCACATAGTAAGCGCTTAACGAATACCAGCATTATTATTAAAATGGGGATGAAGATCACGTGGGACAACCTGATCACCTTGTATCCCCCAGCGCTTAGAACAGTGCTTTACACATAGTAAGCGCTTAATAAACGCCATCATTATCATTATTATTATAATTATTATTATACTTCCGGCCTCTTACCAGGCTTTTGAGAGTTTGGAAATCCAAACTTGGGAAGTACAGGACGTCTCATTCTGTTCCAAGTTGAAGGTCTACAAGGCTGTTGCAACGTCCACCTTCCGATATAGCTGGAAGACCTGGGGTCAATTCATAAGATACACTCAACGACTCTACCAGGGTCACTAGCTCAAAATCCCCTGGACAAGTAAACGCTAAAATCGGAAACAAGTTTAAAGTTTGGCTGCCAATTTTTCTGACAGCCACCGGGTGGCAATACAACATATCAATTTACCCCAGAAAACACGTATTCATCTACACCGGAAAGAACATTTTTTTGGTCCAGATAAAATTAAAGAAAACCAAAAAGAAAAATCTCATTTTAAATTACATTTCATTAGCTTGAAATGGAAAAGTTTTTTTTTTTTCAAAACAAGACAACTATCTCAAATCGCAGAACGGATCCTCTCACAGTAGGAAATAATAATAATAATAATGTTGGCATTTGTTAAAGCTCTTACTACGTGCCAAGCACTGTTCTAAGCGCTGGGGGACATACAAGGTGATCAGGTTGTCCCACATGGGGCTCACAGTCTTCATCCCCATTTTGCAGATGAGGGAACTCAGGCACAGAGAAGTGAAGTGATTTGCCCAAAGTCACACAGCTGACAAGCGGCAGAGCCGGGATTTGAACTCATGCTCTCTGACTCCCTAGCCCGTGCTCTTTCCACTGAGCCACACTGCCTCTCTAGTATTACTTGACTTTAGGAAAAGTCCTTTAGAATGACCGGAATCCTCTGACTTTCTTGCAGGACTGTTTCTACCTTTAATCTTCATTGTCTCAAGTAGGAGGCAGCAGCCAATCTGAGAGTACAGGTTTCCCGTTACTGATCCACATGGCGTCGTGGATAGAGCGAGGGCCTGGAAATCAGAAGGTCATGGGTTCTAATCCCGGCTCCGCCACTCGTCTGCTGGATGACCTGGGGCAAGTCATTTCACTTCTCTGTGCCTCAGTTCCCTCATCTGTAAAATGGGGATTGAGACTCTGAGCCCCAGGTGGGACAGGGACTGTGTCCAATCTGGTTTGCTTAGTACTGTATCTGGCACATAGTAAGCGCCTAACAAATACCATTATTATTATTATCATCCGTAAACTCACTGTGGGCGGAAATATTTCTAGCAGTTCCATTGCACTGTACTCTACCAAGCACTTCTACAGGGCTCTGCACACAGTAAATGCTCAGTGAAGTCCAGCGGCTTATTGATTGATTACATTAGTCTAACAGAAATACAGCTCTTCTTCGCCATTTCCAGATTTAATTCTCGATTATTATAAAGGAACAGGATAAATGAAATAGGTTTCCTTACATTGTTTTAGCTGCCTGACTGGGGAACATGGGAATAGAAAGACCAACAGCTTTCCTCCAATCCTGAGGTATATTTTAGAAAGAAATAGGATTAAAATAAAGTTAGTTGTATATGTGGTACATGCAAAGCAGGTTTTGCTATTACATTTTCTATAATAGTTTCATTTTACAATTCCATTAAGTATGGATTCCTAGAGAGTGTGTGTGCATACAATCAATCATATTTATTGAGCGCTTCTTGTGTTCAGAACACTGTACCATGGGCATGGGAGAGTAGGCTATAACAGAGTTGGGAGACACATTCCCTGCCTACAAGAAGCTGATAGTCTAGAGGGAAGACAGATCGATGAATTCATTACAGATATGTACCTAAGTGCTGTGGGGCTGAGGGTGGAGTGAATAAAGGATGCAAATCTAAATGCAAGGGCAACACAGAAGGGCATGGGAAAAGAGGAAATGAAGGCTTAGTTGAAGACCTTTTGGAGGAGATGTGTGTTCAATAAGGCTTTGAAGGGGAGGAGAGTGGTGGTCTCGTATATGAAGAGGGAGGGGGTGCCAGGTCAAAGGCAGGACGTGAACGAGGAGTCGGCGGCGAGATAGACGAGATCAGAGTGCAGTGAGCAGGTTGGCATTTAAGGGGCGAAGTGTGTGGGCTGCGTTGTAGAGGAGTGGCTAAGCTCCCATCCTGTTTCAACCCTGGAGGGAGAGGGGAGAGGCGAGGGAGAGGGAGAGAAGGGGTGAGGGTGGTTGGGTGGGAAAAGCCCACCCAAGCAGGGAAACATGCCTGAGAAGACTGCTTACCTAGCTTACTGTTGGAAGCTGGCACTGGAAAAATCTCCTGGTGGTTTCTGTCACCTGGCTCCTTGCTCCACTGGAGCTGCCAGATAGTCTTCCCGCCAGCTGAAATCCAGGATGGGAGTAACCGGAGCCGGGGAATGCCTGGGCAGAATCCCTGGGACTGAGAGCTTTTCGGTCCTGGATGTTGTCTGTGGAACCTGCCCATATTGGCAAATCCTAGCTCCACAGCAGTTGCAAGAAGAACGAAAATGTCAATCTTCCTCTCTAGATAAATTTGCAGTAGTCTTTCCATATTGCTTGTAGCCACTTGACATTTGGAACATAGCTGGGATTTTTCACATGAAGCATTTGGAAGCGACATAAAATTTGGGGGCTTGGCTAAATTTTCTTTATATGGAAATTCGTACAACTAAATGGTAGTGTAAGATATCCATGTATAATTTATATCAACCAATTTTTAAAATTTCTACTGTGTTGATGAATGTAAATAAGATAAAACATGAACAGCTCATTTAATTGAAGAATCAAACGTTTGACTTTTGCTATGCTTTTTTATAATGCTTCATGATTTGATTTATAGATTAATGTGAAATACTTTCTGAACATCAAAAAAGTGACAATCTGTGTTTGTTGTGACCCTTCTACTGGAAAGGTATGCGACAAGCACATAACTAAGCCCTAGACTGAGAAGTAGCGAGGCCTAGTGGATGTAGTATAGGCCTGGGAGTCAGGGGACCTGAGTTCTAATTCTAGCTCTGCCTGTTATCTGCAGTGAGACTTTGGACAAGTCAATTTACTTCTGTGTGCCTCAGTTACCTCATTTCCTCATCTGTAAAATGGGGATTGAGACTGTAAGCTCCACATGGGACAGAGACTGTCCAACTTGATTTGTTTGTAACCACCCCAGTACTTGGAAGGTAAGTAAGGGCTTAACAAATACCATCATCATCGTCATCATCTCGCATTTCCTGAAGGCATCTCCTATTCATTGATTCATTCAGTCTTATTCATTGAGCGCTTACTGTGTGCAGAGCACTGTACTAAGTGCTTGGAATGTACAATTCGGCAACAGAGACAATCCCTACCCAACGACGGGCTCAAGTCTAGAAGGGGGGAGACAGACAACAGTACAAAACAAGTAGACAGGTATTAATAGCATCAAAATAGATAAACAGAATTATAGATATATACACATCATTAATAAAATAAATAGAATAATAAATCTGTACAAATATACACAAGTGCTGGGGGGGAGGTGGGGCAGAGCAGAGGGAGGGAGTCGGGACGATGGGGAGGGGAGGAGGAGAAGAGGAAAAGGAGGGGCTCAGTCCGGGAAGGCCTCCTGGAGGAGGTGAGCTTCCAGTAGGGCTTTGACGGGAGAAGTGTGATTATTTGGCGGATGTGAGGAGGGAGGGCATTCTAGGCCAGAGGCAGGACGTGGGCCAGGGGTCGAAGGTGGGACAGGAGAGAACGAGGCCCAGTGAGGAGGATAGCGGCAGAGGAGCAGAGTGTGTGGACTTGGATGGAGAAAGAAAGAAGGGAGGTGAGGTAGGAGGGTGCAAGGGGATGGAGAGTTTTGAAGCCAAGAGTGACAAATTTTTGCTTGATACAGAGGTTGATAGGCATCCACTGGAGATTTCTGAGGCGGGGAGTGACATGCCCAGAGTGTTTCTATAGAAAGACAATCTGGGCAGCAGAGTGAAGTATAGACTGAAGTGGGGAGAGACAGGAAGTTGGAAGGTAAAAAAGGAGGCTGAAACAGTAATTCAGTCAGGATATGATGAGAGATTGTAACCACAAGGTAGCAGTTTGGATGGAGAGGAAAGGACGGATCTTGGTGATGTTGTGAAGGTGAGACCGGCAGGTTTTGTTGACGGATTGGATGTGTGGGGTGAATGAGACAGCAGAGTCAGGCCTGACTCCAAGGTTGCGGGCTTGTGACATGAGAAGGATGGTAGGGCTGTCCACAGTGACAGGAAACTCAGTGAGATGACAGTGTTTGGGATGTCGCTCTGACTTGCTTCCTGTATTCATCCCCTCTCCCAGCCCCACGGCACTAATATACATATCCATAATTTATTTCTATTAATGTCTGTCTCCCCCTCTAGACTGGAAGCTCAACATGGACAGTGTGCTATATTGTTGTATTGTCCTCTCCCAAGCACTTAGTACCATGCTCTGCACACAGTAAGCACTCAGTGAATGTGACTGGCTGACTGACATTTTGCTTCAAAGAACTTTCATTGCTGGTTTTTCTTTACTCAACTACTTCTCTTCATTTGACCAGTCATATGTTTGAAGCACCTAATGTGAGCAAGAGCACTCTACTAAGTGACTGTGAGAGTACACCCAAGAGTTATCTCTCTGGACTCTAAACTCCCTATGGGAAAGGATCACGTCAACCAGCTCTATTATACCACATTCCCCTGGCCACTTAGCACAGTGCTACACAGTAAATGCACAATAAATACCAGTGATTCATTGATTCCTTCACTCGTATTTATTGAGCACTTACTGGGTACAGAGCCTGTGCTAATTGCTTGGGAGAGTACAATATAGCAATATAACAGATCCATTCCCTGCCTATAACCCGCTCACAGTCTAGAGGGGAAGACGGACATTAATATACATGAATAAATGAATCATTTACAGACATATTCAGATATATAATAATTATTGTATTTGCTAAGGGCTTGCTGTGTGCCAGGCACGGTATTCTAAGCGCTGGGGTAGATACAAGATAGCTGTGTTGGACACAGGACACAGTCCCTGTTCCACATGGGGCTCATAGTCCTAATCCCTATTTTACAGATGAGGGAACTGAGACTCAAATAAGTGAAGCTACTAGTCCAAGGTCACACAGCCGACAAGTGGCAGAGCTGAGATTAGAACTCATGACCTTCAACTTCCAGGCCCGACATATTTATTATTCTAATTATTTTATTATGTGTATATATTTATAATTCTATTTACTTATGTTGATGCCAGTGATGCCTGTTTACTTGCTTTATCTTGTTATCTTGTTTTGTTGTCTGTTTCCCCCCTTCTAGACTGTACGCCCGTTGTTGGGTAGGGATTGTCTCTATTTTTTGCTGAATTGTACTTTCCAAGCACTTAGTACAGTGCTCTGCACACAGTAAGCACTCAATAAATAATAATAATAATAATTTTGATATTTGTTAAACACTTACTATGTGCAGAGCACTGTTCTAAGCGCTGGGGTAGATACAGGGTCATCAGGTCGTCCCACGTGAGGCTCACAGTTAATCCCCATTTTACAGATGAGGTAACTGAGGCACAGAGAAGTTAAGTGACTTGCCCACAGTCACACAGCTGACAAGTGGCAGATCTGGGATTTGAACTCATGACCTCTGACTCCCAAGCCCTATGATTGAATGAATGAATGAATCTCCTAAACTAATGCATATGTGCTGTGGGGATAGGAGGGAGGATGAATGAAGGGAGCAAGTCAGGGCAACGTAGAAAGGAGTGGGAGAAGAGGAGAGGAGAGTTTAGTCAGGGAAGGCTTCTTGGAGGAAATGTTCCTTTAATAAGGTTCGGAAGCGGGGGAGAGCAATTATCTATCTGATATGAGGGGGGAGGGTGTTCCAGACCAGAGGTAGGATGTGGTTGAGAGGTCAGCGGCCAGATAGATGAGATCGAGGTACAGTGAGAAGGTTGGCATTAGAGGAACGAACTGTGCGGGCTAGGTTGTAGTAGGAGAGCAGTGAGGGGAGGTAGGAGGGGGCAAGGTGATTAATTGATTTAAAGCCAGTGGTGAGGAGTTTTTGTTTGATGTGGAGGTGGATGGGGAACTGCTTGGAGTTTCTTGAGGAGTGGGGAAATATGGTCTGAACGATTTTTAAGGAAAGTGATCCGGGCGGCAAAATGGAGTATGGACTGGAGTAGGGAGAGACAGGAGGCAGGGAGGTCAGCAAAGAGGCCGATACAATAAATGCTTACATTAATGTGGTAATACTTTGGACGGAGAGGAAGGGGCGGAATTTGGCCATGTAGCTAAGGTAGAACTGACAGGATTTAGTGATGGATTGAATATGTGGGTTGAATGAGAGAGAGGAGGCAAGGATAAAGCCAAGGTTACAGGTTTGTGAGACAGGAAGGATGGTGGTGCCATCAGCAGGGAATGACCGATTGATACACTAGAGCTAGTAGACATGATAGCTGCCCTCAAGGATTTACAGTCTAATCTGGAAGGCAAATGCTTAAATAAATTGAAGGTAGAGAAGCAGCATGGCCTAGTGGAAAGAGCACGGTCCTGGGAGTCAGAAGAACCTTGGATTACATATCTTCTCTGTAACCTTGGGCAAGTCATTTCACTTCTCTGTGCCTCAGTTACCTCATCTGTAAAATGGGGATTAAGACTGTGAAACCCATGGGGGACAGGGATTGGGTCCAACCTGATTAGCTTGTATTTACCTTAGCACTTAGTACGGTGACCGGCTCATAGTAAGTGCATGACTGTCCCACATAGGGCTCACAGTCTTAATAATCAAATCCCCATTTTCCAGACAAGAGAACTGAGCCCCAGAGCAGTTAAATGACTTGTCCAAGGTCACACAGCAGATGAGTGGAGGACAAGTGACTCAATTCCTCAAATCACCTCTTGCCTGTCAATATCTCTCATATCCCTCAGTTAGTCAGTCAGTCAATTGTATTCACTGAGCACTAAGTTTGTGCAGAGCACTATACTAAGCGTGTACAATATGGCAATAGCAGACACATCCTCTGCCCACAGCAAGCTTACAGTCTAGTCTACAGTTTCACCTTGCCTAGACTTCATAGATCTGGGGGCGTAATTTCCAGGTTTCAAGATGTTAATGATAAAAATAATAATGAAGGTATTTGTTAAGCCCTTACTATGTGCCAAGCACAGCCCTAAATGCTGGGATAGATAAAAAAGTAATGAGGTTGTCCCACGTGACGGGGGCTCACGGTCTTAATCCCCATTTTACTGATGAAGGAACTGAGGCACAGAGAAGTTAAGTGACTTGCCCAAAGTCACACAGCCGACAAGTAGCCGAGGCAGGATTGGAACCCACAACCTCTGACACCCAAGCCCCGGGTCTTTCCACTGAGCCACGCTGTTGCAATGGTGGAGGCCCCAAGTTGATCTGTCGCCTCCCCTCACTATTTACTTCCTCCTTCCTACACTTAGTGTTCGTCAACTTTCTTCACCCTTCCCATTCTCTCCATTCTCTTTCTCACTACAATCCAAATCTGTGCACGTTTGGTAATTGTACTGACTCTCTTCTCTAACTTTGCACAGCACAATAATAATCAGTATTAATAATGATAATGTTTAATTATATGCTTACTGAGGGCCACAAAACTGTGCTAAACTGAGAAGCAGCATGGCCAAGTGGAAAGAGCATGGGCCCGGGAGTCAGAAGGTCCTGGGTTCTAATTCCGGCTCTGCCACGTGTCTGCTGTGTGATCTTGGGCAAGTCACTTCTTTTCTCTGGGCCTCAGTTACCTCATCTGTAAAATGGAGATTGAGATCTTGAGCCTTTTGGGGGAAAGGATGGTGACCAACCTGATTTCCTTGTACGCGCTCCAGCGTTTAGTACAGTGAATGACATACAGTAAGTGCTTAACAAATATCATAATAATGATAATAATAATAACTATACTCATTCTCCTTCCTACTTGGACCGTGAGCTCCATGTGGGACCTGATTTTCTTATATCTGACCCAGTGCTTAGTATAGTACTTGGCATATAGTAAAAGTTTAACAAATACCACAATTTTGATTATCAGATTGTACTTAATCCTTATCCCACACAGGAGTCACAGTCTAAGAGGTAGGGAGAGTATATAGCTTATCCTTATTTTACATTTGAGGAAACTGAGGCACAGAGGAGCCAAGTGAGCTTCCCAAGGTCAGACAGCAGGCTGGGGCAGAGCCAGTACTAGAACCTGAAACTTTTGATTTCCAAATCCGAGCTCCTTCTACTGGACAACACTGTCTCTCCTACATCATAATAGATAAGATGAGCGTTTTCCAAGAAATGCAGCTTCCCTTACGCTGTTTAATGTCTAACTGTTATCACTTGGTGTTGAACATCAGAGAAACCTTGTGCCTTGCTCTCGAAACTATGATTCTTTTTAACATAAAAAGTGAGGCTGAAGAAAATGGAACTCCTGGATACGAAGGCAGCCGAAGAACAGTTAAGCGAGAGAGGAAGGGAAATACAGGATTTTTCAGTTACTGATGAACTAATCTTTATGGTGGTATTTAAGCACTCTCTCCAAGGCATACAAAATGAATCCAAAAGACTGTACTGGAAAAAATCAGGAATTTAAGCCCTCAAGTTAGCAAACTTAAAAATTGAGTTATCTAGAGATGCATTTGCTGCTGTGATATGCTTATGGTTCCCAATCAGTCAGAAAGAAGTCTGAAAAACATCTGCGAGCCATGGTCCAATTTCAGCATCCATATTTATTTATCATAATTGTGAGAGTTATGGAGGATTCACTATGTGCCAAGCAAGAGAGTAAGAAGTGGAGTATGTAAAATGTAAACCAATCTGACACAGTCACTGGGGCCTTACAATCTAAGAGGGCGAGAGAACAGGTATTTAATCCCCATTTTACAGATGAGGGAATTGAGGCACAGAAAAGTTTAAGGAACTTGTTCAAAGTGACAAAGCAATCAGTGGGAGGAGACAGGATTAGAATTTGGGTTTCCTGACCCTCAGGCCAGTATTCTTTCCAGTGCTCTTGGAGGCAGTGTGGCCATATGGAAAGAGCTCAGGACTGGAAGTCAGAGGACCTGGGTTATAATCCCAACTCTGACATATACCTGCTTTGTGACCTAGGGCAAGTCACTTAATTTCTCTGTGCTTCAGTTCCCTCTTCTGCAAAACAGGGATTCGATACCTGTGCTCCCTCCTACTTAGATAGTGAGCTCCATGTAGGACCAGATTCTCTTGTGTCTAGTGGTTAGTACAGCGCTTGGCACATAGTAGAATTAGCATTACTATTATTATTTTCTATAGGCCACGTTTCTTCACCTATCCATATCTTAATATGAATGATGACAATATTGCTATTGTTTTTGTCTGTCTGTCTCCCCTGATTAGACTGTAAGCCCGTCAATGGGCAGGGACTGTCTCTATCTGTTGCCGATTTGTACATTCCAAGGGCTTAGTACAGTGCTCTGCACATAGTAAGCGCTCAATAAATACTATTGAATGAATGAGAATTCAAAATGTATGTACATATGATATTGTAGCAATAATATTATTTATTGAGCACCCACTAGAGGTTAATAACAATAATGGATGATAGTATTTGTTAAGCACTTACTATGTGCCAGGCACTGTACTAAGCACTTGGGGTGGATTCAAGCCAATAGAGTTGGACACAGTCCCTGTCCCATGTGGGACTCACAGTCTCAATCCCCACTTGACAGATGAGGTAACTGAGGCACAGGGAAGTGAAGTGAGTTGCCCAAGGTTACACAGCAGACATGTGGCTGATCCAGGGTTAGAACCCAGGTCCTTCTGACTCTCAGTCCCGGGCTCTATCCACTAAGCCACACCTTTTTCCAATTGTCATCTTGATTGGTGGGATTTATTCTATTGCTAAGAATTCCATCAGAGTTGGTTCTTCTTTAAAAAGTAGTGTTTGTTAAGTGCTTACTGTGTGTCAAACACTGTTCTAAGTGTTGAGGTAGATACATGTTACTCAGGACAGACAGTTCCTATTCCACAAGGGGCTCACGGTCTAAGTAGGAAAAAGAACAGGTATTGAATCCCCATTTTGCAGTTGAGGAAACTGAGGAACAGAAACATGAAGTGATTTGCCCAAGTTCACAAAGCTGGGGTTTGGAACCCAGGTCCTCTGACTCCCAGGCCCATATTTTATCCACTAGGTCTTGCTGCTTCCCTTCTAAGAATGAGTAATGATGGCAATAACTCACAGTAATGGAGATGGATGGGTAACCAAATACTGAATTAAAAAGTAATTCAGCTGAATTAAGGAATAGAGGATGAGGAAATGACCATTTTGGTGTTTGCATATCGTGTCAACAGGTAGCAGTCCAGCTAAATACCTCCTTCTGTGACTATGGAAATGGAAATAAACAGTGTCGTGTTTCTATCCCATGACAGACAGACTGAAGAAAGATCAGGGAGAGAAACAAATGAACGACATAGAAGCCTCACCCTCTCTGAAGCACTTTTAAAAAAGTCATAGTGACTTGAGGTTCTTTCAAATATCCCCCTAGACATACTGAACACTGAATAGATGGGAGCACAAACTCGCCAAAATAATGCAGAACTATAACTTATGCTGACAATCCACTCAGAATTTATGTCCTGAGACTTTCTGGGCACGGGCATTCCATCAAGAGGGTGTACTGAGTGCTCATTCTGCCCAAAGCACTGTACTAAGATCTTGAAAGAGTGCAAGAGTAGACCTGTTACCTTTCATTCTTTCATTCAATAGTATTTATTGAGCGCTTACTATGTGCAGAGCACTGTAGAAGCAGCGTGGCTCACTGGAAAGAGCACGGGCTTTGGAGTCAGAGGTCATGGGTTCGAACCCCGGCTCTACCACTTGTCAGCTGTGTGACTTTGGGCAAGTCACTTAACTTCTCGGTGCCTCAGTTACCTCATCTGTAAAATGGGGATTAAGACTGTGAGCCCCACGTGGGACAACCTGATTCCCCTGTGTCTACCCCAGCGCTTAGAACAGTGCTCGGCACATAGTAAGCGCTTAACAAAAAAATACCAACACTGTACTAAGCACTTGGAATGTACAATTCAGCAAGAGATAGAGACAATCCGTGCCCACTGATGGGCTTACAGTCTAACTGGGGGAGACAAACACACAAAAACAAGACAACTTAATCACGATAAATAGAATCAAAGGGATGTACACCTCATTAACAAAATAAATAGGGTAATAAAAATATATACAATGGAGCTCAGTGCTGCGGGGAGGGGAAGGGAGAGGGGGAGGAGCAGAGGGAAAGGGGGGAAAGGTGACTTAGCTGAGGGGAGGTGAAAGGGGGCAGAGAGGCAGAAGAGGGAGCAGAGGGAAAAGGGGAAGCTCAGTCTGGGAAGGACCTCTTGGAGGAGGTGAGCTCTCAATAGGGTTTTGAAGAGGGGAAGAGAGTTAGTTTGGTGGAGGTGAGGAGGGAGGGCATTCCAGGACAGCAGGAGGACGTGGGCCAGAGGTCGACGGCAGGATAGGTGTGAACGGGGGACGTGAGGAGGTGGGCAGCAGAGGAGTGGAGCGTGCGGGATGGGCAGTAGAAAGAGAAGGGAGGAGAGGTAGGAGGGGGAAAGGTGATGGAGAGCCTTGAAGCCCAGAGTGAGAAGTTTTTCTTTCATGCAGAGGTTGATAGGCAACCCCTGGAGGTTTTTAAGAAGGGGAGTGACATGCCCAGAGCGTTTCTGCAGGAAGATGAGCCGGGCAGGGGAATGAAGAATAGACTGGAGCAGGAGAGACAGGAGGAAGGGAGATCAGAGAGAAGGTTGACACAATAATCCAGTCGGGATATTATGAGAGCCTGAAGCAGTAAGATAGCCGTTTGGGTGGAGAGGAAAGGGCAGATCTTGGCAATATTGTAAAGGTGAGACTGGCAGGCGTTGGTGATGGATTGGATGTGTGGGATGAATGAGAGAGCTGAGTCAAGGATGACACCAAGGTTGCGGGCCTGCGAGACAGGAAGGATGGTCGTATCATCCACAGTGAAAGGGAAGTCAGGAAGAGGACAGGGCTTGGGATGGAAGATAAAGAGCTCAGTTTTGGCCATGTTGAGTTTTAGGTGGCGGGCAGACATCCAGGTGGAGACGTTCTGGAGGCAGGAGGAGATACGACCCTGAAGGGAAGGGGAGAGAACAGGGGAGGAGATGTAGACTTGTGTGCCATCTGCATAGAGATGGTAGTTGAAGCCGTGGGAACAAATGAGTTCACCAAGGGAGGTAGTACAGATGGAGAACAGAAGAGGGCCAAGAAGTGACCCTTGAGGAACCCCTACCATTAGAGGATGGGAGGGTGAGGAGGAGCCCGCGAAGGAGACCGAGAATGAACGGCCAGAAAGATAAGAGGAGAACCGGGAGAGGACAGAGTCCGTGAAGTCAAACTGCTACCGTGCTGGTACAAGCTCTCATAATATCCCGACTGGCTTATTGTGTCAGCCACCTCTCTGATCTCCCTTCCTCCTGTCTCTCCCCACTCCAGTCTATTCTTCATTCTGCTGCCCAGATCATCTTCCTATAGAAGTGCTCTGGGCATGTCACTGCCCTCCTCAAAAACCTCCAGTGGCTGCCTATCAACCTCTGCTTGAAACAAAAACTTCTCGCTCTGGGCTTCAAGGCTCTCCATCCCCTTTCCCCCTCCTACCTCTCCTCCCTTCTCTCTTTCTCCATCCCACCCCGCACGCTCCGCTCTTCTGCCACTCACCTCCTCACTGTCCCCCATTCACACCTATCCCGCTGTCGACCTCTGGCCCACATCCTCCCGCTGTCCTGGAATGCCCTCCCTCCTCACATCAGCCAAACTAACTCTCTTCCCCTCTTCAAAGCCCTACTGAGAGCTCACCTCCTCCAAGAGGCCTTCCCAGACTGAGCTTCCCCTTTTTCCCTCTGCTCCCTTTCTGCTCCACCTCCACCCGCTGCTCCCTCCCCCTTCCCCTTCCCTCAGCTAAGCCCTCTTTCCCCCCTTCCCCTTTGCTGCCCCCCTTCCCCTCAGCACTGCGCTCATTTGTATATATTTTTATTACCGTATTTATTTTGTTAATGTGGTGTACATCCCCTTGATTCTATTTATCGTGATTAAGTTGTCTTCTTTTTGTCTGTCTCCCCTGATTAGACTTCAAGCCCATCAATGGGCAGGGATTGTCTCTATCTGTTGCCGAATTTTACATTCCAAGTGCTTAGTACAGTGCTCTGCACATAGTAAGCGCTCAATAAATACTATTGAATGAATGGATGTGTGATTTGGGCAAGCCACTAACTTCTCTATGCCTCAGTTACGTCATCTTTAAAATGGGGATTGAGACAGTGAGCCCCAATCGGGCCAATCTGATGACCTTGTATCTACACCAGCACTTAGAACAGTGCTTGGCACATAATAAGCATTTAACAAATACCATCATTATTATTATTATCACTGAAGGAAGAGACTGTGAAAGAGACTGAGGACGAATGATCAGAGACAGAGGAGGAGAACCAGAAGTGAGTGTCTGTGAAGCCAAGATTGGATGATGTTTCCAGGAAGGAGCCTGTTGCGAGTGTCCATGGCAGCTGAGAGGCTGAGAAGGATTAGGATGGAGTAGCGGCCATTGGTAGACTGTGAGTCCATCGTTGGGTAGGGATTACCTCTATTTGTGCGCTTAGTACAGTGCTCTACACACCATAAGTGCTCAATAAATATGGTTGAATGAATGAACGAATTTGTGGAGAAGATCACTGGCTACTTTAGAGAGAGCTGTTTCTATGGAGTGAAGGGGGCAAAAGCCAGATTGGAATGGATCCAGGAGAGAATTGGAGGAGAAGAAGTGAAGGTAGAGGGTGAAGACAATTCTCTCGAGGAGTTTGGAAGGGAATGATAGGAGGGAGATGGGGATGGATCAGAAGGTGTTCCAAGCTCTCTTCCTCCCCTGTGATGCCGTTTCCCATGTTGGAGCTTTCTGACATCAGTTAAGAGTTCAAATAAAGAGCCCATTCACCAGCTGAACTCCTATTTGCCTCTTGGCTCCCAGTTTCATTACAATGGTTTCTGTCAAAGTTCTCTCTCCTTGACCTCAGAAATTCTAGTCTGATTTGCGGCATCAGCCGGCTGGCTCTATAAACACCCTCTGAAATGCCACCGTGGGTTGAGGATCTTAGGACACATTTAATTAGATTCAAGAAGACCCCTTCCATGGAGAAGGAATTTTTTTTTTATTCTTTTAGTCACTCACATCAGCCAGAGAAAGATCAACAGACAGGACTGCTCATAGACTAGCAGCATGCCTAGCGGAAAGAGAACAGACCCAGGACTGAGAGAAGGTGGGTTCTAATTCCATTTTTACCACTTATCTGCTGGATGACCTTGGGCAAGTCACTTAACTTCTCTAGGCCTCAGTTCCCTCATCTGCAGAATGGGGATTCAATACCTTTCCTCCCGCCTACCTAAACTATGATGAGCCCTATGTGGGACCTGATTATCTTGTATAATAATAATAATAATCTTGGTATTTGTTAAGCGCTTACTATGTGCAGAGCACTGTTCTAAGCGCTGGGGTAAATACAGGGTAATCAGGTTGCCCCACGTGAGGCTCACAGTCTTAATCCCCATTTTACAGATGAGGTAACTGAGGCACAGAGAAGTTAAGTGGTTTGCCCACAGTCACACAGCTGACAAGTGGCAGAGCCGGGAGTCATTCATTCATTCAATAGTATTTATTGAGCGCTTACTATGTGCAGAGCACTGTACTAAGCGCTTGGAATGAACAAGTTGGCAACAGATAGAGACGGTCCCTGCCGTTTGACGGGCTTACGGTCTAATCGGGGGAGACGGACAGACGAGAACAATGGCAATAAATAGAGTCGAGGGGAAGAACATCTCATAAAAACCGATAGCAACTAAATAGAATCGAGGCGATGTACAATTCATTAACAAAATAAATAGGGGAATGGAAATATATACAGTTGAGCGGACGAGTACAGTGCTGTGGGGAGGGGAAGGGAGAGGTGGAGGAGCAGAGGGAAAAGGGGAAAAAGAGGGTTTTTAGCTGCGGAGAGGTAAAGGGGGGGTGGCAGAGGGAGTAGAGGGAGAAGAGGAGCTCAGTCTGGGAAGGCCTCTCGGAGGAGGTGAGTTTTAAGTAGGGTTTTGAAGAGGGGAAGAGAATCAGTTTGGCAGAGGTGAGGAGGGAGGGCGTTCCGAGACCGCGGGAGGACGTGGCCCGGGGGTCGACGGCGGGAAAGGCGAGACCGAGGGATGGTGAGGAGGTGGGCGGCGGAGGAGCGGAGCGTGCGGGGTGGGCGGCAGAAAGAGAGAAGGGAGGAGATGTAGGAAGGGGTGAGGTGATGTAGAGCCTCGAAGCCTAGAGTGAGGAGTTTTTGTTTGGAGCGGAGGTCGATAGGCAACCACTGGAGGTGTTTAAGAAGGGGAGTGCCAGGCCCAGATCGTTTCTGCAGGAAGCTGAGCCGGGCAGCGGAGTGAAGAATAGACTGGAGCGGGGCGAGAGAGGAGGAGGGGAGATCAGAGAGAAGGCCGACACAGTAGTCTAGCCGGGATATATGAGATCCCGTAGCAGTAAGGTAGCCGTCTGGGTGGAGAGGAAAGGGCGGATCTTGGCGATACTGTAAAGGTAAAACCGGCAGGTCTCGGTAACGGATAGGATGCGTGGGGTGAACGAGAGAGACGAGTCAAGGATGACACCGAGATCGCGGGCCTGAGAGACGGGAAGGATGGTCGTGCCATCCACGGTGATAGAGAAGTCTGGGAGAGGACCGGGTTTGGGCGGGAAGATGAGGAGCTCAGTCTTGCTCACGTTGAGTTTTAGGTGGTGGGCCTACATCCAGGTGGAAACATCCTGGAGACGGGAGGAGATGCGAGCCTGAAGGGAGGGGGAGAGGACGGGGCGGAGATGTAGATCTGCGTGTCATCTGCGTAGAGATGGTAGTCAAAGCCGTGAGAGCGGATGAGTTCACCGAGGGAGTGAGTGTAAATGGAGAACAGAAGAGGGCCGAGAACTGATCCTTGAGGACCTCCAACAGTTAAAGGATGGGAGGGGGAGGAGGCGCCCGCGAAGGAGACCAAGAAGGACCGGCCAGAGAGATGAGAGGAGAACCGGGAGAGGACGGAGTCCGTGAAGCCAAGGTGAGATAAGGTGTGGAGGAGGAGGGGATGGTCGACAGTGTCAAAGGCAGCAGAGAGGTCAAGGAGGATCAGAATGGAGTAGGAGCCATTGGATTTGGCAAGAAGGAGGTCACGGGTGACCTTAGAGAGAGCAGTCTCGGTAGAGCGGATGGGACGGAAGCCAGATCGGAGGGGGTCCGGGAGAGAATGGGAGTTAAGGAATTCTAAGCGGCGAGTGTAGACGACTCGTTCTAGGATTTTGGAAAGGAAGGGTAGTAGGGAGATAGGGCGATAACTGGAAGGGGAAGTGGGGTCGAGAGAGGGTTTTTTTTAGGATGGGGGAGACGTGGGCATGTTTGAAGGCAGAGGGGAAGGAGCCATTGGAGATTGAGTGGTTAAAAATAGAAGTTGAGGAAGGGAGGAGGGCAGGAGCGATGTTTCTTAAAAGGTGAGAGGGAATGGGGTCCGAGGCGCAGGTGGAGGGGGTGGCACTTGCGAGGAGGGAGGAGATCTCCTCTGAGGATACTGGAGGGAAGGATGGAAAAGTAAGGGAGAGGGTTGGTGGGGAGGAGGGGAGAGGCAGAGGGGTGACTTTGGGGAGCTCAGACCTGATTGTGTTGATTTTTGTGATGAAGTAGGTGGCCAGATCATTGGGGGTGAGAGATGGGGGAGGGGGAGGAACAGGGGGCCTAAGGAGAGAGTTAAAGGTCCGGAACAGCTGGCGGGGGTGATGGGCATGGGTGTCGATGAGGGAGGAGAAGTTTTGTCTGGCGGAGGAGAGGGCAGAGTTAAGGCAGGAAAGGATAAATTTGAAGCGTGTGAGGTCGGCTCGGTGCTCAGACTTTCGCCAGCGGCACCCGGCAGCTCGAGCATAGGAGCGTAGGAGGCGGACGGAGGAGGCGATCCGGGGCCGTGGGTCAGTGGAGCGAGAGCGGCGGAGGGAAAGGGGGGAGAGAGAGTCGAGATGAGTAGAGAGGGTGGAGTCGAGAGCGGAGACCCGATCGTCGAGAGTGGGAAGTGAGGACAGGGCGGCAAGCTGAGGCGAGATGCTTTCGGAAAGACGGAAGGGATCGAGAGAGTGGAGGTCTCTGTGGGGCAGTAGCGAAGATTTGCAGGGGGAGGGAGTGTGAGAGATGAGGCAGGTGAGAAGGTTATGGTCAGAGAGAGGGATTTCAGAGTCGGTGAGGGAGGAGATGGTGCAGCGGTAGGAGATGACGAGATCGAAGGTGTGACCGAGTCGGTGAGTGGGTGCGGTACGGTGGAGGAGGAGGTCGGCAGAGTCGAGGAGGGATAGCGGGGGGGCGGCAGAGGAGTCGTCGGGTACATCCATGTGGATGTTGAAGTCTCCGAGGATCAGAGTGGGCAGAGAGAAGGAAGGTGAGAAAGGGGTCTAGGTGGTCGAAGAAGTCGGAGGTGGGACCGGGAGGGCGGTAGATGATGGCGACGAGTATCTGGAGGGGGTGGTAGAAGCGAATGATATGGGCTTCAAAGGAGGGGAAGGATAGGGAGGGGGGAGGAGGGATAGTGCGGAAGCGGCAATGGAGTTGAACCCATGACCTCTGACTCCGAAGCCCAGGCTCTTTTCACTGAGCCACACTGCTTCCCCAAATGCCTAGTACAGTGCTGAGCACATAGTAAGTACTTAACAAATACCACATTCATTATCGTTATTATCATCAACTAAAACATAATAAAATGACGGCATTCATTAAGCAGTTACTATGTGCCAGGCACTGTCCTGAGCACTGGGATAGATACAAGGTGACCGGGTTGGACACAGTCCCTGTCGCACATGAGGCTCCCAGGCTTCACCCCATTTTATTGATGAAGTAAATCATCCCAGATCTGTGCCTTACCCACCAGGCCTTGCTACTTCTGGTCACATAAAACATTAATGGATGTGGCTAGAATGACGAGGTTTTTCAAAAAGGAGAAGATTTGAAGAGACACAGGAGCAACTGCTTAAGGCAGAAAGTTCAGAAACAACTCAGAAAACTGACCAACACCCAGGGTTTCTAGACTGTGAGCCCGTTGTTGGGCAGGGATTGTCTCTATTTGTTGCTGAATTGTACTTTCCAAGTGCTTAGTACAGGTTTGCAAGATTTCAATTTGAAACACTCCTGCTCTCTGGGAATTGACCATCTAGTGGGGAGAATTGGGCAGTGATGGCCATTTGGTTCCTCAAAGTAATAATAGTAATAATAATGATGTTGATGAGTACAGTGCTCTCACACGGTAAGCGCTCAATAAATTCAACTGAGTGAATGAATAACTGTGGTATTTGCTAAGCGCTTGGTATGTCCCAGGAACTGTATTAAACATTGGGGTATAATAATGTTGGTATTTGTTAAGCGCTTACTATGTGCAGAGCACTGTTCTAAGCGCTGGAGTAGACACAAGGGAATCAGGTTGTCCCACGTGGGGCTCACAGTCTTAATCCCCATTTTACAGATGAGGTCACTGAGGCACAGAGAAGTTAAGTGACTTGCTGACAGTCACACAGCTGACAAGTGGTGGAGCGGGATTCGAACCCATGACCTCTGACTCCAAAGCCCGTGCTCTTTCCACTGAGCCACGCTGCTTCTCTGGGGCATATACAAAGTAATTAGTTTGGACACAGTCCTTTTCCCGTATAAGGCTCACATTCTCAATCCCCATTTTACAGATGAGGTAACTGATGCACAGAGAAGTGAAGTGACTTGCCCAAGGTCACACAGCAGACAAGTAGTGGAGCTGGGATTAGAACCAAGATCCTTCTGACTCCCAGGCCCGTGCTCTATCCACTGAGCCGCACCACTCATTATAAGGCGTAATTTTGAGGGATAGAACAAGTTCGTTAGCCGACGAAGTCTTGGGCTACAGACCATCTGATAAACCTAATGAAATAGTGGAGTTTATTGATTTACTGTTCCATAAACAGAAATTATTGACACTGTTCTTCTTACAGAAAAATTCCAAGTACACATCCAGAGAAAATAAATAAGTCCAAGGCCTGGAGGAGGATCTGAGGCAATTTGCTGTACCACGGTTTCCATCCATTGCCATAGGAAAATAGGTTGTCCGCCATTTTACCAGATAAACATCTTTTAGAACTGGAGACATTCAATCATTCAATTGTTCTTGTTTATTAAGTGCTTACTGTGTTCAGAGCACACTACGAATACCTTGGGAGAGTATGATACAATAGAGGAGGTAATCAATTCCCACAATCAGCTCACTTCAGAAGGCAATAACCATTTCCATCTCCCCTGCATACCATATTATAATAAAATTTGTGACTAGTGCTTGTTTTCTAAGCCTAAGCCCTCTTTTCCTCTCCTCCCACTTCCTTCTGCGTCATCTCTGCACAAGAATTTGCACACTCTTAACACCTCTCCAGCAGCCCCTTATGTATGTATATTAATGTCTGACTCCTCCTCTAGTCTGTAAGCTTGTTGGGGGCAGGGAATATGCCTACAAACTTCTATTAGGGAAACAGCTTGGCTTAGTGAAAAGAGTCCGGGTTTGGGAGTCAGAGGTCGTGGGTTCTAATACCCACTCCACCACTTAGCTGTGTGACTTTGGGCAAGTCACTTAACTTCTCTGTGCCTCAGTTACCGCATCTGTAAAATGGGGATTAAGACTGTGAGCCTCATGTGGGACAAGCTGATTACACTGTATCTACCCCAGTGCTTAGAAAAGTGCTCTGCACATAGTAAGCACTTAACAAATACCAATAACATTATTGCCCCAGTGCTAAGAACAGTGCTTGACACAGAGTAAGCGCTCATGTGTGAAAAGGGGTTTAAGTCTGTGAGCCCTTTGTGGGATAACCTGATTACCTTGTAACTAGGAGAAGCAGCATGGCTCAGTCGAAAGAGCCCGGGCTGGGGAGTCAGAAGTTATGGGTTCGAATTCCAGCTCTGCCACTTGTCAGCTGTGTGACTGCGGGCAAGTCACTTCTCTGTGCCTCAGTGACCTCATCTGTAAAATGGGGATTAAGATTGAGCCTCATGGGGGACAACCTGATTACACTGTATCCACCCCAGCGCTTAGAATAGTGCTCTGCACATAGTAAGTGCTTAACAAATACCAACGACATTATTACTCCAGTGCTAAGACCAGTGCTTGGCACACAGTAAGCACTTAACAAATACAATAATTATTATTATTATTACCATCTCTACTGTGCTTAACCAAGCACTTAGTATGCTGCTCTGCACATAGTAAGCACTCAGGAAACTTATTTATTCATATTAATGTCTGTCTCCCCCTCTAGACTCTAAGCTCATTCTGGGCAGCAAATGTGTCTTCCAAGTACTTAATACGGTGCTTTGCACACAGTAAGTGCTCAATAAATACGATAGAATTAATGAATGTAAATATCACAGATTGGTTGATTTGGATTGGGACTGTGGTCAGGAATCCAACTTAAAAGATGACACCCTGACTTCCACTTTATCTGAAGGGCCACCACAGAGGTATCACAGGGATGTTCATTTATTCACTTGTATTTATTGATCACTTACTGCATGCAGAGCACTGTACTAAGTGCTTGAGAGAGTACAACAGTCACATTCCCTGCCCGCAGTGATTCATTCAATCAATCATATTTATTGAGTGCTTACTTTGTGCAAAGCACTGTACTGAGCACTTGGGAGAGTAAAATATAACAACAAACAGACACTTTCCTGCCCACAGCGAGCTCACAGTCTAGAGGGGGAGACAGACGTTAATTTAAATAGATAAATAAATTACAGATACATACACAGTTATATACAAATGCTCTGTGGGGATGGGAGGGAGGTTGAATGAAGGAGTGAGCAGGAGTGGCACAGAAGAGAGTGGGAGAAATAGAGAGGAGGACTTAGGGGAGGTTTCGTGGAGGAGATAGGCCTTCAGTAAGATTTTGAAGAGGGGGAGAGCAATTATCTGTCTGATATGAGGCCTTCCCAGGCTGAGCTTCCCCTTTCCCCTCTGCTCCTTCTGCTGCCTCTCTGTCCCCCTCTTCACCTCCCCTCAGCTAAGCCCCCTTTTCCCCCCCTTTCCCTCTGCTCCTCCCCCTCTCTCTTCCCCTCCCCTCAGCACTGTGCTCGTCTGCTCATTTGTATATATTTTTATTACCCTATTTATTTTGTTAATGAGATGTACGTCCCCTTGATTCTATTTATTGCTATTGTTTTTGTCTGTGTCTGTCTCCCCCGATTAGACTGTGAGCCCGTCAATGGGCAGCGATCGTCTCTATCTGTTGCCGAATTGTACATTCCAAGCTCTTAGCGGAGTGCTCTGCACATAGTAAGCGCTCAATAAATACTAAATAAATACTATTGAATGAGGAGGGAGGGCGTTTCAGGCCAGAGGCAGAATGTGGGTGAGAGGTCGGTGGTCAGATAGACAAGATCGTGGCACCGTGAGAAGGTTAGCATTAGTGGAACCGTGGAACTGAAACTTCTCTTTGCAGGGGTTAAGACTGTCCCAGTTTTGGCCACGGCTTATCAGTTCAGAAACTCACCACACCTGTGCTTATAATAATAATAATTGAGGTATTTGTTAAGCGCTAACTCTGTGCCAGGCACTGTACTAATCACTGGGGTAGATACAAGCTAATTAGGTTCGACACATTCCATAACCCATATGGGGTTCGAGGTCTTAAGCCCTATTTTACAGATGACAGAACTGAGACACAGAGAAATTAAATGAATTTCCCAAGGTCACACAGTGGACAAGTTGTTAGGGCTGGAATTAGAAACAAAGTCCCGCTGATTCCAGGCCTGTGCTGTATCCAACAGGCCACGTTGCTTCTCAGATTTGACTTGGGAATACTTGTAGCCTTCCCACAGTTCAACAAAGATATTCAAAAATAACAGTAATAAAGATGATGATTACGGTATGTGTTAAGTGCTTACTATGTGCCAAGCACCGGGGTAGATACAAGCTCATCAGGTGAACAGAGTCTCTGTTCCACATGGGGCTCCGTCTGAATCCCCATTTTACAGATGAGGTAACTGAGGCACAGAGAAGTTGCGACTTGCCCAAGGTCACACAGCAGACAAGTGGTGGAGCCGGGATTAGAACCCACATCCTCTGACTCCCAAGCCCGTGCTCTTGCCACTAAGCCATGCTGCCTCTCATGACCTTTTCCCTCCAGATGAACATTGCTGCGTCCTGACATCTGGGGGCCTTGAGTCAGAAAAAAATTCATTCAGTCACCTTAATCCCATGACAGACCTACAATAATTCTGGGAATTCTTAAGCTCTGACTTATCCATGCCCTTGGAAAATTCATTCATTCACACAGCTTCAACTACCACCTCTATGCTGATGACACCCAAATCTCCCTCTCCAGCCCTAATCTCTCTCCCTCTCTTCAGTTTTGCATCTCCTCCTGTCTTCAAGTCATCTCTACTTGGATGTCCTCCCGTCACCTCAAACTTAATTTGGGGAAAGCTGAAATTCTTATCTTCCCACCCAAACCCCGTCCTCCCGCTCACTTTCCCAACGCTGTCGACGGCACCACCATTCTTCTTGACTCACAAGCCCATAACCTTGGCATTATCCCTGACTCCTCACTCTCGTTCAACCTACATATTCAAGCCATCAATCAATCCTGTCAGTTCTACCTTGGGTAAGCAGCGTGGCTCAGTGGAAAGAGCCTGGGCTTCGGAGTCAGAGGTCATGGGTTCGACTCCTAGCTCCGCCACTTGTCAGCTGTGTGACTGTGGGCAAGTCACTTTGCTTCTCTGTCCCTCAGTTAGCTCATCTGTAAAAATAGGGATTAACTGTGAGCTTCCCGTGGGACAACCTGATGACCCTGTATCTACCCCAGCGCTTAGAACAGTGCTCTGCACATAGTAAGTGCTTAACAAATACCAACATTATTATTACCTTCACAACATCGCTAAAATCTATCCCTTACTTTTCTTCCAAACTGCTGCCTCATTAATGTAAACACTTTAATAATAATAATGTTGGTATTTGTTAAGCGCTTACTATGTGCAGAGCACTGTTCTAAGCGCTGGGGTAGATACAGGGTAATCAGATTGAGGCTCACATCAGATTGAGAGACATGAGGCTCACAGTCTTCATCCCCATTTTACAGATGAGGTAACAGGCACAGAGAAGTTAAGTGACTTGCCCACAGTCACACAGCTGACAAGGTGGCAGAGCTGGGATCTTATCCTGCCTTGATTATTATATGGGTCTCCTTGCTGAACTTCCTGCTTCCTGTCTCTCCCCACTCCAGTCCATACTCCATCCTGCTTCCTAGTACATTTTCCTTCAGAAACATTCAGACCACGTTTCCCCGTTCCTCAAGAAACTCCAATGGTTGACCATCCACCTCCACATCAAACAAAAACTCCTCACCCTTAGCTTTAAAGTACTAAATCACCTTGCCCCCTCCTACATCACCTTGCTACTCTCCTACTGCACTCCAGCCTGCACACTTAATTCCTCTAATGCTAACCTTCTCGCTTTACCGCCATCTCATCTATCTCACCATCAACCTCTCGGCCACCTCCTACCCCTGGCCCGGAACGCCCTCCCTCCTCACATCAGACGGATAATTACTCTCCCCCATTTCAAAGCCTTATGGAAGTCCCATCTCCTCCAAAACACCTTCCCTAACTAAGCCCTCCTCTCCTCCCACTCCCTTCTGTGTTCCCTGACTGCTCCCTTCATTCATCCTCCCTCCCAGCTCCACAGCACATATGTGTATACCACTTATCTATTAATTAATTTACTTCTGCATATTAATGTCTGTCTGCCCCTCTAGACCATGAGCTCATTCTGGGCAGGGAATGTATCTGTTGTTACATCGTACTCTTCCAAGGGCTTAGTACAGTGTTTGGCACACAGCAAGCTCTCAGTAAACCCGACTGAATGAATGGACTTACTGTAATAAATGCTGGGGTAGATACAAGGTAATCAGGTCCTATATGGGGCTCACAGTCTATGTAGGAGGGAAAACAATTCAATTCAGTTGTATTTATTGAGCACTTACTGTGCACAGAGCACTGTACTGAGTGCTTGGGAGAGTACAACATGACAATAGACACAGCCCCTGCCCAAAATGGTATTACAGACTGGAATTGAGTGTCCAGAAAAGTGAAGTGACTTGTCTGTGGTCACACAGCAGGTACTCGGACACCTTTCATTCATTCATTCATTCATTCATTCATTCATTCATTCATTCATTCAACAGTATTTATTGAGCGCTTACTATGTGCAGAGCACTGTACTAAGCGCTTGGGATGAACAAGTCGGCAACAGATAGAGACAGTCCCTGCCGTTTGACGGGCTTACAGTCTAATCGGGGGAGACGGACAGACGAGAACAATGGCACTAAACAGCGTCAAGCGAAGAACATCTCGTAAAAACAATGGCAACTAAATAGAATCGAGGCGATGTACAATTCATTAACAAAATAAATAGGGTAACGAAAATATATACAGTCGAGCGGACGAGTACGGTGCTGTGGGGATGGGAAGGGAGAGGTGGAGGAGCAGAGGGAAAAGGGGAAAATGAGGCTTTAGCTGCGGAGAGGTAAAGGGGGGATGGCAGAGGGAGTAGAGGGGGAAGAGGAGCTCAGTCTGGGAACGCCTCTTGGAGGAGGTGATTTTTAAGTAAGGTTTTGAAGAGGGAAAGAGAATCAGTTTGGCGGAGGTGAGGAGGGAGGGCGTTCCAGGACCGCGGGAGGACGTGGTCCGGGGGTCGACGACGGGATGGGCGAGACCGAGGGACGGCGAGGAGGTGGGCGGCGGAGGAGCGGAGCGTGCGGGGTGGGCGGTAGAAAGAGAGAAGGGAGGAGAGGTAGGAAGGGGCGAGGTGATGGAGAGCCTCGAAGCCTAGAGTGAGGAGTTTTTGTTTGGAGCGGAGGTCGATAGGCAACCACTGGAGTTGCTTAAGAAGGGGAGTGACATGCCCAGATCATTTCTGCAGGAAGATGAGCCGGGCAGCGGAGTGAAGAATAGACCGGAGCGGGGCGAGAGAGGAGGAAGGGAGGTCAGAGAGAAGGCTGACACGGTAGTCTAGCCGGGATATAACGAGAGCCCGTAATAGTAAGGTAGCCGTCTGGGTGGAGAGGAAGGGGCGGATCTTGGCGATAATGTAGAGGTGAAACCGGCAGGTCTCGGTAACGGATAGGATGTGTGGGGTGAACGAGAGGGACGAGTCAAGGATGACACCGAAATTGCGGGCCTGCGGGACGGGAAGGATGGTCGTGCCATCCACGGTGATAGAGAAGTCTGGGAGAGGACCGGGTTTGGGAGGGAAGATGAGGAACTCAGTCTCGCTCACGTTGAGTTTTAGGTGGCGGGCCGACATCCAGGTGGAGACGTCCCGGAGGCGGGAGGAGATGCGAGCCTGAAGGGAGGGGGAGAGGACAGGGGCGGAGATGTAGATCTGCGTGTCATCTGCGTAGAGATGGTAGTCAAAGCCGTGAGAGCGGATGAGTTCACCGAGGGAGTGAGTGTAAATGGAGAACAGAAGAGGGCCGAGAACTGACCCTTGAGGAACTCCAACAGTTAAAGGATGGGAGGGAGAGGAGGCTCCGGCGTAGGAGACCGAGAATGATCGGCCAGAGAGGTAAGAGGAGAACCAGGAGAGGACAGAGTCCGTGAAGCCAAGGTGAGATAAGGTATGGAGGAGGAGGGGATGGTCGACAGTGTCAAAGGCAGCAGAGAGGTCAAGGAGGATCAGAATGGCCACACCTTGGCCTGGACTCTAGCCACTACATCACGCAGCTTCCCAGGAGTACACCGAAACCTCTGAGCCCAGACCCTAGGACACCTCTTTACTTCAGAGCCATTGTGCTTCCCTCCCTCCTTTTCCCAGCGAATCTGTCAGAACACTGCTCTCATCTTCAAAGCCCTACCAAAATCACATCTCCTCAAAGAAGGCTTTCTTGACTAATCTCTCATTCATTCAATCGTATTTATTGAGCGCTTACTGTGTGCAGAGCGTGGTGCTGATTGCTTAATCTCCATCTCCCCATACTATTTACTTCCCTCCTGGTTCCCCAGTGTTCTTAGATCCGGACCCCATTAAGCACTGAGCTAATCACCCAATTCCCACAGGTTTTATGTACATAGAAAAATTATGATAATGATAACAATGGTATTTAAGTGTTTACTATATGAAAAGTGCTATACTAAGCCCTTGAGTACACCCAAGATCCTCTAGACTCTAAGTTCATTGTGGGCAGGGAATGTGCCTATCAGCTTTGTTATAATAATAATAATAATAATAACGTTGGTATTTGTTAAGCACTTACTATGTGCAGAGCTCTGTTCTAAGCATTGGGGTAGATACAGGGTAATCAGGTGAGCCAGGTGAGGCTCACTGTCTTCACAGTCTTCATCCCCACTTTACAGATGAGGTCACTGAGGCACAGAGAAGTTAAGTGATTTGCCCCCAGTCACACAGCTGACAAGTGGCACAGCGGGGATTCGAACCCATGACTTCTGACTCCCAAGCCCGTGCTCTTTCCACTGAGCCACGCTGCTTGGTAGTATATCACCCAAGTCCTTAGTACAGTGCTCAGCACACAACAAGTACTCAGTGGTTTAGTGGATAGAACACAGGCCTGGGAGTCATGAGTTCTAATCCCAGCTCTGCCACTTATCATCTCTGGGACCTTAGACAAGTCACTTCACTTCTCTGGGCCTCTGTTACCTCATTTGTAAAATGGGGAATAAGACTGGGAGCCCTATGTGGGACAGGGACTGTATCCAACCCAATTTGCTTGTATCCACCCCAGTACTTCTTACGTTCCTGGCACGTAGTAAGCGATTAGTAAATGCCCTAATTATCCTCTAGACTGTAAATCCGTTGTGTGTAGGGATTGTCCCTCTATTGCTGTTTTGTACTTTCGAAGTGCTTAGTACAGTGCTCTGCACACAGTAAGTGATCAATAAATACAATTGAATGAATAAATGAATACACTTGATTGATTGAAGATGATCAGGACCCACATGGGGCTCACAGCCCGAGCAGGAGGAAGAATTGGTATTGAATCCCCATTTTGCAGATGAACTGAAGCAAACAGAAGGGACTTGACCATGGTCACACAGCAGGTAAGTGGTGGAACTGGGTTTAGAACCCAGATCTTCTAACTCCCAGATCCATGCTCTTCCTGCTGTATTTCCACAGACTTTGTAGCTTCCATTGCCTCTAATTCCCTGGATAGTTGCTTATTTCTCTATATTATTTTGCCTGTGCAGGCAGAGGTAGAAAATACCTATATTCCTTTCTATCTTTCCTCTCTTTTTGAGGCTCTGGAGGGAGAAACAAATGCCTGAACAAAACTGCCTCAAAAAGAGTCCACATCTAATTGCAAAATCAGACTCACACTAGTCCCCTAGGGTTCCCTGAAGAAAAACAAACGCACAGTCAAAATAGGAGTGGGGTGATCACGGTGTCGTCTCTTATATAACCTGCACCTGCTAACCTGTTCTCCCCACTAGCCCTCTCCCCTAGTCAGTGCCAACTAGAGCGCATTAAAATCAGTCAAAAAGGAAACAGCCTTAGGTAATCTTCTATCTGGGAAAGGGAGCAAGACCCAGAAAAGCAAGGCAGCACAAACAGCACAATTATCACATCCTCCTATTGCTTTTTCAGAGTCCAAGCTAAATCCCCAAATGGAAAGTGGATTTCAATTTCATTATTAAACTGAAATAAAGACAGCTCCTGGTTTAACTAAAATGTATTCAGTCATGTGAACAAAAATGTGCATTTTCCCCTTGCCATTAAAAAAAAAACAGTTAATTTTCTAAATCAAAATAAGGGTATTATTTCTAAATGGCTGCCATCAAAACTATCAAGATTCTTTCCCAGAAAGTTAGTTGTGGGTAGCGTCCCTGCTTACAGTTGTATTGTACTCTCCCAAGGACTTAGTACAGTATTCTGCACATAATAAGCACTCAATAAACACGAGTGATGGAATGAGATGATGTCAAGATTCTCTTCCATGACACATGATACCATCAGGTTTGGATCCAGGAAAGAGCACAGAGGACAGAACACGATGCGTATGATTCTCTTTATAGTGATGTAGAATGAAGTAACGATTTGTATGTCGACTCCATAAATTTTTTTGCTGCTGCAGGGCAGAGTTAAGATTATTCCTCTGAACTTAACTCGTGTAGTAGTGACTTTTCTTGAGCACAAAACAAATGACTGCCATATTCCCTGTCATCAAAGTGCTCTCCTAATTTACGAGAAAAACTGAAAAACCAAGAGGGATAATTGGAATAATTTATCCCATTATTTTCTACAACCCAGCCCATACACTTCAGTCCTCTATTGCCAACCTACCCCTCTATTGCCAACCTACTCACAGTACTTCAAGCTCATCTATCTCACCAACAATCCCTTGCCCACATAATAATAATAATGTTGGTATTTGTTCAGCTCTTACTATGTGCAGAACACTGTTCTAAGCGCTGGGGTAGATACAGGGTAATCAGGTTGTCCCTCGTGAGGCTCACAGTCTTCATCCCCCTTTTAGAGATGAGGGAACTGAGGCACAGAGAAGTGAAGTGACTTGCCCACAGTCACACAGCTGGCAAGTGGCAGAGCCTGGATTTGAACCCATGACCCCTGACTCCCAAGCCCAGATTCTTTCCACTGAGCCACCCACATCTTGTGCCTATCCTGGAACACCCTCCCCTTTCGTAGCTTGTCTCTATCTGGTGCCGAATTGTGCATTCCAAGCGCTTAGTACAGTGCTCTGCACATAGTAAGTGCTCAATAAATACTATTAAATGAATAGCTGACAGACCATCACTCACCCCACCTTCAAAGTCTACTCTAAGCTCATTTTGAGCAGGGAAACTGTCTGCTAATTCTGTTGTATTGAACCCTCCCAAAGGTTTAGTACAGTGTTCTGCACATAGTAAGGGCTCAGAATACACCAGCTTCTCTATGGCACTAGAGGTGGGGTAAATACCAAAGAGTTTTGGGGAAAGAGTGCATATGTGATGCAGAAGAGAAGGAAAATACTTCACTCTGCTGCCCAGATCATTCTTTTACAAAACTTTCACTTGTGGAGATGTGTAGAGAAGCAGCGTGGCTCAGTGGCAAGAGCCCGGGCTTTGGAGTCAGAGGTCATGGGTTCGAATCCCAGCTCGGCCACTTGTCAGCTGTGTGACTGTGGGCAAGTCACTTCACTTCTCGGTGCCTCAGTTCCCTCATCTGTAAAATGGGGGTGAAGACTGTGAGCCCCACATGGGACAACCTGATTCCCCTATGTCTACCCCAGCGCTTAGAACAGTGCTTGGCACATAGTAAGCGCTTAACAAATGCCAACATTATTATTATTTTAGTAAGGTTCCAAAGATGGGGAGAGTGCTCGCCTGTCAAATATAAAGGGGAAGAGAGACATGAACATGGGATTGAAAGAGCAGAGATCAGTGCACATAACTAGCTCGGTGTTAGAAGAGCCAAGTGTGCAGACTGGCTTTTAGTGGGAGAGGAGAAGCAGTGTGGCTTAGTGGAAAGAGCACGGGTTTGGGAGTCAGAGGTCATGCGTTCTAATTCCGGCTCCACCACTTGTCAGCTGTGTGACTTTGGGCAAGTCACTTCACTTCTCTGTGCCTCAGTTACCTCAACTGTAAAGTGGGGATTAAGACTGTGAGCCCCACGTGGGACAACCTGATTACCTTGTATCTGCCCCACTGCTTAGAACAGTGCTTGGCGCATAGTAAGCCCTTAACGAATGCCGTAATTACTATTATTGTTAGAGGAGCAAGAATAAATAATAATAATGAAAATGGCATTTATTAAGTGCTTACTAGGTGTCAAGCTCTGTTCTAAGCACTGACAGCAGGAGGTGATTCAGTGCCTTAAAGCCAGTGGTAAGGAATTCCTATTTGATGCGAAGATAGATTGACAACCACTGGGGGTTTTTGAGGAGTGGGGAGAGGGGCACGGGACACGGGAAGCAGCCTGGCGGAGTGGATAGAGCACGGCCTGGGAGTCAAAAGGCCATGGGTTCTAATCCCAACTCCGCCACTTGTCCTCTGTGTGACCCTGAGCAACTCACTTCACTTCTCTGTGAATCGGGTACCTCATCTGTAAAATGGGAATGGAAACTGTGAGCCCCACATGGGACAGGGACTGTGTCCAACCTGATTTGCTTATATCCACCCCAGCGTCTGGCATATTGTAAGTGCTTAACAAATACCATCATTATTATTAATATTAGGACAGTGTTTTAGAATAATGTTCTGGGCAGCCGAGTGCTGATGTTAGTTGAATTCTTCTTTTCTCCAGGTCAAATCACCCAACAGCTACTTCAGCTGTCTTGCACCAACTACCCTTTTACACCCTCACATCCTTCAGAAATAATTCTGGTTACATCAAGTCACATTTCGGACTTTTCAAGCACTACAAAGAAGAAGGATGGCCTAGAGGAAAGAGCATGGGCCTGGGAATCAGGAGAGCTAGGTTCTAATCCCAACTCTGACCCTTGCATAATGTGAGACCTTGGATAAGTCACTTTACTTTTCTGGGCTTCAGTTTCCTCACCTTAATTTTCCCAACTACTCAGACTGTGAAACCCTAAGTAGTAAGCGCTCAATAAACACGATTGAATGAATGAATGAATGAATGAAAGGAGGACAGGGACTGTGACCAACCTGATTTTCTCGTATTTATCAATCAGATTGTATTTACTGGGCTTACGCTTACTGTGGGCAGAACACTGCACAGAGTGGTCGGGAGAGTACCGTATAATACCGTAGCAGGCACATTCCTTGCCCACAACGAGCTTATGGTCTAGAGCCAGAAATAGACGTCGATGTAAATGAAATAAATTACAGAGATGTATATAATAATAATAATGCTGGTATTTGTTAAGTGCTTACTATGTGCAGAGCACTGTTCTAAGCACTGGGGTAGGTACAGGGTAATCAGGTTGTCCCATGTGAGGCTCACAGTTAATCCCCATTTGACAGATGAGGGAACTGAGGCACAGAGAAGTGAAGTGACTCGCCCACAGTCACACAGCTGACAAGTGGCAGAGCCGGGAGTCGAACCCACGACCTCTGACTCCGAAGCCCGGGCTCTTTCCACTGAGCCACGCTGGTGTGGCTGGGAGAGGGATGAATGAAGGGAGCTAGACAAGGTAACGCAGAAAGGAATAGGAGAAAGGAAAGGAGGGCTTAGTCAGGAAAGGCCTCTTGGAGGAGGATGTGCCTTCAGCAAGACTTTGAAGGTGGCAAGAGTCACTGTCTGTCACATATGAGAAAGGAGGTTGTTCCAGGCCAGAGGCAGGGCATGGGCCAGAGTTCGGTGGCAAAATAGGCGAGACTGAGGTAGAGTTGAAAAGGTTGGCAATAGAGCAGGGGAGGGTTCAGGTTGGGTTGGAGTAGGAGAGTAGCAAGGTGAGGTAAGAGGGGGAAAGGTGACGGAGGGCTTTATCCCAGCGCTTAATATGGTGCTTGGCGCCTAGCACAATTCCCCTCTCGGGGTTGCACCTGGAGAGTTTCCAGCACTCTACCAGTCTCGACTGCCGGAGGGAGAGAGAAGCAGAGGCATTTCCACTGCATTCCTGCCTTGGCCAAAGGCTAATGAGTGGCAGACAATCTGCTACAAGTCAAAACTCACCTGTGCTTGGCCACGGCAAACGTGGGAGAGAGTTGAGGGCGGAGACTCGTTTACTGAGCTGAAGAAGGCAATGGTCAACCACTTCAGGATTTTTACCAAGAAAAATCTATGGAACGATTACCAGCATGATTGCAGATGGAGATGGGGCGTTCTGGGAGAGATGTGTTCATGGCCTTGCTATGGGTCAGAGATGACTTGACTTCATAAGACAAGACATAGTATAATTGCTAAATAAATACTATTGTCATTATTATCATTATTATTATCTATCCACATATCAACTTTCCTCTCCTAGTAGTAAATCATTTTTTACCTGTCTTCCTAGCTGCTAAACTGTATGCTTTTTGAGGGCAGAGATTGGGTCTTTAAATCTCATTTTGCTTTGCCAAGTGTTCTGCACACAGTCTGTGACCAACGAATAGGATGGTTTGCCCGATGCCCATGCCATAGAGAAGCAGCGTGACTCAGTGGAAAGAGCCCGGGCTTGGGAGTCAGAGATCATGGGTTCGAATCCCAACTCTGCCACTTGGCAGCGGTGTGACTGTGGGCAAGTCACTTCACTTCTCTGTGCCTCAGTTACCTCATCTGTAAAATGGGGATGAAGACTGTGAGTCTCACATGGGACAACCTGACTACCTAGTGTGTGGCCCACAAGGAACAACCTACTTACCGTGTATCCCTCCCTAGTGCTTAGAACAGTGCTCTGCACATAGTAAGCACTTAACTAATACCAACATTATTATTATTATATAGCAATGAGAGAACAGAACACCCCAAATGATGAGTATAAGGAGAAGCTGGGACATTTGGAAATTCTCCTGGAACCTGACTTTACCTTTCAGAAAATTCAGGGAGTTGAAATTGCCCAATGTGACACAAAGCCAAAATGTCAAAAACACTTAACTCAAAGCAAAAGCATTCAGAGGAGGAAATGCTTCTTGGTTCAAAGATAAGTTCATTATTATAATCCGGGGGGGCATTTACTCTCTACTGAAATATTAATACAAGAATGAAAATTTAAGTAACTGGACTTTTCTTCTCTTTTCATTATTTATTAAGCCGATGTATCTGGCTTTCTGTTTGGGCAAGAAATTTCATCTCTTTTCCAAGAAGAAACGGTTGGCAAGAAAAGAGACTCTTATTTACTGAACTTTTGTGATGAAAATGAAATGACCTCCACATCAAGTGAAAAAGTTAATAAACATGCGCATAACTGCTGATTGATTGAAAGTGAGAAATGGGAAAGGCTTTTTGCTGCTCATTTTATGATCGACATACTGGCTGAACAACTATGCAAAGTCGAATGGGCCAATGTAGCATTTTCTCTGAGAACTGACTGTTTCAAGGGTTTTGTTTATTTCCTTCAGCCACAGTTCCAAGTCGTATCCCATTTTGAGCTTGATGAGACTATCTTGCGTCTCATATTTATAATAATTATGGTACTTGTTAAGTGCTTAATATGTGCCATACACTGTTCTAAGCCCTGGGATAGATACAAGATAATCAGGTTGGGCACGATCCATGTCCCTCATTCAGATCCCAGTCTTAATCCCCATTTTTTGTAGATGAGGAAACTGAAGCTCAGAGAAGTTAAGTGACTTGCCCGAGGTCACACAGCAGACAAGTGGCGGAGCCGGGAGTAGAACCCAGATCCTCTGACTCCCAGGCCTGTGCTCTTGCCATTAGGAAAAAGACAAATGTACCACCCAGTCTCCAAGTTGGGCTCTCAGGGATATCAATCAGTCAATCATTAAATCAAACAATCCATCATTAATTCCTGTCCATTCCACCTTCACAACATCACTTAAATCCATCATTCATTCATTCATTCAATAGTATTTATTGAGCGCTTACTTTGTGCAAAGCACTGTACAAAGCGCTTGGAATGTACAATTCAGCAACAGATAGAGGCAATCCCTGCCCAATAATAGGCTCACAGTATAAATGGGAGAGACAGACAGCAAAGCAAAAGAGAACAAAACAAGACAACATCATCAAGATAAATAGAATCATGGAGATATATACCTCATTAACAAAATAAATAGGGTAATAAATAATATATAAAAAATGTATGTATGGAAGGGGAAGAGTAGAGGGCAGGAGAGGGGGAAATGGGGAAGGGAGGAGGAGCAGAGGGAAAGGGGGGGCTCAGTCGGGGAAGGCCTCCTGGAGGAGGTGAGCACTCAGGAGAGCTTTGAAGAGGGGGAGAGAGTTAGTTTGGCTGATGTGAGGAGGGAGGGCATTCCAGCACAGCAGCAGGACGTGACCCAGGGGTCAACGGCGGGACAGGTGCGAACGGGGGACCGTGAGGAGGTGAGTGGCAGAGGAGCGGAGTGTACGGGGTGGGCAGTAGAAAGAGAGAAGGGAGGTGAGGTAGGAGGGGGCAAGGTGACGGACAGCTTTGAAGCCAAGAGTGAGGAGTTTTTGTTTCGTGCAAAGGTCGATGGGCAACCACTGGAGGTTTTTGAGTGACATGCCCAGAACATTTCTGAAGATGATCCGGGCAGCGGAATGAAGAATAGACTGAAGTGGGGAGAGACAAGAGGAATGGAGATCAGAGAGGAGGCTGACACAATAATCCAGTCGGGATATTAAGAGAGCTTGTACCAAAACGGTAGCAGTTTGGATGGAGAGGATAGGGCGGATCTTGGCGATACCGTGAAGGTGAGACCGGCAGGTTTGGTGACGGATTGGATGTGTGGGGTGAATGAGAGAGCCGAGTCAAGGATGACACCAAGGTTGCGGGCCTGTGAGACGGGAAGGATGGTAGTGTTGTCATCCTTTCCTCTCCATCCAAACTGCTACTGCGTTAATTCAATCACTCATCCTACCCCTCCTTGATTACTGTATCGACCTCCTTGCCGACCTCCCTTCCTCCTGTCTCTCCCCACTGCAGTTCATACTTCATTCTGCTGCCCGGATCATTTTTCTACAAAAACATTCAGGCCATATTTCCCCACTTCCCTAACTCCAGTGGTTGCCCATCCACCTCTGCGTCGAACAAAAACTCCTCACCACTGGCTTTAAAGCTGTCAATCTCCTTGCCCCTTCCTACCTCACCTCCCTAGTCTCCTACTCCAAGCCAGCCCGCACATTTAGCTCCTCTAATGCCAACCTTCTCAATGTACCTCGACTTCATCTCTCTGGCCGCCAACCTCTCGCTCACTTCCTGCTTCTGGCCTGGAACACCTTCCCTCCTCATGTCAGATGGCTAATTGCTGTCACTCACTTCAAACCCTTATTGAAAGCTCATCTCCTCCAAGAGGCCTTCCCTGACTAAGCCCTCTTTTCCTCTTTTCCCTGTCCCATCTGCGTCACCCTGACTTGTTCCCTTCATTTTTTCCCACCGCCCAGCTCCGCAGCACTTATGTACATATCTATAATTCCTTTATTTATATTAATGTCTAGTCTCCCTCTCCAGATTGTAAGCTCGTAATGGGCTGGGAATGTGTCTGTTTATCATTATAGTGTACTCCCCCAAGTGCTTAGTACAGTGTTCTGTACATAGTAAGTGCTCAATAAGTACGATTGACTACATATACTAATTTATAGCAGCCCAATTTGCGGCATCCCAAGTCACATGCAAGGACATTTTGGTTAATGCCTTAAAGGCACTTTAAATTTTAAGGTTCTTGATGGAAGGAAACATGCTTTAATAATAATAATGATAACAATAATAATAATAATAATTGTATTTGTTAAGCGCTTCCTATGTGCCAGGCCTTGGACTAAGTGCTGAGGTGGATACAAACAAATTGGGTTGGACTCAGTCCCTGTCCTGCACAGGGCTCACTGTCTTAATCCCCATTTTACAGATGAGGTAACTGAGGCACAGAGAAGTGAAGTGACTTGCCCAAAGTCACACAGCAGAAAATTAGATTAGAACCCACGACCTTCTGACTCCCAGGCCCGTGCTCTATCCACTACTCCATGTTTGCTTCTGCTACTCTAGCTGGTCTTCTGGTCAACTCGACCCAGAGTTTAGGATAGCATTTTCAACTCAGTAGTTACTCGATCAATACCAATAAACCAATAATATTCATCTAAGGCCTACTGTGTGCAGAGCACTGTACCGAGCACTTGGAAAAGTAGAATACAATAGAGTGTATAGATATGTTCCATGCTCACTTTATTTATCCCCCCTACCCCATCAGCCACACAGCACTTATGTCCACTTTTTGTCTTATGCCAAGTCGTCTCCAACCCATAGCGACGTCATGACACATCTCTCCCCGAACCCCCTACCTCCATCTGCAATCGTTCTGGTGGCGGATCCAGAGAGTTTTCTCGGTAAAAATCCCCAAGTGGTTTACCATCGCCTTCTAACGCACAGTAAACTCGAGTCTCCACCCTTGACTCTCTCCCGTGCGGCCGCTGCACAGCACAGGTGAGTTTTGACCTGTAGCAGATTATCTTCCTCTCGCTAGCCTCTGGCCAAGCTAGGAATGGAATGGACAGGCCTCTGCTTGACTCTCCCTCTCGTAGACAAGACTGGTGGAGGACAGGAAACTCTCCAAAAGTGATCCTGAGATCTGTAATTTATTCATTTATACTAATGTCTGATTCCTCTCTTGGCAGTAAGCTCACTGAGGTCAGGGAATGTATCTGCTTATTGTTCTTTTGTACTCTTCCAGCGCTAAACACGGTGCTCTGGACAGAGTGCTTGCTCAATAGATACGGTTGACCGACAAGGAGTTTACAGTCCAGAGGGGAAGATAAAAGTTAAAATGAATAATGAATATGAACATAGATTTTATGGGGCTGAGGGTGGGGTGAACATCTCATCTTTAAAGATTAAGGAGCCAATTACATAAGCTGACGATGATTGATCGATTTGAACTTAATGAAAATGAAAACTGGATCTATCCCTGCCAGCTCGAAGAATAAAAAAGTGACTTCCTCGGGGGCCACTTTATTCAATTTTTTACTTGCCAGGAATTTGAGTTAATCAAGTGACCAAGCCTGGAGTCAATCAACCCATCAGGCACACCCAAAACGGGCCTAGGCAGAGGAAGAGGTCAGAGAGAAAGGTGGACAAGTGCAGGATGTTGACCATTGTGCTTCCATATTATCAATGGTGCCTATGAACACATATTCTCTTAGGTCTCCCTGTTCCTGTAATGCACACAGTAAGGGCTCAATAAATACGACTGAATGAATGAACCTCGTACACTTCCATCTCAGATAGCGAAACCAGAATCCATTTCCCATTCATCCTTCATCCTCTGCAGGTGTCACTCCTGTGCTCGCACAGTCCGAGACAACACTACCTGTTGCAAATTGCTTCGTAAGAAGATTGATGTGCTTTTTGATGTCCGCTTCAGTTTGATGTTCGACTCTTTGCTCAAATACGCCATGACTCGTCTCTCTCCCTAGGCTGCTCAGGTGCAAAAAGATGAACAGAGGTTCTTGAATCTTTTTCTCAAGGTCTGCAGGAGGAAAAGTGAAACGGATGTAGCCGGAGAATCTATGTCCACATTTTAAAATTATATATTATAAATTATTGATATATTCATATCACCATATCTCCCCCCTCTGTAAACTCATTGTGGGCAGGGAATGTGACTATTTTCTGTCATATTGTACTCTCCCAAGCGCTTAGTACAGTGTTCCTCACACAGTCTTTTAGAATGTGAGCCCGTGTTGGGCAGGGATTGCCTCTATCTGTTGCCTAATTGTACATTCCAAGTGCTTAATACAGTGCTCTGCACACAGTAAGCACTCAATAAATACAATTGAATGAATGAATGCTCATTCTGTTGTATTGTGCCCTCCCAAGCTGTAAGTACAGTGCTCTGTACAGAGTAAGAGTACTCAATAAATACGACTGATGGATCAGATACTGGCTTACATTAATTTGCCTTTATTCATCCTGCCTTACTCCTGCTATTTGTTTTAAGGTACTTGCTAAGAGCTTAATATGTGTCAAACCCTGTTCTAATAGAGGGGGTAGGTACTAGTTAAGTAGGTTGGACAGAGTCGCTGTCCTGCCTAGGGTTCAAAGTCTTAAGAGGGAGAGAGAACAGGTATTGAATTCCCATTTTACAGTTGAGGAAACCGAGACCCAGAGAGGTTAAATGACTTAGCCAAGATCAAACAGTTAGTAATTGGCAGAGCAACTGTTAGAGCCAGGATGAAAATATCAGGTCCTCTGACTCCCAGGTCCAAGCTCCTTCCTCTAGGCCATGCTGCTTCCAGGTCAGCAGGTTTTTGTTTTGTTTCTCCTACTCTAGCTTTTTTGTCGATGATTAGTGTTTGTCTACTCCAACAAAGATGGTATTTATTTATAACGATAGTATTTATTAAGTTCCTACTACGAGCCACCCATTTGGGTGGGCAGAAGATAGTCAAGTCAGACATAGGGCTCATAATCTAAGAGGGAGGGAGAGGAGGCATTTATTTAATCCCCACTTTAAGGATGAGGAAATTGAGGGATGGAGAAGTAAAATGACTTGACCAAAGACACTGAATGGGCAAGAGGCGGAGATGTGAATAATAATTACGGTATTTGGTATTTGTTAAGCGCTTACTATGCGCTGAGCACTGTTCTAAGCGCTGGGGTAGATACAGGGTAATCAGATTGTCCCTCGTGGGGCTCACATTATTTTTAAATCCCCATTTTTGCAGATGAGGTAACCAAGACACAGAGAAGTTAAGTGACTTGCCCAAAGTCACACGGCAGACAGGTGGCGGAGCTGGGATTAGAACCCACGACTTCTGACTCCCAGGCTCAGGCTCTTTCCACTGAGCCATGTGAATGGAACAGAACCATTGTCTGTTGACTCCCAGCCCCGTGCTCTTTCCACTAGGTTATGTTGCCGTTATTAGATTTTAAGCCCCTTGAAGGTAGGGACAATGTCTTCCACTTTAACAATGCTCTTCCAAGTGATTGGTAGAATACTCTGCAGAAAAATTAGTTGTGGACAGGAATGTGTCTGCTTACTTGTAGTACTGTACTCTCTGAAGCGTCCCAGGCACTTAGTACAGTGCTCTGCCCACAGTAAATGCTCAATGAATACAATTGAATGAATAAATAGTAGGTGCCTAGTAAATAATAGTAATTATTATTATTATGATGATATTTGTTAAGCATTTACTCTGTGACAGGCACCGTAATAAGCCTTGGGGTGGATACAAGGAAATTGGGTTGGACACAGTCCCTGTCCCATGTAGGGCTCACAGACTCTATCCCTATTTTACAGATGAGGTAAATGAGGCACAGAGAAGTAAAGTGACTTGCCCAAGGTCACACAACAGACAAGTGGCGGCCCTAGAATTAGAACCCATACTATTGATTGTTTAGTGTGTAGTAGGTACAGGAAGAATGCGACTAGGAAGTTATGGAATGAAACATAATTAGATTTTGCTGACACATATTCAATTGTATTTACTGAGCACTTACTGTGTGACAATCACTGTACTAAGCGCTTGGAAGGGTACAGTATAACAAGCATACAAATTCCCTGCCCACGTCGAGCTCACAGTCTAGCAGGGAGATGGGCAATGTGAAGAAATAAATAAATGACATAAATTACAAATAGGGACTAAGGACTATGGGACTATGCAGTTATCCAATTATATGCAATTATCTTGTTTTTTCTCTCTGGGAAAGCTGGACATTCAGCACAGACAACCTGGGATTTTCTCCATTGTCTCTGGACTCGAAGATTCCCAAGCGTGTCCTCACTTTGCCCAGGGAACAACTTGAGGCAGTGTTTCTTAGTGATTCAGTCAATCACATTTATTGAACCCTTTCTGCAGGCAGAGCACTGTACTTATCGTGTGGGAGAGTACAATATAACAATAAGCAAATTCCCTGCCCACAACGAACTTGCAGTCTAGAGGAAAGAACACGGGTCTGGGAGTGTGGAACCCTGAGTTCTAAACCTGCCTCTTCCACGTACTGCCTCTATGACCTTGGGCAAGCAACTTCTCAGTGCCTCAGTTTCCTCATCTATAATAATAATGTTGGTATTTGTTAAGCGCTTACTATGTGCAGAGCACTGTTCTAAGTGCTGGAGGAGATACAGGAGTATCAGGTTGTCCCACATGAGGCTCACAGTTAATCCCCATTTTACAGATGAGGTAACTGAGGCTCAGAGAAGTGAAGTGACTTGCCCACAGTCACACAGCTGCCAAGTGGCAGAGCTGGGATTCGAACCCATGACCTCTGACTCCCAAGCCCGGGCTCTTTCCGCTGAGCCATGCTGCTTGTCATCTGGAAAATGTATAGTCAATGGATAGTCCCCCCATCTTCTAGATTGTGAGTCCCAGGCTGGATAGGGCTTGAGTCTACCCTGATTATCTTGTGCCTATTCCAGTGCTCAATAATGATCGACAATGATCCTCTAGACTGTAAGCTTATTGTGGGTACAGAATGTGTCTGTTTTTCTGTCGTACTCTCCCAAACGCTTAGTACAGTGCTTTGCATGCAGTAAGCGCTCAATAAATACCACCGAGCGAATAAATGATGATAAGCAGCGGCTTAGTGGAAAGAGCGTGGGCTTGAGAGTCAGAGGTCATGGGTTCTAATCCTGGCTCCTCCACTCGTCTACTGTGTGCCTTTGGGCAAGTCACTTAACTTCTCTGTGCCTCTGTTACCTCAGCTTTAAATGGGGATTAAGACCGTGGGCCTTACGTGGGACAATCTGATTACCTTGTATCTACCCCAGCGCTTAGAACAGTTGCTTGGCACCTATTAAGCACTTAAAAAATACCATCATTATTATTATTATTGTTATATAATATGCTATAATCCCTATTGTTATTATTATTATTGATCTGCAGTTCATTATAAACTGTCCCTTGGCCTGCTAACAGCAGATAGGGCGAGGAGCTGTTAGAGCATCATAAGGAAGCCTAACGCCCACGGACCACCGACGGCCCCGCTGGATACAAGACCTCCCAGAGCCTTGAGACATCACGTGCTTCACCCCATTCCCACAGCATAACCTAATGATGCCAAACGCACCACTTTCCGGAAGCCCACTGGCATCTACAGATGAGGAAACTGAGGCACAGAGAAAGACGTGACACAGCACACAGCAGACAAGTGGCAGAGCCGGGATTAGAAACCAGGTCCTCTGACTCCTAAGGCCGTGCTCTTCCCATTAGGCCACGCTGCTTCCGTCCTCCCTCCCCCTCGTACTGTCCCATGTGGGACAAGGACAGTGACTGATCAGATCGGATCTATCCCGGGGTCTATCCCACGTGGCAGAGTGGATGGAGCACGGGCCCGGGAGTCAGAAGGACGTGGGTTCTAATCCTGGCTCCACCACCTGTCTGCTGTCTGACCTTGAGCAAATCACTTGGCTTTTCTGTGTCTCGGTTCCTTCATCTGTAAAATGGAGATTAAGAGTGTGAGCCCTCTGTGGAACAGGGACCGTGTCAACCTCATTTACTTGTAACCACCAAGGTGCTTAGTACAGTGTCTGGAACCCAGTAAGTGCTGAACAAATGCACAATTATTATTATTAGTAGTAATATCTTTAGTTCTATTAATGTTCATCTCCCCTTCTAGACTGTAAACTCGTTGTGGGCAGGAGATGTGCCTACCAGCTCTGTGAGAAGCAGCATGGTGTAGTGGACAGAGCCCGGACCTGGGAGTCAGAAGGTCACTGTTCTAATCCTGGCTCCGCCACTTCTCTGTTGTGTGAGCTTGGGCACGTCACTTCACTTCTATGGGCCTCAGTTCCCTCATCTGTAAAAGAGGGATTGAGAGTGTGAGCCCCTCATGGGACAGGGATTGTGTCCAACCTGATTTGCTTGTATTCCCGCCCCCCCTCCCCCACACATAGTAAACGCTTAACAAACGCCGTAATTATTATTATTAGCCGTGTTTGGCACATACTTAGCACATAACAAATACCACACATTATAATTATTCTCATAATAGCGATTTTACCAATGGCAAAACTGTGGTCCGGAGAGGTTAAATGACTTGTCTGTAGCCACACAGCAAGCCAGTGATAGAGGTCTAATAGTAATTTTTTCTCTAGGTCAAGCTACCTTCTCACAGTCCAGTTACTGGGAGGCAAGAGCTCTGAACCTCCACCTCAACGCTCTCTTTGACGACCGAAAGGGCTTGAATCGAGTCACTGACCGTGGAAGCCTTAAGAAATCATTTCCCCTTCACCTGGAAAGCATCCAGATTGCCTAGAGCCACAGTGGACAGCCCCAAGGTGACCCATTTGCAAGGAGGATGTCCCAGAAGATAAAGCTGGGTTCAAATTTGACACCTGGTCAGCTCTACCATAGTAAACGCTTAACAAATGCCGTAAAAACAACAACAACCAAGTGGTGTTGTCCCCAGGAGGAGGGCTGGGATCTCAAGAGGTGGCTTCCGATTCCTGAGTCCTCAGTGAGGTATCCTCTCAAAGGAAAGATAAATATGGTGGCTTTTTTTTTTCTGGTATTTGTTAAAACTGTACTGTCGAACACTGTCCTAAGCACTGGGGTAGGTATAATTTAATTAGGTTGGACAAAGTCCCTGTCCCACAGGGGCTCACAGTCCAAGTAGAGAGAGAATGGCTATCCTCACTTCACAGTTGAGGAAACTGAGGCACAGAGAAGTGAAGTGAGGCCCAGAGAAGAGGGGAATTCTCTTCCCCTCTTCAAATCCCTACTTAAAACTCACCTCCTCCAAGAGGCCTTCCCAGACTGAGCTCCCCCCTTTTTCCCTCTGCTCCCTCTAACCCTCCTTCACCTCTCTGCAGCTAAACCCTCTTCTCCTCCCTTTCCCTCTCCTCCTCCTCTTCTCCCATCCCACCCCCTCAGCACTGTACTCATCCGCTTGACTGTATAAATCTTCATCGCCCTATTTATTTTGTTTCTTTTGTTTAATGAGATGTGCATCATCCTGATTCTATTTAGTTGCCATTGTTTTTACGAGATGTTCTTCCCCTTGACTCTATTTATTGCCATCGTTCTCGTCTGTCCGTCTCCCCAGCTTAGACCGTAAGCCCGTCAAACGGCAGGGACTGTCTCTATCTGTTGCCGACTTGTTCATTCCCAGCGCTTAGTACAGTGCTCTGCACATAGTAAGCGCTCAATAAATACTATTGAATGAATGAATGAAAGTGACTTTCTAAAGGTCACTCGGTGTACAAATGGGAGAGCCAGGATTAGAACCCAGGTCCATGATCTCTCCTCTAGACTGTAAGCTCACTGTGGGCAGGGAATGTGTCTATTTATTGCTATATTGTACTCTCCCCAGTGCTTAGTATGGTGCTTTACACACAGTAAGTGCTCAATAAATGTGAGTGATTGAATGAATGAATGCTAACAATGTGTCTGCTTATTTTTGTATTCTCCTCTCCTAAGTGCTAAGTACAGTGCTCTGCACAAGGTTAACACTCAATAAATATGATTGGATGAATGAATGAACACTAGGCCACACTGCCTTCTGGGCAGGGGCTGGTTTGATGCTCCCTAGGGGAGGGGTGGTGGTAATAATAATAATGTTGGTATTTGTTAAGCGTTTACTATGTGCAAGAGCACTGTTCTAAGCGCTGGGGGAGATACAGGGTAATCAGGTTGTCCCACATGAGGCTCACAGTCTTAATCCCCCTTTTACAGAGGAGGTAACTGAGGCACCGAGAAGTGAAGTGACTTGCCCACAGTCACACAGCTGCCAAGTGGCAGAGCCGGTATTCGAACCCATGACCTCTGACTCCCAAGCCCCTGCTCTTTCCACTGAGCCACGCTGCTTCTCTAGTATTCATTCATTCATTCATTCATTCATTCATTCGTATTTATTTAGCGCTTACTGAGTGCAGAGCACTGTACTAAGCGATTGAGAAAACAAAGTACACCAATAAGACAGACAGATTCCCTGTCCAAAACAAGCTTACAGTCTGGGGGCGGGGGGAAAGAAGTTAACATATATACTTTAAAAAAATGACAGCTATCTCCATAAGTGCTGTGGGACTGGGAGGGGGGAAGAACAGAAGGAGCAAGTCAGGGTGACACAGAAGGGAATGGGAGAAGGGGGGGGGGCTTAGTAAGGGATGGCTTACTGGAGGAGATGTGCCTTCATTAAGATGTGGAATGGGGTGAGAGTAACTGTCAGATTTGCGTGCAGATGGTCACCCCAATTTTATTATTTGCTTCCCGGCTCAGACTTGGATCCAAGGTGGCAGGGTAAAGCAGGGGCGTTCCTCTCACGTTTCTCATGTCTCCTTGACGAAATCCAAGCCGGATAGCGACTTCAACTTTCTCGTCGCTTTCCAAAATGTAGCTCCTCGGGAAGAAATGTGCTGACTGGGGTTTTCATTTTAACGACTTCTCAGGCGAAGTCTCCTGGATCCATCTGCAACCGAAGGCATGGAGAGCTCTAACGGAATGACAGTTTCCAGAGAAATGCGGGGGACAATTACGCTTTGGCCCAACAATAACCTCCTCGATGAATCATACATATGAAAGTCCTATTAGGTCGTCCAAGTACATTCTTCTGTCAGTCCGGGATTGATTGTTCCCTGTAGTCTACTCTCAAGTGCCTGCGTCCTTTCCAAAGTTACAAATGATTCAAATCGGGAAACGCTTCAACTTCCTTAAGGTCATTTAATAGTCGCCCTCCCCGAGAACTTCCACCGCTCGGCCAAAAGCATTCTGGTCTAACCTCTTTGGCACCTTGAATTGCTGTAGCATGTTTCCTCGTCAACGGTATTTGAGCGATGACTGAGTGAGAAGCCCTATTCTAAGCACTGGGGAGAGTTCGGGAGAAGCCGGACATGGATTCCTTGTCCTAGAGGAGATAATTTACAAATAGCAGAAGGAAGAACGAGGATATAATGGGAAATAGAATGGATGTCTTTTGAAACTGATTCTATTTGACATCTAGTATAGTTTTGGAATGGATTTACCTCAGGAAATGATCGAGATAATTCAGGCCAAAACACATATTAGCTTAGATAACTCCAGAATCCTGGCCAAAAAGTACTGTAGGTTTGAGTTATCTGGGTATTTTATTCGCAAGCATCTGTTCTTGGTCCCCATTTAATCAACTGCTCCTTACTATTTTCTCTGAGTGGGTCTTTATCACTTAAGTTCTTTCTCTACTTCAATCAAACTGTTTACATCCTGGGTGAAGAGACCATTTTTCTTGTCATTAAGGATGATTCTCCTTCATTAATCAAATGATAATAATAATAATAATGGTATTTGTTAAGTGCTTATTATGTGCCAAGCACTGTTCTAAGTGCTGGGATAGATATAAGGTAATAAGGTTGTCCCATGTGGGGCTCACAGTCTTCATCTCCATTTTATTTATTCATTCAATAGTATTTATTGAGCGCTTACTTTGTGCAGAGCACTGTACTAAGTGCTTGGAATGTACAATTTGGCAACAGATAGAGACAATCCCTGCCCAATGACGGGCTCACAGTCTAATCGGGGGAGACAGACGGACAAAAACAAGACAACATAATCACGATAAATAGAATCAAGGGGATGGACACCTCATTAACAAAATGAATAGGGTAATAAAAATATATACAAATAGCACAGTGCTGAGGGAAGGGGAAGGGAGAGGGGGAGGAGCAGAGGGAGAGGGGGTTTAGCTGACAGACGAGGTTACTGAGGCACAGAGAAGTGAAGTGACTTGCCCAAAGTCACACAGCTGATAAGTGGCGGAGCCAGGATTATAACCCACAACCTCTGACTCCCAACCCCGTTTGCTTTCCACTAAGCCACGCTGCTTCTCATCCATTTCAAACCTCGGAATGCCTTAACTCTGGTGACTGAAATGAATGCATAATCGGCATATGTCCGTGGTTTTAGTTTCAGGAAGGGAACTGTGTCCTGAAGGTGTGCTTCTAGCCAGGGTCTTCTATGGGCAGGGAATTTGCCTACCGACACGGTACAAATTGCACCACAACACCTTCGTGCCTCTCTTCTTTTATGACTGAGCATTTCAGACTTCCTTGTTCCACCGGACTCGACCCATTGTACGGTGCTTGTTACAAAAGCATCATTCATATATATCGAGTGCTTAATGTGTGCTGGACACGGTACTAAGGGACTGGGAGAGTACAACACAACAATACAACAGACACAATCTCCTCACAGTGAGCTTACAATAGAAAGACCGGGGTTCTAATCTCCGCTCCCAGGCTTGTCTGCTGTGCGACACTGGGCAAATTCCTCACTTCTCTGTGCCTCAGTTCCTTCATCTGTAAAAGGGGATTAAGTCTGTGAGCCCTATGTGGAACAAGAATTGTGTCCAACTTGATTATCTTCTATCTACCCCAGTGCTTACCCTCAGGGTGGCACTTGAAGAATTTCCCATATTCTACCAGTCCCCACTACGGGAGCGACAGTCGAGCAGAGGCCGGCCAATTTCATTCCATTCCTAGCTTGGAAAGCAATCTGCTACAAGTCAAAACTCACTTGTGTTGGGCAGCAGCGGCATGGGAGAGAGGTTGGACACATCCCCTGTCCCACATGGGGATCATACTCTTAATCTCCATGTTACAGATGAGGGAACTGAGGCCCTGAGAAGTGAAGTGACTTGTCCAAGGTCACGCAGCAGACAGGTGGGTGAGCCGGGTTTAGAACCCAGGTCCTTCTGACTCCCAAGCCCGGGGTCTATCCACAGGCCACGCTGCTTCCCATCCCATCAGGCAACATGCCATTAATAATAATGTTGGTATTTGTTAAGCGCTTACTATGTGCCGAACACTGTTCTAAGCGCTGGGGTAGACACAGGGGAATCGGGTTGTCCCACGTGGGGCTCACAGTCTTAATGCCCATTTTACAGATGAGGTAACTGAGGCACCGAGAAGTTAAGTGACTTGCCCATAGTCACACAGCTGACAAGTGGCCGAGCTGGGATTCGAACCCATGACCTCTGACTCCAAAGCCCGGGCTCTTTCCACTGAGCCACGCTGCTTCTCCAATGGCTGCTTCATGCCATTGGTTGAGTGTTGTTGGATGAACTATCTTTGATTCCTCAGTAACAGTCTAGGCCAATCGATAGGATTTATTGAGCATTTTCTGTGTGCAGAGCACTGTACTAAGCGCTTGGGAGAGTATGTCACAACAATAAACAGACACGTTCTCTTCCCACAAGGAGATTATAGCCTAGGGGATTGTAGCGAAGCACTTGCTAAGGCAGAACTGAGCGTTTCATCCCTACCAGTCCCTCTCTGAACTCCCTCCGCCAAATCAGGGAGAGGCTGAAATGAGCTTTGTGCATAATAATAATAATAATAATAATTATGGCATTTGTTAAGGACTTACTATGTGCCCATAAAGAAGTAGAAAAAGCAGTGTGGGCTGGTGGAAAGGCACGGGGATGAGATCCAGAATTGTAATCATTATTATTTTGGTATTTAAGTGCCTTCTATGTGCCAGGCACTGTACTAAGCACTGGGGTGGAGATAAAATAATCAGATTGGATACAGTCCTTGCCCTATGTCGGGCTCACGGTCTCAATCTCTATTTTATAGATGAGGGAACTGAGACCCAGAGAAGTGAAGAGACTTGCCCAAGGTCACACCGCAGACAAGTGGCAGGGTAGGATCAGAACAAACAACCTTTTGACTCCCAGGACCTTGCTTTATCCACTACACCGTGCTGGGGTTCTAATCCTGGCTTTTGTCTGCTGTGTGACCTTGTTCAATTCACTTAATCTCTCTGAGCCTCAGTTAATAATTTAATCAGCTGTAAAATGGGGATTTGGCCTCAGAGCCCCAGGTGGGATAGGGACTGATTAGCTTGTATCTACACCAGTTCTTAGTACAGTACCCAGAACATGATAAGCACTTAACACATTTTATTTTTATTAAGTGTAGTCATTTCCAATTCAGAGTGACTCCACCGATATGCTTTCTCCAAAACGTCCTGTCCTCTGCCATAATCCGTAACCTTTTTAATGGTTCTTCCGTTATCGTTGTTACGGTCTCTACCCATCTAGCTGCCGGTCTGTCTCTTCCAAGTTTTCCCTGGACTTTTCCTAGCTTCAGTGTCTTCTCCAGAGCATTAGTCCTCCTGATTATGTGTCCAAAATATGCTATTCTAAATTGAGTCATTTGGCCTTCCAAAGATGACTTGGGTTTGATTTGCTCCAAAATCCATTATTTGTTTTTCGGGCGGTCCATGGTATTCGTAAAAGTCTTCTCCAACACCACATTTCGAAAGAATCGATGTTCTTTCTATCCTGTTTCTTCACTGTCCAGCTTTCGGATCCAAACATTGTCACTGGAAACACCAGAGAGTTGACAATTTGTATTTTTCAGCAATTGTTACATCGGAGCATTTCGTGACTTTTTCCAGACTCTTCATAGCAAGTCTTCCTAACATTACTCTTTGGCGTATTTCTTGGCTACTAGTTCCTTTATTATTGATTATCGATCCCGGGAGAGAAAAATGATCAACTTTTTCAATCTTCTCTCCGTCCACTACAAATGTGTTAAGACTTCCAGTTGTCATGATCTTCGTTTCCTTGACATTCAAATACACCATTAAATAATATCAACGAATAGCAAGAATACTTATTGAACACCCACTGGGTGCGATCTATTGTGCTTAGCGCTAAAGTACAAAATAATTAAGTGACATATTCCCTGCTTACAAAATATTTCGTTCTAAGTGGGGGAGACTGCCATTAAAGTATTTACAGAGTAATCAAAATTAATGATTGAATATATAGTTGTATAAACAACAAAGTAGGATCCATTTTCTGTCATGCAGGTACCTGAAAGTGGTTTTAATTTCTGTATTCGAAGAGCAGCAGGAGCAGATGTCCCATAGAGTACTTCTCAGTTGTCATATAGTCACTTCTTTATGGCTGTCGCTGAGTGTGTGTGGAAGCAGGTCCCTTTATAGTACCATCTGCCATGGTTCCCTGTTAAGAATCAGAATGGAAAAGAGAGAAAGTAATTAACGATCAACAGTCGTTGCAAACCTAACTCTGGGCATGCTTTCTTTAGAAATTTCAAAGTTGGGCAGTTGTGCAGATGCAACATTATTTTGTGTTTTCAGAACACACCCTACTTGCTGAAACTTGATCTGGTCTATCTCGCAGCCGACCTCTCGCCCAGGTCCTATCTCTGGCCTAGAACGCTCTTCCTCTTCATATCCATCAGACGTTGACTCTCCCTTCCTTCAAAGCTTTATTGAAAACCCATCTCCTCCAAGAGGCCTTTCCTGACTAAGCCCTCTTTTCCTCTTTTTCCACTCCCTTCTGAGTCGCCCTGACTTGCTCCTTTTATTCATCCACCCTCCCGGCCCCACAGTGCTCATGTCCATACCCGTAATTTATTTCTATTAAGGTCTGTCTCCCCCTCTAGACTGTAAGCTCACTGTGGGCAGGGAACATGTCTGTTAGATTGATTGTTATATTGTATTCTCCCAAGTGCTTAGTATGGTGCGGTGCACATAGTAAGCGCTCGATATGATTGATTGATTCTGGTTTGATTGATTACGGGACTGAGGAAACATCAACAGTGTGCTGAGAACTGAGCTGATTGCTGGGGTATCTACATATAAACAATTTAAACCCCAATCCCTGTCCTAATTGATCATGTTAGTGCATACAAAGAATTGTACTAGGTACTTTGAGAGAGGGCAAAAGACTTAGTTTTTTTTTTTTATGGTATTAGTTAAGTGCTTACTACATGCCAGATGCTGTACAAAGTCCCAGGATAGATATGAGCTAATCCAGTTGGGTGCTAATAATAATAATGATGGTATTTGTTAAGTGCTTACTATGTGCCAGGCACTGTTCTAAACACTGGGATGGATATAAGATAATTGGGTTGGATACAGTCCCGGTCCCACATAGGGCTCACGGTCTTAATAGAGAAGCAGCGTGGCTCAGTGGAAAGAGCCCAGGCTTGGGAGTCAGAAGTCATGGGTTCTAATCCCGGCCCCACCACTTGTCAGCTGTGTGACTTTGGGCAAGTCATTTAACTTCTCTGTGCCTCAGTTACCTCATCTGTAAAATGGGGATTCAAACTGTGAGCCCCATGTGGGACAACCTGATCACCTTGTATCCCCCCAGTGCTTAGAACACTGCTTTGCACATAGTAAGCACTTAACAAATGCCATCATCATTACTATTATTAATCCCTATTTTACAAAATGAGGTAACTGAGGTCCAGAGAAGTGAAGTCACTTACCCAAGGTCGCACAGACGACAAGTGGCAGGACGGGGTTAGAACCCAGGTCTTTCTGACTCCCAGGCCCGTGCTCCAGCCACCAGGCCACGTTGCTTCTTTAGTCCCTGTCCTACAAGGCATTCACAGTCTTAATCTCCATTTTACCAAGGAGGTAATTGACGTTCAGAAAAGGGAAATGACTCGACCAAGTCCAGCAGCAGAGTAGAGGCCGAGCCAGTATTAGAACCCGGGTCCTTCCAACACCCGGGACCGGGCTCTAACCACTAGGCCACACTGCTTCTCGTGGAAACACCACCTGCCCTCAAGGAGCTGACGGGCTAACGGGGCTCACGTTTAAAGCCACTTGGAGCTCCCAGCTCATCGGTCATTCCAGGATGTTCAGCGGCTCAGTTTATTCACTCCATAATGAACACACCTGTTGGAGTTGTGACTCTGTGAGTCTGGTGAGAGGCCAGTTGATTGCAGCCCTGCAGTGAATCTCTAGAGCATAGCTCCAGAGAAAAACTTTTCACTCCAACTCTAACTGCCTCTGCGGGAGAAGGAAGTCACTTGGAAGAGTCTAATAAACCACCAGGCAACCGTAAATCATTCCTAGCAGCTGCGTGTAAAGAAAAGTGGTATTGCATGTATGTGGCAACCTATAATTTGCTGGAACTTTTGTTCTGTCTGCTCTGGAGAAAAATAGTACTTCCTTTGGATAATGTTTGAATGTGACTTGCCCAAAGTCACACAGCTGACAGGCAGCGGGGCCGGGATTAGAACCCATGACCTCTGACTCCCAAACCCGGGCTCTTTCCACTGAGCCATGCTGCTTCTCTATTAAGACTATGAGCCCTATGTGGGACCGGGACTGTATCCAACCCAAATATCTTATATCCATCCCAGTTATACATAACAGGTTTTGTATTTTTTTCCCTTCATTAGAACGATTACTGTAGTGTCCAGGTAAGCAGTCTATATAATAATATAATAATGATAATGACACTTGCGGCATTTGTTAAGTGTTTACTACACACCATGCACTGTACTAGGCGCTGAGGTAGCTATTTTATTTTATTTTATTTTGTTAATGAATTTTACATCGCCTTGATTCTATTTAGTTGCCATTGTTTTTACGAGATGTTCTTCCCCTCGACTCTATTCATTGCCATCGTTCTCATCTGTCCGTCTCCCCCGATTAGACCGTAAGCCCGTCAAACGGCAGGGACTGTCTCTATCTGTTGCCGACTTGTTCATTCCAAGCGCTTAGTACAGTGCTCAGCACACAGTAAGCGCTCAATAAATACTATTGAATGAATACAAGATAATACGGTTGGACACAGTCCCTGTCCAACATAGGACTCATAGTCATAATCCCCATATTGCAGATGAGGTAACTGAGGCAGAGAAAAGTGAAGTGAATGGTGGAACGCCACAGGCCTGGGATTCAGAATTCTTCATTATTGTGGTATCTGTTAAGTGTTTTCTATGTGCGAGGCATGGCACTAAGTACTGGGGTGGATACACGCAAATCAGATTGGACATATTCCCTGTCCCCTGTGGGCTCACACTCTCAATATCCATTTTACAGATGAGGGAACTGAGTCATAGAGAAGTGATGGGACTTGCCCAAGTTCAGAGAGCCCACAACTGACAGAGCCGTGATTAGAACCCACATCCTTCTGATCCCCAGTCCCGACCTCTATCCACCAGGCCACATTGCTTCTCTATGCTTAGTAAATATTCAGTTCTGAAGATGACTGCAAGGTGAAATGTCATTCAGGCACAGTCAGTCAATCGTATTGTTTGAGGACTTACTGTTTGCAGAGCACTGTCGACATAACTGTAAGCACTCAATAAACACCACTGACCAGTAGCAGGAAGCAGCATTGTCTTGTGAAAAGAGTTCAGGCCTAGGTTCTAATCCTGACTCTGCCATTTACCTGCTGTGTGACCTGGTCAAATCACTTCACTTCTCAGGATGCAATACCTGTTCTTCCTAGAGAAGCAGTGGCTCAGTGGAAAGAGCACAGACTTGGGAGACAGAGGTCATGGGTTCGAATCCCACATCTGCCACTTGTGAGCCAACCGTGGGCAAGTCACTTAACTTCTCTGTGCCTCAGTTACCTCATCTGTAAAATGGGGATTAAGACTGTGAGCCTCATGTGGGATGACCTGATTACCCTGTACCTACTCCAGCGCTTAGAACAGTGCTCTGCACATAGTAAACACTTAACAAATAGCAACATTATTATTATTATTATTATTAATTATGCTGCGACCCCCTGGGGGATACTGATGATATCCAATCTGATTATCTTCTAGCTACCCCAGTGCCTCAGTTCCCTCATCTGTAAAATGGGAATCAAAACTGTGATAGGATAGATATTGTAGGTTAGAAATTGTGATAGATATGTAGGATAGAGATTGTGTCCAACCCAATTATCTTGTACCAACCCCAGTGCTTAGAACAGTGCCTGACAGATAGTAAGTGCTTAACCCACACAACAGTTATTATTCTTTTTACAGTGCTTGGCACAGTAAGAGCCTAAAAAATACCTCAGTTGCTATTATAAGCATGCACCTCTTAGTTTCTTTTCTATGTCAGTCTCTCCCATTAGCATGTAAATTGTTTCTCACTTTTCAAATGCCTAGTCAGCCAGACTGTCGTATTTATTGAGCGCTTACTGTACGCAGAGCACTATGCTGAGCACGTGGGAGAATAAAAAATAGTCTAGTAGACACATTCCCTACCTACAGTGAGCTTACAGCCTAGAGGCGCTGTATAGTACGTTACAACCAATGTGTTCTCGGTAAATGTTATTAATACTAGTATTCATTGAGTGCTTACTATGTGCAGAGCACTGTACTAAGTGCTTGGAATGTACAATTCTACTCCAGTAAACACTGGACGTCTGCTGTCCAGTCGTCTCTGAACCATACAGACTCCACGGACACATCTCTACCAGGACGCCCCACCTCCAGCTGCAATCGTTCTGGTAGTGGATGCAGAGAGTTTTCTCGGTAAAAATCCGGAAATCGTTTACCATTGCCTACTTCCGCACAGTCAACTTAACCCTCCGCCCTTCTCTCTCTCCCACGCCGTTGCTGCCCAGCACGGGGGAATTTTGACTGGTAGCAGATGGCCTGCCACTCGCTAGCCACTGGCCAAGCTAGGAATGAGATGGGACGGGTAGGCCTCTGCTCTACTCCTCCTACCTTAGCTAAGACTGGTAGCGTGCTGGAAACATCTCCAGGTGCCATCCTGAGAGGAGAGTAAATATTGCAGTGCCATTAAATTGTGTAGTAACCAGTGCTATGCCCACATTAAGTACTCTACAAATGTTATTAGTTGATGACCTTGGATTTGTCCCCTTTATTCACCCCCTCTCAGCCCCACAACCCTTATATAGGTATCCATCATCTATTTCTTGATAATAATGTCTGCCTTCCCCTCTAGACTATGAGGTCACTGTGGGCAGGGAATTTGTCTTCCAAATTTGTTATAATGTACTCCTCCAAGTGCTTAGTCCAGTGCTCTGCACACAGTAAGCCCTCAATAAATGCCGTTGATCGACTCCTCCTCTCTCTCCCCGCTCCAGTCTATTCTTCACTCCGCTGCCCGGCTCATCTTCCTGCAGAAACGCTCTGGGCCTGTCACTCCCCTTCTTAAAAACCTCCAGTGGTTGCCTATCGACCACCGCACAAAACAAAAACTTCTCACTCTAGGCTTCAAGGCTCTCCATCACCTTGCCCCTTCCTATCTCTCCTCCCTTCTCTCTTTCCACCGCCCACCCCGCACGCTCCGCTCCTCCGCCGCCCACCTCCTCACCATCCCCCGTTCTCGCCTATCCCGCCGTCGACCCCCGGGCCATGTCCTCCCGTGGTCCTGGAATGCCCCCCCCTTCACCTCCGCCAAACTAATTCTCTTCCCCTCTTCAAATCCCTACTTAAAGCTCACCTCCTCCAAGAGGCCTTCCCAGACTGAGCTCCCCCCTTTTCCCTCTGCTCCCTCTACCGCCCCCCTTCACCTCTCCGCAGCTAAACCCTCTTTTCCCCCTCTCCCTCTGCTCCTCCCCCTCTCCCGTCCCATCCCCTCAGCACTGTACTCGTCCGCTCAACTGTATATATCTTCATCACCCTATATATTTTGTTTAATGAGATGTACTTCACCCTGATTCTATTTGCTATTGTTTTAATGAGATGTTCTTCCCCTTGACTCTATTTATTGCCATTGTTCTTGTCTGTCTGTCTCCCCCAGTTAGACTGTAAGCCCGTCAAAGGGCAGGGACTGTCTTTATCTGTTGCCGATTTGTACATTCCAAGCGCTTAGTACAGTGCTCTGCACATAGTAAGCGCTCAATAAATACTATTGAATGATTGAATGAATGAATAGTAGAAGTAATAGCAGCGGTAATTGTCCCAGCAAAAAAATCAGTTAATCAATAGGAGAGTGCTTTGGGAATAAAAGTGATAATAGAAAACCCAGAGAAGCAGCGAGATGTAGGAGAAAACAGCTTGGGCTTGGGATTCAGAGGAACTGGACTTCACCACGTGTCTGTGGTGTGATCTTAGACAAGTCACTTAACCTCTCTGGGCTTCAAGTCCCTCATCTGCAAAATGGGGATTCAATATTTGTTCATCCTCCCATTTAGACTATAAACCCTCTATTTTTTCATCATTTAAGGCTTTACTACATTCCAGGTACCATACTAAGCACTGGGAGAGATTACAGGCTAATCAGGTTGGACACAGTCCATGTCCCACACGGGCCTCATGGTAGTGGAAAGAGCCTGGGCTTCAGAGTCAGGGGTCATGGGTTCGACTCCCGGCTCTGCCACTTGTCAGCTGTGTGACTGTGGGCGAGTCACTTAACTTCTCTGTGCCTCAGTTACCTCATCTGTAAAATGGGGATTAACTGTGAGCCTCACATGGGACAACCTGATTACCCTGTATCTCCCCCAGTGCTTAGAACAGTGCTCTGCACATAGTAAGCGATTAACAAATACCAACATCATTATTATTATTATTATTATTATTTATCCCTATTTTACAAATGAGGGAACTGAGGCCCAGAGAAGTGAACTGATCTGCCCAAGGTCACACAGCAGACAAGCAGCGGAGCCAGGATTAAATGCCAGGTCCTTCCGATTCCCAGGCCTGTGCTCTATCCACTAGGCCACGATACTTCTCATTAGGGATCTGTCGTTCTTGTTTACCCCAGCACGTAGAACAGTGTTTAGCACATGTAAGCACTTCACAGATAGCACAGTTATTAGTAAATGTATTTACCGAGTGCCCATTGAGTGCAGTGCAGTGTACTAAGTGCTTCAGAAAATTTGCCTACCGCTCTAGTTCCTCCTTACTTACCTATCGCATTACCCCTTCTGTTCCTGCCTCACATTGCAAAACTTAGGCATTTCAATTTTTCGGGTCCGCAACACGTCGCATCACCTTGCACCTCTCCATTTGTACCTTTCTTCTCCTGCATCACACTGCTGCTGCCCCTTTCAGCAGCTCTTTAAACAGATGAAACTCTCTTTTCCCTGGCTCACTCTCCCTTCTGCCTTCTCAAAGCCCCTCAATTTGTGACCTTTGGACATTTGATATTCGCACCACCTCCAATCCCACACCAATCTCAGAGTCACACCTGGAGAGTTTCCAGTCCTCTAACAGCCTTGACTACTGGAGGGAGAGTCAAGCAGAGGCCCACCCGGTCGATTTCTACCTTGGGCAGTGGCTAGCGAGCGGCAGGCCATCTGCTACAAGTCAAAACTCCCCTGTGCTGGGCAGCAGCGGCACGGGAGAAAGTCGAGGGCAGAGACTGAAGCTGACTGCGCAGAAGGAGGCCAGGGTCAACCCCAAAGGACTTATGTACGTATCTTTGAATTATATCTCATAAATGACTTATTAATATCTGACACCCTCCCCAGACTGTGAGCTTATTTGGGGGCAGGTAACATGTCTGCTATTTCTGTTGTATTTTCTTCTCCCCAACACTTAATACAGTGCTTAGTACAAGTCACATCTTCTCCAAGTGGACTTTCCCAATGAACATCTCTTTCCCCCGGCTCCCTCTCCCTTCTGCTTCATCTGTGCACTTGGATCTGTGACCTTTGGATATTTGATACTCGCCCCACCCTCAACCTAATAGCATTTACATACATATCTTTAAATTCTTTGTTATAAATGATTTATTTATTCATATTAATGTCTATCTCCCCCACCCAGACGGTGCTCATTATAGGCAGGGTATGTGTCTGCTAATTCTGCTGTGCTCTAACAAGTGCTTAGAGCAGTGATTTGCACATAGTAAGCACTTAAAGCCATTGATTGATCGATTTAAATGCCAACGACCTTCTGAATCCAGGTATTTCACCCTGTTATACATCACCCCAATGGCAGGGTAATCTCTCTGGTAAAACCCCCCTGGCTCCACTTAGAGTGGGGTCAGTAATTTTGTGGGCAGCAGAGTGAAGTACAGACTGGACTGGGGAGATCCAGGAGGCAGGGAGGTCAGCGAGGAGGCTGATTAAGTGGTCAAGGCAGGAAAGGTTAAGTGCTTGGATCAGCGGGGCAGCAGTTTGGATGGAGAGAAAAAGGCAGACTGTAGCGATGTTTCAAAGATAGAACAGACAGAATTTGGTGACCCAATAAATATATGGATTGAATGAAAGAGATGAATCAAGGATAATGCCAAGGGAGACAGGAAGAATGGTAGTTCTGTCTGAAGTTATGGGAAAGTTATCGGGAGACCAGAGTATGGGTGGAAAGATGAGGAGGTTCGAGGTGTCAACAGCACATCCAAATAGAGACCTCCTGAAGGAGGGAAGAAATATAAGACTGTACGATCGGGGTTGGAAATGTAGATTTGGAAATCATCTGCACAAAGAGGGTAGTTGAAGTCACGGGAGTAAATAAATTCTCCAAGGGAGAGAGTGTAGATGGAGACTAGAAGGGGACCCAGAACGGAGCCTTGAGGGAGACTTCCACAATAAGATGATGGGTGGCAGAGGAGCAAAATTGCCTAGTGGATAAAGCATGGGTCTGGAAGTCAGAAAGACCTGGTTTCTAATCCCTACTTGGCCACTTGTCAGCTGTGTTACCTTGGTGACGTACCCCTAAGGAAGAGGTTCAAACATGGACACTTAGATCCAGGTGGGGAAGAAAGAAACCAATGGACTCACCGAGTTTTGCTACTAAAACTATGGCTTCAATGCGTGAACCTGTGAGAAGCTGTGGCTTTAATGCGTAAACCTATGAAAAAGCTATGGTTTTAAAATACAGACACCTGCAAAAAGGTATGGATCCAATGAACAAAACATACCCTAACCTCGAACAGAAGGTATCACATTCCTTAGGTAGCAGATCCTTTGTTAACCTTACACAAATAACTAAGAGCAGGTAACTTCACTATGCCTCCTTCTCACCTGTCCCGCCATCGACTCCTGGCCCACGTCCTACCTCTGGCCTGGAATGCCCTCCCTCCCCAAATCTGTCAATCACAGTTGCCCCTTTCAAAGTCTTACTGAAGGGTTACTTCCTCCAGGAGGTCTTTCCAAACTAAGCTCCCTTTTTCCTCAGCTCCCCCTCTCTTCCTCATTGCCCCAGTTCACCCCCTTGGGTCTAACCCCTTCTCTGCCCCACATCACTTGTGTATATAGATACATATCTATAATTCTATATATTTATATTAATGCCTGTTCACTTGTTCTGATGTGTATATACATCTCTAATTCTATTTATATTGATGCTATTAATGCCTATTTACTTGTTTTGATGTCTGTCTCCCCGCTTCTAGACTGTGAGCCCATTGTGGGCAGGGATTGTCTCTATTTGTTGCTGAATTGTACTTTTCAAACACTTAGTACAGTGCTTTTCACACAGTAAGTGCTAAAAAAAATGATTGATTGAATGAATGAATGAATGAATGATTCCTGGAAAGCACGAGTTGTCGGGCCTCCCCCAAATTCAGTTGGTTTAGTTCACTCTGGTCGGGCAACTGTGGATATATCTCAGGCCGGTCTTATACTTGGGCAAGTCACTTAACTTCTCTGGACTTCAGTTATCTTATCTGTAAAAAGGGGATAATTGCTTTGAGCCCCATGGGGGACATGGATGGTGATCAACTCGATTATCTTGTATCAACCCAACCCTTAGTACGGTATCTAGCACCTAGTAAGCCCTTAACAAATACTGCCCCCCCCCAAAAAAAAGAAAAAGCAAGAGAGGAGGACCCCATGAAAGGGATTGAGAATGAGCAGCCCGAGAGATAGGAAGAGAACCAGGAGAGGACAGTGTCAGTAAAGCCAAAGTTGGATAATATTTCAAAGAGCAGGGGGATGGTCGACAGTGTCAAAGGCAGCCAAGAGGTAGAGAAGAATTAAGATGGAGTAGAGGCCATTGAATTTGGCAAGAAGGAGACCACTGGTGACCTTTGAGTGGGCAGTTTCTGTGAAGCAAAGCGAACAGAAACCAGATTTTAGGGGCTCAAGGAGAGATTTGAAGAAAGAAAGTGGAGGCAGTGGGTCCAGACAACTCGCTCAAGGCGTTTGGAGAGGATTGGCAGGCGGGAGATGGTGTGATAACTGGAGGGCACCGAGGGCTAAAGGGAGGGCTTTTAAGAATAGGGGAAACATGAAATGCTTGAAAGCAGTTGGAAGAGGCCAGTTGAGAGGGGTTGGTTGAAGATGGTGGTCATGGAGGGAAGGAGAAACTGTTGTGATGAGTTACGAAGGGATCGAGTTGAAGGCGGAGGTGGAGCGGGGAGATTTTTCTCAGGAGGTGGGAGATCTCTCCAGAGATACTGCTGGGAGAGTAATGAGAGACCAAGAAGAGACCAGAAGAGTAATTGAGGAGGAGTAGAAGGAACTTTCCCAGGGGATACCAATCTGAAACCATACCAAGTCACGACCATTTCTAACCTCTCTGTATTTGTTACACTCATTCTCAACCCTTGGGGATCCGTGTTTCATCTATTGTACATTCACTGATCATATTTTGCTGACTTTAGATGTAAGAATTTTTATGTCTGTCCCTTTAAAGTGGAAAGCTCCTTTTGGCCAGGGACTGTATCCCTTCTTTACTCTGTACTTTCCCAAGCATTTAGTGACCCACCGGGTACTCAATAAATATTACTACTACTTCAATTCTTTACCCGCTGGAGGCACTTAGTAAATTTTCCTGGCCACCAGGAGGGAAAAGAAGAAATGGGCGGGGAATGAGTCTGTTCACTGTTCTGCTGTACTCTCTCGAGTGCTTAGTACAGTGCTAGGCGCACAGTGCACGTTCAAAAAATATGATTGAATAAATAAATGAATGGCGCCATCAGTGGCTTCAAATAACATCTGTGTGGCTGTTGTTGTGAACAGAGCATCTTTTAACCTGGATGGAAACGGAAGAATCAGTGAGCTCAAACATCGTGGGTGTATCATTTATCAACTACAGCGAGTGATGAAAAGCCTCTCAAACGTGGGCTTTGGAGGGAAAATCTCCTAATTACAGAGGCGATTATGCCCAATTGTCTCTCCTTTCATCGTAAGAAACTTCCTCCATTGAGCATGCTATTTTTATTTAGCACATTATTTTTCCAGAAAATTAAGAATACATTTATTTCGATATGAGGACGTAATTAATTTTACTTTTTGAAATGCCGCCAGAAGTATTTTGTTATTCAAGAAATATTTCTAATGAATTACTAGTCTAAATATGGGCAAGTAAGGAGTTGGAAATTGCATGGATAAGCCAGTTGAAACAACCCCACCAACAAAAGGTTTTGTGATGAAAACTGACCTTCTTTATAGCAGCTTGGACTTCCACATACTTTTTTTTCCTCAAAAAGACAGATTTTTCTTTGAACTGACATATCTGGATCATTGTTTCAACACTTAACTTCTCTTTGCCCATGTGGCCATAATCTTTCAATATCAATCAATGAATTCATCAATGGTATTTATTTTTTATATTAATGTCTGCCCCTCGGGACTGTGAACTCATTAGGGGCAGAAAACGTGTCTGCTAATTGTTGTAGTGTATTCTCCCAAGTCATTTGTGCAGTACTCTGTAAATGCTTATAGTAAATAGTAAGTTCTCAGTAAATACTAGGGAATTGTCTGTTTATTATTATATTGTACTCTCTAAGAGAAACAGCGTGGCTCAGTGGCAAGCGACTGGGCTTGGGAGTCAGAGGTCATGGGTTCAAATCGCGACTCTGCCTCTTGTCAGCTGTGTGACTGTAGGCAAGTCACTTCACTTCTCTGTGCCTTAGTTCCCTCATCTGTAAAATGGGGGTGAAGACTGTGACCCTCACGTGGGACAACCTCATTCCCCTGTATCTACCCCAGTGCTTAGAACAGTGCTCTGCACGTAGTAAGCGCTTAACAAATACCAACATTATTATTATTCTCTGGGCCTCGGTTCCCTCATCTGTAAAATGGGGATTAACTGTGAGCCTCATGTGCGACAACCTGATTATCCTGTATCTACCCCAGCGTTTAGAACAGCGCTCTGCACGTAGTAAGCGCTTGAAAAATACCAACATCATCATCCCTTAAGAAAAGCAGCATGGCCTAGTGGATAGAGTACAGGCCTGGGAGTCAGAGGCCATAGGTTCTAATCCGGCTCTGCCACTTTTCTGCTGTGCGTCCTTGGGCAAGACACTTAACTTCTCTGTGTCTCAGTTACCTCATCTGTAAAATGGGGATTAAGACTGTGAGCCCCAAGGGGAACAGACAACTTGATAACCTTATATCTTTTCCAGCGCTTATAACAGGGCTTGGCAAATTGTATGCACTTAACAAATATCATCATTATTATTATTATTGCTGTTATATGCCACTTATTGATTGATTGAGTCAATTAATTGCATTTATCGAGTGCTTCCTGTGTGCAGATCACTGTACTAAGTGCTTTGGGAAAGGACAACAAATAATAATAACGATGGTATTTGTTAAGTGCTTACTCTTTGCCAAGCATTGTTCTAAGCGCTGAACATCAGTTCCCTCATCTGTAAAATAGGATTAAGACCGAGAATCCTATGTGGGACAGGGACTGTGTCCAACCCAACTATCTTGTATCTACTCCAGTGCTTAGAACAGTGCCTGGGACTTAATAAGTGCTTGACCAATACCATAATTTTATTATTACAGTGCTCTGCACACAGTAAGCACTCAATAAATACAATTGAATGGATCGATCGATTGATTGATTTAATGTTTACTAGAGGAGTACAATACAGTGGAGTAGGTAGATGCAATCTGTGCCCACTGTGAGTTCACAGTCTGGGACACCGTTAGGCCCATGCCTTTTCCACTATGCCAAACTGCTTCTACTTTGTTGGCACCAGAAGAATAAATTCCAAACCTGAGCTGAAGAGCTGAATTCAGGTAGTTACATGGCAGGGTATCCAACTGTTGAATCACTAAGGTTAGGTTTTGTGATGAAAACTGACCTTCTTTATAGCAGCTTGGACTTCCACATACTTTCTAAAAGCCAACAAATGATTGTTTTAAAAACTACATGTTATAATGGGCAAATCTTAAGGCAAGGCTCATGCAATCCAAATGACATGAGGAGAAACCAAGAAGGTGACCTCAGGTCCAAGGAGGCCAAAATGGCTTTTGAAGGATTGAACAACAGTTTGGTGAGAAGGTCCATAAAGTCGTGATGATGTCCAGCTTCCAAAGCCACATCCAGTATTTTTTTTTAAGCGGTTTCTCCGGCGTCACCCTGAAGTCCTACTTACAGTTAAAGACTGTAGGTTCATTGTGGCCGGGACTGTGTCAGTTATATTATATATTACTCTCCCAGGCATTTAGTCTTCTCCTATGAATTGAGACCTTAACATGGCAGGATAGTTTGTATACCCTGATGAAGCTTAGGGATAGGCCATATAGGACTACCCAGAATGGAAAGGTCTAAGTCGAAGCACAAGGCAAAGTCAATTCACCTATGCTGGGCAGCAAAGGCATGGGAAAGAGTCAAAGGTAATCAAGCAATCATATCATTGATCAAAGACAAAGGCAGAGACTCAAGCTTTTACTGCAGTGTGGCTCAGTGGAAAGAGCACAGAATTGGGAGTCAGAGGTCGTGGATTCGAATCCCAGCTCTGTAATTTGTCAACTGTGTGACTTCAGGCAAGTCACTTCACTTCTCTGTGCCTCAGTTCCCTCATCTGTAAAATGGAGATGAAGACTGTGAGCCTCACATGGACAACCTGATTACCCTGTATCGTCCCCAGTGCTTAGAAGCAGCATGGCTCAGTGGAAAGAGCACGGGCTTTGGAGTCAGGGGTCATGAGTTTGAATCCCGGCTCTGCCACTTGTCAGCTGTGTGACTGTGGGCAAGTCACTTGACTTCTCTGGGCCTCAGTTACCCCATCTGGAAAATGGGGATTAAGACTGTGAGCCCCACATGGGACAAGCTGATTCCCCTATGTCTACCCCAGGGCTTAGAACAGTGCTCTGCACATAGTAAGCACTTAAATACCAACATTATTATTATTATTATTAGAACAGTGCTTGGCACATAGTAAGTGCTTAACAAATACCATTATTATTATTGCTATTATCATTATTAAGAAGGCGAGGGTAAACCAATTCTGTATCTTCACCGAGAAAACTCTCTGGGTACACATACCAGAATGACCTTATAACCGAAGACGGATGTGGTGGAGAGGGTGTGTCCATGGAGTTGCTGTGGGTCAGAAACAACTTGACGGCATTTGAAGAAGAAGCGCTTAGTACAGTGCTCTGCATAGTCAGTAAGCCCTCAATAAATACCATTGGTTGATTGATTGAATGGCAGGATAAGAACGTTCACCCTTTTTTTAACGGTATTGGTTAAACTTTTACGAGGTGTCAGGCACTATAATAAATGCTAGGGAGGATAGAAGATACTCAGGTTGGACACAATCCCTCTCCCACATGGGGCTCACAGTCTTGCCGCCTTTTTGCAGAAGGGATAGCAGAGAGAGAGAGAAGTTAAGGGGCCTGCCCTAGGTCACATAAAATGAGAAGTGGCTGAGCCAGAATTAGAACCCAGGTCATATAATTCCCATGCCCATGCTCTTTCCACTAGGCCTAGCTCCTTCTACCATTAGGCAACTCTAACGCTAACTCATTTAACAACGGAATTTTCCAAGGGAATATTCTATAATCTTTCAGCTCCTGTGGACAGGGAGTGTGTCTAATAACTGTAATATTCTATTCCGCCAAGCAGTAATTACAGTGTTGTATGCACAGTGAGCACTCGGTAAATACAATTGATCGATTGATTGAGGGATATTCATTCAAATGTATTTATTGAGCGCTTACTGTGTGCAGGGCACTGTGCTAAGCGCTTGGAAAGTACAATTCGGCAACAGATAGAGACAATCCCTACCCAAGGGGCTCACAGTTTACGAAGAGTTGCCTAGCTTTCTAATGCTTTTAGTCAATGAAGAAGATGCAAGTCATTCAACTTCTCGTGCCTCAGTTATCTCATCTGTGAAATGGGAATTAAGACTGTGAGCCCCACTGTGGGACATGGACTATCAATCAATCAGTTAATCAATTATATTTATTGAGTGTTTACTGCTTGCAGAGAACTGTACTAAGTGCTTGGGAGAGTAAGCTCCTTTTGGGCTGGAAACATGTCTACCAACTCTGTTATGTAGGACTTGCCCGAGTAGAGCATGGGCCCGGGAGTCAGAAGATCATGGGGTCTAATCCCCACTCCTCCATTTGTCTGCTCTGTGACCTTGGGCGCATCACTTCACTTCTCTGTGTCTCAGTTAACTCATCTGTACGCTCCGCTCCGCTGCCGCTCACCTCCTCACCATCCCCCGTTCACTCCTATCCCGCCGTGGACCCCTGGCCCCCATCCTCCCGCTGTCCTGGAATGCCCTCCCTCCTCACCTCCGCCAAACTAACTCTCTTCCCCTCTTCAAATCCCTACTGAGAGCTCACCTCCTCCAGGAGGCCTTCCCAGACTTTGCTTCCCCTTTTCTCTCTGCTCCCTCTGTTGCCTCTCTGCCCCCCCTTCCACCTCCCCTCAGCTAAGTCCCTTTTCCCCGCTTTCCCTCTGCTCCTCCCCCTCTCCCTTCCCCTCCCCTCAGCACTGTGTTCATTTGTCTACATTTTATTACCCTATTTATTTTGTTAATGAGGTGCACATCCCCTTGATTCTATATATTGCGATCCAGTTGTCTTGTTTTTGTCCGTCCGTCTCCCCCGATAAGACTGTAAGCCCGTCAATGGGCAGGGATTGTCTCTATCTGTTGCCTAATTGTACATTCCAAGCGCTTAGTACAGTGTTCTGCACACAGTAAGTGCTCAATAAATACTATTGAAAGAATGAATAATTTGGGGATTAAGATTGTGAGCCCCATGTGGGATATGGATTGTGTCCAACCTGATCATCTCGTATTTCCCTTAGTGTTCAAAAACAAAACAAAAACTGAGTTAAGATGGTGGTTGGGTAACTTAAAAAGGTATTGTTTTGCTTTGAAAGAAAAACACAAATCACTCGTGTAAAGTCTGTCATTTCACTTTCGGAGAGTAAATCAGCGAGCCAAATTAATAATTATTTCGAGAGAAACAGTGTGGCTTAGTGGAAAGAGCATGGGTTTGGGATCAGAGGATGTGGGTTCTAATCGTGACTCTGTTACTTTTCTGCTGTGTGACCTTGGGCAAGCCAATTAACTTCTCTGTGGTTCAATTATCTCATCTGTAAAATGGGAATTAAGACTGTGAGCCCTACATGGGACAACCTGATTACCTTCTATCTACCCTAGGGCTTAGAACAGTGCTGGTCACATAGTAAGCATTTAACAAATTCCATGATAGAAATTATTATTATTCTCATTAATTATCTTTTCCATGGGAAAGTTGGGGTTTTTTCAGTGTAAAAATCCTTAAAGATTCACAAGTGGAGACAGACACATCTCCCTGGTGACAAAAGGAGCTATCCTGGTTGAACAAACACGCTACAAGACTTAGTACCTGGGAAGGAAGCCTGGCTTTGTGGGGAAAGGAAAGAACGACCCCGTGACCCAGAAACTGAATAAACACAGGAAGTCCCTCTAAACTGGGACCATTTTTTATCAAAGAGGAAGTGGCTGTTTGCTGTTGGGTTGGGTAAAAGCTTCTTCTCCTATTGAGGAGCAGGCCAGAAGGTGGTGGCCTGTGGGGAGATTTCATTACAGGGAAATCCTTTTCATCAGGAAGGAAACATCTTTGGATATGCCAGGTTTGAGGCCCAGATCATCTGCTGAGATTTTAGCACACACATTCATTCCTTCAATTCATTCAGTCACATTTATTGAGCACTTACTGTGCATAAAGCACTACACTAAGCACTTGGGAGAGTACAATATAACGACAAACACATATTCCGGCCCATAATGAGCTCACAGTCTAGAGGGGGAGACAGTCACTGATATAAATAGATAAATGAATAAATAAATAAATTATAGATATATACGTATGTGCTGTGGGGATGAGAGGGAGGATGAATGAAAGGGCAAATAAAAACGGCGCAGAAGGGAGTGGGAGAAGAGGTAAGGAGGGCTTAGTGTGGGAAGGCTTCCTGAAGGAGATGTGCCTTCAGTAAGGTTTTGAAGTGGGGGAGAGCAATTATCTGCCTGATATGAACATGGATCAGGAACATGGAGGGTATCATCCTCACATATCCTGGAGCTAGCCAAGGAGGTCTGGCTGGAGTGCCAGTGTGGGCTGGGAAAACCAGGAAAATCCCTCCTGGCTGAGAATCCAACAGCTCTCTGACCCGAGGCAGAAAGGTCCAAAGGGCAGGTTATAGGTCTGGATGTTGGGAAAGCTGTGAGGATGGTGGGAAAGGATGTTGTCATTTGCGAGGGTGACAGCAGGAAACCTCTGGGGACAGAAGGGAAAGCTAGTGACAATTCGAAGATAAAAAGGGGCTGTGTTGTCTAATGGAAAGAAAAAGGGATTGAGAGTCGGGAGACGTGAGTTCCAGTCCCAGCTCTGCCACTGACCTGCTGGGTGACTTTGGGTAAGTCACTTAACCTCTCTGGGCCTCAGTGAGGTCTGTTTGAGGCAGTGACTCAACATAGCAGCGTGGCTTAATGGAAGGAGCCTGGGCTTTGGAGTCAGAGGTCATGAGTTCGACTCCCCGCTCTGCCACTTGTCAGCTGTGTGACTGTGGGCGAGTCACTTAACTTCTCTGGGCCTCAGTTACCTCATCTGTAAAATGGGGATTAACTGTGAGCCTCATGTGGGACAACCTGATTACCTTGTATCTACCCCAGCGCTTAGAACAGTGCTCTGCACACAGTAAGCGCTTAACAAATACCAACATATATATATATATAAAGAGCACGGGTTTGGGAGTCAGAGGACATGGGTTCTAATCCTGGCTACACCACATGTCTGCTGTGTAACCTTGGGCAAGTCATTTAACTTCTCATCTGGAAATTGGGGATTAAAAGTGTAAGCCCCACGTGGGACAATGTGATTACCTTGTATCAAGCCCAGCGCTTAGAACAGTGCTTGGCACATAGTAAGCACTTAACAAATACCATCATTATTATTATAATTATAAGCTAAATGTCCTGATTCCGCCCCTTGTCTTCTGAAGTCCAGCGGGGTCCTGACTCTCCCAGTTCCACCTTCCCCTCCTGCTTCCCATTTCTCAGTCCTGTAGTGGGGGGACCCAGGCTGTGACCCCTGAGCTCTGGAGTCTAGTGGGGGCTCTGACTCCATTTTCTTGCCACCATCCAGTGACGATGATGATGGTGATGATGGCATTTGTTGAGCAGTTACTATGTCAGAGGTCATGGGTTCTAATCCCAGCTCAGCCGCTTGCCAGCTGTGTGACTTTGGGCAAGTCACTTAACTTCTCTGTGCCTCAGTTACCTCATCTCTAAAATGGGGATTAAAACTGTGAGCCCCACGTGGGACAGCCTCATCACCTTGTGTCCCCCAGCGCTTAGAACAGTGCTTTGCACATTGTAAGTGCTTAACAAATGCCACCATTTATTTTTATGTGCCACAGTGAGCTCCCAGCAGCATAGCAATGACTGGCAATTAATAAACGTTGATGAAGAATTAATGCTTTGAGGGAGGAGGAAGCGGTAGAAAAGCTTGATCGTCGGCGTCTGTCTTTTGATCATTAACACTGGCAGGAACTGAGCAAATGTCCAGGCTTCAGAATGAGGCCTTGGGCTACCTGGCTTTTGAAGAAAACCCTTACCTCACCCACAGAGAGATCTCCAGGGAGAGAACGAGGCTCTCTTTTCTCTCTTTGTTTGAAGCAGAGCCCAGAATTCTGTGTTCCAGTGTGTTCCTGTTTTGGAGAAACTTTAACTATAGAACTACTGAGAAGCAGCGTGGCCTAGTGAATAGAGAAAGAGCCTGGGAATCAGAAGGGCATAGGTTCTAAGCTTGGCTCTGCTACTTGTCTGCTCTGTGACTTTGGAAAAGTCACTTCTCTTCCCTGGGCCTCACTTACCCTGTCTGTAAAATGGGGATTTAGACTGTGACGGCTGCTACTCTAGACTGTGAGCTTGTTGTGTCTCTCTTTATTGCTGTATTGTACTTTCCTAAGCACTTAGTACAGTGCTCTGCACACATTAAGTGCTCAATAAAAATGATTGAATGAAATGAATTTTAGTCAAAGGAGTTACAGCGTGGTCTAATGGAAAGAGCACGGGCCTGGGAGTCAGAAGGTCATGGATTCTAATCGCAGCTCCACTACTTTTCTGCTGTGTATCCTTCGAGCAAGTCACTGTATTCCAGTTACCTTAACCTTTTGTACAAAAACGTTCAGGCCACTTTTCCCCACTCCTCAAGAACCTCCAATGGCTGCCCATTCACCTTGGCATCAAACAGAAACTGCTCACCGTTGACTCTATAGCAGTCAATCACCTTGCTCCCTCCTACCTCACCTTGCTACCCTCCTACTACAACCCAGCCGGCACACTTCGTACCTCTGTTGCCAAATTACTCCCCGCACCTCTATCTCGTCTATCTCACCGCCGTCCTCTCCCCCAAGTCCCGCCTCTGGCCTGGAATGCCCTTCCCGATTAGACCGTAAGCCCGTCAAACGGCAGGGACCGTCTCTATCTGTTGCCGACTTGTTCATTCCAAACGCTTAGTACAGTGCTCTGCACGTAGTAAGCGCTCAATAAATACTATTGAATGAATGAATGAATTCCTCTTCATATCCAACAGACCAATGACTCTCCCCACTTCAAAGCCTTATTGAAGACACAACTCCTCCGAGAGGTCTTCCCTGACTAGGGTCTCTTCTTTTTCTTCCACTCCTTTCTGCATCACCCTGACTTGCTCCCTTTATTCATCCCCCCAACGCTGCCCCACAGTACTTGTGTTCATATCTGTAATTTATTTAATTGCATTAATGTCTCTTTCCTCCTCTAGTAAAAATAAAGATAATTATTGCAGCATTTGTTAAGCTCTTACTGTGTGCCAGGATCTGTACTAAGCCCTGGAATAGATACAAGCAAATAGGTTTGGACCCAATCCCTGTCCCACATTCATTCATTCATTCATTCAATAATATTTATTGAGCGCTTACTATGTGCAGAGCACTGTACTAAGCGCTTGGAATGTACAAATCGGTAACAGACAGAGACAGTCCCTGTCCTTTGACGGGCTTACAGTCTAATGGGGGAGACAGACAAGAACAATAGCAGTAAATAGAATCGAGGGGAAGAACATCTCATTAAAACAATAGCAAAGCTCACAGTCTTAATCCCCATTTTACAGATGAGGTAACAGAGGCCCAGAGAATATAAGTGACTTGTCCACACAGCAGACAAACGAAAGAGCCGGGATTAGAACCCCGATTCTTCTGACTCCTAGGCCATGCTCTATCCACTAGACCATGCTGCTTCTCATCTCATCTAGACTGTAAAGATCCCTTTGGGAAGGGAATGTCTCTGTTTTGCTGTTATATTCTCCCAAATGCTTAGTACAGTGCTCTGCGCACAGTGAGCGCTCAATAAATATGATTGAATGAAGAAGAAATTCAGTTGTTTGACTGACTGGTTTTGGAATCAGATTTCTGTCCTGGGGGGAGTAGAAGACTCTAAATTATCCCCTCTTTACTGTAAGCTCATTGTGGGCAGGGAATGTGTCTGCTTATTGTCCTTTTGTACTCTCCCAAACCCTTAGTACAGTGCTCTGAACACAGTAAGTGCTCAGTGAATGAATGAAAAATTGCCAGGTTTTCTAACCACTCGATAGTCTTGTGAGTTTGACAAAACACAGTGTCCTGTTTTGTGGGGTGAAAGGAGAGAAGCCTTGAAATTTTGGTGAGGCATTCAAAAGAGCTCTGTGGAGATAATTTTTGTCATTACAAAGTGAAACTAAATGTGAAATCCATAGCTTCCATTTCCCTTAAAATCTATTCCTTTAAAGGAAAGCATTCCGTTTGAATCATTTCATTCATTTATTAAATCATATTTATTAAGTGCTTACTGTGTGCAGAGCACTGTACTAGGCTCTTGGGAGAGTACAATACACCAATAAACAGTAACATTCCCTGCCCCCAACGAGCTCAAAGTCTTGAGGAGGGGAGACAGACATGGATACAAATGAATAAAATCATAGATCTATACATACGAGCTGTGGGGTTGGGAAGCGGGGTAGAGCAAAGAGAGTAAATCAATATTTGATTCAATGTCATAATAAAAATAATAGTAATAATAACAGTGATAATGATGGCAGTATGTGGCAAGTGCCTAGAGTGTGCCAGGCACTGAGCTAAGCGCTATAATTGATGCAATTCATTCATTCAGTTGTATTTACTGAGTGCTTACTGTCCTTCATGGGGATCATATTCTGAGAGGGAAGGAGAACTAGGTGTTCAATTCTCCATTTTTCAGATGAGAAAACTGTGGCACAGGAGAAATTAAATACTTGTCCAGGAATACAGAGCATGTAGATGATAGAACCGGGAGTAAAGGTTTTCTCAATTCCAGTTCTTTCATTTTCTTCGCTAGGTCACACTGCTTTTAATACAGTCCCTCTAGACTGTAAGCTCCTTGTGGGTAGGGAACATGTCGACTGACTGTGTTACACTGTACTCTCCCAAGCGATTGTTACGGCGCTCCGTGCACACTCAATAAATATGATTGATTGATTCCAAGAAAATCACTGGAAAGCACCAGGGTAATGATGGACTTAATAAATCAGAGATGTGTACCCAAAAATGCTAACCATAATGATATCTTCAAACCACCTCTCCCCTAACATATTTATTCCCCCTAAATCAAGGGTTATTTTAACACGTCTTTCCTCTCACATGAGGTTCTTGGAGAACAAAGTCACTAGGATGTAGCAGAAATGACTCTAGAGTCAAACAAGTAATTTATAACCACAAACAAAAATAATTAGAGCAAACCAAATCCCTTATGGATATCATTTACTAAATAAATACACACAGTAAGCCAAAGTGAAAAGTAATAATTCTATCCTGAGTTTGCATGTCAGATAATGAGGAAGAAAAGTTTCTCATTTTAGATTTTCAATTTAAGATGCTTCCGTTGGTGAAGTTCACTCTATGCAGGGGTAGACGGAACGGTGCCATCTACCTTGTCTGATCCTCCTATTGGGTGAATTTTCCTCAATGATTAAACGTTTTGGAGACAGATTTGAGAAGCAGTGTGTCCTTATGGATAAGGCACAGGCCCGGGAATCAGAAAGACCAGAGTTCTAATCTCGAATCCACCTCCAGTTTGCTTGGTGACCTTGGATCCGTTACTTCTTCAGTGCCTCAGTTCCCTCATCTGTAAAATGGGGATTAAGACTCTGAGCACCTTATGGGTCATGGACCGTATCCAATCTGTTTAGCTTGTAACTACACCAGTACAAAGACTAGCACCTAGTAAGCATTTAAGAAATTCTGTAAAAAAAAAAAGTTTATCAAAATGACTCTTTCCAAGTACGTGACTGAAGTCATGGGTTCTAATCCCGGCTCTGCAACCTGTCTGCTGTGTGACCTTGGGAGATTCCCTTTGCTTCTCTGAGACTCAGTTACCTCATCTGTAAAAGGGGGATTAATAATAATAATAATAATAATGTTGGTATTTGTTAAGCGCTTACTATGTGCAGAGCACTGTTCTAAGCGCTGGGGTAGACACAGGGGAATCAGGTTGTCCCACATGGGGCTCACAGTCTTAGACCCCATTTTACAGATGAGGAAACTGAGGCACAGAGAAGTTAAGTGACTTGCCCACAGTCACACAGTTGACAAATGGCAGAGCTGGGATTCGAACTCATGACCTCTGACTCCAAAGCCCATGCTCTTTCCACTGAGCCACGCTGCTTCTCTAAGATTAAGAGTGTTAGTCCCATGTGGGACAACCTGATTACCGTGTATCTATCCCTGCTCTTAGAACAGTACTTGGCACATAGTAAGCACTTGACAAATACCATAATTATCGTCATTATTATTATTATTACGAGCTTGTATCTAGTCCAGAGCTTGGAACACTACTTGGCGTGTAATAAGCACTTAACAAGTACCGTCATAATTATCATTAAGATTAATTACTACTCCTAATTTGATTTCTATTGCTTTAGGGTAACCCAACCTTCTCTCAACCTGTGGGATATTTCTTGAGAAGCAGCGTGGCTCAGTGGAAAGAGCCCGGGCTTGGGAGTCAGAGGTCATGGGTTTGAATCCCGGCTCCGCCACTTGTCAGCTGTGTGACTGTGGGCAAGTCACTTCACTTCTCTGGGCCTCAGTTACCTCATCTGTAAAATGGGGATGAAGCCTGTGAGCCCCACGTGGGACAACCTGATTACCTTGTATCTGCCCCAGTGCTTAGAACAAGTGCTTGGCACTCTATTGTAAGCGCTTAACAAATGAAATCAATATTATGATTATTATTACCCACAATGAGCTTACAGTCTAGAGGGGAAGACAGACATTAATATAAATAAATAAAATGACAGATATCTACATAAGTGCTGTGGGGATCAGTAAAGGGAGCAAGTCAGGGCGATGCAGAAGGGAGTGGGAGAAGAGGGGGATGAACTGTGAGCCTCACATGGGACAACCTGATGACCCTGTATCTCCCCCAGAGCTTAGAACAGTGCTCTGCACATAGTAAGCGCTTAACAAATACCAACATGCCAACATTATTATTGAGATAGCTCAATGGACACAGACCAGCTGCCTCTCCCAGAGAGCAATACCCTTTAAGGATCATGCCCAAAAGAATCTTGAGGCCAAGGGTGATTTTTACAGGCTGAGAACAAATTTACTTCCTGGCCGGGAAGTTTCATTCAGATCCCTAGGAGCCGTTGATCATCAGAAGAGGGGGGCTTTCGGCTTAAGTGCATTTTTGATGCTTTTCCATCCTTTTTTTGGTATTTACCAATAAAAAGGAATGTTTCTGATTCTAATCTTCTTTGATTTCTATCCCATCGGTGGAACAAACTCTTGCCTGAGGGACACCTCTTTCTGGACCAAGTTTAATGTTCCATTTTGCTTCCTGTGTCGGCTACAAGGTACGAATGTGGTTTCAATATTATATTGGAATGAGGCCAGATGGGAATGCAAAGAGTAGAATTACAGAACAGAGTGAACTGTAGTTCCTGTCCCTTATCATGTCTAAAGGGTGGAAAGCACTTCTTTTCAGATATGAGCCTGGCTGATTCTTCTTTTTCTTTTTTTTTAAATTGTATTTGTTAAGCGCTTTCTGTGTGCCAAGCACTCTCACTAAGTATTGGGGTAGATACAAACTAAGCAGGTTGGACATAGTCTAAGTCCCACATAAGGACGCAGCGTGGCTGCATAGAGAAGCAGCGTGGCTCAGTGGAAAGAGCACGGGCTTTGGAGTCAGAGGTCATGAGTTCGAATCCCGGCTCTGCCACTTGTCAGCTGTGTGACTGTGGGCAAGTCACTTAACTTCTCTGGGCCTCAGTTACCTCATCTGTAAAATGGAGATTAAGACTGTGAGCCCCATGTGGGACAAACTGATTCCCCTATGTCTACCCCAGCGCTTAGAACAGTGCTCTGCACATAGTAAGCGCTTAACAAATACCAACATTATTATTATTATTATTATAAGGCTCACAGCCTTAATTCCCATTTTACACCTTAGGGAATTGAGGCACAGAGAGGTTAAGTGAGTTACCCAATATCACCCAGCAGAAGAGTGGTGGAGTCAGGAATTGAATCCAGATCCCTCTGACTCCAAGGCAGGTATTCTATCCATTGTGGGTGAGGGGTGGCATGGATAGAACGCAGACATGGGAGTCAGAAGGTCATGGGTTCTAATCCCGACCATGCCACTTATCTGCTTTGTGACCCTGGGCAAGTCACCTCACTTCTCTGGGCCTCAGTTCCCCCATCTGGAAAAAGAGGATTATGATTGTGAGCCCCATGTGGGACAACCTGATTACCTTGTAGCTGTCCCATCACTTAGAACAGACTGGAAACCCGTCAATGGTCAGGGACTGTCTCTATTGTCTCTATTGTACATTCCAAGTGCTTAGTACAGTGCTCTGCACATAGTAAGCGCTCAATAAATACTATTGAATGAATGAATGCTTGGAACATAGTAAGCGCTTAACAAAGACCATAATTGTTATGATTATTATAATTAAGCTGTGCTGATTCAGTGAAGAACCAGCATTATAGCCTATTGGAAAGAGCATGGGTGTGCAAGTCAGAGGACCTGAGTTCTAATCCCAGCTCTGCCTTTTATCTGCTGTGTGACCCTGGGCACATCTCTTCACTTCTCTGGGCCTCAGTTCCTTCATCTGGAAAATGGGGATTAAGACTGTGCGCCCCACGTGGGACAGGGACTGCGTCTAATCTGATAACTTTGTATCTATCTCAGCACTCGGAACAGTGCTTGGCACATGGCAAGCGCTTCACAAATGCCTCATTATTATTGTCATTATTATTAACCTATCTGGGCCTCAGTTTCCTCAACTATAAAATTAAATTATTTTAAATTATTAAACAGGGATTAAATACCTATTTTAAATTATTAAACAGGGATAAAATACCTGTTCTCCTTCATACTTAGGCTGTGAGTCTCATTTGGAACCGTGTCCAACCTGATTATATGGTATCTACCCCAGGGCTTAGAGAGCAAGGCGTCTGTTATTGCTTTCAGAGGCTGTGCGGAGCCCAAACCTCTCCCTGCTACCTTCACTAGACAGGTCCTCACAGCAGAGAAAAGCATACCTGGATGGGAGACACTTCCATTTATGATCTAGCACAGCAAGTGGAGATTAGGGTCACAGTCTGTCTTCTTGAGAAGCAGCATGGCTCAGTGGTTAGAAAACAAGCCTGGGAATCCGGAAGGCCCGGGTTCTAATCCTGGTTCCTCCACCTGTCTGCTGTGTGTCCTTGAGACCTTACTTTTTCTGGACCTTGGGTATCTCGTCTGTAAAATGGGGATTAAGAGTGTGAGCCCCATGTGGAACATGGACTGTGTCCAACCTGCTTAACATGTATCTGCCCCAGGGCTTAGAACTGTGTTTGGCACAGAGTAAGTACTTAATGGTACTATTATTATTATCATTATTATTATTATTATTATTATTTTCTGACAAAGGGAAAGCTTCAGAATGGACACGAAATATCAATTCACATTTCTTTGTCGTAAACATGCCCTCTCCTTCCCTCCGCTTTCCTCCTGGGCACGTAGTAGGTGCTTAACAAGTATCATGATTAATTAATTAATGGGTCAGTGAGCCGGGATCAAGAGGCCAAGATGGATAGAATTCTTGGGACTCTAGCCCTGTGATATTATATACACCCTCTTTAGTACTCAAATATATAATAATAATAATATAAATGTGGTATGTGTTAAGTGTTTACTACGTGCCAGACAACTGTAATAATAATAATAATTATGGTATTTGTAAAGCACTTACTATGTATTGAGCACAGTTCTAAGTGTTGGAGTAGTTACAGGGTAATCAGATTGCCCCACATGGGGCTCACATTCTTTAATCCCAGTTTTTACCGATGAGGTGACTGAGGCCCAGAGAAGTTCAGTGATTTGCCCAAGGTCACCCAGCAGACAAGTGGCAGAGCCAGGATTAGAACCCACGACCTCTGACTCTCAAGCCCGGGCTCTTGCCACTGCGCCAAGCACTGGATAGGTACAAGCTAATCACTGGTCCCATTAGGGTTCACAGTCTTAAGCCCCATTTTACAGATGAGGTAACTAATACCCAAAGAAATGAAGTGACTTGCTCAAGATCACACAGCAGACAAGTGGAGGAGTCAAGATTAGAAATCAGGTCCTTCTGATTCCCAGGCCCAGGCTCTAGCCACTAAGCCATGCTGCTCGTTCTTTAGTTATTTATCTTTGACCTCCCTGGTTGGAAATCATTTAATTTTGTCTCCCCCACTAGAACTTAAGCTCCTTACAACCCAGACATCACACTTCATTCCTCCTTTATTGCTATTATTCTTGTCTGTCCGTCTCCCCCTATTAGACTGTAAGCCTGTCAAAGGGCAGGGACTGTCTCTATCTGTTACTGATTTGTACATTCCAAGCGCTCAGTACAGTGCTCTGCACATAGTAAGCGCTCAATAAATACTACTAAATGAATGAATGAATAATGCTAACCATCTTATTGTTCCTCAGTCACGTTTATCTCTCCCTCCTCAATCACGTCTATCTCACCGCAGACCTTTCTCCCACATCTCAACCCTGGCCTGGAACACCCTCCCTCCTCATATCCAGCAGACGATGGCTCTCCCCACCTTCAAAACTTTATTGAAGGCCCACCTCCTCCCAGAGGCCTTCCCAGACTAAGCCCTCCTTTCCTCTTCTCCCACTCCCTTCTGCGTCGCCCTGACTTGCTCCCTTTATTCATCCCCCCTCCTAGCCCCACTGCCCTTGTGTACATACCTTATATTTTTATTTATTTGTATTAATGTCTGTCTCCCCCTCTCGACTACAAACTTGTCGTGGGCAGGGAAAGCCTGCTTATTGTTATAGTATACTCTCCCAAGTGCTTAATACAGTGCTCTGCACACAGTAAGCGCTCAGAAAATACTATTGATAGACTTGAGGGAAAAGAACAAGTCATTTCATTACTCTGCATTTTACAAGTCTAGCACAGTGCACCACACTAGGTATGTACTCAGTAAATGCTACTACTCCTAAGCAGGGTGGCTCAGTGGAAAGAGCATGGCTTTGGGAGTCAGAGGTCATGCGTTCTAATCCCGGCTCCGCCACTTGCCAGCTGTGTGGATTTGGGCAAGTCACTTAACTTCTCTGTGCCTCAATGACCTCATCTGGAAAATGGGGATTATGACTGTGAGAACCTGGTCACCTTGTATCCCCCCACCGCTTAGAACAGTGCTTTGCACATAGTAAGTGCTTAACAAATCCCACCACCATTATTATTATTATTACCCCAGTGCTTAGGTCAGTGCTTGGCACATAGTAAGCGCATAACAAATACCATAATTATTGTCATTATTATTAATCCTAGTATTCCTTCTACTCCTTCTACTATTACCAATAAAATTACTACTTTAACTATTGCTATGCTTCTCCTACTATTAATACTAGGAAGTGAACTTTTAAGCCTATGGCTACAACATAGCTTTGTAAAAATTTTTACCCAGTTTTGACAAAATACCCTTTTTTGGCTGGAACGTTGCTAGATACTTACGGAAAGTCCTTCTACTAGTCAGTCAGTCAATCAATCAATCAATCGTATTCATTGAGTACCTGCTGTATGTAGAGCACTGTACTAGCCACTTGGATGAGTAAAATGTAACAATACAACACATGCATTCCTTCCCACAATGATCTTACAGTCTAATAACAATAATAATAATAATTATGGTATTTGTTAAGAGCTAACTATGTGCCAGGCAGCACTGGGGTGTATACAAGCAAATCAGCTTGGACACAGTCCCTGTCTCCCATGGGGCTTACAGTCATAATCCCCATTTTACTGATGAGGGAACTGAGGCCGGAGAAGTGAAGTGATTTGCCCAAGATCACACAGCAGACAAGTGAGGATCCAGAATTAGAACCCATGACCTTCTGAATCCCGGGCCCGTGCTAAATCCTCTCCGCTATGCTGCTTCTCCTGGGGGTGGGGATAGATATTAATATGAATAAATAAATTACAGATATGGACATAAGTGTTGTGGGGCTGGGTGGGGGGGGGGAACAAATAAAGGGAGCGAGTCAGGGTGACTCAGAAGGGAGTTGAAGAAAAGGAAAAGAGGAGTTAGTCATGGAAGGCTTCATGGAGGAGACGTGTGCCTTCAATAAGATTTTGAATCAAGAGAGAGTAATTGTCTGTCGGATATGAGGCGGGAGGATGTTCCAGACCAGAGGAAGGACGTGGGAGAGTGGTCGGTGGTGAGATATGAGAGTACAGTGCTCTGCACACAGTAAGCACTCAATAAATACGATTGATTGAATCGAGGTACATTCAGAAGGTTGGCTATAGACGAACGAAGTGTGTGGGATGGGTGAATGCTTGGGATCCTGGAATACTATGCTATGGGAAAAAAAACCCTGTGAGCTGTCACGAAATATTGGAATAAGTGAATCCAACAGTGCATGTTTTCTTTTTGGTACCATTTTCTTGAAAATGCAACCTTCGTGTTCTAAGGGAACTGTTTTTCACACCTAATGGCCCAGGCTATAAACATTCTCTCTCCCGCTAACTGAATAAAGCCCTAAAACTGAAGACTTCGCAAGATATTTTACAGTTTTACAGTGATTTACACAACATTGTACAATTCCTATGTAGTCAAATGGCAGCTTTATTATTTGATTCTAAAACGTTATACCTCCGTTTTGCTCTCTACCTGGGCCTGAAGGAATTATTTTTCATGGTTCCACTTGGACAGATGTATCGAGAAAGTACCGCAACTCCTTGAATGTAAGTTTTGGAACTTATCAGATATGTAGAATCCAGTTAGATCTTAGAAGTGAAATCCACAGTCACTAATCCTGGAAATGACATAAATGAACAAAAATAGTCAAGAATGGGGGGGAGATGTTTCAGGAACTGTTACGACGCTCACCAAATAGATCTGTACCACGGAGTTGCATTCTGTCTCCGGACTTAATAAGAACACCTTTTTTTTTCTGGTGGTGGCTTCATATGCAATATCTTTTTAGTGGTGTTACAAACCTCTGGGAACAAGGGGTACATCAGGTGGTGTTAGAGGAAATGGCCTAGAGGTTCATTGGAGACAGACCAGGCCACTGTGTTAGGTTAAGGAACTTTGCTTGGGGTCTGTCAGGAATGAGTTTAAAGTCTTCCCCAGACAGCCAGAAAACTTTAGACTCTGACCACAGGGGTGGATGAATCTACAATAGCTTAGCTCCCGCTGAGCCAAAGTGGAAGTCGGCAACAGATTTCCTGAGGGACAAACTGAAAACCCTTGCAGGAAATAACTTAGAGCAAACAGAACCCTGGATTCCAGAGTCAGAATCAGATGTAATAATTAATGTACTGGTTAAGCGCTTACTGTGTGCTCTAAGTGCTGGGGTACATACAAGTTAAGCAGGTTGGACCCAGTCCCTGTCCTACACAGGGCTCACGGTCTTAATCCCCATTTTACAGATGAGGGAATTGAGGCATAGAGAAGTGAAGCGACTTGCCCAAAGTCATACAGCAGAGCTGGGGTTAGATCCCAAGTCCTTCTGACTTCCAACCCCTTGATAATAATGTTTAATAATAATAATGTTGGTATTTGTTAAACGCTTACTATGTGCAGAGCACTGTTCTAATCTATGGGGTAGATAGATACAGGGTAATCAGGTTGTCCCACGTGAGCCTCACAGTTAATCCCCATTTGACAGATGAGGTAACTGAGGCCCAGAGAAGTGAAGTGACTTGCCCACAGTCACACAGCTGCCAAGTGGCAGAGCTGGGATTCGAACCCATTACCTCTGACTCCAAAGCCCGGGCTCTTTCCACTGAGCCACCCTATTTGATCTGTCCACTACGCGATGCCGCTTCTCATTTGTCTACGAATTCTTTTGTATCGTACTGTTCCAAGCGTTTAGTACAGTGCTCTGTGTGCAGCAAGTGCTCAATAAATACCATTGATTGACCAATTAATTAAGGCAGTCTGCATATTCTTTGTGCTTCCTTGAAAGCTGAATCCATCATTCAAACCTATTTCTTAATAAGTGGTATTTATTGAGTGCTTACCATGCTCAGCACTGTACTAAGCACTTGGTTGAGTACAACAGAAATAGGAGATGTGCTCCCTGGGAAAGGGAAATTATTAAAAGATAATGATGAGGTGCTTTTTTTTTAAAAAAAAAGGCTTAGATTGCTTAGGGAAAAGAAAATACATAAATTGAATATCAGGAAGCACTCTGAATATTGAGATGCATTGGACTTTAAAATAGTTTCCTAAGGGAAATGATGAGATAAAAATAGCCCTGTCTAAGAGGGCATAGTGAAGGGAGAAAAATTCAACTAATATCACAGGACCTTGGGTGAACCATTGCTCTGTTCCCATGGCTATTTTGGGCAATTTAGAAACTGAGTATTAAATGTCAGAATCTTCCCTGATCATGGGCACCGTACTTGATCTTTAAAATCGCATATTTCTTTAGACAGTTCTAAATATCTCACAAGTGGCAAGGGGAACCTGCAGCAAAACTAAATGTTTCTAGAGTAGGACAGTGAAAGACATCAGAGCTCACTGTGGGCAGTAAGCTCTCAATGAATATCATTGATTGATTGATTGATCGAGCAGAGAAAATGTCACACGAAGGTAGAGGGAATGAACCCAAGGGCATCTCTCGGTTTCAAAGTTCAATTCTCTTCATTTTAGAGATGTGTTCTTTTCTCGCCTCCTTTGTTCACCTCCCACCTGACTGTCGACTCTCCTGCCCAGACTGCGCCCCCTTTTCCTCATTTCCCACTCCCTCCCGCATCACCTTGACTCCCGCTTTCCTTGCCCCCAGGACTTACATATAGAAGCAGAGTGGTTCAGTGGGAAGAGCCCGGGCTTGGGAGTCAGAGGTCATGGGTTCGAATCCTGGCTCTGCCACTTGTCAGCTGGGTGACTGTAGGCAAGTCACTTAACTTCTCTGGGCCTCAGTTACCTCATCTGTAAAATGGGGATTAAGACCGTGAGCCTCACGTGGGACAACCTGCTTACCCTGTACCTACCCCAGCGCTTAGAACAGTGCTCTGCACGTAGTAAGCACTTAACAAATACCAACATTATTATATCTGCAATTTTATTTATTTTTACTGATGTCTGTTTACTTGTACTGATGTCTGTCTCTGTCACTTTAGACTGTGAGCTTGCTGTGGGCAGAGATTGTCTCTCTTTATTGCTGTATTGTATTTTCCCAAGCGCTTAGTACAGTGCTCTCCACACAGAAAGCGCTCAATAAATACGATTGAATAAACAAATGAATAAACTCCCCCCCATTCCCCTGGCTACCCTTCTCTCTTTCCCTCATTCCCCTCCCACAGCAGACTGTAAGCTTGTTATGGGCAGGAAACGTGTTTGCTAATTCTGTTTTATTGTTCTCTCCCAAGCGCTTAGTACAATGCCTAGTGGATAGAGCCCGGGCCTGGGAATCAGTAGGACCTGGGTTCTAATCCCAGTCCCGCCACTTGTCTGCTGTGTGACCCTGAGCAAGTCGCTTCACTTCTCTGTGCTTCAGTTACCTCATCTGTAAAATGGGGATTAACTGTGAGCCCCACGTGGGTCAGGGACTAGTTCCAAACTGATCAATTTATGTCTATCCCAGTGCTTAGAACAGTGCTTGGCACATAGTAAGCACTTAACAAATACCACAATTATTATATTAAGCGCTCAATAAATACCATTAATTGATTGATCGATTGATGGATTGCTCATGGAGCACAAACTGACCTGGAGGACCCTTCTCCCAGAAATCCCACAGACTACAACTCTCCCCATTTTAAAACCCGCCTCAAATTCCCTCTTACCCTGGAAGTCTTCTTTATTAATTCACAGCACCCCAGTCGAGTCAGGCCGTCATCCACCTTCTCGCTTCCATCTTTAATCCTATCCTTAGCACTTCTGCGCATATTTTAATTCATTTATGGATTTTTTTTCTAGTGATCTGTGCATTCAATTATTTTTTCAGCTGTTTCATCTAATGTTTGTTCTGCTTCTTGCTTCATATTTGTTCCTCCTCCAGTTTTCACTCCCTGTAAATCTCATTAGATTGTAAACTTGAACAGTGCAGAATGTATGCCTAGCTGCTGATTTGTTCATTCATTCGTTCACTCATTCATTCATTCGTATTTACTGAGCGCTTACTATGTGGAGAGCTCTGTACTAAGTGCTTGGGAGAGTACAATACAACAATAAGCAGACACATTCCCTTCTGACAATGAGCACTGGCTCCCCAAGGGCTTTGTACCAGGTCAAATAAACTTAGTGGAAAGATCATGGGCTTGGGAGTCAGAGGACGTGGGTTCTAATCCAACCTCTGCCAATTGTCAGCTGAATGACCTTGAGCAACTCATTTAACTTCTCTGTGCCTCAGTTACCTCATCTGTAAAATGGGGATTTAGACTGTGAGCCCTACGTGGCAAAACCTGATTACTTTGTATCTACTCCTGTGTTTAGAACAGTGCTTGGCACATTATATGCACTTAACAAATATCATCATTATTATTATTAAATACCACTTATTGATTGAGTCAATTAATTGTATTTAGTGCTTCCTTTGTACAGATCACTGTACTAAGCACTTTGGGAAAGGACAATAAATAATAATAATGATGATGATATTTGTTAAGGGCTTATTATGTGCCAAGCACTGTTCTAAGTGCTGAGAAAGATACAAAGTTATCAAGTTGTCCCACTTGGGTCTTAATTCCCATTTTACAGATGAGGTAACTGAGGCCCAGAGAAGTTAAGTGACTTGCCCAAAGTCACACAGCTGACAAGTGGCGGAGCTGGGATTAGAACCTGTGACCTCTGACTCCCAAGCCCGATCTCTTTCCACTAAACCATGCTGCTTCTTAACAGAACAGAATTGGTGGACACTTTCCCTGCCCATAATGAGCTTACGGTCTAGAGAGTAAGCTTACAGTTTAGAGGTTGATTGATTATAAATAAGAGTTATGTGAGGATAAGGTTTGTTAAACAAAAAACTAAACTCAAATAATCAATATTTCAAGTCCTATTAAAGGAATAGAGATTTTCAATCAATCACAGTGGTATTTGTTGAGCATCAACTGAGGGCTAAGCACTAAAAGTCTGTCTCCTTCTCTATTCTATAAGTTTGTTGTGCGCAGGAAATGTGTCTGTTATACTGTTATACTATCTTACAGTGCCCTGCATATAGTGAGTGTTCAGTACATTCATTCACTCACTCAATCATATTTGGGAGAGGACAATACAACAATAAACAGGCACATTCCCTGCCCACGAAGAACTTACTGTCTAGAAGTGGGGAGACAGACATCAGTACAAATAAATAAGTTCATTCATTCTTTCACTCAGTAGTATTTATTGAGCACTTACTGTGTGCAGAGCACTGTACTAAGCGCTTGGAAAGTCCAATTCAGCAATAAAGAGAGAAAATCCCTGCTCATACTGGTGACAGATATGGACATAAGTGGTGTGGGGCTGGGACGGGGGGAAGAAGAAAAGGCACAGGTCAGGGTGATACAGAGGGAGTGGGAGAAGAGGAAAGGAGGATTTAGTCAGGGAAGGCCTTTTGGAGAAAAATGTGCCCTTAATAAGGCTTTAAAGGGGGAGAGAGTAATTGTTTATCAGACTGGAGGAGGGAGGGTGTTCCAGGCCAGAGGCAGAACGGGGACTAAGGGTCAGGGACGAGATAGGTGAGATTGAGGCACGGTGAGAAGGTTGGCTTTACTGGAGCATAGTGTGTGGGCCGGGTTGTAGTAGGAGAGTAGCGAGGAGAAGTAGGAGGGGAAATGGTGATTTAGTGCTTTAAAGCCAATGGTGAGGAGTTTTTGTTGGAGGTGGAGGTGGATGGGCAACCACTGGAGTTTCCCGAGGAGCGTTTCTGTAGAAAAACGATCCGGGCAGCAGGGAGAATTATGGACTGGAGTGGGGAGAGACAGGAGGCCGGGAGGTCAGCAAGTAGGCTGATGCAGTCATCTAGGCGGGAGAGGATGAGTGATTGCTCAATGAGTGAGTGCTCGAAAAATACAACTAACTGAGCAAAGCAAAAGACAAATCCTCTGCTCCCAAGGAGTTCACAATATAATCTTCTAATCAAGAATGCCTGCAGAGAAAATCAGTCAGCGTTCTATCCTCTACTAAAATCTATTATTCATTTCAACCGGTCTCGTGAGCTGAAAAATATGTTTATGCCCATTATCAGTTTGGTTTTCCTTGTGGTGTGGGAGAGGCTCAAGTTCATTCCTTAATACGGAAGTTACGTTCTAATCCCGGATCTGCCACTTGCCTGCTCCGTGACCTTTGGCAAGCCACTTCACTTCTCTGTGCCTCAGTTTCATCATCTGTAAAATGGGGATTGACTATCTCTTCTCCCTCTCCCTTAGACTGTGAGTCATATGTGAAACCGGGACTGTTGTTGTGCACATGGAAATTGTGGAGTCATTGTGATATTGAACTCTGGCAAGCGGTTAGTACCGTGCTCTGCACCCGGTGAGCGCTCATTGAATATGACTGACTGACTGAATGTGTCTGATTGGCTTATATGGTATCTTCCTCGGAGATTTGTATAGATTGGGCACCTAGGAAGCAGTTTAAAAATACCACAATTATTATCATTGTTATTATTTAATGATTGAGGTATCTATTAAGCACCATGAGCCATGTACTGGAGTAGAGGGAGAAACGCTTGGTATAGGGCTCTGCACACAGAAAGCACTCAATAAATAAGATTGACTGTTTTGAATGAATGAACAGTGTGGCCTAGTGGATAGAGCATGGGTCTGGGAGTCAGAAGGACCTGGGTTCTAGTCTAAGCTCTGCTATTTGTCTGCTATGTGACCTTGGGCAAGTCGCTTCACTCTCTAAGCCTCAGTTACCTCAGTTGCTAAATAGGGATTAAGTCTGTGAGCCCCATGTGAGACAGGGGCTGTGTCCAACCCTATTTGCTTGTTCCCACCCCATGCTTAATACAGTACCCGGCACATAGTAAGTACTTACAAAATGACACAATTATTATTATTAATATTATGTCGGAAGCATGGATTCTGACCCTCGCTCTGCCACTTTTCTGCTTTGTGGACTTGGGAAAATCACTTAACTTCTCTATGCCTCAGTTACCTCATCTTTAAAATGGGGATTAAGAATTTGAGCCCCATGTGGGACATGGTCTGTAACCAACTGAATAAACTGTATGTACTCCAGTGCCTAGTATGGTGCATTTAACAAATACCATCGAAACAATAACAACAGAAAAGTTTTTAAAACCCTATTTTACATGAGGAAAGGAAACAGCGGCATAGAGAAGTTGATTGACTTGCCCAAGGTCACACAGAAGGGAAATGGCAGAGTCAGGATTAGAACCCGGTTTCCTGATTTCTAGTCCTCTTTTCTATTCAATAGGCCATGTTACTTTCCAGGATTTTTCTGCTGAACGTCTTCCAGCTTGTTATTTATTGGTCTGAATTTCCTCCTTCTTCCCAGTGATGTTTTGCCACGAGCTGGGTTCTAATCTCAATCCACCACTTGTTGTCTGTGTGACCTTGGGCAAGTCACTTCACTTCTCTGGGCCTCAGTTTCCTCATCTGTAAAATGGGGATTAAAACTGTGAGCCCCATGTGGGACATAGTTATTATTCTATTTATTATATTAATGATGTATATAACTATGCTATTGATGCCTATTTACTTGTTTTGTTTTATTGGCTCTCTCCCTCCTTCCAAACTGTGAGCCCATTGTTGGGTAGGCATCGTCTGTATCAGTTTCCGAATTGTACTTTCCAAGCGCTTAGTACAGTGCTCTGCACACAGTAAGCACTCAATAAATATAATTGAATGAATGAATGACTGGGACTGGGACAAACCTGCTTATATTGCATCGACCCCAGTGGTCAGAACAGGGTCCAGAACATAATAAGTCCTTAAATACCATACAAAACAGCAGAAAATGTCTTCAAGAAATCTTTTTCTTCCATCACCAAATAGAACCATCACCCAAGAGTCACAGGTAAGAAACACAGCAAAGGAGAACTGGGGGGAACTGGTAGGAAACAAGGAAGATCCAACTTACATTTGAAACATTTAAAAAGAATCCTAGAGGGAATTGAGAGGAAAAGCTAGGAAGGAAAAAGATCACTCATTCTTAAGGCTTGTTCTTTGAACCCATAATACATTTGATCTAGAATTCTTAGCTATATTTGAGGTCCCTCTGAGAAATCTTTTTCTTCCATCACCAAATAGAGCCATCACCCAAGAGTCACAGGTAAGAAACACAACAAAGGAGAACTGGGGGGAACTGGTAGGAAACAAGGAAGAACCAACTTTCATTTGAAACATTTAAAAAGAATCCTAGAGGGAATTGAGAGGAAAAGCTAGGAAGGAAAAAGATTACTGATTCTTAAGATTTGTTCTCTGAACCCGTAATACATTTGAACTAGAATTCTTAGCTAGATTTGAGGTCCCTTTGAGAAATCTTTTTCTTCCATCACCAAATAGAGCCATCACCCAAGAGTCACAGGTAAGAAACATAGCACAGGAGAACTGGGGGGAACCGGTAGGAAACGAGGAAGATCCAACTTACATATGAAACATTTAAAAAGAATCCTAGAGGGAATTGAGAGGAAAAGCTAGGAAGGAAAAAGATTACTGATTCTTAAGATTTGTTCTTTGAACCCGTAATACATTGGAGCTCAGAATTCTTAGCTAGATTTGAGGTCCCTCTCATTGAGATGAAACACATTTGTTCAAAATGCGTTGCCTTGCTCTGAGTGTTTCTGGTCACTAGATGGAGATAGACTAAATGGAATTTATTGTTTTCTTAATTAGGGAAGAGTAGATTTTTTTAGGGAAGGAGTCTGTCTGCCTTCTCTTTTGTCCTTGAAAAATCACACAAGGTGAGACAACCAAATTCACCACTTCCCCCTTAATTGGAGCCGTGTCTTGTCTCTTTGCTTTGTCATTGAACGCGGCGACTGAAGAAATCCGAAATCCAGGGAGTTTAATGGGAAATGGACACAGGGTTCTCTCCTGCTCTCAAGCTTCATCAGTAGAATGAGAAAGGTAAAATTTCACCAAGGCAAAAACTCTGTAACAAATCCTGAAAAGCAGCATGGTCTAGTACAAAGAGCATGGGCCTGGGAGTCTGAGGACCTGGGTTCTCATCCTGACCTTGCCACATGTCTGTTGTGTGACCTTGACCAAGTCACTTCACTTCTCTGTGGCCGAGTTTCCTCATCTGTAAAATGAGGAATCCATCCCAGTTCACCCCTCTTACTTTGACCGTGAGCCCCATGGGACCGGGACTGTGTCAAACTTGATTATCCTGTTGCTAGCCTAACATTTAGTACAGTGCTTGGTGCAGAGTCAGTGTTTAACAGGTACCAATGTTATGATCATATACTTCACAACACTAAATTTTTGTTCCTCTAGACTGTAAGCTCATTATGGGTAGGGAATGTGTCTGTTTATTGTTATATTGCACTCTTCCAACCGCTTAGTAGAGTGTTCTGCAGACAGAAAGCGCTCAATAAATATGACTGAATGAACGAATTGGAACTTAAATCCGTATGCCCTAAGCACTCTGACCCTCACCCTTTTCTCACCTGCACGACACCTATATCTATATCCTTATAGTCTGTTGCCACCCCGATCTGTAATTTCTTTTAATATCTGTCTCCCCTGCTAGATGGCAGAAGGGGGATTAAGTCACTTGACTTCTCTGGGCCTCAGGTCCTCATCTGTAAAATGGAGATTAAAATTGTGAGCCCAACCTGGGACATGGACTGTGTCTGACCTGACTAGCTTGTATCTACTCCAGCACTTAGCATTTAGTAAGTGCCTTTAGTAAATGTCTTAGCATTTAGTAACTTAGCATTTAGTGCCTGGCATTTATTAAGCGCTTAACAAAAATACTATTAAAAAAAAGTTCCTAAGTGTGTGAGATGGATGAAAGGTTGAAAGGCTTGGAGTGCTGAGAAATTTTCTGGGGAAGATGGGACTTTTGGAGGGATTAAGACGCGTTCGACCATTAGGACAAAAAGTGAAAGAGAAAGTTATGTCCTCATCCCATAGGAGGAGATCTTAAAGACATGACAGTGTCATTTCAGTGAGACGCTGAATGCTTTTTCCACCTCCGAGGATAATTTTCTGGGAACGATAGTTGGCCTGATAACCAGTTAATACCTGGTCTTGGCTCTAATATTTGGTGATAGTTAATAGCGTCTCATACTAAAGGATGGTGAAGCTCCGATATACTCATGAGTACTTCAGAAATAAGAATCTGCACGGAGGTTAGACTGGAAGCTTCTTAAGGACAGGGGTAATGTCTGCCATCATATAAGAGAAGCAGCTCGGTCTAGTGCAAAGAGCATAGGGAGTCAGAGGCACTAGGTTCTAATTCCAGATCCACCACTCATCCGCTGTGTGAACATGAACAAGTCACTGAACTTTTCTGTGCCTCAATTACCTCACTTGTAAAATGGGCATTAAGACCGTGAGCCCTATGTGGGATATGGGTTATGGACTGTGTCTGATTAACTTGAACCGCAGCACTTAGAACAGTGCCTGACACACACTAACAGTTTCACAAATACCATAAAAAAAAGTTCATAAGTGTGTGAGATGGATGGAGGGAAGGATGGATGGCTTGGGGTGCTGCGAAATTTGATTCACTCATTCGTTCAGCTGAATTTATTCAGCGCTTATGACAAGCAGTGCACTGTACTAAACATTTGGGAGGGTACAATACAACAATAAACGAGCACATTCCCTGCCCTTAACAAGTTTATGTGGAGATGGACAGAACAGAATTCCAAGCCAGGGGAACAGTGTGAGTGAGGAACGAAGGTGGGAGAGTAGAGAATGAAAATCCAGACAGAAGACTGTCTTCTTACATTTAATTAGAGAAACGCTGTTGCCTAGTTGATAAAGCAGGGTAAGCTCATTGTGGGCGGGGAATGTGTCTTTTATATCGTTCTATTGTACTCTCCCAAGTGCTATATAGAGTGCGTTACATTCAGGAAGCGCTCAATAAATGATTGATTGATTGGTTCATTCATTCATTCAATTGTATTTATTGAGCGCTTACTCTATGCAGAGCACTGTACTAAGTGTTTGGAAAAGTACAGTACAACAATAAACTGTGACATTCCCTGCCCACAATAAGCTCACAGTCTACAGGTGGAGAGACAGACATCAATGGAAATAAATAAAATGACAGATATATGCATAAGTGCTGTGGGGCTGACAAAGGGAGTGAGTCAGGGTGATGCAGAAGGGAGTGGGAGCTGAGGAAAAGTGGGGAAGGCCTCTGGGAGGAGATGGGCCTAAGCACTGCAGTAGATGCAAGAAAATCAGGTTGGACACATGGAGCTCACAGTCTAAGCAGGAGAGAGCACAGGGAGCAAACCTGTATTTTACTGAAGAGGCAACTGAGCCGTACAAGTTCAGTGATTTGCCCGAAGTCACACATGAAGCAAGTGATAGTCAAGATTAAAACCGTGGACCACCCCTTTCTCCTGGAAACGTTACCCAACCTTGACTTCACTGGCTCTCATCCTCTCCTGGTTCTCCTCTAAGCTCAATGGCTATTCATTCTCAGTCTCCTTCACGGGCTTCTCCTCTCCCTCCCACCCACTAATTGCAGCGGTCCCTCAAGGTTCAGATCTGGGTCCCCTTCTATTCTCCATCTAGACCCCCTCCCTTGGAGGACTCTTTCACTCCCGTGACTTCAACTACCACCCAGCGTGGCTTAGTGGAAAGAGTCTGGGCTTGGGAGTCAGAGGTCATGAGTTCGAATTCCAGCTCTGCCACTTGCCAGCTGTGTGACTGTGGGCAAGTCACTTAACATCTCGGTCCCTCAGTTACCTCATCTGTAAAATGGGGATTAAGACCGTGAGCCTCATGTGGGACAACCTGAATTCCCTGTATCTACCCCAGTGCTTAGAACAGTGGTCTGCACATAGTAAGTGCTTAACAAATACCAACATTATTATTATTATGATATCCAAATCTTCATCTCCAGCCTGGTCTCTCTCCCTCTCTCCAGGCTCACGTCTCCTCCTGCCTTCAGGACATCTCTACTTGGATATCCTCCTGTCACCTCCAGCTTAGTGTGTCCAAACAGAGCTCTTTATCTTCCCTCCCAAACCCCGTCCTCCCCGTGACTTTCTCATCACTTTAGATGGCACCACCACTCTTCCTCACAAGGCCGCAACCTTGGCATTAGCTTTGAATCCTCTCTCTCGTTCAACCCACGTACTCAATCCATCCTAAACTCACCTTCCCACCTTCACAATATCGCTAAAATCCACACTTTGCTTTCCAAACTGCTGCGACATTAATCCAGTCGCTCATCCTATCCTGCCTGTATTACTGTATCAGTCTCCTTGCTGATCTTTTAGCCTCTTGTCTCTCCACACTCCAGTCCATACTTCACTCTGCTGACCTGATCATTTTTCTACAAAAACAGTCAAGACATAATAACAGTAATAATAATAATAATGATGATGATATTTGTTAAGCACTTACTATGTTCATTCATTCATTCATTCATTCACTCGTATTTATTGAGCAATTACTACGCACATAGCACTGTACTAAGTGCCTGGAAAGTACACTGCGGCAACAGATGGAGAGAATCCCTACCCAACAACGGACTCACAGTCTAGAAGGGGGAGACCCACCACCAAACAAAACAAGTAGACAGGCATCAATAAGCATCAAAATAAATAGAATTAAAGACATATACACATGGAGAAGCATGTGAGAAGCAGCATTGAGAAACACATGGAGAAGCAATGTGGCTCAGTGGAAAGAGCATGGACTTCGGAGTCAGAGGTCATGGGTTCGTATCCCAGCTCTGCCACTGGTCAGCTGTGTGACTGTGGGCAAGTCACTTCACTTCTCTGTGCCTCAGTTCCCTCATCTGTAAAATGGTGATTAAGACTGTGAGCCTCACATGGGACAACCTGATTACCCTGTATCTACCCCAGTGCTTAGAACAGTGCTCTGCACATAGGAAGTGCTTAATATATACCAACATTATTATTACACATCATTAATAAAATAAATATCATGATAAATATGTACAAATATCACACAAGTGCTGTGGGGCCAGAAAGGGGGTAGAACAGGGGAGAGAGTCGGGGCGATGGAGAGGGGAGGAGGAGCAGGGGGAAAGGGGGGCTCAGTGTGGGAAGGCCTCCTGGAGGAGGTGAGCTCTCAGTAGGGCTTTGGAGAGGGGAAGAGAGCTAGTTTTGCGGATATGAGGAGGGAGGGCATTTCGGGTCAGAGGTAGGACGTGGGGCAGGAGTCGATGGCGGGATAGGCGAGAACGAGGCCCTGTGAGAAGGTTAGCGGCAGAGGAGCGGAGTGTGCAGGCTGATATGGAGAAGGAGAGAATAGAGGTGAGGTAGGAGGGGGTGAGTCGATGGAGAACTTTGAAGCCAATAAGCGCTGGGGTAGATGCAAGGGAATAAGGTTGTCCCACGTGGGACTCACAGTCTTCATCCCCATTCTACAGATGAGGTAACTGAGGCACAGAGAAGTGAAGTGGCTTACCCAAGGTCACACTGCAGCCAAGAGGCAGAGCCGGGATTAGAACCCAAATCCTCTGACTCCCAAACCTGTGCTCTTTCCATTAAGCCATGCTCCTTCTCAATAAATAAAATGATATAAGGAATAAAATAAAATATATAATAGCTAAGGATATGACTAAGGTATTTTTGCTGTTAATTCTGTAGAGTGAGAAAGACCACGTTGCCTTTTCCCCTTCAAAATTTCAAGTTTTAGACATTATTATGTCCTGGTGGGAGGCCCTGCCTCACATCATATTTCCGGTATTTATTCTTCCTGAACCCAGAATGCTGTGGGGCAAAATGATGAAACAAACAAAGCAAACTTTCACTGATAAACACTCATTTCTGGATACTTTATAATCAAAGCAAGGAACTCTGGAGTATTTTGGCATTTGTCACAGTAATGGAAAAATCTCCTGGGATATTCCCAATGCCCGTTTATGCCTGTGTGACTTGCTCTGTGACATTGTGCTGGAGTAACCGTCCCCTTGTCTAGTTTTGTTGATTAATTAGAAGCAGATTGGATCCAGAGTTTTGACTGGTGGAAAATGAGTGTGACCCAGCCAAGGACAAACGATTTTCCCACAGAGGAGCTGAAGCATTCCAAAGCCATATTTAAAAATACCCCAGCACGTTCATATTTACGTGCAACTTGTCAAAACTGAATGTCTGCACACGGCGGCGTCTCAGCTTGATGCCCCTCTGTCCATGGGCCCTGGCTTTCCTGCAGTTCCTCTCTTCTAACCCCTCACTTTTTAAATTTTTTTATGGTTTTTGTTAAACGTTTACTATGGACTAGGCACTGGTCTAATCAAGCTAATCAGGTTGGACACAGTCCCTGCCCCACATGATAATAATAATAATGGTATTTGTTAAATGCTACGATGTGCCAAGCACTGTTCTAAGTGCTGGGGTAGATACAGGGTCATCAGGTTGTCCCACGTGAGGCTCACAGTTAATCCCCATTTTACAGCTGAGGGAACTGAGGCACAGAGAAGTGAAGTGACTCGCCCACAATCACACAGCTGACAAGTGGCAGAGCCGGGAGTCGAACTCACGACCTCTGACTCCGAAGCTCAGGCTCTTTTCCACCGAGCCACGCTGCTTCAGACAAGGTAATCAGGTTGTTCCACATGGGGCTCACAGTCTTCATCCCAATTTTACAATTGAGGTAACTGAGTTCCAGAGAAGTGAAGTGATTTGCCTAAGGTCACACAGCAGACAAGTGGCAGAGCCGGGATTAGAACCCACATCCTCTGACCCCCGAGCCTGGGCTCTTGCCCCTAAGCCATGCTGCTTAATGCTCATTCTGTGTGCATGTGTATGTGTGTGTGTACCCATGTGTTCATATGTGAACAAGTGTGAGGTTTATGTGTGTTTTCATGCTATTTATTCAATGCCTACTATGTGTCAGATACCGCTCCAAACACTGGAGTAGGTATAGATTAATTAGGTGGGACACAGTTCCTCCCCTCATGGAGCTCACAGCTTTAATAGGAGGGAGCACAGGTATCCCCATTTTACAGGAAACTGTAACATCCTCAACCTCAGGAAACTGAGGAACAGAGGAATTAAGTGACCTGCTCAAGGTCACACAGCAAGCAAATGGAAGGATGGGATTAGAACTCAAGTCCTTCTGACTCCCAGGCCAGGGCTCTCTCCACTAGGCCACGTTGCTTCTCCATGAGTGTACATGTCGAGAAGCAGTGTGGCTCAGTGGAAAGAGCACGGGTTTTGGAGTCCGAGGTCATGGGTTCGAATCCCAGCTCTGCCACTTGTCAGCTGTGTGACTGTGGGCGAGTCACTTAACTTCTCTGGGCTTCAGTTCCCTCATCTGTAAAATGGGGATTAAGACTGTGAGCCCCACGTGGGACAACCTGATTCCCGTGTCTACCTCAGCGCTTAGAACAGTGCTCTGCACATAGTAAGCGCTTAACAAATACCAACATTATTATGTCTGTGGGTGCATGTGTGTACATGCGTGTGTGCGTATGCGCCCTCCTGATGTTGTTCATAGTAATAATAATAATAATATTGTGGAATTTGTTAAGCTCTATGTGCCAGGCACTGTACTAAGTAAGCAGTGTGGCTTAGTGGAAGGAGCACAGGCTTGAGAGTCAGAGGACGTGAGCTCTAATCCCGGCTCTGCCACTTGTCTGCTGTGTGACCTTGGCCAAGCCATTTAACTTCTCTGTGCCTCAGTTACCTCATCTGTAAAATGGGGATGAAGTCGGTGAGCCCCAAGTGGGGCAGGGACTGGGTCCAAGCTGATGATTTTGTGTCTTCTCCAGCGCTTAGAATAGTGCCCGGCACAGAGTAAGCACTTAACAAATACCATAAAATAAAAAAAGTTCTTCTGGCCCCCATTTTCCACTTAGTGGCGCTTCCACTTAGACTGTGCTGCTTCTCTTAATAGTGATAATATTACAATTCATGTATTTTTTTAATAATTAGTACAATGGTGAGCTCTTTCCCATGGATAAGGATTGTGTGTTAAATTCCAACCACTACCGTTGATGTCATTTAAATTGGTAATTTTGAAAAACAGCAAGGGCCAATATCTGTGCTTAGAAATTCTGGTAAAAGAATGAATTTTACTCATCAGGTAGCGGAAATGACAAGCAAATGAAAAAGACATCATGAGAGGCAGTTTAGAAAGATGTAATTGTGTGTCTGAAACTTTCATTAGACTTTAGGTTTCTCCCTTGCCTGCTTAGCTTGCGGTCAGTGAAAAATTGCAACTTGATCTCTGAGTTTCAAATATCCCCTGCAGATGTGGCAGTCAAAATCAAAGTTAAATAAGTCAGTTGTTCAAAGAAGAATCAAACTTTGAAGAATGATTAACTTTCACACTTGGGCTCATATCTCGCACATCGACAAAGACGACTCCTGTGCTCCTCCTCCACAACTTTAAGATGGCCCAGGAATATCAGCTCCTTGATGTGGGTACTATTAATAATACTTGTCCTATTTGTTAAGTGTTTTCTATCCAAGCACTGTAGTAAGCGCTGGGGGAGATACGAGATAATTAGGTCTCAAGCAGCGTGGCTCAGTGGAAAGAGCATGGGCTTTGGAGTCAGGGCTCATGAGTTCGAATCCCAGCTCTGCCACTTGTCGGCTGTGTGACTGTGGGCAAGTCACTTAACTTCTCTGTGCCTCAGTTCCCTCATCTGTAAAATGGGGATTAAGACTGTGAGCCCCACGTGGGACAACCTGATTCCCCTATGTCTACCCCAGCGCTTAGAACAGTGCTCGGCACATAGTAAGCGCTTAACAAATACCAACATTATTAGGTCCCACGTGGGGCTCCCAGTCTAAGTAGAAGGGAGAATAGGTATTGAATCCCCATTCTGCAGATGAGGGAACTGAGTCCCAGAGAAGTTACATGAGTTGTCCAAGGTCACACAGCAGGTGAGCGGTAGAGTCGGAATAAAAATCCAGGACCTTGCTCTTTTCACTACGATGGGCTCCTTCAGCTTCCCCTTTTCCCTCTGCTCCCTCTGCTGCCTCTCTGCCCCCCTTTCACCTCCCCTCAGCTAAGCTCCCTTTTCCCCCCCATTCCCTCTGCTCCTCCCCCTCTCCCTTCCCGTCCCCTCAGCTCTGTGCTCCTCTGCTCATTTGTATAGATTTTTATTGCCCTATTTTGTTAATGAGATGTACATCCCCTCGATTCTATTTATTGCTATTGTTCTTGTCTGTCTCCCCCGATTAGACTGTAAGCCTGTTAATGGGCAGGGATTGTCTCTATCTGTTGCCGAATTGTACATTCCAAGCACTTAGTACAGTGCTCTGCACATAGTAAGCGCTCAATGAATACGATTGAATGAATGAATGAATATACAGGCCGTGTTTGAACTATGAATGTTCATAGACTATGTTGTCATTCATTCATAGTCCAACCACGGCCTGTATATGAGAAGGAGCACATCGTAGTGGAAGAATGACAACATAGTCATTGTTGTCATTGAGAAGCAGCGCGGCTCAGTGGCAAGAGCCCGGGTTTGGGAGTCAGAGGTCATGGGTTCGAATTCCGGATCCGCCATTTGCCAGCTTTGTGACTTTGGGCAGGTCACTTAACTTCTCTGTGCCTCAGTTACCTTATCTGGAAAATGGGGATTAAGAACTGTGAGCCCCACCCGGGACAACTTGATTGCCTTGTACCACCCCCAGCACTTAGGACAGTGCTTTGCACATAGTAAGTGCTTAATAAATACCACCATTTATTTTTATTTATTTAGTCTGCAAGCAAGTGCTCCATATGATGGGTTCTGACCATTAGCACCCTGTTTTTGTTTCTGTCTCCCCTGTCAGATTAGAAACTCCTTGAGAGGAGGAAATATGTTTTTTCTTTCTGCCGTACTCCTCCAAATGCTTAGGACAGCGTTCTGCTTTCCGTCTTCTTCAAATGCTGTCTAGTCGTTTCCGACAGACTCCATGGACTCCCCCTCTCCACAACATCCCATCTTTGTTCATAAAATCATTCTGATATGTGGATCCAGAGGGTTTTCTCAGTAAGGACACGAAAGTGGTTTACCATGGTTTCTTCCACGCGGTTAAAGCTTGAATCTCTGCTATTGTCTTTGCTCAACGTTTCGATCACTCGATCAAGCAGCGTGGCTCTATGGAAAGAGCCCGGGCTTGGGAGTCAGAGGTCATGGGTTCTAATCTCGGCTCCGCCACTTGTCGGCTGTGTGACTTTGGGCAGGTCACTTAACTTCTCTGAGCCTCAGTGACCTCATCTGTAAAATGGGGATGAAGACTGTGAGCCCCACATGGGACAACCTGATTACCCTGTATCTACCCCAGTGCTTAGAACAGTGCTCTGCACATAGTAAGCGCTTAACAAATACCATAATTACTAATTTTGATCACCTTGTATCCCCCCAGTGCTTAGAAAAGTGCTTTGCACACAGTAAGAGCTTAACAAATGCCATTATTATTATTATCTGCCTGTGACTCTTTCCTTTGCTGCTGCTGCTGCCCAGCACGGGTCAATCAACTTTTTCTCAAGCTTTGGCTTAGGCTTTTCCAGTCTGGGTAGCCCTATATAGCATAGCTCTATGCTTCATCCGCGTACGCAAACTCTCCTTCCACGATAAGGCATCGATTCATAGGAGAGAAGCACTCTGCTACAGAGCCCTGGTACACACCCAGTTAATCAATCGATCCTATTTATTGAGCACCTACTGGGTTCAGTGCACTGTACTAAGCGTTTGGGAGAGTATGATAAAGTAGCTTCCTATTCAGCGGGGAGAACAGGCATAAAAATAATGTACGGAGAGGAGGAAGAGGAACTATGTCCATGAATTGGTGGCTAAGGGATAGGATATTTATGGTCCGTGCAAAATGGCTGGCAGAAGAGCTGAACAGGCAGCGGGAATTGAAGCGCTCAGTAAATACGATTGAACGAATGAATAAGATCAACTGTTGACTGGGAGCTCGTTGTGGGCAGGGGATATGTCTGCTTGTCGTTCTAGTGTCCTCTCCCAAGTGCTTAGTACAGTGCCTTGCACTCAGTTAGCCATCAGTAAATATGATTGAATGAGGGAATAAGATCCATCGGTGTTATCTAATTAACACTCATCGATAGTATGCATCGCTTTTATCGCGAGGAACATTTTGAGATCAATTGACCGTATTTATTGAGCACTTCTTTTGTGCAGAGCACTGTTCTAAGGGCTTGGGAGAGTCCAGTGCAACAGAAATAGCCAACATGTTCCCTGCCCATAACGGGCTCACATCTAGGTGGTTGTACACTTCATTTAAATTGTAAACTCCTTGGGGACAAGGTTCATGTCTACCAAATCTATTGTACTCTCCCAACCCAGTGCTTAGAATAATGCTTGGCACATAGTAAGTGCTTAACAAATACCACCATTATTAATACAATTGTTTTCTCCCAGACTAAGCCCCCCTTTTCCTCAGCTCCCCCTCCCCATCGACCTGACTGGCTCCCTTAGCTCTACCCCCCTTCCCATCCTGTAGCACTTGTGTATATATGAACAAATTTATAATTCTACACATTTATATTAATAATGGGTATATACCTAAAATTCAATTTATTTATACTGACGCTATTAATGCCAGTCTACTTGGTTTGTTTTGTTATCTGTCTCCCCGCTTCTAGACTGTGAGCCCATTGTGGGCAGGGATTGTCTCTGTTGCTGAATTGCACTTTCCAAATGCTTAGTGCAGTGCTCAATAAATACTATTGAATGAACGAATACTCTCCCAAGTGCTTAAAACAGTGCTCTGCACACAGTAAGCGGTCAGTAAATGATATTGATTGATTTAAATCTGGAACTAGTACTCATTTTTAATCGCCTGTCATCACGGAGGAAAAGAACAGGGAAAATCCCCAGATAATCCACATACATCTCGCTTCCAGTAAGTAATTAACTCAGTAAGATTGATTGAGCCTCTCCCGGGAGGGCAGGGGGGCTGCTTTGGAAAGGATGCGATCAATCCGTCTGTCAATCGTATTGATTGAGCGCTTCCTGTGTGCAGAGCTTTGTACTAAGCACTTAGGAGAGTACAGTGTAACAGTAGACCAGACACATTCCTTGCTCACAACGAGCTTACAGTCTAGAGGGGGAGACAGACATTAATATGAATAAATAAATAAATGACAGATAAATAAATGACAGCAAAATGACAGATGGACGTACGTGTTGTGGGGCTGGGAGGGGATATGAATAAGCCACTGCTTTGGGGCACATTGGAGGGGCAGTGGGGCAGACACAAACTCACAGGAGTGTTAATAACAATAATTAATAATTGAGGTCCTTGTTAAGCTCTTATTATTTGCCAAGCACTATTCTAAGCTCTCGGTTAATTAATCAGGTTGGACACAGTCCCTACCCAAAATGGGGCTCATGCTCTTTATCCCCACTTCCCAGATGAGGGAACTGAGGCATAGAGAAGTGCAGTGACTTGCCCAAGGTCACACAGCAGACAAATGGTGGAGCCAGGTTTAATAATGATAATAATAATGATAATAATAATAATAATGTTATTTGTTAAACACCTACTATGGGAAAAGCACTATTCTAAGCCCTGGGGTAGATACAAGGTAATCAGGTTTCCCACGTGGGGCTCACAGTCTTCATCCCCATTTTACAGATGAGGTAACTGAGGCACAGAGAAGTTAAGTGATTTGTCCAAGGTCTCACAGCAGGCAAGTGGCAGAGCCGGGATTAGAATCCACGTCCTCTGACTTCCAAGCCAGGGCTCTTTCTGTTAGGTCATGCTGCTTCCCCTGGTATAGAACCAGGTGGCTCTGACTCCTAGACCCTAGCTCTACCCACTAAGCAACTCTGCTTCCTGATACACTTTTAATGGTGTTGAGTGTTGAGAGGATGGCTGAGAGGTTTATTTGATTTGAGATGCTGGGAATTAATCAGGGAAGGCTGACTGTAGGAGGTGGGTTTTCAGTCCGGGACAGGATACACTGGAACTAAAAGACATATGATAATAATAATAATAATAATGTTGGTATTTATTAAGTGTTTACTATGTGCAGAGCACTGTTCTAAGCTCTGGGGTAGATACAGGGTAATCAGGTTGTCCCACATGAGGCTCACAGTTAATCCCCATTTTACAGATGAAGTAACTGAGGCACAGAGAAATTAAGTGACTTGTCCACAGTCACACAGCTGACAAGTGGCAGAGCTGGAATGCGAACCCATGATCTCTGACTCCCAAGCCCGGGTTCTTTCCACTGAGCCATGCTGAATCCCTGACTTCTACGAGTGCTGCCTAGTGGAAAAGAGCACGGGCTTGGGAGGCCAGGGAACTGAGTTCTAATCCCATCTCTGCCACTTGTCTGCCATGTGACCTTGGGCGAGGCACTTAACTTCTCTGTGCCTTAGCTTCCTCATCTTTAAAATGGGGATTTAATACCTGTTCTCCTCCCGCCTTAGACCGCGAACCTCTTGTGGGACAGGGAGTGTTTTCAACCCTATTGTCTTGTATCTACCTCAGTGCTTAACACAGTGCTTGGCACCCAGTAAGCAATTAACAAATTCCAGTCAAACAGTGGTACAGATACGATGGCAGAAATATGGAAAACATAGAAACGAATGGATGATTATTTTTCAATGACCGAATCCTATCATCGAATAACAGAAATCCTATAGTTCTCCAGAAGAGAGGAAAATATCAAGCCTGTAACTTTGGAAGGGGCCGTATTCTTTTGTGAAAGACAGATGATTCAGATGCAGCTTGGCAAAGCGAGCTTGTATTGAGATTTGCAGAAACATTAAAAGTGCCTCGGTTAAAACCTGCTATGATAGGTTTTCACTTAAGCACATTTTGTAAATGGTTGACTTGTCATGAGCGAGACATGCCATAACTCATTTTTGAAAGTTTACTTAGCGTGAAAGACATTTTTTGCAGGACAACAGTGTGAAACTAGACTGTCAAAATCCCTCGGATAAATATTGAAATTGGACAAAAGAAATCATGCTCAATCCAACACAAATTTTTCCTGTCTTTGCCTCCCGCTAGCAAATAATAATACATTGTGTCACTGAAGATAATGTGCAATTTCCACATTAAGGGGCTGGGTTGAATTGCTTCATTGACATGGGGCTACAAAACTGAAATATATTTTAACAGAAGAGCTAGACAAGAAAAATCATTTCTGCTATTTCCTTTTTTTGTTTGTTTCTTTGCATGTGGACCTTGAGCAAGTTTTAAAATTCTTAATAATATTTTTTTTAGTTAGGATTTCTTTCTGTTGACTTTACCAATAACAGAAGTCAGGCAGGGTGGGGCTTTATCCATTATTTGATGTCCAGTTTTTTGGCAGAACAATCATTTATAAAAGCAATTGTCAGTCCCTTCCCAGTTTCCCAATGATTCCTCTCCCTTTAGAAATTACTTGCCTGCACTCTGGCTTCCAGCTGCTCTTACCTCTGGGGTTTTCCATTTAGCAACGGCTTCCACTCTGCAGCTACTACTTTCCCAATCGCTTAGTCCGGAGGGAGAGCAAGAGGGAAAAAAATTCATTCAATAGTATTTATTTCATTCAATAGTATTTATTGAGCGCTTACTATGTGCAGAGCACTGTACTAAGCGCTTGGAATGAACAAGTCGGCAACAGATAGAGACGGTCCCTGCCGTTTGACGGGCTTACGGTCTAATCGGGGGAGACGGACAGACAAGAACAATGGTGATAAATAGAGTCGGGGTGAAGAACATCTCGTAAAAACGATGGCAACTAAATAGAATCGAGGCAATGTACAATTCATTAACAAAATAAATAGGGTAATGGAAATATATACAGTTGAGTGGACGAGAACAGTGCTGAGGGGATGGGAAGGGAGAGGGGGAGGAGCAGAAGGAAAGGGGGAAAAGAGGGTTTAGCTGCGGAGAGGTGAAGGGGAATCGAGGGAGTAAGAGGGAACAGAGGAAGAGAAGGAGAGGAAGAGACAATATAATCTAGACTGTGAGCTCATTGTGGGCAGGCAGTGTGTCTGTTTATTGTGCTATTGTTCTCTCTCAAGTGCTTAGTACAGTGCTATTCACACAAGAAGCGCTCAATAAATACAATTGAACAAATGATGTTAATCATTGTGGTATTTGTGAAGCACTTACTACACGTGATTGTGGTATTTGTGAAGCACTTACTACACGCCAACGCTCTACAAAATTCCAGGGGAGATATAAGAAAATCGGTGTGGACACAGACCCTGTCCCTTATCAGACTCACGGTCCAAGGGAACAGAGAAACCGCATGGCCGAGTGGATAGAGCACGGGGCTGGGAGTCAGGATGACCTGGGTTCTACTCCCAGCTCTACCACATATCTGCTGAGTGACCGTGGGCAAGTCATTTCACTGCTCTGGGCCTCAGTTACCTCAGATGAAAATTGGAGATTAGGACTGTGAGCCCTTTGTGGGACGAAGCGTGTCCAACCTGATTAGCTGGGATCTATTGCAGTACTTACAACAGGGCCTGGCACATAGTAAGTGCTTAACAAATACCATTTAAAAAAATATCAGTTTGGACATAGTCCCCATCCCACGGAGAAGGGGTGTGGTGGGGGGAGACTCATAGGGAGGAGAGGAATATGGAAAACATGGAAACATACGGGTGATTATTTTTCAAAGACTGAATCCTATCATCAAATAACAGAAATCCTACATTTCTCCAGAAGAGAGAAAATGTCAAGCCTCTAACTTTGGAATGGGCAGTATTATTTTGTGAAAGACAGATGATACAGATGCAGCTTAGCAAAGCGAGCTTGTATTGAAATTTACAGAAACGTTAAAAGTGCAGAAAACAGAGAAAACAGAACAGAAATGAGTAAAGAGAAGGGGAAATAGGAAGATGGTGGAGAAGGAAAGAGACGTAAAGGGAATTCATTCAATCGTATTTACTGAGAGCTTACTCCGTGCAGAGCACTGTACTAAGTGCTTGGGAGAGTACGATACGACAATAAACTAACATATTCTCTGCCCACGAGGAGCTTACCGTCTAGAGGGAAGGGGAGAGAGAGGTAAAATGATATGAGCAGGTGTAGAAGGGAGATGTTGAAGCTCCACTCCCTGCTACATTACCCTGACTTACTCCTGTAATTGTCGTGGGTTCTACTCCTGACTCTGCCACTTGTTCATTCATTCATTCAATAGCATTTATTGAGCGCTTACTATGTGCAGAGCACTGTACTAAGCACTTGGAATGTACAAATCATTAACAGATAGAGACAGTCCCTGCCCTCTGACGGGCTTACAGTCTAATCGGGGGAGACGGACAGACAAGAACAATAACAATGTCAGCTGTGTGACTTTGGGCCAGTCACTTAACTTCTCTGTACCTCAGTTACCTCATCTGTAAAATGGGAATTAAAAGTGTGAGCCCCACATGGGACCACCTGATTACCTCCTATCTACCCCAGAGCTTAGAACAGTGCTTGGCACATAGTAAGCGCTTAACAAATACCATCATTTTTATTATCTCCCCTCCCAGCCCCAAAGCATTTATATCCATAGCCGTCATTCATTTATTTCTATTACTGTCTCCCCGCACACAAGAAATACGCGCTCAATAAATACGTTTGTTGGATTGATTGAAGGTGGAAGAGTTCCTTTTTCAGCTTGCTGGAGGCAGTCACCCCAGGCTCAAAGGCAAACAATTGGCAGAGGAAAAAGGCCTCACAGAGATCAGGATGCCAACAGGAAAGTTCGAGAACAGAACTAGGACTCAGCAGGGATCCATCTTTATGAACACAATTCCCAGGGAAATGTCAATTATCCATCGGGTCTCTTCAGCCACCCTTGTCGCTTAGATAGTTTTAATAGTGGCCATTGATTATTCATTCATTCTTTCATTCATTCAATCATATTTACTGAGCATTTATTGGGTGCAGAGCACTGTACTAAGCACTTGGGAGAGTACAATACAACAATAAACAGACACATTCTCTTCCCACAATGAAGTTACAGTCTAGAGGCGGAAGACAGGCATTAATATAAATGAAGAAATAACTATTATTTAGGCCCCAGGGCCGATGTAATTAAATAAATCAGGTATAATTGATTAGAAGTGGAAACAAATCGGTGAAGCAGCATCATGGAGTAGATGGAGCACAGGCCTGGGAATCAGAGGTGGTGGGTTCTATTCCCGGCTCCGCCACTTGTCTGCTGTGTATCCTTGGGCAAGTCACTTCACTTCTCTGGGCCTCGGTTCCCTCATCTGTAAAATGGGGATTGAGATTGTGGGACAGGAACTGTGTCCAACCCGATAGGCTTGTTTCGACCCCAGCACTTAGTACAGAGTCTGGCACATAGGAAATGCTTAACAAACAAATGTAATTTTATAATTGTTATTATTATCATTCTAATTCCCATTTGACCAATCGTCTCCAATGTGACTTTGGGCAAATCACTTGTCAGTCAGTCAATCGTATTTACTGAGCACTTACTGTGTGTGGAGCTCTGTACTAAGCACTTGGGAGAGTATAACATAACAATAAACAGATGCGTTCCTTGCCCATCTAGTCTGTAGGACAAAAGTGTCCTTGCTAAGTCACTTAAGTTTCCTGGGCCTCGGTTTACTGGTCTGGAAAATGGGGATTCAATACCCCTTCTCCCTTCTACTTAAACTGTGAACTCCCTGTGAGACAGGGACCAAGTTCGATCTGATTAGCTTGTATCTACCCCAGAGCTTAGTACGGTGCTTGGCACACAGTGAGTGGTTAACAAATGTCATAATCAATATCGATCAGGTACGGTCTCTGCCCCATATGGGGCTCTCAAAATAAGATGGAGGGAGAGTTTCTCCCCATTTTACAGATGAGAATACTGAGGCCCCGAGAGCTCAAGTGACTCGACAAGGTTACCCAGCAAGTAAGTGGAAGATCTGGAATTAGAACCCAGTTTTCCTGACTCCCAGATGAGTGATCCTTCAACTCGGCTACACCGCCTCTGTCAGCGTCATGTTTGGAGGCAAAGGGTAGATTGTAAATAGTAGGCCAGAGTTTCTTTCAGCAAGAAGAAAAAGGTGGAAGAAAAATATAGGCCGTTAGACCGATCACTGATCTTACTTGAGATCCTACTAATGCACAGTGAAATTCCTGGATACACAAGAGTTCCATTTTTCCAGTGCCCAAAATACCCCAGGAAAGGTCACTTCCTCAATACCCTCCAGTGACGCAGTTGGATTTTAGTGATCTCTCACCGAGGGCCCACCTTCACCCACAAAGTAGTTTCGAAGTTGGAGCGGTCGATGCTGAACGTTGGCTTCCTGAAGCGAGCCGATCTGGGTCACTCAGCCTCAGAAAACCTTCTCCTTTCCCCTCGGAGCGAATAACTTGGGCCAGAATTCTCTGGATCACTGCCCTGACTTTCCACTTTGCTTTGTGCGTCGCCCTGTCCAGGCACAGGCCAGTTCACTCCCTGCTGGATGTGAACCATTGACAGATGCCAGAGAGAGAGAGAATCCACAAGACAAGTTCTCCTGGACTCCTTCACGGAGAGCTAACGAGAACCAGACCTACAAACTGATTTCCAGCCAGTTGACGAGTCGGATTATTTTAATTAAGACCAGGCTGCAGTTTGTCTGAATCGGTTGACATTGTTGAACTTGAGGGGCTTAAGTGTATAAATAAAATAGCTGGAAATAGACTTAATGTAACGCAGGGAACGTGTCTTGCTAATTCTGTTGTATTGTACTCTCCCAAGCTCTCTATACGGTGCCCAGCACATCGTAAGTGCTCAATAAATATCACCGATCGATTGATTGATTGAGTGATTATACCTTCCTTGATCACGCAGGGGAATTTTCTCAGTGAGGACAAACAGTCAGGCGGCTTCTCCCTTTGAAACTCTAGTTGGAAATTCTTAAAGCCTGGGGGAAAAGGCAGTACCATTTAATATAATAATAACGATGGTATCTGTTAAGTGCTTACTATGTGCCGAGCACTGTTCAAAGCGCTGCATCTATCTGAATCAATCAATAGTATTTACTGAGCACTTACTATGTGCAGAGCACTGTACTAAGCACTTGGGAGAGTACAAGACAACAGAATTAGCAGATGCGTTCTCTGCGTCTCAATTCCCTCATCTGTAAAATGAGGATTGAGACTGTGAGCCCCATGTGGGACAGGGCTCACAGAGAAGGTCATGGGTTCTAATCCCCGCTCTGCCACTTGTTTCCTGTGTGACCTCGGGCAAGCCACTTCACTTCTCTTGGCCTCAGTTACCTCATCTGTAAAACGAGGATTGTGAGCCCTATGTGTGAAAGGGTCCGTATCCAACCCAATTCACTTGTATCCACTCCAGCACTTAGCACAGTGCCTGACACATAGTAATCACTTAACAAATACCACAATTATTAGAGAAGCAGTGTGGTTCAGTGGAAAGAGCATGGGCTGGGGAGTCAGAGGTCATGGGTTCAAATCCCACCTTCACCACTTGTCAGCTGTGTGACTTCGGGCAAGTCACTTAACTTCTCTGTGACTCAGTTCCCTCATCTGTAAAATGGGGATGAAGACTGTGAGCCCCTCGTGGGACAGCCTGATCACCTTGTATCCCCCCAGCGCTTAGAACAGGGCTTTGCACATAGTAAGCGCTTAACAAATACCATCGTTATATTATTAGAGAGAATTATTATGAGAGAAGCAGCGTGGCTTAGTGGAAAGAGCCCAGACTTGGGAGTCAGAGGATGTGGGTTCTAATCCGGGATCTGCCACCTGTCTGCTGTGTGACACTGGGTAAGACATTTAGCTTCTCTCTGCCTCAGTTACCTCATCTGTAAAATGGAGATTAAGACTGTAAGCCCCACATGGGACAACCTGATTACCTTGTAAATATCCCAGTGCCTAGAACAGTGCTTGGCACATAGTAAGCACTTCACAAATAGCACCATTATTATTATTATTATAATTCTTGTCATTCCCCCATTTCTCCCTTTGTGTCCTGCTAACTCACTCTCCCGCTCCCTCACTACCTGTCGGTCCCAGCCCCAACTTCCTGCTCCCACAGAGGCTGGCCTGACGTAAGGCAGAAAGCAAGCTGTCTCAGGGCACACACACAGAGGTTGGCAACAGGACAATGGGCAGTGAAAATTAGAGGGGCTCATCCTGCCTCAGTCTCAGTCAGAAATAGGTCATGTCCCCATTACTTTTTTTTTTAATGACATTTTTAAAGCATTTACTGTGTGTCAAACACTGGGGTAGATACAGGTGAATTAGGTTGGATGCAGTCCCTGTACCGAATGGCGTTTGCAGTCTAAGTAGGAGGGAGAACAAGAACTGAGGCACAGAGAAGCAGCGTGGCTAGTGGATAGAGCACCGGCCTGGGAGTTGGAAGAACCTGAGTTTTCATCCCAGCTCCAATGCTGATCTGCTGTGTGTCCTAAGGAAAGTCACTTCACTTCTCTGTGCTTCAGTTACCTCACTGGAAAATGGCAATGAAAACCATGAGCCCTACGTGGAACATGGACTGTGTCCAAGATGACTAACTTCTATCTACCCTAATGCTTAGTTTAGTGCCTGGAGCATAAGTGCTTAGCATATATCATTTAAAAAAAAAAGTGATTTGCCCAAGGTCACACAGCAAGAATTTGGCAGAGTTGGGATTAGAACCCAGGTCTTTGACTCCTAAGCCTGTGCTCTTTCTATTAGGCTATGTTGTTTCAAATCTTCTCTAAAACCCTACCTCTTCCAACAAACGTTCCCAGATTAATTTCCAACCACCCTAATGCATAACATCTCTTTAGCCTTACCTGACATTAAATAATTTATATACACTCTAGTGAGAATTCAAGCATATCTATCTAGATAGATAGATATGTCTGTTCAATTTATTTTGACCTCTCTGGTTATATATATATATATATATTTTGTTTGTCATCCCCATTAGAGTATAAGCTCCTTGTGGGCAGGAAATGTGTCACTTCATTATTCTATCCTTCTCAAGTACCCAGTACAGTGCACCATACAAGTTGGGCACTCAGTACAGCTACTTACTCACACTACTACGAACAGGTGCCTGTGAGAGGAGCACGATGTTTCAACTATAAGTTCTTTGTGGACAGTGACAGTTTCTACCAACTGCACTGTATTATACTCTCCCTCCCCGTCTCCCTTCCCCTCCCCTCAGCACTGTGCTCGTCCGCTCATTTGTATATATTTTTATTACCCTATTTATTTTGGTAATGAGAGGTACATCACCTTGATTCTATTTATTGCTACTGTTTTAATGAGATGTACATCCCCTTGATTCTACTTATTGCTATTGTTTTTGTCTGTCTGTCTCCCCCGATTAGACTGTAAGCCCTTCAGTGGGCAGGGACTATCTATCTGTTACCGATTTGTACATTCCAAGCGCTTAGTACAGTGCTCTGCACATAGTAAGTGCTCAATAAATACTATTGAATGATAATACTCTCCCAAGTGCTTAATACAGTGCTCTGCACACAGTAAGTACTCAACAAATATCATAGATTTGATTTGGAGTGAGGGGAGAGGTCTGGGGATGCCTCTGAGAAACACTCCAGGTTTGGGCTGAAAGCCATATGGTGTCATTACATCGGGCAGCGAGGGTGGCATAATGTATAGCTCATGACTGTTGTCATGGCAGCCCATCTAGGAAAAGAGTCTGATATTTTTCCCACCTCGAGGCAACCAGGTGTATGAAGCTGGGCCTTCTCGCCAGCACCATTTGGGAGACAAGTGATGTAGAGTGGGAGAGCTGTGAGTAATAATAATAGCAACAATAATAACTGTGGTATTTATTAAGTGCTTACTATGTGCCAGGCACTGGGGTGGATACAATCAAATCATGTTGGACACAATCCCTGTCCCAGGTGGGGCTGACAGTCTCAATCCCCATTTTACAGATAAAGTAACTGAGGCCCAGCAAACTGAAGTGACTTGCCCAAGGCCACAAAGCAGGCAAGTGGTAGAGCCGGGATTAGAACCCATGACCTTCTGACTCCCAGGCCCATGCTCTAGCCACTATATCATGGTGCTTCGCCAACACGTGAGCTTGAGAGATGCGTGGGGGACCAAATATAAAATTTCAGAATGTCAGGTCCACTGGAGAGTGTTTGCTATAGCTTTTGTACTGGGGGCTGGATTGTGTTCTTAAAATCTGCGTAGGCTTTGTGCTCCTGCTCTCTTCCTGGACTCGGCCCTATTATTGGCAATTGGAGATATCTAATATTATAAATCCCACAACAGTCCCCACGGCGGCTGCTCTCCTTTTCCAACATTCCCGATCTCGTTCTGCTCACTGTCAGGAAATAAACCTTTTAATCTTTCATCTTCAGTGTGAAAAACAGAACAGCATGTGCTCAGATGATATTCACTGGCTCCTTTACTTTGAACAACGTCTCCTTTAAAGGCCTGGGGCAAAAGGAAAGAATCCTGGTTCTCAGATTCACAGAGGTTCTTTTTTTTAATGGTATTTGTTAACAATGGTGATATTTGTTAAGCGTTTACTATGTGCCAGGCACTGTACTAAGCACTGGGGTGGATACAAGCAAATTGGGCTGGACACAGTCCCTGTCCACGTGGGGTTCACAGTCTCAATCCCCATTTTAGAGATGAGGTAGCTGAGACACAGGGAAGTGATTTGCCCAAGGTCACACAGAAGACAGGTGGCAGAGAGGGAATTAGAACCCATGACTTTTGACTCCCTGGCCCATGCTCTGTCCACTAGGCCACTCTGCTTCTCGAGAAGAGACTAAACACACTGTGCAAATCAGTGGATCGATGGTATTTACTGAGCGCTTACCGTGTGCAGAGCACTGTTCTAAGCCCTTGGGAAAACACGTACAATAGTCGGAAGACCCAATCACTGTTGTCATGGTACCGACAATCAGCAAGGGAAACTGACCCTGAGATTACAGGTAAGAGGAAGCAACAGGGTAGAAAGATATGTATATAAGTGCTTTGGGAAGTTCTGAGAATTTGAGGCATTGAGGAAATCCTGCAGTGGTGGTTGGAGGGTTATAAAGTAGATTTTTATATATACTTTACGTGATATTCTCAGAGAAAAGTATACCAACATATACTCTGGTCTTTTCTTGTCTTATGCTGTCAGGTCGTCTCCGACCCATAGCATCACCATGGACATATCTCTCCCAGAATAATAATAATGTTGGTATTTGTTAAGCGCTTACTATGTGCAGAGCACTGTTCTAAGTGCTGGGGTAGACACAGGGGAATCAGGTTGTCCCACGTGGGGCTCACAGCCTTAATCCCCATTTTACAGATGAGGTAACAGAGGCACGGAGAAGTGAAGTGACTCGCCCACAGTCACACAGCTGACAAGTGGCAGAGCTGGGATTTGAACCCATGACCTCTGACTCCAAAGCCCGTGCTCTTTCCACTGAGCCACGCTGCTTCGCCACCTCCATCTGCAATCGTTCTGGTATTGGATCCAGAGAGTTTTCTTGGGAAAAATCCAGAAGTGGTTGACCCACTGCCTCCTTCCGCGCAGTCAACTTGAGCCTGTACCCTCGACTTTCCTGGTACAAGAAGTTTAATCGGAAATAGACTGAAAGTTCACTGTGGGCAGGGAACATATCTACCAACTCTGCTGTATTCAATGTTCTCTCCCAAGCTTTTAATACAATTTTCTACACACAGTAAGTACTCAGTATACACCATTGATTGATAAATGATGACTTCTGAGCTTCAAACTAGTTGGGTAAACATCATGACTTCCATTAAGAGTGGAAGGGTGGGCAAATTTGACAGCTGCAAGAGATTTTATTTATCAATCAATTAATTAGCCAATCAGTGGTATCTACTGGGCACTTACTGTGTGTAGAACACAGTGCTAAGCGCTCAGGAGAGTACAAAGTACAACAGAGTTGGTAGACGTGTTCCCTGCCAACAAGCAGCTTACAGTCTAGAGGGGGAGACAGATATTAAATTACCAGCAGGGTTAATGGCAGAAAATACAGATACGTACATGTGTGCTTTCGCAGTGGGGCGGGGTAATCATAATAATAATTGTGGTATTTGTTAAGCACCTACTATGTGCCAGGCACTACTAAGCGCTGGGGTGGACATGAGTAAATAGGGTTGGACACAGTCCCTGTCCCACATGGGGTTCACCATCTTAATCCCCATTTTACAGATGAGGGAAATGAGGTCCAGAGAAGCAAAGTGATTTGCCCAAGGTCACAAAGCGACAAGTGGTGGAGCCAGGATTAGAACCCATGACTTTCTGCCTCCTGGGCCTGAGCTCTATCCATTACACAGTATCAGAGTGTTTAAGGATGATACGGGACAGGGGTGGGAAGAGAAACAAAGTACTTAGGGGTAGAGACCCAAGTATACTGGGTATATTCTCCTGGAAACATTCTCCAACATTCTCCATTCTCCACTGACACGGTCCTCTCCCGGTTCTCCTCCTATCTCTCTGGCCGCTCATTCTCGGTTTCTTTCATGGGCTCCTCTTCTGCCTCTCATCCTCTTACTGTGGGAGTCCCTCAAGGTTCACTTCTGCGTCCCCTGCTATTCTCCATCTACATCCTCTCCCTTGAAGAACTCATTCACTCCCATGGCATTAACTACCATCTCTTTGTGGATGATTCCCAAATCAACATCTCCAGCTCTTCTCTCTCTCCCTCTCTGCAGCCTTGCATTTCCTCCTGCCGTCACGACATCACTACCTGGATAACGCCCAGACAACTCAAACTTAACCTGACTGAAAGAGAACTCATCTCACCCTAAACCCTGTCCTCCCCCTGATTTTCCCATGACAGTAGTCAGCACCACCATCCTTCCTGTCTCACAAGTCTGTAACTTTGAGGTTATCCTTGTCTCATCTTATTCAACCCACATATTCAAACTATCACTAAATCCTGTCAGTTCCACCTTCACGGCATCACATCCCCTCCAGCCAAACATCTACCATACTAGTCCAAGCACTGCTTCTATCCTGTCTCCTTGCTGACCACCTTTCCTTCCGTCTGTCTCTGCACCAGTCCATACTTCACTCTGCTGCCCGCATCATTTTCCTACACAAACGTTCAGTCCATATTTCCCCATTCAGTGGTTGCCCATCCACGTCTGCATCACAATGAAAACTTTTACCATAAGCTTTAAAGCACTCAATCGCTTTTCCCTTTCATCTCGCTGCCCTTCTATTATAACCCAACCAGCGCACTTAACTCCTTTAACATCAACTTTCTCACTGTATCTCTATCTCATCTATCTTGTCGCCAACCTCACGTCCTGCCTCTGCTCTGGAATGCTCTCCATCTTCATATTGGACAGACAATTACTCTCTCCCCCTTAAAGTATATCAATCAATCAGTCATTCAATAGCATTTATTGAGCACTTACTATGTGCAGAGCACTGTATTGAGCACTTGGGAGAGTGTAATGCAAAAGAATTGGCAGACACATTTCCTGCCCATAATGAAATTACATTCTAGAGGGAGAGACAGACATTAATATGTATAAATAGGTAATTTATAATATATAATTTAAAGATAGGTACATAAATCCTGTGGGATTGGGGGTGGGGTGAATATCACATGTCCAAAAGTCACAGAGCTGAGTGCACTGATGAGGTGGAAGGGAAAGCGAGTAGGGGATAAGAGGGTTTGATCAGGGAAGGCCTTTTGGAGGAGATGTGACCTTCGTAGTACTTTGAAAGTGCACAAAGTGATGATCTGGCTGCTAACTGTGTGTCAGCCACTGTTCTAAGCACCGGGGAAGATACAACATAATCAGCTTAGACACAGTCCCTGTCCCACATGGAACTCACACTGTAATTAAGAGTGGGAACAGGTATTGAATCCCCATTCTACAAATGAGGAAACTGTGGCACAGGGAAGTGAAGTGATTTGCCCCAAATCACACAGCAGACAAGTTACAGAGGCAGGATTAGAACCCAGGTCCTCTGACTCCCAGGCCTCTGCTCTATCCATTAGGCAACATTGTTTCTCAACAGCCTTATTGAAGGCCCATCTCCTTCAAGAGGCTTTCCCTGTCTAAGCCCTCCTTTCCTCTTCTCCCACTCCATTCTGTATCACCCTGACTCACACTCTTTATTCATCCCCCCATCCCAGCCCCACACCACTTATGTCCATATCTGAAATTTATTTGTTTCTATTAATGTCTCTCTCCCCCTCTAGACTGTGAGTTTGTTATGGGGAGGGAACATGATTACCAACTCAGTTATACCGTACTCTCCCAAGCACTTAATATAGTGTTATGCACACTATCAGTGCTCAATAAATATGACTGATTGATGGATTAGGGTTACTAAGCACTCTCTTAGGTGCTTAGTACAGTGCTCTGAGCACAGTAAGCACTTAATAAATGCGATTGAATGCCCGAATGGATCAATCAAGTGTCCACAAGGAGCTTAGAGTGGCTGCTACTCTGCTCCTATGAAGCCCAGGAATAGAATGGACTGTATGATGAAACTGAAGCCTCTCTCCTAAGAAAGCCAAGCCTGGGTTTTGTAGTGAATGTTTGTTTGAACCTTTCGGGCTTTGTATCGGGATATGGGATCTAATCACCGCATTGAACTCTCTTGGGGAGAGCCTAGGGATAATGTGTGTTTGTGTGTGTGTGTGTGAGTGTGTATCAACTAGTCACCAATCAATAATATTTACCAACTGCCTACAGTGTAAAGAAGGCTCCTCCTCTCCTCCCCATGGCCTCTACTCCATCCCTCTGCTCAACCCTCCTCCTGACCCCACAGCATTTGTGTATATATGGACATATTTATTATTCTTTTCATTTTATTAATGGCGTGTATATATATCTATAATTCCACTTATTTATACTGATGCTATTGATGCCTGACTACTTTTTGTTTTGTTTTGTTGTCTGTTTCCCCCCTTCAAGACTGTGTGCCCATTGTTGGGTAGAGATTGTCTCTATCTGTTGCCGAACTGTACTTTTCAAGCGCTTAGTCCAGTGCTTTGCACACAGTAAGCGCTCAATAAATTAGACTGAATGAATGAAAGGCTGCACTAAGTGCTTGGGGGAACGCTACGGATTTAGAAAATAGGATTCCTGCCCTGCAGGAGTTTCCAATCCATCAGGGAGATGGACACAAAATTAATTCCAGATATAGGATGGAGAAAGGAAAGTGCTAACAAGTGGTTCTTCCCCACTCCCCATCCGCAAGCGATACCAGCATTCTTTGATACTGGTCTGCAGCAGATAGAAGCATTCATTTATTCATTTGGTCAGTCAACCGTATTTAGTAAGAGTTTACTGTGTGCAGAGCACCATAGTAAGTGCTTGGGAGAGTACGATAGAACAATATAAGAGACACATTACCTGCCCACGACAAGCTTACAGTCTAGAACACTCATTTGTTCCTCTCCCCAGCTACCTACCTACCCCTTGATTCTATTTATTGCTATTGTTCTTGTCCATCCGTCTCCCCCGATTAGACCGTAAGCCCGTCAAAGGGCAGGGACTGTCTCTGTCTGTTACCGATTTGTACATTCCAAGCGCTTAGTACAGTGCTCTGAACATAGTAAGCGCTCAATAAATACTACTGAATGAATACCTAACCTCCAGAGAGACAACTATGTCATGAACAGGGTGGAGCTTGTTGTCTGGGTCACCAATAGACCCCTGCAGAAAGAACCACCTTCCTTCTACCAAAAAATAATAATTATGGTCCTTAAGCTTGTTTTGGGAAGGGAAGATGTCTTCCAACTTTGTTATATTGTACTCTCCCAAGTGCTTAGTACAATGCTCTGCCCATAGTAAACGCTCAAAAAGAAGGATTGATTGATTTGTTAAGTGCTTACCACGTGCCCAGTTCTCTACAAAGTACTGGGATGAGTACAAAGTAGTCATTTTGGACATAGTCCCTGACCACACGGGGCTCACAGTGCAAGGAGGAGGGAGTAAGATTGAAAGCTATCTTCACCTTTCTCCAAGTCAGTAAGACTGTAAGCCCCACATGGGACAATCTGATTACCTTGTATCTACCCCGGCGCTTAGAACAGGGCTTGGCTCATAGTAAGCACTTAGCAAATACCATCATTATCATTATTTCACGGCTCCATCCTCTCAGGGGAATTGAATTGCTTGAGCAGGGAATGAGACGAGGCAGCCACTTTCAGGCCTGTTGGGGAAATGGAAATTGTGATCATTCTGTCCCACAGTGAGGGCTACCAGCCCCGATTTCCAGACCCGTCACCATTTCAGAATGTCATCACCTCTTGAAAAAAGACAGACTTTGCGGCAGGTGTAGAAAAAGGGCAATTAGGACTGCGATTATGTTTCTGTTTGCCTAGGCGTTCAAAATTGCAGTACAGATAATATTTGTGCTCTCCGCCCTCGCCACGTAACAAAGATGCAGCTGTTTCAACAAGGAGTAGAATTAGAGGGAGAAATAGGATGCAGAGGATTGCCAGAAAATTTACATGGGAAATGCTACACCTCCCCTCTGATTGAAAATGCTCATCTAGAGGCAGCATGGGCTCCTGGGAAGAGCACAGCCTTGGGAGTCAGAGGACCTGGGTTCTAATTGTGACTCCACCACTTACCTGCTGGGTGACCTTGGGTGAGTTACAAAAAAAAGATAATAATGATAATAATAATTGTGGCATTTGTTAAGCACTTACCATATTCCAGGCACTGTACTAAACGCTGGTGGGGTACATACTAGGTAACTGGGGGGAAGCAGCATGACATAGTAGATGGAGCATGGGCCTGGGTGTCAGAAGGTCATCAGTTCCAATTCCAACTCCACCACTAGTCTACTGTGTGGCCTTGGGCAAGTCACTTGTCACTTGTCTTCTCTGTGCCTCAGTTACCTCATCTGTAAAATGGGGATTAAGACTGTGAACTCCATGAAGAACAGCGACTGTGTTCAACCTGACTTCCTTGTAATCACCCCTGTGCTTAATACAGTACCTGGAACATAGTAAGCACTAAGTGATACCATAATTACTATTATTATTATTATTATTACAGTTCCTGTCCCATATAGGGCTCACAATCTAAATCCCTTTTTTCCGGATGAGGTGACTGAGGCCCAGAGAAGTGAAGTAACTTGTCCAAAGTAACATAACGGACATGGGATAGAGCTGGGATTAGAACCCAGGTCCTTCTGACTCCCAGACCCATGTTCTATCCACTAAGCCACCCCACTTCTCTGTAATTTTCTGGGTCTCACTTTCCTGAACTGTAAAATGGGAACTAAACAACTGTTCTCCCTCCCCCTTAAACTGTGAGTCCTATGGGAGAACAGGGACTGTGTCCAATCTGGTTCTGTTCTTTCTAGCTAGGTGTCTGGTATCTGAAAAACACTTAATAATAATGGCATTTATGGCATTATTGCGCTTACAAGACATATATGGCATATAAGCGCTTATGATGTACAAAGCACTGTTCTTAGCGCTGAGGTAGATACAAGGTAATTAGGGTGTCCCACACAGGGCTCACAGGCTTCATTCCCATTTTACGGATGAGGGAACTGAGGCCCTGAGAAGTTGTGACGCCCAAAATCACACAGCTAAGTGGCAGAAGCGGGATTAGAACCCTCCACCTCTGACGGGTTCTTTCCACTAAGCCATGCTGCTGTCTCTAATACCAAAATACACAAACAGCATGAGTATTCTCATGACTCCCTTCTGTCATTTTCCCAGGTACCTCTCTACAAACTGGTACCATTTTTCCAGCTTTTAATGCTTTTAATGCTTAAGCCTCTGCAACTACACTGGCTAGAACCATGTTCTGAAACAAATATGTTGCAGTGGTTGGTCACAGCTACACATCCTGTTGGAGGCACCTTGAACAAATCGCTCAGTTATATTCACTCAGAATTTACGCTTTAATGACATTTGTTTGGCGCATACTGTAAGGTAACTCTGTGCCTCAGTTACCTCATCTATAAAATGGGAATTGAGACTGTGAGCCCCACGTGAGGCAATCTCATTACCTTGTATCTACCCCAGTGCCCGTCAAAGGGTAGGGACTGTCCTGTTACCGAGTTGGACATTGCAAGCGCTTAGTACAGTGCTCTGCACATAGTAAGCGCTCAATAAATACTATTGAATGAATAAACCACACTGTACTAAACGCTGGGGTAGACACAGGATAATCAGGTTGAACACAGTCTCTGTCCCACGTAGGTCTCACAGTCTTAATCCCCATTTTACAGATGAGGTAATTTAGGCAGAGAGAAGTTGAATGACTTGCCCAAGATCACACAGCGGACTAGCGGTAGATGGGATTAGAACCCAGGTCCTCTGTGTCCCAGGCCTGTGGTCTTTCCTCTAGGCCATGCTGCTTCTCTAAACAAACAGGGAGAACTCAGATAAGATCTTGCTTCTTTGAATATGCCAGATAATTTTCTGTTCCCATTTCAAGACCAGAAAAACAACCATAAATACTGAAAGCTAATCGACATTGTCAGGAGACGCAGAGATGTGAGATTAGAAAGTCATATTTGGCTTTATTTAAGCCTCCACAGAGCAACTTTAATTCTCATCCAGCTCTCTTTTTTAAGCTGTTTCTCCACTCAATCAATGATACCGATTAAGCACTTACCGGGTGCAGAGCACTATATTAAGCACTAGGGAGAGATCAATGCAACCGAGTTGGTGGAAACAGTCCCTGCCCGCAGAGAGCTTCTCTATTAAATCTGTTCTCTCGCAGGTCATCAATAATCTTCTTCCTCCTATCTCTCTGGCGGCTCCTTCTCTGCCTCCTTCACGGGCTCTCCGTCCGCCTCCCGCCCCCTAACTGTGGGGGCCCCTCAGGGTTCAGTTCTGGTCCCCCTTCTATTCTCCATCTAGACCCACTCCCTTGGAGAACTCATTTGTTCCTCAACTACAATCTCTTTGCAGGTGATTCTTTAATCTCCAAATCCAGCCTCCATCTCTCTCTGTAGCCTTACAGTTCCACCTGCTTTCAAAGACATCTCTAGTTGGATTTCCTATTGACACCTCAAACTTAACGTGTCCAAAATAGAACTTCTTATCTTCCCCGCACCTGTTTTATTCATTACTTTCCCAATCCTGTAGATAACACCACTATCCTCCCTATCGCACCAACCCACAAACTTGACATTATCCTCTAGTCATCTCTCTAATTCAACCCAATTACTCAACCTGTCACCAAATCCTGTCGGTTCTACTTTCACAACATCACTGATATCTGCCCTTTCCTCTCTATCCAATCTGCTACTGCATTCATACAATCGCTTATTCTATCCCTCTTTGATTATTGCATCAGCCTCCTTGCTGACTTACCTGCCCCCGTCTCTCCCCTCTCCTGTTCATACTATACTCTGCCCGGTTCCTTTTTCTGAAAAAAGAGCCTCCGGTAGGTGCCCATCTACTTCTTCATCTAATAGAAACACCTTACCTTTGGATTTAAAGCACTCCATCAGCTCTACCCCCTCTATCGTACTTCCCTGATTTCTACCAGAGAAGCAGTGTGGCTTAGTGGAAAGAGCCCGGGCTTGGGAGACCGAGGTTGTGGGTTCTACTCCCGGCTCCGCCACTTATTGGCTGTGTGACTTTGGGCAAGCCACTTCACTTCTCTGTGCCTCAGTTACCTCATCCGTAAAATGGGGATGGAGACTGTGAGCCCACGTGGAGCGACATGATTACCTTGTATCTACCCCAGTGCTTAGAACACTGCTTGGCACATGTTAAGTGCTTCACAAATACCATCATTATTTTTATTATTACTAGAACCCAGCCTCCACATTTCTCTCCAGTATGGCCGATCTAACCACTGTCCCTTGATCTCAACTACCTTACCATAGACCCCTTTCTTTCTCTCATCATCCCTCTGGCCTACAACGCCCTCTCCCCTATGTATGACAGACCGTTACTCTCCCCGCATTCAAAGCCTTATTAAAGTCGGATCTCCTTCAAGAGTCCTTCCCTGACTAAGCCCCCATTCCCTCTAACCCGTCTCCTTCCTGCATCACCCTTGCACTTGGATCTGAATTTTTTAAGCTTTGGCTATTCACCTCACTCTTAGCCCCACCGCACTTACGTGCATACTTCTAATTTATTTTATTGCCTTTCTCCCCCTCAAGACAGCAAGCTCCAGGTGGGTGGGCAGGGAATGTTTCTACCAGCTCTGTCGTACTGCACTCTCCCAACCTCTTAGTACAGTGCTCTGCCCAATCAATCAATCGATCGATGGTATTTATTGGGTGCTTACTATGTGCAAAGCACCGTTAAGTGTTCAATAAACACTTGAGGTAGAGTGGTCTAGTAGAAGAGGCCTGGGAATCCCCCGTTTAGACCGTGAACCCATCATTGGGCAGGGACTGTCTCCATCTGTTGCCAAATTGTACATTCCAAGTGCATTCCAAGTGCTTAATACAGTGCTCTGCACATAATAATACCCTACTTAAAACTCACACCCTACTTAAAACTCACCTCCTCCAAGAGGCCTTCCCAGACTGAGCTCCTCTTCTCCCTCTACTCCTTCTCCCACCTCCCTTCACCTCTCCGCAGCTTAACCCTCTTTTCCCCCCATTTCCCTCTGCTCCTCCCCGTCTCCCTTCCCATCCCCTCAGCACAGTACTCGTCCGCTCGACTGTATATATTTTCATTACCCTATTTTGTTAATGAAATGTACATCGCCTCGATTCAATTTAGTCGCCATTGTTTTTAAGAGATGTTCTTCCCCTCGACTCTATTTATCGCCATCGTTCTCGTCTGTCCGTCTCCCCCGATTAGACCGTAAGCCCGTCGAACGGCAGGGACTGTCTCTATCTGTTGCCGACTTGTTCATTCCAAGAGCTTAGTACAGTGCTCTGCACATAGTAAGTGCTCAATAAATACTATTGAATGAATGAATGAATAATAATAATAATGTTGGTATTTGTTAAGCGCTTACTATGTGCAGAGCACTGCTCTAAACGCTGAGTGAGATACGGGGTAAGCAGGTTGTCCCACGTGAGGCTCACAATTAATCCCCATTTTACAGATGAGGTAACTGAGGCACAGAGAAGTGAAGTGATTTGCCCACAGTCACTACTGAATGAATGAATGAATGAGCTAGAGGACCTGGGTTCTAATCTTAGCTCTGCCACTTGTCTGCTGTGTGACCTTGGGTAAGTCATTGGTCCTCAGTTCCCCCATCTGTAAAATGGGGATTAAGAGTGTGAGCCCAGTGTGGGACAGGGACTGTGTCTAACCTATCTCGTACCTAGCACGTAGTAAGCACTTAGCAAATACCGTAATAATTATTATTATAACAATAATACAATATATTATAAAGTATAATACAATGTATTATATATAATGTTTATATATCATATATAAATATAAAATACAGTGTTCAATATCATATATCATATAATAATAATGAGTTTACAGTCTAGGGCACTTAGAAGAGTGCTTGATGCATAGTAACTGCTTAACAAATGCCACAATTATAAATATGCTTGATTGATTAATTGATTGCTGAGAAAATCCTTTTAAAGTTGTTTCCTTTCTCGAGGAATTTTGTTTAGTTCAAGGTCATGTACCCATGGCTATCAGAGGATGAGAGCTTCCAAAATTACATATTGGCTTTATCCTCTCCTGTTTGTTGCTCTGAGGTCTGTCACATTTTCCAACCTCTGGGCATTTCAAAGCGTGCTAATGAATGGCACCAGAGTATTGATTCTTGATTGTCCGATATAACCGGTTAGAAGCCACTAGATGAGTTCACTGTGACATTGCACAGATTTCCCTTTTACCCTTGAGAAGCGGGGGACAAAAGGAAATATGTTTGCTACTGGGGCTTGTGGAACTGAGGTGGTGGCTGAGGAGAGCTGGAATTAAGGAAATCGGTCTAAATCTCTGTCTCCTGAAAGATGATCGCCAAAAACGACTCTGCCGAAAACGTTTCAAGCCAAAACGCAATTGGAAAGATTTCACTGTGATTCGAACTAGAGTTAAATTGGAGTGAAGTGTAACAAAAAGTCAGAGACTAACTCACTAAACTAATGAAGGACCACTGTTTCCAGGCATAATAATAATAATAATAATAATGATGGTCTTTTCTAAGTGCTTACCAAGCTCTGTTCTAAGCGCTGGGGGAGATATAAGGTTAGCAGGTTGTCTCCGGTGGGGGTCACAGTCTTAATCCCCATTTTACAGATGAGGTAACTGAGGCACAGAGAAGTGAAGTGACTTACCCAAAGTCACACAGCTAAGTGACAGGACCGGGATTAGAACCCACGACCTCTGACTCCCAAGCGCGTGCTCTTTCCACTACACCATGTTGTTCCCTGTGTCTCATTGGTTAATGCTGAGAGAAGAGTGTGGATCTTCAGCTGGGCAGAGAGCAGTTTGCAGTGTCCTGCAGAGAGAAGCAGCATGGCTCAGTGGAAAGAGCACGGGCTTTGGAGTCAGAGGTCATGGGTTCGAATCCCAGCTCGGCCACTTGTCAGCTGTGTGACTTTGGGCAAGTCACTTAACTTCTCGGTGCCTCAGTTACCTCATCTGTAAAATGGGGATTAAGACTGTGAGCCCCGCGTGGGACAACCTGATTCCCCTGTGTCTATCCCAGCGCTTAGAACAGTGCTTGGCACATAGTAAGCGCTTAACAAATACCAACATTATAAGGTGGGAGAGGAGTGGCTTACTAGATGTGAGGGGGAAGGGAGTTGTAGGAGTGGGGAGATACTGAGAACCCTTTTCTTAGAAAAGTGATCCAGGTAGCAGAGTGGAGAACAAAAATATCAATAATAATAATGATTGGAATTAGCACTTATTATGTCCCAAGCTCTTCAATGAGAGATGGGGTTAGATATAGCAGGGCCTAATGGCAAGAGCACGGGCTTGGGAATCAGAGGACGTGGGGTCTAATCCCGATTCTGCTACCTGTCTGCTGTGTGACCTTGGGCAAATCACTTAACTTCTCTGTGCCTCAGTTGCCTCGCCTGTAAAATGAGGATTAAGACTGTGGGCCCCACGTGGGACAACCTGATGACCTCGTATCTACGCCAGAGCTTAGAACAATGCTCGGCACATAGTAAGTGCTTAATAAATATCATAATTATTATTATTGTTATCATTCAGAATAATCAACTTGTCCAGAGTCCCCTTCTCATCAGGGCTCATACTTAAATTACAAGGTATTTAATCACCATTTTACAGATTAGGAAACTGAGATTTAGAGAAGGTAAGTGACATGCCCAGGCTCACAAAGCAGGCAAAGGGCAGAACTGGATATTGAGTCCCAGGCCCAAGTGCTTTTCACTGGGCCCCAAGAGAGATAGGGGACATAATATCATACCCTGCCATTTCACCCACATGGAATTTATTTGACTGCGCCACGCATTATTGATTCACGTGGTCCTTTAGAATGAACAAAAATAGATTTCGATGTTTACAGTTTGGGCAGAACAGGGCATTTGGGTTTTCTTTTTCTCCATTTTGACTCAACCAACCATAACGTAAATTTGATCCATTCTGCATTAGTAAATGAATTCACATTTATGAATAGGTATTTAAAATTTGTTGGGCTATCATTTCCTAAAGAATATTTAAAAATTCAAAAACAAAAAAGTAAAAGAAAAAGGTTGATTTTTTATTGATTTTTTACTGGTATGAAAAATGACAATATTATATTTGTGTGTTTTTATAGCCTTCAATTTTCACATAGAAACATTTGGTATAGATCATTATGTAATTCTCCAGGTGTTTGATATATTTTCTTTGTAAAATATAAACTCTTTGTCTTGGAACAGTATTTTCAACAATGGAAACAGTTCTACCTTTATGTACCATTTATCTTGAAAACCGGCACCGCTGGGTTGCGATTGTCCTTGCCAGATATTATTCTCTTTAGGATAGGAGGTCCCCTCTCAGGGTCACACCTGGAGAGTTTCCAGTCCTCTATCAGTCTCGACTACGGGAGGGAGAGTGAAGCAGAGACCCATCCCTAGCTTGGCCAGTGGCTAGCGAGCGGCAGGCCATCGGCTACAGGTCAAAACTCCCCCGTGCTGGGCAGCAGCGGCACGGGAGAGAGTCGAGGGAGCGGACTCGAGTTTACCGTGCGGAAGAAGGCAGTGGTCGACCACGGTTGGATTTTTACCAAGAAAACTCTCCGGATCCACTACCAGAACGATTGCAGATGGCGGTGGGGCCTTCTGGGACAGATGTGTCCATGATGTCGCTAGGGGTGGGAGACGACTCGACAGCATCAGACATGACAAGGAGAGGAGGAGAAAGGAAGGCAGCTTTTGAACTTGCTCCCATCCCCACTGGGAAGCAACGTGGCTTAGTGGAAAGAACATGGACCAGGGAGGCAGAGGACCTGGGTTCTCATCCCAGCCTTGCCTCCTGGATGAACCTGGGCATATCACTTAACTTGTCTGGGCCTCGGTTTCCCCAACCTTAAAATAGAGGTTAAATACTGTTCTTGCACCTCCCACGTCCCCCAACTCTTCAAGACTCTCCAGGGGTCTCCCATCTGATTAACTTGTATCTACCCCAACAATTAGAAGTGAGCTTGGCATTTAGTAAGAGCTTAACAAATACCACCAAAAAAAGAAAAGGAATCCAAGAATCTGAATTCTAATCATAGATCCCTCACTTGCCTGTTGTGCCTCAGTTTCCTCATCTGTAAAATGGGGGTTCTAGTCTGGTTCTCCCTCCTACTTTGACTGGGAGCCTCTGGGGAACGGGGACTGTGTCTGACCTGATTATCTTTTATTTCCCCCAGCATTTAGAACAATACTTGTACTAAATAAAGAGCATTCACTATCACTATCTTCTGGGCTCTATAATAATAATGATAATGGTACTATAAATAATGTTGGTATTTGTTAAGCGCTTACTACGAACAGAGCACTGTTCTAAGCACTGAGGTAGATACAGGGTAATCGGGTTGTCCCACGTGAAGCTCACAGTTAATCCCCATTTTCCAGATGAGGTAACTGGGGCCCAGAGAGGTGAAGTGACTTGCCCACAGTCACACAGCTGACAAGTGGCAGAGCCGGGAGTCGAACTCGTGACCTCTGACTCCCAAGCCCAGGCTCTTTCCACTGAGCCACGCTGCTTCGATTAGTACTAGTACTAATGATGATGGTAACTGTGGTATTTATTAAGCACTTACTATGGGCAAGGCAATGTTCTAAGCACTGGAGTAGATACAAGATAATCAGGTTGGACACAGTCTCTGTCCCACATAGAGCTTGCAGTCCTGATTCCCATATTACAGATGAGAAAGCTGAGGCACAGAGAAGTTAAGGTCGCACAGCAGACAAATGGCTGAGCCGGAATTAGAACCCAGGTCAGCGTGGCTCAGTGGAAAGAGCACGGGCTTTGGAGTCAGAGGTCATGAGTTCGAATCCCAGCTCTGCCACTTGTCAGCTGTGTGACTGTGGGCAAGTCACTTCACTTCTCTGTGCCTCAGTTACCTCATCTGTAAAATGGGGATTAAGACTGTGAGCCCCACGTGGGACATCATGATTCCCCGGTGTCTACCCCAGCGCTTAGAACAGTGCTTGGCACATAGTAAGCGCTTAACAAATACCAACATTATTATTATTATTATTATTATTACTCTGACTCCCAGGCCCGTGCTCTATCCAGACAGAAAAAAATAATGCACGTGAACATCTGAATGCTTTGTAAATTCATTATTTTATTATAAGTCCTACTGTTGCAGTGATTAGAAACCAGTTCTGGGTGTGTTGATAAATGGATCTGGGTTCTAGTCTCAGTTCTGCCACTGGGGCTATGCTATTAGGGGCGATGATAATAGTAATAATTCCAGGATTTGTTAAGCCGTTACTATGTGACAGGCATTGTAAGAGAAGCAGCGTGGCTCAGTGGAAAGAGCCCGGGCTTGGGAGTCAGAGGACCTGGGTTCTAATCCTGACCCTGCCGCTTGCCATCTGGGTGACTTTGGGCAAGTCACTTAACTTCTCTGTGCCTCAGTTACCTCATCTGTAAAATGGGGATGAAAAACCTTGAACTCCACGTGGAACAACCTGATCAACTTGTATCCTCCCAGTGCTTAGAAGAGTGCTTTGCACATAGTAAGCTCTTAACAAATACCACCATTATTATAGAGGAGCAGCGTGGCTCAGTGGAAAAGGCCCGGGCTTAAGAGTCAGAGGATGTGGGTTCTAATTCCGCTCTGCCACTTGTCTTCTGTGTGACCTTGGGCAAGTCACTTCATTTTTCTGTGCCTCAGTTACCTCCTCTGTAAAATGGGGATTAAGACTGTGAGCCTCACGTGGGACAACCTGATTACCCTGTATCTACCCCAGTGCTTAGAAGAGTGCTCTGCACATAGTAAGCGCTCAACAAATACCAACATTATTATTAAAATGGGGATTAAAACTGTGAACCCACGTGGGACAACCTGATTACCTTGTATCCCCCCAGTGCTTAAAACAATGCTTTGCACATAGTAAGCGCTTAACAAATACCACCATTATTATTACTAAGCACTGGGTGGATGCAAACAAATCGGGATGGATGCGGTCCCTGTCCCACGTGGGGCTCACAGTCTCAATCCCCATTTTACCGATGAGGAATTGAGGCCCAGAGAAGTGAAATGACTTGCCTGAAGTCACACAGCAGATTTGGGATTAGAACCCAGGACCTTCTGACTCCCAGGCCTGGGCTCTATCCCCTGTGCAATGCAAAGACTCACCTAAAGCATTCTGAGATGTGGACTGGTTCAGAAGGAATCTGAAAAAGACGAGGTAGCTGCCCTCACGGTCACGGACTCTAGACTGTCTTACCCCTCTAGACGGTAAACTCACTATGGGCAGGGAACGTGTCTGCTAATTCTGTTAGATTATACTCTCTCAACTGCTTAATACAGTGCTCTGCACACAGTAAGCACTCAATAAATCCCACTGATTGACCGATTGATCGCGGGTGCTATATTACAAGATGTAGCCACTTTGGCCATAAATGCGTTATTACATTTTTAATTCTACTTTCTTTCCTATACAGCTATCAGATTGGAAGGTGACTTTGATATTCTTGGATGAAGGGTGTGTTTCAAGGGCAAAGTCGTATTTATTCTAGAGATTTACATCTCGGCTTTCCACTGACGTGGTAAAATATTTCCAAAAACAGAAAGATGATCACCCTTTAAGGGCTTACATTTTTGTGAGGACATAACTACTTAATCTGTAAGCGTTATATTTGGGTCGATAAATATTTAATACAATTTTCTCTGGTCTACATTTTTGGTTTCAGCTATTTTACATTTTTAAGATGGAAGGAAATAAAACTTATCCAGCTACCCTCCGAAATGGAATTCCTATGAAACACTGAAACTTTTGGCATGTTTATCAAAACCATGAAGGGTCATGTTTAAAACCAGTTTCTTAAAGTGATATCGAGAGGTGATGGTAGTTAGTCATTTGGGTCCATCATCCTCACGGTCCCTCACACTCGCAGAGAGTGACACCCCTCGCTCACGTCCTGCCTCTGGCCTGGAACACCCTCCCTCCTCAAATACGACAGGCAATGACTCTTCCCCCGCTCGAAGCCTTATTGAAGGCCCATCTCCTCCCAGAGGCCTTCCCTGACTAAGCCCTCCTTTCCTCTTCTCCCACTCGCTTCCGCGTCGCCCTGACTCGCTCTCCTCATTCATCCACCGTCCCAGCCCACAGCACTTACCTACATATCTGTAATTTCTTTCTTTCCATTAATGTCTGTCTCCCCCTCTAGACTGAGAGCAGGGAACGTGTCAGCTGACTGTTCTACTGTTCTCTCCCAAGCGCTTAGTACAGTGCACTGCACAGAATAAGTGCTCTATAAAAACGATTGAATGACTGAATCAGTGAAAGGTGTAGAGGACATAAGAAGATAAGGTCAATAGCTCGCTAAGTCAGGCACCTTAAATCCCACTCCAACCCGTCCATGGGTCCAGGTGCTCTGTTCGAATCCTCCGTGGCCACCCTCTGGCCACTGCTGGGCTGTCAATCTGCTCCCTCAGCCAATTAGTGGTGGTGACCATAAGTGTCTGCTCCTCCTCGTCAAGCATCCTCTATTTTGGGTTCCCTGCAACCACACGGCCGGGGTCCAGGGTTAGCGTGAGTGGGGACGGGGGTAGAGGCCTGACCGAGGATAGATCCCGGGCTAGGGAGCCAGAGGACCTGGGTTCTAATCCTGGCCCCGCCACTTGTCTGCTGTCTGACTTTGGGCAAATAACTTCACTTCTCTGGGCCTCAGTCTCCTCATCTGTCAAATAGGGATGAAGACCCTGAGCCCCACGTGGGACATGGACTGTGTCCAATTAGGCGACGTTGTATCTACTCTAGTGCTTAGAACAGAGTAAGTGCTTAACAAATTCCATAAACAAAACAAAACGAGGCACCGGTCAGGACATGGCCAAGTTCCACGTGCTGCTCGAGTCCAAAATTTGTGGGCCCGGACAGAAGGGGTCCAAGGGGGGGATGGAAGTAGGGCTCTGATCTCTGAGGAGAGGGGACGGGGTACCAGCCTTTTGGCAGCCCATTCTCTCTGTTCCATGTCTGTGCTCATAATAATAATAATAATGATATCTATGGTATTTGTTAAGTCCTTACTATGCTCCAGACACTGTACTAAATGCTGGGGAAAATACAAGCAAATAGAGTTGGACACAATCCCTGTCCCTCATGGGGCTCACAGCCTTAAACCTCATTTTACAGATGAGGGAACTGAGACCCAGAGAAGTGAAATGACTTGTCATTCATTCAATCCATCAAATTTATTGACCACTTAGTGTGTGCAGAGCACTGCACTAAGCGCTGGGGAGAGTATGATACAACAATGAACAGACACATTCCCTGCCCACAATGAGCTGACAGTCTAGAGAGCACATTAATATAAATGAATAATTTACTGACATGCACAGAAGTGCTGTGGGGCTGGGAGGGTGAATGTATATTAATTCATTCATTCAATAGTATTTTTTGAGCCCTTACAATGTGCAGAGCACTGTACTAAGCGCTTGGAATGTACAAATAGGTAACAGATAGAGACAGTCCCTGCCCACTGACGGGCTTACAGTCCAATCGGGGAAGACGGACAGACAAAAACAATAGCAATAAATAGAATCAAGGGGATGAACATCTCATTAAAACAATAGCAAATAAATTATAGAGAAGCAGCATGGCTCAGTGGCAAGAGCCCGGGCTTGGGAGTCAGAGGATGTGGGTTCTAAGCCCAACCCCGCCACTCGTCTGCTGTATGACTTTGAGCAAGGCATTTAACTTCTATGGGCCTCAGTTACCTCATCTCTAAAATGAGGATTAAGACTGTGAGCCCCACGTGGGTTGGCTTGATTACCTTGTATCTACCACAGTGTTTAGAACAGTGCTTGGCACATAGTAAGCACTTTACAAATGTCATTATTATTATTTAGTATAAAGGGAACAAGTCAGGGTGATGCAGAGGGAGTGGGAGAAGAGGAGAGGGGGGTGCAGTCTTAGTCGGAGAACACTTCCCAGAGGAGATGTGCCTTCAATAAGGTCACACAATGTCCAAGGTCATCCAGGAGACAAGGGGCAGAGCTGGGATTAGAACCCATGACCTTCTGACTCCCAGGCTCGGGTTCTAGCCACTACCTATCCAATCTGTGCCATGCTGCTTCTACAGATATATCTCTCCCCGGTCCACATACTCATGATCCTCTTGGGTCCCTTCCTCCCCAGCTTGATGGAAAGCCCCGCCTCCCTCTCCCCGGCACAACCCCAGGTCAGAAGTTCAGGAGATCTTGTGATTTAAACTAAGTAGACAGCCAATCGGGAACCGCTATAAACTGCTCCTTTATCGGATCGTCTCGAAGGATTTCGCATGATTTAAGGGATAGTAGCCAAAATGGGCCAATCCATCGGGAGACCATTATTCCGATAGTGTCTCATTCGAAGACGCCCAATGGAGGTCCTAGTAGAGAAGCCCATACATCGAGTGCCCTAGATGAATTAAATATCCATCTAAAAGGTTTCCCTTTTGGGGTTGGTGTTTCGAAATTCCATACCTTTTGGTATTTTGTTGATTAATTTGATTAATTTGAGTCTACTGCTTTGGCGTTGAGATATTTGATATTTTACCATTTAGCCCCACCTCTCCGTTTTCCCTCCTTCTGGAGAAAAGAGGCCGTTTTATATCGAGCTGAACCATTTTCTACGTATCTGTGGCACCATCTGCACAAGAGAGTCAGGGATAAGAGAGAGTGGGAGTAGAGTTCCACAAGGCACTACCACTAAAATCGTCTCCTCATCACAGATTGTCCATCCTGAAGACTGTCTACCCCTCCGGACTGTAAGCTCGTTGTGGGCAGAGAATGTGTCTGTTTCTTGTTATATTGTACTCTCCCAATCACAAAGTACAGTGCTTAGTACAGTGCTCTGCACACAGTAAGCGCTCAATAATGCGACCAACTGTCTGACTGGACTGAGGCGATTTCATCTTTGCCAACTCTTCCATCCTTTTCAAGAGGAGACGCTCTCATCAAATGAACAGTCATTTCGTAGGTTCTTTTTATGTGGAGAATTTTCAAATAAAACACAACTTGGATGGAGTCATAATCTTTTTAAAATATGGAGCAAAATTGAGCTTACATTTTTGAAACACAGAATTTCATATTTTATTTTTTGGCTCTAGAGAAAATCCAGACCCAAGAGGTCTGGCAGATCAGTCAATCAATCAGTCAATAAATCAATGGTACTTAGTGAGCACTTACTGCATGAAGAGCTCTGTACTGAGTGTGTATGCTATTCATTCATTCAATAGTATTTATTGAGTGCTTACTATGTGCAGAGCACTGTACTAAGCGCTTGGAATGTACAATTCGGCAACAGAGACAATCCCGGCCCAATGATGGGCTTACAGTCTAATTAGGGGAGATAGATGGACAAAATCAAGACAACATAATTACGTCCCTCCCCTCAAGGAGTTTACAGACTTGTGGCAAAGGGAGTCGATGAAGAGGAATCCCTAAAAAGAAGCAGCATGGTCTAGTGGCAAGAGCACAGACTTGGGAGTCAGAGGTCATGGGTTCTAATCCCAGCTCCACTGGTTATCTGCTGTGTGATCTTGGGCAAGTCACTTAACTTCTCTGTGCCTCAGTTACCTCATCTGGAAAATGTTGATTAATAGTGTGAGCATCATGTGGGACCTTGTATCCACCCCAGCACTTAGAATGATGGTCAGCACATAATAAGCCTTTAACAAATACCAAAATTACTTTGGCACCTCCCTCAGTGGAAGAGGCAGAGGGGAGACCCTGACAGCCACACTAAATATTAACATCCAGAAGCTGCTGTAGAAAATATTCTACCCGAGAATGGAGTTTTAGGTGGGATATGGGGAAGGAAAGAGAAGGAGATTCTCCATTTAGTATTTTCCCAAATCTATATGCCCATCCCTGATCTCTCTTCCTCTCGGCTGTCTCCTATTTCCTCTTGCCTTCAAGACATCTCTCCTTGCATGTCCTGCCTTCACTTCAAACCTAAACATTTCCAAAACAAACCTCCTTATCTTCCCAACAAACCCTGTCCTCTCCATGACTTTCCCATCACTGTAAGCAGCACTGTCATCCTCCCTATCTCACGAGCCCATAATCTTGGCATTATCCTTGTCTCCTCTCATGCATTCAACCCATATGTTCAATTTATCACTAAATCCTGTCTGTTCAACCTTCACAACATTGCTAAAATCCAAATTTTTCTCTCCATCCAAACTGCTACTGTCTTAGTCCAAACACTAATCCCACCTTGCCTTAATTACCGTATCAGGTTCCTCGCTGACCTCCCAGCCTTCTGTCTCTCCCCACTCCAGTCCATACTTAGCTCTGCTGCCCGGTTCAGTTTTCTACAAAAACGTTCAGTCCGTGCTTCTCCAGTCCTCAAGAACCTCCAATACTTGCTCATCCACCTCTGCATCAAACAGAAATTCCAAACAGTTGACTTTGAAGCCCTCCATCACCTTGCCCCCTCTTACCTTACGTCTCTACTCTCCTACTATAGCCCAGCCCACGAAATTCTATCATCTATTGTCAACCTTCTCACTGTACTTCCATCTATCTCTCCGCCAAACTCTTTCCCACATCCTGCGTCTGGCCTGGGACGTCCTCCCTCTTCATAGCCAACAGAAAACTACTCTCCCCACCTTCAAAGCCTTACTGAAGGCCCTCATCTCCTCCAAGAGACCTTCCCAGACTAAGCCCTCAAATCCTCTTTTCCCACTCCCTCTTGCCTCCCCCTGATTTTCTCCCCTTATTCTTCCCCTCCCTCAACCCCACAACACTTACGTAGAAGAAGCAGCACAGCGTAGTGGATAGAGCCCGGGCCTGGAAGTCAGAAGGTCACGGGTTCTAATCCCTGCTCCGCCACTTGGAGAAGCAGTGTGGCTCAGTGAAAAGAGCGTGGGCTTCGGAATCAGAGGTCATGGGTTGGACTCCCGGCTCTGCCACTTGTCAGCTGTGTGACTGTGGATGAGTCACTTAACTTCTCTGTGCCTCAGTTACCTCATCTGTAAAATGGGGATTATCTGTGAGCCTCACGTGGGACAAACTGATTACCCTGCATCTGCCCCAGCGCTTAGAACAGTGCTCTGCACATAGTAAGCGCTTAACAAATACCAACATTATTATTGTCTGTTGTGTGACGTTGGGAGTGTCACTTCACTTCTCCGGTCCTCAGGTACCTCATCCGTCAAATGGGGATTGAGACGGTGAGCCCCACGTGGGACAGGGACTGTGTCCAACTCGATTTACCTGTATCCAACCCTGTGCTCAGTACAGTGACTGTCACATAGTAAGTGCGTAACAAATACCAGCTTCATCATTATTATCAATAATAAATCATTACAATTGGCTTTAAAGCACTCCATCAGCTGGCCCCATCATATCCCACGTCACTGATCTCTTCCAGCCCAGCCCGTACACTTGGCTCCTCTAGCACCAGTCTGCTCACTGGGCCCGATCTCATCTAACTCACCTCTGACCTATTTCCCACATCCTCTCCCTAGCCTGGAACTCCATCCTGCTCCATATATGCCAGACCCCCACTCTCTCCACCTTCAAAATATCGCTAGGTTCACGTCTTCTCCTAGAGGCCTTCTCCGATTTAGCTCTCTACTCCCCACCTCTCTCTCCCTTGTGTGTCATCTCTGCACTTAAATCTGTGACCTTGAGACATTTGATATTTGCACCAAACCCAACCCCACAGCACTTATGGTCACAGCTCTAAATTAGACATTATAAATGACTCATTTATTCATATTTATGTCTGTCTCCCCCTCTAGAGTATAAACTCATTATGGGCAGGAAACGTGTCTGCTAATTCTGTTATATTCTCCCAAGCTCTTCAAGTAAGTGCACATTAAATATGATTGATTATTCCTATTAAGGTCTGTCTCCCCCTCTAGACTGTAAGCTCATTGCGGGCAGGGAATGTCTGTTATTTTGTTATATTATACTCTCCCAGGTGCTAAGTACAATGCTCTGCACACAGTAAATGCTCACTAAATGTGACTGATCGATTGAACAAGAAACCCACCTTCTCTTTCTTTGCCTTCTGGTCCCTGAAGGCCACCTTTATTGGCTGAGGAGGGGGAAGAAGAAGGGAGTGACACAAAGCAATACTAGTGGACAGACAGACAGACAGAGCTCTGCACACAGCAAGCACTCAGTAAATAAGATCGAATTGATGAATGAATGAGGGAGCAAAGTGACTGACTGCTTTAAAACCGATGGTTAAGGGTTTCTGTCTGATGAGGAAGTGGATGGGCAACCATGGAAGATGCTTGAGGAGTGGGGAAAACAGACAATGTCTCGGTAGAAAAATGATCCAGGTAGCAAAGTGAAGTGTGGAGTGGGGAGAGACAGGAGGCAAGGAGGTCAAGAGGGAGGCTGATACAGTAATCAAGGCAGGATAGGATAAGTGCCTGGATTAATGCACCAACAGTTTGGGTGGAGAGGAAAGGATCCACTTTTGAGTTTAGAATCCATTATGACTTCTCTGTATTGTATACTCATTGTGGAAGAGAACCTGTCTACTCAACGAGTACCGACTTGTTCATTCCAAGCGCTTAGTACAGGGCTCTGCACATAGTAAGCGCTCAATAAATACTATTGAATGAATGAATGAGTAGCAGCGTGGTTCAGTGGAAAGAGCACGGGCTTTGGAGTCAGAGGTCATGGGTTCGAATCCCAGCTCGGCCACTTGTCAGCTTGTCAGCTGTGTGACTGTGGGCAAGTCACTTAACTTCTCGGTGCCTCAGTTACCTCATCTGTAAAATGGGGATTAAGACTGTGAGCCCCACGTGGGACAACCTGATTCCCCTGTGTCTACCCCAGCGTTTAGAACAGTGCTCGGCACATAGTAAGCGCTTAACAAATACCAACATTATTATTATTAACTCTGTTACATTGTAGTTTCCCAATCACTTAGTGTAGTGCTGTTCATACAGTAAACACTCCATAAATATGATTGATTGACTTCTAAGAATATAAACCCTGCTTGATTTAAGCCGGAAAGCTACTCCCTAAAAAATGATTGTAGTCATTTAGCACTATGTTCCAAGCGCTTCCTAAGCGCTAGGAACACTACAACATAATCAGGCTGTACATCACTCCTGCCCCACATGGGGCTCACAGTCTACGTAGGAGAGAACAGGTTCAAACTTCATTTTATAGATGAGGAGATGGAGGCAGAGAAAAGTTAAGGGGTCTAGTGGATAGAGCACAGGCCTGAGAATTTTGGAATTTGTTAAGCTACTACTATTCATTCATTCAATTGTATTTGAGTCCTTACCGTGTGCACAACACTGTACTAAGCACTTGGAAAGTACAAGACAGTAATAAAGAGAGACAATCCCTGCCCACAGTGGGCTGACAGTCTAGAAAGGGGAAGAATGATGATGTATTTGTTAAGCGTTTAAAATGTGCCAAGCACTGTTCTAAGCGCTAGGGTTCTAGCGCTAGGGTTGTCCCACTTGGGGTTCACAGTCTTAATCCCCATTTTACAGATGAGGTCACTGAGGCACAGAGAGGATAAGTGACTTGCCCAAAGTCACACAGCTGATAAGTGGCAGAGCCGGCGTTAGAATCCACGACCTCGGACTCCCAAGCCCGTGCTCTTTCCACTAAGCCACACTGCTTCCCAATACAATTAGTCCTAGACAGTCCCCGATTAGACTGTAAGCCCATCAAACGGCAGGGACTGTCTCTATCTGTTGCCGACTTGTTCATCCCAAGCGCTTAGTACAGTGCTCTGCACATAGTAAGCGCTCAATAAATACTATTGAATGAATGACTGAATACAATACACATCACTATCACTATCGACATACTATGTGCCAGGAACTGTACTAAGCGCTGGACTGGATACAAGCAAATCGGATTGGACACAGTCCCTGTCCCACGTGAGGCTCACAGTCCCAATTCCCATTTTACAGATGAGATAACTGAGGCACAGAGAAGTGAAGTGGCTTGCCCAAGGTCACACAGAAGATAGGTGGTGGAGTCAGGATTAGAACCCATGACCTTCTGACTCCCAGTGCCATATTCTATCCTCTACGCCATGCTGCTTCTCCAATCCCTAATCTCTAATCCTGGCTCTGCCACTTGCCTGCTGTGTGACCTTGGGCAAGTCACTTCCCTTCCCTGTGCCTTAGTACCTCATCTGTAAAATAGAGATTAAGACTGTGAGCCCCAAGAGGGACATGGACTGTGTCCAAACTGATTATCTTGTACCTACCCCATCGGTTGGTACAGTGCCTGGCACATAGTGAGCACATAATGATCACCATTAATAAAAGAAAATGTGACTTGCTCAAGGTCACACAGCAGGCAAGCAGCTGAACTAGATGGGATTAGAACTCTGGTCCTCTGACTCCCAGTCCCGTGCTCCTTATACTAGACCACACTGTTTCCCTTCTATCCGGTTCAGTTATTTTTAGATGAATTATTAACATAGTTTCTTTAAGGATCTGGATGCCAATCAACTGAGCGCTAGATTCAACACTGCCAAGTTAACAAATTAGGGCCATATCGCTACATACCTTGAGCTGAACTCTTCTATTATGATTGCAGTTGCCTTTGTTTATTCATGTCCCGTATAAATTAAGTCAATATGAATCAGATATTAATAACTCACCACTCCTGAAAGAGTAGGGGAAGTGAAAGCCAAAATCAACTTCAGCATGTCACACATTAGACTCTAGCCCCTGCTAGCTATGTGCTAATAAATATATACAGGTGGGTACATTTCAGATGCATTCCTAAATTCCTGGGTAAGGGGTGCCTGAGGGGAAAAAATGCCTTCCCTTCTGGATTTATTCTGTGTTTTGTGAAGAAATAAGAAGGGAGAAATAGGAGGTGCTATAAGTAAAAGTCACTGTGTTCAAAAGGAATGAAGTTAGAGAAAGGGGCCATATCATTTTCAAAGGAGGAAATCAATTCAGTCTGCACACCATTAAATTGGCCTGTCGCTTTAAACTCCCTCTTTTCTCCTGTTTCCAGCTGTTATCCTTGTAAGGGTAATTGGCTACTTCAGACATAGGTTCCTAAGAACCTTATTGCCATGTGCTCATCTTAGCAACTAAGCTAGCTCTTTGCGGTTCAGAAGGTGGATCTTCTAGCCCCTTCGGTAATTATGGTATTTGTTAAGCGCTTACTCTCTGCCAAGCTCTTTATTGAGAGCTGGGGTAGATTCAAGTTAATCAGGCTCCACATGGAGCTCACAGACCACGTAGGAGGGAAAACAGGTATTGAATCCTTATTTTGTGGATGAGGGAATTGAGGCACAGAGAAGTTAAGCGAATTGCCCACGGTCATAAAGAAGGTGAGTGGCAGAGTTAGGATTAGAACCCAGGTCCTCTGACTCTCAGACCCATGTACTATCCACAAGATTGCTCTTCTTCTTGATGCTTTAATATGCTAGTGATTTATAATAATAGTGATGATGGTATTTGTTAAGCACTTACTATGTGCCAAATACTGTTCTAAGCACTGCGGTAAATACAAGGTATTCAGGTTGTCCCAGGTGGGGCTCACAGTCTTAATTTCCATTTTCCAGGTGAGGTAACTGAGGCACAGAGAAGTTAAGTGACTTGCCCAAAGTCACACACGTGACAAGTAGCGGAGCAGGGTTTAGAACCCACTACCTCTGACTCCCAAGCCTGGGCTCGTTCCACTAAGTCACCCCCTCACCCAACCAACAAATAGAACATACTGACTGCCTGTACAAAACAACCAAGTTGGTAGAATCAATCGAGCAATAGTATTTATTAAGCATCTTCTATGTGCAGAGATCAATAGTAAGCAGCTGGGAGAAGACAGTAGAATAAGGAAGCACGATCTCTCAACTCAAGGAATTAGCAGTCTAGGTGGGAAAACAATCATAAAACAATTTAGAGACAGAAAATAGAAAGAAGGAAAAAATGGTTATGTTGATGATTAAATGCTTAACTTAGAGGAAATAGAGTATGTAAATTAATTTGTGCAGCAGTCCATTAGGGATAAAAATGTTCCTGTCTCTGACGTGGGACACCCTCCATCTTCATAATGTAATTTTGGTATTTGTTAAGTGCTTACTGTGTGCCAAGCACCGTTCTAAGCTGTGGGGTAGATCCAAGGTAATCAGGTTGGTCACAGTCCCTGTCTCACATGGGGCTCACAGTCTTAATCCTCATTTTACAGATGAAGTAACTGAGACCCAGGGAAGTGAAGTGACTTGTGCAAGGTTATGCAGCAGATATGTGGTGGAGCCATTATTAAAACCCAGGTCCTTCTGACTCCCAGGCCCGGGTGCTATCCACTAGATCATGCTGCTTCCCTCATATAATAATCATGGCATTTGTTAAGCGCTTACTATATGCCAAGCACTGTCCTCATATCTGACAGACAGTGACTCCCCACCTTTGAAGCCTTATTGAAGGCACATCTTCTCCAACAGGCCTTTCCCGATTAGGCCCTCATCTCCTCTTCTCCTACTCCCTTCTGTGTCACCCTGGTACTTGGATTTGCAGCATTTATCAACCCTCTCTCAGCCCCACAGCCCTTATGTACCTAACCATAATTCATTCATTTCTATTAGTATCTTTCTCCCCCTCTGGACTGTAAGCTTTTTATAGACAGGGAATGCATCTACAATTATATTGTTATATTGTACTTTCCCAAGTGCTTAATACTGTGATCTGCACACAGTAAGAGCACAATAAACATGATTAACTGATTGACTGCCCTTCTCAGGGTCACACCTGGAGAGTTTCCAGTCATTCATTCAATTGTATTTAGTGAGCGCTTACTGTGTGCAGAGCACTGTACTAAGCGCTTGGGATGTACAATTCGGCAATGGATAGAGACAATCCCTGCCCAACAATGGGCTCACAGTCTAAAAGTCCTCTTCTAGTCTCAACTAAGGGATGGAGAGTCCAGCAGAGGCCTACCCATTCCATTCCCTAGCTTAGGCAGTGGCTAGCAAGTGGAAGGCCATCTGCTACGAGTCAAAACTCACCCGTGCCGGGCAGCAGCGGCACGGGAGAGAGTCGAGGGTAGAGACTTTAGCTTACTGCGTGGAAGAAGGCCACAGAAGACCACCTCCATATTTTTACCAAGAAAACTCTCTGGATCCACTACCAGAACGATTGCAGATGGAGGCGGGGCGCTCTGGGAGAGATGTGTCTTGGCGTCGCTATGGGTCGGAGATGATTCGACGGCATAAGACGACAACAACAACAACTGTTCGACTGACCGGCAGGTTTGAAGGGAGAAAGGGTTCCATACAGGTGGGAGGAGGGGGTGAGCAAAGGGTCGAAGATGAGAGAAATGAGAAGGAGGCAAGTTGAGTAAGTTAGCCTGAAAGGATGAATAATGTGAGCTGGGGTACAGTGGGAGAAGAGAAATAGTTATGGCTTTTGTTAAGCACTTACACTCTACCAAGCACTGTGCTAGTGCTGGGACAGGTATAATCAGTTCATACAATCCCAGTCCCACATGGGGTTCACAGTTCCAGTGGGGACTCTGCTACAACCCAGCCTGAACACTTCATTCCTCTAATGCTAACCTTCTCACAGTACCTCAGTCTCGTCTATCTGAGCGCCAACCCCTCACCCTCATCCTGCCTCTGGCCTGGAACACCCTCCCTCCTCCTCAAATCCACCAATTACTCCCTCTCCTTCAAAGGCTTATTGAAAGGACAGCTTTTCCAAGAGGACTTCCCTGACTAAGCCCTCCTTTCCTCTTATCCCACATCCTTCTGCATCACCCTGATTAGCTCCCTTTATTCATTCTCCAACCCCAGCCCCACGGCATTAATATCCATATCAGGAATTTATACCATCTGTCTCCCTCTCTAGACTGTAAACTCTTTGTGGGTAGGGAATGTGAGTGTGTTTATTGCTTGTTGTACTCTCCCAACCATTTAGTACAATGCTTTGCACACGGCAAGGCTCCATAAATGTGTTCACTCCACACATCCGATCCGTTACCAAGACCTGCCAGTCTCACCTTTACAGTATGGCCAAGATCCACCCTTTCCTCTCCACCCAAATGGCTACCTTACTGCTACAGGCTCTTGTTAGATCCCGGCTAGACTACTGTGTCAGCCTGCTCTCTGATCTCTCTTCCTCCTCTCTCTCCCCACTCTGGTCTATTCTTCACTCCACTGCCCGGCTCATCTTCCTGCAGAAACGATCTGGGCCCGTCACTCCCCTTCTTAAACACCTCCAGTGGTTGCCTATCGTCCTCCGCTCCAAACAAAAACTCCTCACTCTAGGCTTCAAGGCTCTCCATCCCCTTGCCCCTTCCTACCTCTCCTCCCTTCTCTCTTTCTACCGCCCACCCCGCACGCTCCGCTCCTCCGCCGCCCACCTCCTCGCCGTCCCTCGGTCTCGCCTATCCTGCCGTCGACCCCTGGGCCGCATCCTCCCACGGTCCTGGAACACCCTCCCTCCTCACCTCTGACAATCTAATTCTCTTCCCCTCTTCAAATCCCTACTTAAAGCTCACCTCCTCCAAGAGGCCTTCCCAGACTGAGCTCCCCCCTTTTTCCCTCTGCTCCCTCTACCCCCCCTTCACCTCTCCGCAGATAAACCCTCTGCTCCCCCCTTTCCCTCTCCTGTCCCTCCCCCTCAGCACTGTAGTCGGCCGCTCAACTGTATATATCTTTATCACCCTATTTATTTTGTTTATTTTGTTTAATGAGATGTACATCACCCTGATTTTATTTAGTTGCCATTGTTTTTATGAGATGTTCTTCCCCTTGACTCTATTTATTGCCATTGTTCTTGTCTGCCTGTCTCCCCCAATTAGACTGTAAGCCCGTCAAAGGGCAGGGACTGTATCTGTTGCCGACTTGTACATTCCAAGTGCTTAGTACAGTGCTCTGCACATAGTAAGTGCCCCAAAAATACTATTGAATGAATGAATGAATAAACGCGACTAAGCTACTGATGGAAAACAGATACTTAATCTCCCTTTTACAGATGAAGAAACTGAGGCACAGAGAAGTCAAACGACTGCCCAAGGTCACGCAGCAGGCAAATGGCTAATTTGGGACTAGAACCCAGGCCATCTGTCTCCCAATCCTGTGCTCATTCCAATAAGAACAGAGAGAGAATTGATGGAGTGTCATTAAGCCAACAATCAGGAATTTCTGCTTGATGAGGAGAGGAATGGATAACCATTAAAGGATTGCGGGGGTGGGAATTGGTAGGGAGAACCACATTCTGATCCGGAGAGCAGATTGAATCCCAGCCTGGAAAGGAAGATTATTTGGGTTCCAAAATCTGATTTTCATTCAGATCAGCAGGGCTCTCCAGCCATGCCTCAGGATGTCAGGGTTCTTTACCAAGGCTGGCTGAGAACAATTCCATTCTATCAGGCCTCTAGGAAGGAAGGGTGATAGGTCAGTAGGACGCTATGGGGACAGCTCCTCCACTCTGCCCTTCCTTTACTTTTTTATGGTATTTGTTAAGTGCTTACTCTGTGCCAGGGACTGTACTAAGCGCTGGACTAACCAGCTAATCAGTTTGGGCCCAGTCCGTATACCACATGGAGCTCACAGTCTTAATCCCTATTTTACTGATGAGGTCTCTGAGGCACAGGGAAGTGAAGTGACTTGTCCAAGGTCACACGGCAGACAAGTGGCAGAGCTGGGATTAGAACCTTTGTTCTTCTGACTCCCAGGCCCGGGCTCTGTCCACTAGGCCATGCTGCTTTTACCAACACCAAAGCAGTTATTATCACCGTCCAACTCACTGCACTCACAACCCTTGGTCTCACTTTTCACGGCTATCACGGCCACATACAGAGAAGCAGCGTGGCCTAGCGGAAGGACCGAGGGCCGGGGAGTTAGAAGACCTGAGTTCTAATCCCAGCTCCGTCACTTCTTGTCAGCCGTGTGACCTTGGACAAGTCACCTAACTTCTCTGTGCCTCAGTTACCTCATCTGCAAAATGGGGATTCAATCACTGATCTCCCGCTGAGCCCCACGTTGGACCCGACCATCTTGTATCTACCCCAGTGCTTAGAACAATGCTTGGAACATAGTAAACACCGATACAGTAATGATGATGATAATTAATCCTCTCATTAACTGGTACTCTAATCCGATCCCATGAGATGGTAGTAGATTTTGTGATATAATAATAGTGTTGGTATTCGTTAAGCGCTTACTATGTACAGAGCACTGTTCTAAGCGCTGGGGGAGATACAGGGTCATCAGGTTGTCCCACTTGAGGCTCACAGTTAATCCCCATTTTACAGATGAGGTAACTGAGGCACAGAGAAGTTAAGTGACTTGCTCACAGTCACACAGCTGACAAGTGGCAGAGCCGGGAGTCGAACTCATGACCTCTGACTCCGAATCCCAGACTCTTTTCCGCTGAGCCATGCTGTGCATTCTGCCAATAAGTCTCTTCCGTGTGTCTCCAGCCACAACCGGTTTTTGTATCTTGAACTTTTAATTTTGTTGTGAATATTGTGGGAGTAGAACCTCCAAATGAAGAACTGCAAAGAAATCATTATGTACCCAAGCTCAACTATTGAAACGAGAGCTAAATCTTAAACTATGAACTCCATGAATCAGCATAAGTTACCTTTCTTATTCCATGGAACTTTTCCCCTCCTCCCCAACCCCCCCCACCCTCTCCATTTCATTCCATTTTAACTCGTTTAACTCTGGCAAGCCACCTAGGTGAAGCACCCGAATTGGTTTCTAGGCCATGCAATTTTGGGTTGTTCATGCCATGTTTCAGGCAAGTCAACCATACCGTAAAGTATGCATTTTTGCAGAAATTCATATTTCAGTGGCCTCCCCTCTAGAAGAGGAGAGATCGATTTCATATTTTAGGATTCATTCCAAGCCCCGAAGACTATTTTCCTGAGAGCATTTTAAAGGGCAGACAGGAAGCATATGAGAAGTTAGCTTTCAATCTGATCTTCGAACCCCACCGCATAGGGAAACCATCCAAAATGAGGAGTTCTGAGACTGGGTCTACAGGAAAGGCAGAAGAGATTTTGGCAAGAAAAGAAACTGGAACGTGATGCTGTGGGAAGAAATATCTTAACACCCAAACTGGTTCCGCCTCCAGCAGAAGGTTTTAGAAAAATCTTCTCTTCAGGAGAGTATATTCTGCCATTTTACCACAGCTGCTATTTATTATCTATGACATTTTATAAGCACTTATAATAATTAGAACTATTATGGTCCTAAGGGCTTATTATGTGCTAAGTTCTGGGAGAGACACATGAAAATTAAAGCACATATAGCTCATGTCCCAAGCTGTCCCTGTCCCTTAAGTCTATAAGCAACTATTGTCTCCCAAGTAATAATAATGTTGGTATTTATTAAGCGCTTACTATGTGCAGAGCCCTGTTCTAAGCGCTGGGGGAGATACAGGGTAATCAGGTTGTCCCACGTGAGGCTCACAGTTAATCCCCATTTTACAGATGAGGGAACTGAGGCACAGAGAAGTGAAGTGACTTGCCCACAGTCACACAGCTGACAAGTGGTAGAGCTGGGAGTAGAACCCATGACCTCTGACTCCGAAGCCCAGGCTTTTTCCACTGAGCCACGCGTACTTAAAACATTGCTGGGTACACAGTAAGCAGTCAGTACATATCATCGAATGATTGACTGATATGGGTCACACAGTCCAAGAGAAGGGGAGTACGGGCATTTTATTCCCATTTTACAGATGAGGAAACAGAGAAAATGGACTGATCTGGGTCTAGAAACCAGGTCTCGTGACTTTTTTTTAAATAGTATGCATTAAGCACTTACTATGTGCCCAGCGCTGTACTAGCGACTGGGGTAGATAAAGGATAATCATGTTGAACAGGGTCCCCGTCCCACATAGGGCTCGCAGGATTAATCACCATTTTATACATAAGGGGACTGAGGCACAGAGCAGAAGAGCGGTGGAATCAGAATTAGAAGCCAGCTCCTCTGAGGTCCAGGCCAGGGCTCTTTCCACTAGGCCATGCTTGCATGATTTCTGTATCCTTTAGGACACCTAAATTCTTTGATGGCAGGGTTTATGTCAAAATTACTTTACTGAATTCTTCTAAGTGCTTAGTACAGTGCTCTGTACACAGTATGTGCTCAATAAATAAAAACCATTTAATCAGTGGTATCTGAGCACTTACTGTGTACTGAGGACTGGGTTCCGAATAGCACTTGGGAGTGTAATACATCTGCCAGTGAATACCAATTGATCAGTACAGTGTTCTGCACTCAGTAAGCAATGAATATCACTGAATGCTTACTGTGTGTAAAACACTGTACTAGGCGCTTGGAAGAGCGTAGTACAACAGAATTGGTAGATACTTTGACTATCCATGATGAACTTGCTGGCTTAGTGGAAAGAGCACGGGCTTGGGGGTCAGAGGATGTGAGTTCTAATCCCGACTCTGCCACTTTCATTCATTCAATAGTATTTATTGAGCGCTTACTATGTGCAGAGTACTGTACTAAGCGTTTGGAATGTACAATTTGGCAACAGAGACAATCCCTGCCCATTGACTGGCTCACAGTCTAATCTGATGGGTTTACAGTCTAATCACTTGTCTGCTGTGTGACCTTGGACAGCTGGCTTGGGAGTCAGGGGTCATGGGTTCGAATCCCAGCTCTGCCACTTGCTCTTTCCACTGAGCCACGCTGACTTGCCCACAGTCACACAGCTGACAGGTGGCAGAGCCGGGAGTCGAACTCATGACCTCTGACACCGAAGCCCAGGCTCTTTCCGTTGAGCCACGCTGCTTCCCAAGTGAAGTGACTTGCCCAAGGTCACAGAGTAGACACGTGGCAGAGCTGGGATTAGAACCCATGACCCTCTGACTCCCAGGCTCTAGTTCCAGCCACTCCGTCCCGCTGCTGCTCTTGTCGAAGGCTCGTGCGGGAGCAGGATAGGTCTTTTCAGGGGCGAAGGTGGGAAGCAAGAGGAGGAAAAGTGGGGGTTGAATGATAGAAGCCTTGTGGCCTATCAGGCCTGGGAGTCATATGGACCTGGGTTCTAATCTCTGTTCTGCCACTTGTCTGCTTTGTGACCTTGGGTAAGTCGCTTCACTTGGACCTCAGTTACCTCACCTGTAAAATGGGGATGAAGTCCTTGGCTCCTGTCTCACATTCAACCCCCATTTACTATCCATCACTAAATACCGTGTTCCACCTTCACAATGTGGCTAAAATTGGTTAAAATCCTCCCTTGCCTCTCCATCCAATCCGCTCCCGTGTTAATCTCATCACTCATAATGTTGGCATTTGTTAAGCGCTTACTATGTGCAGAGCACTGTTCTAGGCGCTGGGGGAGATACAGGGTCATCAGGTTGTCCCACGTGAGGCTCACAGTCTTCCTCCTCATTTTACAGATGAGGGAACTGAGGCACAGAGAAGTGAAGTGACTTGCCCACAGTCACACAGCTGACGAGTGGCAGAGCCGGGATTCGAACTCATGACCTCTGACTCCCAAACCTGGGCTCTTTCCACTGAGCCATGCACTCATCCTACCCCAAGTTCTTCTGCTTCTAGAGAAGCAGCGTGGCTCAGTGGAAAGAGCCCAGGCTTGGGAGTCAGAGGTCACGGGTTCTAATTCCGGCTCTGCCGCTTGTCAGCTGTGTGACTTCGGGCAGGTCACTTCATTTCTCTGGGCCTCAGTTACCTCATCTGAAAAATGGGGATGGAGACTGTGAGCCCCACGTGGAACAACCTGATCACCTTGTATCCCCCCCAGCGCTTAGAACAGTGCTTTGCACATTGTAAGCGCTTAACAAATACCAACATTATTATTATTATTATTATTATTCTTTACTGTATCAGCCTCCTTGCAGACCTCCCAGCCTTTCCCCACTCCAGTCCATACTTCACTCTGTTGCCTGGATCATGTTTTCTACAAAATCATTCAGGACATGTTTCCCCACTCCTCAAGAACGTCCAGTGGCTGCCCTTCCACCTCGGCATCGAACGAAAACTCCTCACCGTCGGCTTCAGAGCAGTCATTCATTCAGTAGTATTTATTGAGCGCTTACTATGTGCAGAGCACTGTACTAAGCGCTTGGAATGTACAATTTGGCATCAGATAGAGACAATCCCTGCCCAATGATGGGTTTGCGGTCTAATCGGGGGAGGCAGATGGACAAAAACAAGACAACGTAATCACGATAAATAGAATCAACCACCTTGCCCTCTCCTACCTCACTTCGCTTCTCTCCCACTACAACCCAGTCCACAAACTTTGCTACTGTTTGAGAAGCAGCGTGGCTCAGTGGAAATAGCCCGGGCTTGGGAGTCAGGGGTCATGGGTTCGAATCCCAGCTCTGCCACTTGTCAGCTGTGTGACGGTGGGCAAGTCACTTCACTTCTCTGGGCCTCGGTTACCTCATCTGTAAAATGGGGATTAACTGTGAGCCTCACGTGGGACAACCTGATGACCCCTGTATCTACCCCAGCGCTTAGAACAGTGCTCGGCACATAGTAAGCGCTTAACAAATACCAACATTATTTATTACTGTTATATTGTACTGCTTAGTACAGCGCTCTGCAAATAGAGGTGCTCGATAAATACGATTGAATGAAAGTAAGTCAGTCGTATTTATTGAGCACTTACTGTGTGTAGAGCCCCGTACTGAGCGTTTGGGAGAGTAGAGTATAGCAGTAAACAGACACAGTCCTTGCTCACTTTGAGCCCCATATGGGACATGGACTGGTCCAACCTGATTAGCATGTATCCACCCCAGCACTTAGCACAGTGCCTGGCACATAGTAAGTGCAGAAGCAGCGTGGCTTAGTGGAAAGAGCAGGGGCTGGGGAGTCAGAGGGCGTGCGTTCTAATCCCTGCTCTGTCACGTGTCTGCTGTGTGACCTTGGGCAAATCACTTCACTTCTCTGTGCCTCAGTTACCTCATCTGTAAAATGGGGATCGAGACTGCGAGCCTCATGGGCCAACTTCATTACCTTGTACCCACCCCAGTGCTTAGAACAGAGCTTGGCACATAGTATGCGCTTAACAAATACCATCATTCTTATTACAGTGCCTGGTACATAGTAAGTACTTAACCAATGCCACAAAAAAGTAGTTGCAATAGGATTTATTAAGTGCTAAGCGGGTCCATAGCATCTTACTAAGCGCTGGGAGAAAATAGACGGGTGGGAATTGAACAGAATGAGGTGTGAGGGGAGGCTGATGCAGTCCCCAGCTTGTGCTCCAGAACTGAGGAGAGGGGAAAAAAAAAATGGTGGTATTTGTTTAAGCACTTACTATGTGCAAAGCACTGTTCTAAGCGCTGGGGGATACGAGGTGATCAGGTTGTCCCACGTGGGGCTCACAGTTTTAATCCCCATTTTACAGATGAGGTAACTGAGGCACAGAGAAGTTAAGTGACCTGCCCAGAGTCACACAGCTGGCAAGCGGCGGAGCCGGAATTAGAACCCACGACCTCTGACTCCCAAGCCCGGGCTCTTTCCGGTGAGCCACGCTGCTTCTCTGAAGGGGGTCCTTGGACGCACGCGTGACTGGAGGCTTGTGAGGGTCAACTTCCTGATAAATGTTTCTCTGCTGGCCCGAGAGAGAAGAAAGATCTTTGATCTACGCCGACATTCCCTGCTTTTCGAAATTCCTCCCTGACCGTGTTCCACCGGGCTGCACGTTCTCCAGTGCCAGCAGTGATGTTCGAAGAAGCCAGAAGCATGGCCTGCCGGAAAGAGCACAGTTCTGGGAGTCAGAGAGACCTGGGTTCTAATCCGGGCTCTGCCACATGTCTGTTGGGTGACCTTGGCCAAGTCGCTTCACTCCTCTGGGCCTCAGTTACCTCATCTGGAAAATGGGGATTAAGACTGTGAGCCCCATGTGGGACATGGACTGTGTCCCACCTGATTAACTTCTACCTTCCTCGGTGCTTAGAACGGTGCTTGACTCATAGTAAGCACTTAACGAAGACCATCATGATTAGACAAGCCGAAAATGGGACAGAAGGACAGCCAGGCTGATCTTCACACCAGGGAATGAGGCTCTAAAAATTTTCTAGGCTTGTATCATCTTCAACCACCTCACGCATAGACACGCCCACAAACAACCATGCTGGAGCAAAGAGTCCGCTGTAGTTGGCTTATTCTAAAAACCGTTCTTTGAAAAAACAGCTTCTCTGTGAACTTCACAGTATCTGGAGTGGTAACAGATATTGAACACTTAAGTGTATCAAACACTTGCTGTGGGCCTAGCACTCTATTAAGCTCTGGGAAAGAATCAATCGATGACTCAATCGGTGTTATTTATTGAGCACTAAGAAGCAGCTTGGCTTAGGGGAAGGAGCACAGGCTTGGGAGTCAGAGGATTTGGGTTCTAGTCCCGGCTCTACCACTTTTCTGCTGTGTGACCTTGGACAAGCCACTTAACTTCTCTGTGCCTCAGTTACCTCATCTGTAAATTGGGGATTAATAATAATAATAATAAAAATGGTATTTGTTAAGCGCTTACTGTGTGCCAAACACTGTTCTAAGCACTGGGGGAGATACAAGGTGATCAGGCTGTCCCACATGGGGCTTACAGTCTTAATCCCCATTTTCCAGATGCGGTAACTGAGGCACAGAGAAGTTAAGTGACTTGCCCAAAGTCACACAGCTGACAAGTGGCGGAGCCGCATTAGAACCCACGTCCTCTGCCTCCCAAGCCCGTGCTCTCTCCGCTAAGCCCCACTGCTTCTCCGTGAGCCCCTCCTGGGACAACCTGATTACCTTGGATTTACCCCAGCGGTTAGAGCAGTGCTTGGCACAACTCGACGGCATAAGACAAGTTATTCCTAAACCACAGAAGCTCCAGATGCAAATAATTAGGTCCCCAGCTGGCTCCCCGTAGGCATAATTTTCCTAAGGTGACGATTTTTCTCAACCTACAAGGGCCAAAAACTAATCTAATCTCCTCCCCCACCCTTCAGCCCTAACCCAAGAGCAGCTGAGGATGGAATTGAGGTTCTGCCCAAGCTTGGGCTTCCCTTCCACTTGAGGTGAATGACATTCTCGTTAACTCTAGACTGCAAACGCAACAGTAATTTGAGATTGCAACCCCTCACCGAGGGACAGAGACCATGTTTGATCCTCACCTGTGGATCCTCTCCCAGAATTTAGTCTAGTTCTCTGCACACAGCACGTGCTTCAATCATTCAGGTGTATTTATTGAGTGCTTACTGTGTGCAGAGCACCATGTTAAACACTTCGGAATGTACAGTACAACGATAATAATAATGATGGTATTTGTTAAGCGCTTACTATGTGCCGAGCACCGTTCTAAGCACTGGGGGAGATGCAAAGTCATCAGGTTGTCCCAGATGGGACTCACTCTCTTAATCTCCATTTTCCAGACGAGGTAACTGAGGAGGTCCAGAGAAGTGAAGTGACTAGCCCTAGGTCACACAGCAGACATGTGGAGTGAGGATTAGAACCCAGTTCCTTCTGACTCTTAGGTCTGTGCTCTGCTACTAGTGCCTAGAAAGTGCTCAGCAAATACCACTGCTTGATTGATTCGTGATCTTACTTTGCTAGGAGGTCTGAATGTTTTCTGTCACTTTGGGTTTATTCAGTCAGTTTTGCCAAGATAAGTAAGTTGTGGTATTTGTTAAGCGTTTACTATGTGCAAAGCACTGTTCTAAGCGCTGGGGGATACAAGGTGATCAGGTTGTCCCACGTGAGGCTCACAGTTTTAATCCCCATTTGACAGATGAGGTCACTGAGGCACAGAGAAGTTAAGTGACTTGCCCAGGGTCACACAACTGACTAGCAGCGGAGCCGGGATTAGAACCCGTGACCTCTGACTCCCAAGCCCGTCCTCTTTCCATTGAGCCACGCTGCTTCTCTATCAGTCAAGATATCAGCCAAGGCTGCTGTTCATAAAATGGCAGTGAATTAATATACTCATTATGAATTTACCATATGCCAAAGCCCTGAGCTAAGCACCAGGTCAGGCACAAGTTCATGAGATCACTGTCCTCACCATCTAAGGAGCTCACAATCTAAGAGGAGAGGAAAATATGTAGTTTACCCCTATTTTACAGGTTAGAAAACTGAGGGCCGGAGAGGTTAAGTACCCTGTTCTAGGTCGTAGGGGGGTCACTGGAAGAGCTGGAACTAGAACCCGGTTCTCTTGATTCACACCACTAATAAAAATAATAATGATGGTATTTATCAAGTGCTGACTAAGTGTCAAGCACTGTTCTGAACGCTGGGATAGATATAAATTAATCAGATTGGACACGTGTCCCACATGGGGCTCACCGTCTCAATCCCCATTTGACAGGTGAGGTAACTGAGGCACAGAGAAGTGACTTGCCCAAGGTCACACAGCAGGTAAGTGGCGGAGTCGGGATTAGAACCCAGGTCCTTCTGACTCCCAGGCTCGTCTCTATCCACTAGACAGCACTGCTTCGAGGCCACGAACACACCTCAAGTCTCCAGAGTGACTTATTGGAAATGGCCCAGGCCTGGAAGCCAGAGGATCTGAGTTCTAATCTTGTCTCAGCACTTGCCTGTTGTGTGACCTTGGGCAAATCACTTCACTTCTCTGTGCCTCAATTACCTCATCTGTAAAATAGGGATCACCTATTCTCCCTCCACCTAGAGGTTATCTCGTAGCAGCGTGGCTCAGCCGAAAGAGCGCGGGCTTGGGAGCCAGAGGTCCCGGGTTCGAATCCAGACTCTGTCGGCTGTGTGACTGTGGGCAAGTCATTTTACTTCTCTGTGCCTCAGTTCCCTCATCTGTAAAATGGGCATGAAGACTGTGAGCCTCACGTGGGACCACCTGATGACCCTGTATCTACCCGACGGCTTAGAAAAGTGTTCTGCATATAGTAAGCGCTTAACAAATGCCAACATTATTATTTTTATTATTACCATTGAGCTTAGTACGGTGCTCGACATAGAGTAAGTGCTTAACGAATGTCACCATTATTAGGACAGACTGAGAAAGAATGATCTCTAGCATTCCGGGGAAGGAAAACAGATGTGGAGTGAAGGAGGCCGTAAGCTTGGTGTGGTCAAGGAATGTGTCTGTGTATTACTGTATCGTACTCTCCCAAGCACTTAGTACAGTGTTTCTCACACAGTAAATGCTCAGTAAATACGACTGACTCAATGAATGAATAAATGAGAGCAGAGAACAGGAGGGAAATAGGGCAGGAATAAAAACGCTGAGAGTTGGAACCTCTGATCTACTGGCTAGATTGCATTAGAGTTTCATTACTTTCTCCACCGTAAAAATGGGAATTGGCAGGCTTGTAGAATTAGCTGCTGCCTGGCTCTCCATCAGCATTCTATATGGACTTTAGAAGTCATAGGGAATACTTGAATCTAGTTTATTGGATTTTTGTCTTACATTGCAGCTGTAACAAGCGGGAAAATAAGATTAAAGACATTTTGGGTCAGCGGGAAACTCGTGAACGGGAAAGATACCTTTTGCCGCGACGTAGTTTAGGGGACTGAAGAAGCCGGTGAGCGGGTGTCAGTCGTATTTACTGAGTGCTTACTGTGTGCAGAGCTCTGTGAAGCAGCGTGGCTCAGTGGAAAGAGCCCGGGCTTGAGAGTCAGAGATCATGGGTTCGAATGCCGGCTCTGCCACTTGTCAGCTGTGTGACTGTGGGCAGGTCACTTCACTTCTCGGTGCCTCAGTTACCTCATCTGTAAAATAGGAATTAACTGTGAGCCTCACGTGGGACAACCTGATTACCCTGTATCTACCCCAGCGCTTAAAACAGTGCTCTGTACATAGTAAGCGCTTAACAAATACCAACATTATTATTATTATTACTAAGCTCTTGGGAGTGGACAAACAGATACATCCCCTGCCAGCAGTGAGTTTACAGTCTAGAGGGGGACACAGATATTAATATAAATAAATAAATGACAGATAGGGACACAAGTGCCCTGGGGCTGGGAGAGGAGGAGGAATAAAAGGAGCAAGTCAGGGTGATGCAGAAGGGAGTGAGAGAAGAGGAAAGGAGGGCTTAGTCGGGAAAGCCTCCCGGAGGAGGTGTGATTTCGGTAAAAGGCTTTGAATGCAGGGAAAGTCATTGTCTGATATGAGGAGAAGCAGTATGGCTTAGTGGAAAGATCCTGGGCTTGGGAGTCAGAGGATGTGGGTTCCAATCCCAGCTCCACCACTTGCCTGCTGTGTGACCTTGGGTAAACCACTTAACTTCTCTGTACCACAGTTCCCTCATCTGTAAAATGGCGATTAAAACTGTGAGCCCCACGTGGGATAACCTGATGACCCTGTAACTACCCAGCGTTTAGAACAGCACTTAGCACTTAGTAAGTGCTTAACAAATACCATCATTTCTATTATTATTAAGAAGGAGGGTCAAGGGGTTATGGGTAGCAAATGCAACACGACAGCAAGGCCCATCAGGTGGAAGTGACTGTCGGCGCTGCTTTGATCTCGTCGACTGGGCACTTCAAGCAGCTCCTTGTGGGCACGAATCGAGTCTACCGAAGCCCAAGCTCTTAGCTGAGAGCTCTGCGCGTAGTTCAGTTGCCTGATCTCAGAGACTGAACGACCACCTTTTCTCCAGGGCCGGCTGCAGGTGGTAAGTTTTTTATGTATTCATTCATTCAATCGTATTTACAGAGCGCTTCCCATGTGCGGAGCACTGTGTTAAGCATTGGGAGAGTACGATTCAACAATAAACGGACACGTTCCCTGCCCACAACGAGCCTACCGTCTAGAGGAAGAGTTTACAGCCTAGAGGAGGAGTTTACAGTCTAGTTGGAAACCTCCCGGTGTATCATCAGAGAGGGCGATGGTGGTGCGGTGGTGTAGGGGGGTGAAGGGCAGTGGGGCATTGGAGGCGGGAGTCCCGGCCAATGGACTGACAAAGACGCGGCTCTTACTGTACGCGGAGCACTGTACTAAGCACTTGGGAGCGTCTTGTCTTGGACCCATAGCGGTTCCATGGACACATCTCTACCAGAATACCCCGCTTCACAACAGATGCAACACAACAAAATACAATACAACAAAAGCACACACAATCCCTGCCCACAACTAGCTTACAGTCTAGAGGGGGTGGAGATAGACATGAATAGAAATAAATAAATGACAGATATGGACCTACGTGCCGTGGGGCTGGGAGGGGTGGTGTGGGGGCCTTGCGACTGGTTTTCATTCATTCAGTCGTATTTTTTGAGCGCTTACTGTGTGCCGAGCACTGTGCTAAGCGCTTGGAAAGTACAATTCGACAACAGAGACAATCCCTACCCAACAACGGGCTGACAGTTTGATATATTAGCATTAGAGATATTAAGTCTTTTTAAAGTGCTAGGATTTTGCCTTTTTCAACGGACTGTAAATTTGAAAAATAACATTTTATGACCCTTGAATTCAGGTCAGTAGCGAGAAACATTAACAACACAATTAATGATCTAAATCATCAACATTGGATGGGAGTCTGAAGGCCTCTATCTCTGCTGCTTTTATAAACACTGTCATTTGCAGTCATGATTAATAGAATTGCAAATTGCTTAAAAGTTTGTTGGTTTTGCCCAGTCTTGTTCTGCTTGCACTTAGTGCCATTTTTCATAATGATCTTCTAATTGCCTTGACTTATGCCCTAAAATTTAATAAAGGATTTTATGTGTTTGTTATTAGACTGCATTTTAAGACTCACCGTAGGAGACGGGGAAAAAATGCTGAGAAAATATATGTAATGAAAGAAAAAGATAGTTTCAAAATGGGAAGTGTCACATTTATATTTTCCACCCAATAGAATGCCACTTTGATGTTTCTGTATCATCCACTGAAGCAGCAAATGAGAAATGGTATTGTCTAGTGGTAAGAACACGGGCCTGTGAGTCAGAGGACCTGGGTTCTAATCCGGCCACATGGGTGCTTTGTGTAACTTTGGGAAGGTCATTTCTCTTCTCTGTGCCTCAGTTACATCATTTGTAAAATGGGGATTAAGACTGTGAGTCCCATGTGGGACATGGAATATGTCCAGCTGGATTATTTTATATTTACTTTACCACTTAGTAAAGAGTCTGGCACACAGTAAGCACTTAAGAATGCCATTTTAAAAATTCAACATTCCTGTTCTCCCTTTCTACTTCAACTCTGAGCTCCATGAAGAACATGGACTGTGTTCAGCCCTGAATCATAATAAATAAAATAATAATGATGGTATTTGTTAAGCACTTACTATGTGTCAAGCACTGTTCTAAGCGCGGGGGTAGATCCAAGGTATTCAGGTTGTCCCATGTGGGGCTCACAGTCTTCATCCCCCTTTTTACAGATGAGGGAACTGAGGCACAGAGAGTTAAGTGACTTGTCCAAGGTCACACAGCAGACAATGGCAGAGCCAAGATCAGAACCCATGTCCTCTGACACCCAAGCCTGGGCTCTTTCCACTAAGTTACACTGCTTCTCAGCAACTGAATCTATCCCAGCACTTAGAACAGGGCTTTACACGTAAATACCAAAAAATTTGAATATTCAGTTATTCTGGTTTATTCTCACAGGTCATTCTGGCACATTCAATCTATACTCTATCTGATCCTTGTACTTCTTCATGGAATCATTAACCGTAAATATTTTAGATGTCCATCTCCTCCTGCTCCTTGTAGATAGGGATTGAGAATGTATATGGAAGCAGTATGGTGTAGTGGATAGAACAAGGGCCAGGGAGTCAAAAGGTCATGGGTTCTAATCCCGGCTCTACCATTTGTCTGCTGCATGACCATGGGCAAGTCCTTCACTTCTCTGGGCCTCAGTTACCTCATCTGTAAAATGAGGATTGAGAGTGTGAGATCCAAATGGGACGGGGACTGTGTCCAACTCAGTTTGCTTGTATGCACCCCAGCGCTTAGTACAGTGCCCGGCACGGAGTAAGTGCTTAACAAATACCATTATTATTATTGTTAGTATTATTATTGTTACATTCTACCTGAAGTCATTATTTGTAAACATTTTAGACATCCATCTTCCCCAGCTCTTTTTGGGTAAGGATTGGGAGTGTGTCTTTCACTTCGGTAATACTTTCCCAATCACTTAGTACAGAATTAATTCCAGAACTACTATTACTAATAATAATGTTGGTTATTTGCTATTGTTTTAATGAGATGTTCATCCCCTTGATTCTATTTATTGCTATTGTTTTGTCTGTCCTTCTCCCCCGATTAAACTGTAAGCCCGTCAAAGGTCAGGGACTGTCTCTATCTGTTACTGATCTGTACATTCCAAGCGCTTAGTACAGTGCTCTGCACATAGTAAGCGCTCAATAAATACTATTGAATGAATGAATGAATATTTGTTAAGCGCTTACTACGTGTCAAGCACTATTCTAAGCCCTGGGGTAGATACAAGGTAATCAGGTTGTCCCATGTGGGGCTCACAGTCTTCATCCCGATTTTTACAGATGAGGTAACCGAGGCACAGAGAAGTTAAGTGTCTTGTGCAAGGTCGCACAGCAGGAAAGTGGTGGGGCCGGGATCAGAACCCATGACCTCAGACTCCCAGGATTGCAAGTGGAGGAGACGCGATTAGAGCCCAGGTTCTTAAACTAGCGCTTAGGTACATATGTGTAATTTGCTTATTTATCTTAATGTTTGTCTCCCCCTCTGGACTGTCAACTCATCGGGGCAGGGAATGTGTCTGTTTATTGTTGTATTGTACTCTCCCAATCGCTGAGAGCAGTGTTCTGTGCACTGTAACTGCTCAGTAAATCCAAATAAGGAATGAATTACTATCACTAGTCCCACCATCACTGCTAATGCTATTACGGCTCCTGTCAAATCTGCAAATGTGGAAATCACTTCTATCCATCAGACAACAATACTGATTTATTTAGCATCTAAGCTGTTCAGAGTCCCGTGCTAAGTACTTGGGAGAGTACAAATAAGGGAATAAAAAAATGATCTTTGCCCATAAGGAGTTTCTGTGATTTCCGCTGGGACACTGTGGGACCATCTATAGTTGCCTTTCAGGTTAATAATGTTGGTATTTGTTAAGCGCTTACTATGTGCAGAGCACTGTTCTAAGCGCTGGGGTAGACACAGGGGAATCAGGTTGTCCCACGTAGGGCTCACAGTCTTAATCCCCATTTTACAGATGAGGGAAATGAGGCACAGAGAAGTTAAGTGACTTGCCCACAGTCGCACAGCTGACAAGTGGCAGAGCTGGGATTCGAACTCATGAACTCTGACTCCAAAGCCCGTGCTCTTTCCGCTGAGCCACGCTGCTTCTCAGGTTGTTTTCTGGGGTTTTTTAATGGTACTTGTTAAGAGCTTACTGTGTGCCAGCAGGGTTTAGTGGCTAGAGCATGGACCTGGGAGTCAGAGGGTCATGGGTTCTAATCCCAGCTCTGCCACTTGTCTGCTGTGTAACCGTGGGCAAGTCACTTCTCTGGGTCTCAGTTACCTCAAATGTAAAATGGGGATTGAGACAGTGAGTCCCACATTGGACGTGGATTGTGTCAACTCAATTGCTTGTATCCAGGTGCGAATCCCTAACATTAAAGAATTTATATACACTCTACTGAGCTTGTACCCACCCCAAGCTAATCAAGTTGGGCACAGTCCATATCCCATATGGGGCTCACAGTTCCTAATCTCCATTTTACAGGTGAGGTGACTGAAGCCCTGAGAAGTGAAGGGACTTGCCCAAGGTCACACAGCAGACAAGGGGCAGATTAGAATCCAGGTCCTCGGACTCCCAGGCCAGTGCTCTTTCGACTAGACCTGATGACCTGAGATGACCATTTCTCATCTTGTTCATTCTAGAGAAGCAGCTTGGCCTAGTGGCAAGAGCACGGGCTTGGGAGTCAAAGGACATGGGTTCTAACTCGGCTCCGCTGCTTGTCTGCTGTGTGACCTTGGGCAAGTCACTTCACTTATCTGGGCCTCAGTTACCTCGTCTGTAAAATGGGGATTCAGACTGTGAGCCTCACATGAGACAGTCTGATTACCTTATCACTCCTCCATTACTTAGAATCCCGGCTCCGCCGCTGAATCCCGGTTCTGCCGCTTGCCAGCTGTGTGACTTTGGGCAAGTCACTTCACTTCTCTGTGCCTCAGTTACCTCATCTGTAAAATGGGGATTCAGACTGTGAGCGCCACGTGGGACAACCTGATCACCTTGTATCCCCTAGTGCTTAGAACAGTGCTTTGCAAATAGTAAGCGCTTAACAAATACCACCATTTATTTTATTTAGAACAGTGCTTGGCACATAGTAAGTGCTTAACAAATACAATAATAGTAATAATAATCTTGTCCCATTGCCAATCTCTTGCTCAGCATTTCCCTCCTGCTCGAAGAAAATGATTTAGAAGTCTACTAACTGGACCTCGTTCTTGTCTTTTTCTCCATTGACTTCTCCATCTCTCCCTCCTTCCCTCCCACTTCTTACCCAGCAAAACATTGCTCTCCCCCATAGCTGCAAAACTCTTTTGAAAACACATGTTATCCAGCAGGTATTCCCCAAATATCTTCTCTCCCACCCAATTTTCCTCACAGCTCCCGCTTTAACACTTGGATAATCAATCCTCATTTTGCGATTTGAATACCATTCATATTTATTTACTAGTAAGGGAAGCAGCACGGCGTAGTGATTAGAGCACAGGCCTGGGAGTCAGAAAGTCATGGGTTCTACTCCCGGCTCCACCACTTTTCTGCTGTGTGGCCTTGGGCAAGTCACTCAACTTCACTGGACCTCCGTTACCTCATCTGTAAAAGGGAGATTAAGACTGTGAGCCTCGCGTGGGACAACCTCATTGCCCTGTAGCTACCCCAGCACTTAGAACAGTGATTTGTGCATAGTAAGCATTTAATAAATACCATAATATTCTATTTTTATTCTATTCTATTCATTATTATTATTATCTTCTCCATGACAGAGTTGGGTTTTTTTCAGGGTAAAAATCGGGCAAGATTCTTAAGTGGAGAAATGGGGATTAAGACTGTGAGTCCCATGCGGGACAAGGACTGTGTCCAACCCAATTTGCTTGTATCCACCCCAGTGCTTAGTACAGTGCCTGGAACACAGTAAGTGCTTACCAAATTCCACAATTATTGTTATTATCATTATTTTTCCTGAGGGCTTATTGTGTGAGAGCCCTGTACTAAGCACTTGGGAGAGTACAAATAGTAATATAAGAGACACATTCCCTGCCCACAACGAGCTTATCCTCAGACACCATTGTATATATTTTCGTGCCTGGCTCACCTGTTAGATCATCAGATTCTTGAAGACAGTGATTGTCTACTAACTATCCCTCTAGACCGTAAGCTCATTGCAGATGGGGAATGTGCCTGTTTATTGTTCTGTTGTATTCTCCTGAGTGCTTAGTACAGTGCTCTGCACATAGTAAGCGCTCAGTAAATACTATTGAATGAATGAAATGCTCTGCACACAGTAAGTGCTCAATAAATACGACTGAATGAATTTGCCCAAGAACATAGTTCTCAAGGGTCTGCACATAGTAGACCATAAGCTTCTTGAGAACAGGGAATCCTGTTTTACTAACTCCCTTGGACTGTACATTCAATAGTATTTATTGAGCGCTTACTATGTGCAGAGCACTGTACTAAGCGCTTGGGATGAACAAGTCGGCAACAGATAGAGACGGTCCCTGCCGTTGGACGGGCTTACGGTCTAATCGGGGGAGACGGACAGACGAGAACAATGGCAATAACTCCCAGGTTCTTGTAATACAATGGTCTGCAGAGAGTAAGCACTCAATAAATGCTATTAATTGACAGGGTAAGACTTACATGCTCATTCTGAAAAAAATCTCCCATCCGTCGCATCGTCTTTGGAAACGAAAATACAGGTGTGAATATATATCTCTCACCTCCAGACTGAACTCCCCTTTTCCCTCTGCTCCCCCTCTACCACTCCCCCTTCACCTCTCCGCAGCTAAGCCCTCTTCTCCCCCCTTTCCCTCTGCTCCTCCCCCTCTCCCTTCCCCTCCCCTCAGCACTGTACTCGTCTGCTCAACTGTATATATTTTCATTACCCTATTTATTTTGTTAATGAGATGTACATCACCTTGATTCTATTTATTTGCTATTGTATTAATGAGATGTTCATCCCCTCGATTCTATTTATTGCTATCGTTCTCGTCTGTCCGTCTCCCCCGATTAGACTGTAAGCCCGGCAAAGGGCAGGGACTGTATCTGTTACCGATTTGTTCATTCCAAGCGCTTAGTACAGTGCTCTGCACATAGTAAGCGCTCAATAAATACTATTGAATGAATGAATCTCTGATCACTAGAGGAAACTCATTGGAGCAGCATTCTGGGGATAAGAAGAACTGAGGCATTATGAAGAGTTGATTTTCCTCATGCTTTTGACCAGTTCAGGAATGGGTGTGAAGAAGTTAGAGAATGAGAGATGGCCATGGGAATTAAGAAGCAAACTAGAAGGGAAAAAAAATCAAAATCGTAATAACCATGAACTTTTCTTTCCCTGCCCACCCCAGGGAAATCTAATCCTATCTCTGAAAAGTTCTACATATTTTCAGAAGAGGCTATTTGAGGGCAGAGAAAACAGCTTTTATTCAAAATATGTAAATGACTCTTCTCCTTTAACTACGCTAGACAATTCTACCATCCAGCAGTTTCATTTTATGGTCTCAATAATTTTATTATATTTGAGATGTTATGACATTTCCCAACCTCCTCAGTTGTGTTGCTGTAAAACACTCCTTACCAGCTGTTATTTTATCATACATATCAAATTAATTGTAAATGGAAAACAGGTTTTTACTCTGTTGCTTACCATGAAAAGATACTAAAGAATAAATGATTTCCCTTGTTATAGCAGCTCCAGTAAATCCTGGATAATGACTCCGTAAACAGCAATTCTGGTATTCAAATCCTGACAAAATTCTCCATAATATTTAGCTTTGAATCGGAAATTATCTCCCCTGGGGAAAAGTACCTGAATAAAGCATTCGAAAAATTTAAACATTTTCGTTTTTATTAAGAGAGTTTCTGGTATCTCCCTCCGTTCTCTCCTCCTTCCCTTTTTTCCTCCTTTTATCAGTAAATACAATTGATTGATCAGTTAATCAATCAATCGATTGTATTTATTGAGCATCTGCAATGTGTCGTATTTAGCACTTGGGAGAGTACACTAAAATAGAGGTGATAGAAGCAAAATGGTAGAGCACGGACCTGGAAGTCAGAAGGACACTCATTCATTCAATAGTATTTATTGGGCGCTTACTATGTGCAGAGCACTGTACTAAGCGCTTGGAATGTACAAATCGGTGGTTCTCATCCCAGCTCAGCCATTTGGCTGCAGTGTGACCTTGGGTAAGTCACTTCACTTCCCTGGGCCTCAGTTCCCTCATCACTAAAATGGGGATGGAGACCGTGAGTCCCACTTCATTCATTCAATTGTATTTATTGAGTGCTTACTATGTGCAGAGCACTGTACTAAGTGCTTGGAATCTACAATTCAGGAAGAGATAAAGACAATCCCTGGCCAACAATGGGCTCACAGTCTAAATGGGAGAGACAGACAACAAAACAAAACAAGTAAAACAAAACACTTGGAACAGGGACTGGGTCCAACTTGCTTTGCTTGTATCTACCCCAGCGCTTAGTACAGTGCCTGACACATAAGTAAGCACTTAACAAGTACCATCATCATTATCATTATTTCATTCCCTGCCCAGGAGCAGCTTAGTCTAGTCTTTCATTTTCATTCTTGCAGTCTTTTATCTTAATTCTTCTTCCCTGGCAATTTTTTTCAGCAATTCAGCTGATGGAGAAGTACAAAAGGAGTAAGTTTGTTTCATTCATTAGTATTTATTGAGCGCTTACTATGTGCAGAGCACTCTACTAAGCGCTTGGAATGTACAATTTGGCAACAGATAGAGAGAATCCCTGCCCAATGATGGGCTCACAGTCTAATCGGGAGAGGTGGACAAAAACAAGACAACATAATCATGATAAGTAGAATCAAGGGGATGTACACCTAATTAGCAAAATAAATAGGGTATAACAGTATAAAAATTTGGTTAGATGCCATGTAGTAGGTGGCAATGCCTTAACCATATGTGTGTTTTAAAGGCCACTAGGACTTCTTCCATCCTTCTCAATGGAAGTTCTAACCTCTCTCCTTTCATACCACACAGAATTCAGAATCTGGGAGTTGCAAGTTGATCATTTAATTCACTGAGTGCAGAACACTGTACTAAATGCTTGGGAGAATCCAATACAGTTGGTAATAATAATTATAATAACTATGGTATCTGTTAAGCACTTAAAATGTGCACTATACTAAGCCCTGGGGTTGGATACAAGCAAACCGGGTTGGACGCAGTCCCTGTCCCCCGTGGGGTTCCCTGTCTCAATCCCCATTATACAGATGAGGTAACTGAGGCCCAGAGAAGTGAAGTGACTTGCCCAAGGTCACACAGCAGACAAGTAGATACAATCTTACCCACAAGGAATTTTCAAAATCAAGAGAAAGACATCAGTGCAAACTTCTGGAAGGGGAAGCAACAGAGTATTAGGATATGTGCCTTGAGAGAAACCGGATCCGACGAAGATGAATGGGGAGTAAGATAGGGGAAAGGAATATAAACAGCCTTCTTTGTGCTGAGGATACTAACCTACTAGCGGAAAGTGAAGAAGATTTGAAGGACTTATTATTAAAAGTTAAGGAAAGAGAAAAACGATGGGCCTACATTTGAATGTCAAGAAAACAAAGATCATGACAATTGGAAGTTTTAACATATTTGTAGTGGTTGGAGTACAATCACTCATCCTAACCCGACTGGATGACTGCATCAACCTCCTTTCTGATCTCCCATCCTCCTGTCTCTCCCCACTTCAGTCTATACTTCACTCTGCTGCCCCGATTATCTTTCTACAGAAACACTCTGGGCATGTTACCCCCCTCTTCCAAAATCTCCAGTGGTTGCCTATCAATCTCCGAATCCAGCAAAAACTCCTCACTATGGGCTTCAAAGCTGTCCATCACCTTGCCCCCCTCCTTACCTCGCCTCCCTTCTCTCCTTCTCCCTCCCAGCCAGCACATTCCGCTTCTCTGGGCCTCGTTCTCACCTGTCATGCCGTCGACCCCGACCCATGCCCTACCTCTGGCCTGTAACGTCCTCCCTCCTCAAATCCACCAAACAAGTACACTTGCCTCCATCAAAGCCCTAGAGAAGGCTCACCTCCTCCAAGAGGCCTTCCCAGACTAAGCTCCCTTTTCTTCAGCTCCCTCCCATCCTCCCACTTGCTCCTTTTGCTCTCCCCACCCTCCCCACCCTACAGCACTTGTGTATATATGTACATAGCTGTAATTCTATTTATTTATATTAATGCCTGTTTACTTGTTTTGATGCACATCTATAATTCTATTTATTTACACTGATGCCTGTTTATTTGTTTCGATGTCTGTCTCCCCCATTCTAGACTGTAAACCTGGTGTGGGCAGGGGTTGTCTCTCTTTATTGCCGAATTGAACTTTCCAAGTGCTTAGTACAGTGCTCTGCATACATTAAGCGCTCAAATGTGATTGAATGAAGGAAGATTGAAATCCTTGACAATTTTTCTCTCCTGGGATCATTTAATCAATAATAAAGGAACTAGTAGTCAAGAAATATGCCAACGATTAATGTTAGGAAGGCTTGCTACGAAGAGCCTGGAAAAAGTCATGAAACGTGCTGATGTAACAGTTGCCACAAAAATACAAATTGTCAACTTTATGGTGTTTCCAGTGAAAATGTATGGCCCCGAAAGCCGGACAGTGAAAAAACAGGATAGAAAGAACATCGATTCTTTTGAAATGAGGTGTTGGAGAAGGCTTTTGTGAATACCGTGGACCGCCCAAAAAACAAATGGATTTTGGAGCAAATGAACAGAAAGTAGTCTTTGGAAGGCTAAATGACTTGACTTATGTGAGCCTATTTTGGACACATCAGCAGGAGGGGACTAATTCTCTGGAGAAGACACTAATACCAGGAAAGGTCCAGGGAAAACGTGGAAAAGGCAGACCCGTAACTAAATGGATAGAGATCATAACAACAATAACGGAAGAACCATCAGAGAGGATACGGATCATAGAGGACAGGACGTTCTGGAGAAAATAGATCCAAAGAGCCGCTGTGAATCGGAAACGATTCGATGGCATTTGATAATAATAATGATCTAACTGCTGCGGAGGGAAGGAGTAGCATGAATAGCAGATGAAATATGAAAACCGGTGCTCAGACAATACAAAGGGAGGGAGAATTGGGTGGAAGGACAATGGGGTAATCATGGAAGGCTTCCTGGAGGAGTCTCATTTTAGTAGGGCTTTGAAGATGGGAAGAATGGTGATCTGAGGGATAGGAAGAAGAAGGGAGTTCCAGACAGAAGGGAGTGAGGTAGGAGTCAACAACAGGACGGAAGTAGGAGACGCTGCTTTTCCACCAAGGCCGGGGAGAGCCGATTCCATTTGATGTTGAGCTGGATGGGCAACCACTGGAGGTTCGTTCATTCATTCATTCAATCGTATTTATTGAGTGCTTACTGTGTGCAGAGCGCTGCACTAAGCACTTGGAGGTTCTTGAGGAGTGGGGAGGCGAGGTAATCATAATAATAATAATTATGGTAGTTGTTAAGCATTTACTCTGTGTGAGACACTGTTCTAAGCTCTGGGGTGGATACAAGCAAATAGGGTTGGACACAGTCCCCGTCCCACTTCGGGCTCCCAGTTTCAATCCTCATTTTACAGATGAAGTAACTAAAGCACAGAGAAGTGAAATGACTCACCCAAGGTCACACAGCAGACGTGGCGGAGCTGGGATAAAAACCCATGACCTTCTGACCCCCAGGACCGGAATCTAACTACTACACCCTACAAAATCCATAACCCTCAATTCCCCAAGCCCCAAGACAAATTCTGTATAATTCATTCAAATATAGCAAACCCCAGAAGACCGTAGTGGCTACCAAGCAGAGTGGCCTAGTGGAGAGAGCACAGGTCTCCGAGTCAGAAGACTCAATCTGTCAGTCAATCAACGGTATTCATGAAGTGCTTACTCTGTGCAGAGCACTGTTCTAAGCGCTTGGGAGAGAGACTGAGCTCCCCTTTTCCCTCTGCTCCCTCACCCCCCCTTTACCTCTCCGCAACTAAACCCTCTTCCCCTCCTCCCCCTCTCCCGTCTCACCCCCTCAGCACCGTACTTGTCCGCTCAACTGTATATATCTTCATCACCCTATTTAGCTCAGTGGAAAGAGCCTGGGCTTCGAAGTCAGAGGTCATGGGTTCGACTCCAGGATCTGCCACTTGTCAGCTGTGTGACTGTGGGCAAGTCACTTCACTTCTCTGTGCCTCAGTTCACTCCTCTGTAAAATGGGGATTAACTGTGAGCCTCACGTGGGACAACCTGATGACCCTGTATCTCCCCCAGCGCTTAGAACAGTGCTCTGCACATAGTGAGCGCTTAACAGATACCAACATTATTATTATTTTGTTAATGAGATGTACATCATCTTGATTCTATTTATTTGCTATTGTTTTAACAAGTTGTTTTTCCCCTCGATTCTATTTATTGCCACTGTTCTTGTCTGCCCGTCTCCCCCAATTAGACTGTGAGGCCGTCAAAGGGCAGGGACTGTCTCTATCTGTTACCGATTTGTACATTCCAAGTGCTTAGTACAGTGCTCTGCACATAGTAAGCGCTCAATAAATACTATTGAATGAATGAATGAATACAAAAGAATTAGCAGGCACGTTTCCTGCCCATAATGAGTTTACAGTCTAGAGGGGGAGGCAGACATTAATATGCAAGAATAAGTGATTTATAATGAATAATTTAAAATTGTGAATCACAATAGCCTACTGGTTAGGGCAAGGGTCTAGGAGTCAGAAGGACCTGGGTTCTAGTTCTGACTCCGCCACTTGTCTGCTGTGTGACCGCGGTCAACTCACTTCTCTTCTTGGGGCCTCAGTTACCACATCTGTAAAATGGGGACTAAGAATCTGAGCCCCACAGGGGACTGAGTCTAAATTGATTAGCTTGTAACAACCCCAGTGCTTAGAACAGGGCTTGGCACAGAATAAGCACATCACAAATACCTTAAAAAAACCCAAAACAGGCACATTCCCCCTGGGGGACTCCACCAGTTACAGTGGGCAAAGAATCCCTTAGAGAATTTGGAGTTTTAGAAGCAGAAAAAGATTCTGATGTGTATTTTGTTTTCCTGGAACATTGGTTAAGCACTTCTAGACTGTAAAATCGTTAGGGGCGGGGAACGTGCCTGCTAACTCTGCTGTATTGTACTCTCCCAAGTATTTAGTACAGTGCTCTGCACACGGTAAGTACTCAATAAATACCATCGATTGAATGATTGAATGCCAAACATAGGGTGATTAAGGTCGGACACAATCTGCCCCACGTGGGCTCGCAGTCTAAGTAGGAAGGAGAATAGGTAGCAGCGTGGCCTAGTGGAAAGAGCCCAGGCTTGGGAGTCAGAGGACGTGGGTTCTAATCCCTACTTTGCTACTTGTCTGCTGTGTGTTCTTGGGCAAGTCACTTGACTTCTCTGTGCCTCAGTCTCCTCATCTGTAAAATGAGGATTAAGACTGTGAGCCCTGTGTGGGACAGGGACTGTGTCCAACCGGATTATCTTGTTTCTACCCCAATGCTTAGTACAATGCTTGGCACATAGTAAGTGCTTAACAAATACCACAATTATTATTATTATTATTAATAGCAGGTATTAAATCCCCCCTTATCAGATAAGGAAACAGAGGCATAAATTAGGTTGGTTGCCAAAGGTCTCACAACAGGTAAGGGTTGGAGGCGAGATCAGAACCCAAGTCAGCGTGGCTAAGAGGAGAGAGCCCAGGCTTGAGAGTCAGAGGACGTGGGTTCTAATCCCGGCTCTGCCACTTGTCTGCTGTGTGACCTTGAGCAAGCCATTAACTTCTCTGTGCCTCAGTTCCCTCAGCTGTAAAATGGGGATTAAGACTGTGAACCCCACGTGGGACAATCTGATTACCTTGTATCTATCCCAGCACTTAGAACAGTGCTTGGCACATTATAAGCACTCAATAAATACCATAATAATAATTATTATCATTAAGTCCTCTGACTTCCAGGTCCCTGCTCTCTCCACCAGACCACACAGCTTCTTGAATTCACTACAACCCCTCTTTCTCCACGTCTCTCCGACGCCTGGCTGTCTCTCAGACCTGGTGTTGCTCAGTTGTAAATATGAGGATCGGACACTCCGAGCCAGTTCTGGGGCTGGAATTCTTAGAAGACTAGCACAGGCCTTAGTTCAGTGCTCCGCACACGGTCAGCACTCAATAAACACCATCGATTGACCACTGATAGACTGAGATCATCTTCTCCCAAGACTGAATCCTAGCTGGAGGGGGCTCGGCTCGTATCAAACAGCCAGAACAGATCTTGAAAGAGAAACTCATCCAACATTTTACAAGTTGGAATGACTTTCCACGTTAAAAGCAGTGAACTTCATAAACCAAATGAAGGATTGGGCTTCGTGCATAACAGCCATACTGGAGACTTTATGTGTGTTATGGTAACAATTTAAAACAAAGAATTCAGGCCTAAAGGGTCATTATCGTTTGGACCGATCGGGGTGACTTGAGGAGGGGGAGGGGATCGCCTCTCCTTCCCTCTCTTTGCTTCTTCTCACCTCCCGGCCTCCCTGAAGAGATTTCTGGACCTGAATTTGTGGCCCATTTTAATTATAATTGGAAAAATTCTGGCTTAATGGATAGAGCAAGGGCCTGGGAGTCTGAAGGATCTGGGTTCTAATCCTGCTCTGTCAGTTGTCTGCTGTGTGACTTGGGCATTCACTTTACTTCTCTGAGCCTCTGGTGCCTCATCTGTAAAATGGGGATTAAGACTGTGAGCCTCACGTGGGCCAGGGACTTCGTCCAACCTGATTACTTTGTATCTGCCCCAACGCTTAAAACAGCACCTGGAACATAGTAAGCGCTTAACAGATACCCCAGTTATTATTATTATTATTATTCTCATCCCTGATCTGTCACCTGTCTGCTGTGTGACCTTGGGCAAGTCACTTCACTTCTCCGTGTCTCACTTACCTCACCGGGAAAATGGGGATTAGGACTGTGAGCCCTGTGTGGGACAGGGACTGTGTCCAATCTGATTATCTTGAAACTACCCCAGCGCTTAGTAAAGTGCCCGTCTCATTGTAAGCACTTGACAAATATCACACTTAATACTATTATTATCAAGTATAGAGTCTTCTTAAACTATAGCCATCCAATCCAAAACCAACTTCATGAAAGACCACTGTGCCTGAGAGTAAGGAGACCCAGGCACTGATCCAAGCCCTGCCACTGATCTGCTGTGTGGCCTTGGTCAAGACAAGTAACCTCTCTGAGCCCCTCAGCTTCCTCATCCATAAAATGAAGATATGAGCTGCCTGCTTTCCCCGACTCTCAGACTGCGAGACGAGAACCGTGTCCAAAGAGACAATCCCTGTCTACCCCGGTGCTTAGCGCAACGCTTCGGCCGGTAACGAAGGCTTAATAGAGACCATAACTATTAACCATTTTAAAGAATCATTTTTACCACCATGCAGCGGGTTCTTGATGAAAGCTTCAAATGCATGAACTTTAGCACCACAGCTTCATATCAAGATCTTATATTCCTCTAATGTAGACCAGCAGTGGAGGGATTTAAAAATATTTTTAAAGAGGCTTTAGTTATTGTCTGGACGACGGGGAGAGCAGTAAACTTTAAAGGTGAGTCCTGATGTGGTCCCAGATTTAGAGGACTGCGTGACTGAATGGTTTGGAGAGTTGGGTATTTTGTTTTTCTTCCAGACTTGATTGTTACCCTGTGACATTGAAATTTATTTCTTCTCTTTGGCTGTTTCTTTTGGGAATCAGTCACGACAGAGAACGAACATCTGAGTTCAGTCAGTTAGTTCATTGCCCAATATAAATTTACCAGGATACTAAATCTCCAAATTGAAAGCCTGCATAAATCACCTGTCCGGTAGTTTTCCAAAAAATACTGGAGTGCGCTCTTTGTTTAATGACCATAAGAGCAGAACGCTGGAGATGAGATCGTCTCGACAACAACACCACTTTATCTTCCCTTTTCTTGTTTTCTTTTAGTGCTTGAGCTACATTCAAGTTAGAGAATGTGTTTTTCTTCACCACCTTTTCACCATCCCAGGAGTGGGTTTGAGAGATTCTCCTTTTTATTTTTAGGGTATTTGTTAAGCTTTTACTATTTGCCAGGCACTGTACTGTGAGCTGGGACAGATACAGAATAATCAGGTTGGACACAATCCATGTCCCACATGGGGAAGCCAGTTTTAATCTCCATTTTACAGATGAGGTAACTGAGGCCCAGAGAAGTGATGTGACTTGCCCAGGTCAAACAGCCGACAAGTGGCAGAGCCAGGATTAGCAGCGTGGCTCAGTGCAAAGAGCATGGGCTTGGGAGTCAGAGGTCACGGGTTCGAATCTCAGCTCCGCCACCTGTCAGGTGTGTGACTGTGGCCAAGTCGCTTAACTTCTCTGTGCCTCAGTTCCCTCATCTGTAAAATGGGGATTAAGACTATGAGCCTCACATGGGGCAACCTGATTACCCCATATCTACCCCAGCGCTTAGAACAGTGCTCTGCACATAGTAAGCGCTTAACAAATACCAACATTATTATTATTATTATTATTAAGCGTAAGGGTGGATATGAACAAATCTGGTTGGATGCTGTCCCGTTTTCACTTGGAGCTCCGATCTTAGTCCTCATTTTACAGATGAGGTAACTGAGGCCCAGAGAAGTGATGTGACTTGCCCAGGTCAAACAGCTGACAAGTGGCAGAGCTGCTATTCGAACCCATATCCTTCTGACTCACAGACCTAAGCTCTATCCACTATTTCATGTTACTTCTCTACAGACTGTAAGCTCTTTGTGGGCAGGGAACGTGTCTGTTAACTGTTATACCGCACTTTCCCAAGCGCTTACTACAGTTCTCAGCATCCAGTAAACACTCGATACATATGAATGAATTTTACGGATGAGGGAACTGAGACCGGGAGTAGTGAAATGACTTGTCCAAGATCACACAACAGATGAGAGACCGCATCCGTCCATCAGTGCTGGGGAGGGATATAAGTAAATCAATCAATATGTTGATGCCAGAAGTAACTGATGGGTTGAGGGTAAGGATAAGTAAAATTGAATATACATATGAATGTGGATAAATCCCCGAATCCCTATGAGTACGATAAACGAAGCTGTGTGCATAGGGTTATAACCACTGAAAAATTGACACCGTTTTTATTGAGCTAATCCAGAATGCTGAAGTATATCCTGCCTCTTTTCAGTCCATGAATATTCCCAGAGGTCAGGGTTTAAAGTAATGTAAAGCACAGAGTTAGCACACTCGGCTAGTGCCGTTCTTCACCGAAGTCTATTTTCTTCCCCCTGCTATTTAATTTCCAGTTAGAACTAATGAGATGCATTTCCAGACAGATAGCGGATCTATTTTCAGGCCCTCAGAAAAAAGTATACATATAAATAGAAGAGTAACCGAAAGGCTTAATGCAAATCTCAAGGGAATGTTCAATTTCGAGGCTTCTACAACCAAGTGTTTATTTAGTCGATCCTGTGGAATTTAGCGTCTTTCCTTCGCAGCTTTCCTGGAGTTGTAAATTATGGTAATCCCAAACTACCACGGAGCTAATTACTATAAGTAATATAAAATTCTCCACAGGATGCTTCGTCTAACGGCCTTGAACAGTGCTGAAGTTTTGCATTTTTTTTTGTTTTTTTTGACACCGGGCAGGACTTTTTTGTCTAACGGCCTTGAACGGTGCTGAAGTTTTGCATTTTGTTTTTGTTTTTTTTGACACCGGGCAGGACTTTAAAACAAGTCCCGTCCTTAGTCGAAAGATACCATGGCTCGAGAGCAGAAGTCCCTCGAAGACCCTGAGACACAGGACGGAAAATGTGTCTGGTTATCGTTATATCGTGCTCTCCCAAGCGTTCAGTACGGTGCTCTGCACAGTGTAAACGCTCAGTAAATACAATGGAATGAACAGGAACCAGCATTATGAATCGCATCGTGGTGTGCGAGCTCATATGCAGGATACCCTCCTGCTGAAGAAGCAGCAGTGGCTGCTTCCAGAACATCATTCAACCAATCAATTCTATTTATTGAGCACTTACTGTGTGCAGAGCACTGTTCTAAGCGCTTGGGAGAGTACACTATAATAGTCGGTACACCCCTTACCTGCCCACAACCTAGCAGCGTGGCCTAGTGGCTAGAGCACTGGCCGGGGAGGTGGAAGGTCATGGGTTCTAATCCTGGCTCTGCCACTTGGCCGTTGTGTGACCTTGGGCAAGTCACTTAACTTCATCTGGGCTTCAGATCCTTTGTCTGTAAAATGGGGATTAAGACTGTGAGCCCTATGTGGGAGAGGGATTGTTTCTAACCTGATTAGCTTGTATCTACCCCAGATCTTAGAACAGTACTTGACACAAAGTAAGCACTTAACAAATACCATTATTATTATTATTATTATTATTATTATTATTATTATGATTCTCTGGGCCTCAGTTCCCTCATCCTCAGAATGGGGATTAAGACTGCGGGCCTCCTTATGGAACAGGGACTGTGTCCAACCTGATTACCATGTATTTACACCCCAGTGCTTAGAACAGTGCCTGACACATAGTAAGTGCTTAACAGATACCCTAAAAGAAGAAACAAACAAAAAAAGCAACAAACAAAAAAAGCAAGCTTCCAGTCTAGGATAGCTCTCTCACCAGGTAAACGGACTTGAATTTCCCTTCCTTAGTGGTCTTGCTTTCAGAAACTGCTGCTCATGGTTATGTTGCCTTGGGCACGTGGTTGGATTTTCCAAACCCCACATAGCACATCTCCTCCAAGAGACCTTCCCTGACTAAGCTCTCCTCTCAACCATTCCCTCTTCATCCTATCACTCCCAGTGTTCTCCTGGCATTACAATAGTAATAATAATGGTGATATTTGTTAAGCGCTTACTATGTGCAAAGCACTGTTCTAAGCGCTGGGGGGCATACAAGGTGATCAGGTTATCCCACGTGGGGCTCACAGGCTTCATCCCCATTTTAAAGGTGAGGGAACTGAGGCACAGAGAAGTTAAGTGACTCGCCCAAAGGCAGTGTCAGGATTCCAACCCATGACCTCTGACTCCCAAGCCCAGGCTCTTTCCACTGAGCCACACTGCTTCTCAAAGTGTGTGCTTTATCCCTCCCCAAATCTGACAGACAATGGTCCATTTTGAATTCAAAGCCAACCTCCAAACGTCCCTCCGGCAATGGACCTAGTGGATAGAATAGGGGCCTGGGAGTCAAAGAGTCATGGGTTCTAATCCTGGCTCTGCCACTTGTCTGCTTTGTGACCTTGGGCAAGTCACTTCACTTCTCTATGCCCCAGTTCCCTCATCTGTAAAATGGGGATTTAAACTGTGAGCCTTAATAATAATTGTAATAATTATGGTATTGGCTAAGCACGTACTATGCGCCAAGGTCTATTCTAAGCGCTGGGGTAGATATAAGGTAATCAGGTTGTCCCACATGGGGCTCACAGTCTTAATGCCTTCTTTATGAATAACAGGAACTGTGTCCCATCTAATTACCTTGTATCTACCCCAGCACTTTGAACAGTTCCTGGCACATAGTAAGAGCTTAAAAAATACCATAATTATTATTATGATTGATAAATTTCCAGCATTATCATTGTTAACATTACTATTGTCATTAACGTTATTATCTTTATATTTGTTAAGCCCTTCCTATGTGTCGAACACTGTTCTACATGCTTCCTTAGCTACAGATCAATCAGGTCAGACACAGTTCCTTTCCCCCATGGGGCCAAAATCCATGAAGGAGGGAGAACAAGGCATCAAATCTCCATTTTACAGAGGAGAAAAATGAGGCTTAGAGAAGTTAAGTGACTCACCCAAGGTCACACAGCGGGCAACTGGCAGAAGTTGGATTAGAACCCAGATCCTTTGAGTTCCAGGCCTGTGCTGTTTCCACTTAGGTTACAGAGCAACGCCAGTCATATCGATCTATCGGTCATCTATAGCATTTATACACTGCCCTCAGCACTTTTCCACTCAGCTACGCGTGTTTCCCACAGAGAAACACCTGCTCTGAACTCTGAGTTGGGAGAGAAGGAGGTAAAATAGCAATATTATAGTTTTTATAATATATAAAACAGTATTTACTGTATAGTATAGTATTTACTGGGCTTCTGCTGGGGGTAGTGCAATCTATACGCCCTTGGGAAATCATAACACAAATATGAGATACATTCCCTGACTCCAAGAAACGTTCACTCTAATGGGAGAGACAGATGTAAAAATATAAATTCACAGGTCGGCTATAGAACTGATTATACCTTTGGGCACATCTGCTGAGGAGAAGTGAGGAGAGGTAAGAAGAAATAATGTGAGGGCTATCTCCCTCTGGACTATAAGTTACTCGTGGTTAGGGAACATGTCCATCAACTCTGTTGTACTTGAGTCTCCTGAGCGCTTAGCTCAGTGCTCCGCACCCAGTAAGCACTCAATAAATGCCACTGATTAATTGATTAAGGCAGCTATCGTTCTTGTTTGTTCTGCCTTTGGGGTATTTGTGGATTTTGAATAATAACTATTATAATATTACAATTATCTCCATTTATTTAATCATATTTATTGAGCATTTATAAATATGATGAAATAAATGGAGATGATTATTATATTATCGTGCGGAGCACTGCACTAAGCATTTGGGAGAATACACTAAAGCATAAACAGACACATTCCCTGCTCACAACGACCTTACTGTCTATATATAATATAATTGTTATTATTACCGTAGTTGTTAAATGCTTACTACTTGCCAAATGTCTGAGAAATTGAGAGAAGGAATTGATTTGAAGGCTAGTGATTTGCATAATACCAGGCTCCCTCTCTCAGCCCGCCCTGGGGTATTCCCGCCGGCTCATGGAGGGCAACAAGAGAGTGGAGGGGGAGGGTACACCACATTTCAAGGTCCTGTGATTTCTTCTGCATGCAGGACGCATTTCCAAATGAAGTGACAACAAACCATTACTGATGCTGTGGCAAGCAGAATCCCGGCTAGGACCCGGTTCTTTAAAGCGTTCAACCAAGTTTTAAAGCGGTCAATCACTTTGTCCCCTCCTACCTTAGCTTGCCGATTTCTTACTACAGCTCAGCCCTCACACTTCTCTCCTCTAATGCCAACCTACCCCCTGTTCTTTGATCTTGTTCATCTCACCGCCGACCTCTGGCCCACGTCCTGCCTCTGGCCTGGAATGCCCTTCCTCTTCATAGCCGACAGACCACCAGTCTCCCTGTCTTCGTAGCCTTACTGAAGGCCCATCTCCTCCAAGAGGCCTTCCATTCATTTATTCAATCGCATTTATTGAGCGCTTACTGTGTGCAGAGCACTGTACTAAGCCCTTGGAAAGTACAATTCAGCAACAGAGAGAGACAATCCCTGCCCACAATCTAGAAGGGGGAGACAGACATCAAAACAAGTAAACAGGCATCAATCAACCCCTGACTAAGCTCTCATTTCCTCTTCTCCCATTCCCTTCTGCGATACTCTGGCACTAAGATTGGCTCCCTTTATTCCTCCCTCCCTCAGCCTCCCAGCGCTCATGTACGTATCTGGAATTTATTTATTTATATTAATGCCTGTTTCTCCCTCTAGATTGTAAGTGCCCTGTGGGCAGGAAATGGGACTACCAACTATGTTATATTGCACTCTGTCAAGCTTTTAATACAGTGTTCTGCACATAATAAGTGCTCAGTAAATACAATTGATTGATTGATCCAATCTGAGTGTTACTTGGGAAGTACCCCAGAAGCGAAACACCTGTCTTTTAAAAAATAATGATGAAGGTATTTGTTAAGCGCTTACTAGGTTCTAATCACAGGGATAGAGACAAGGTAATCAGGTTGTCCCACATGGGGCTCACATCTTAATCCCCATTTTCCAGGAGAGGTAACTGAGGCACAGAGAAATTAAGTGCCTGGCCCAAGGTCACACAACAGACAAGTGGCAGAGCTGGGATTTGAACCCATGTCCTCTGACTCCAAGCCTGGGCTCTTTCCACTTAGCCACGCTGCTTCTGCTGCTTTTTTGCCCACAAGAAACTTACAATCTATCAGCGGCACACAGAATACCATACTAAGCACATGGGAGAGTATAATAAATATTTATGATTATATTTGAAACAAAAAATAACCTCTATTTCTACACTGACTCTTTCTGATCCTCCAAAAGGAATATAACCCAATCCCAAATGTAGCAGAAAGAGCAGCATGGCTCAGTGGAAAGAGCCCGGGCTTGGGAGTCATAGGTCATGGGTTCGAATCCCAGCTCTGCCACTTGTCAGCTGTGTGACTTTGGGCAAGTCACTTAACTTCTCGGTGCCTCAGTTACCTTATTTGGAAAATGGGGATTAACTGTGAGCCTCACGTAGGACAACCTGATAACCCTGTATCTACCCCAGTGCTTAGAACAGTGCTCTGCACGTAGTAAGTGCTTAACAAATACCAACATTATTATTATTATTATTATTCTCTGTGCCTCAGTTACTCCATCTATAAAATGGGGATTAAGACTGTGAGCCCCACGTGGGACAACCTGATCACCTTGTATCCTCCCCAGCGCTTAGAGCAGTACTTTGCACATAGTAAGCACTTAACAAATGCCATCATTATAATTATTATTATTCTCAGCCAATAGGCACAAATAGCTGTAACTGAAAGCTAATAGGAGACAAGGACTGACCGAATAAGAAACACAGTGAAACCAGGTCTGACGGTTCCTGAGTGAAAATCTCAGTTGCAGATGGAACATTAATTTCTGCTGTATTTATTTAAAGTTTCCCTTTAACCTCTCTTTCCCCTAGCTTCTCCACCTCCAACCACAGACTTCTGTTCTTAGAGGAAATAGCTCCGTCCCAAACTAAAACAATGTTCCATCCTGTGACGTCAGAGTAATGGGGCTTTGGGGGGAAAGGGGAAGGAGAAGAGAGGGTCAAAGGCTTGGGACAAAGAAACAAAACGTCCAGACAAATCAAACTGGGTTTTAATTTGCCTACAGCCTGGAACCTGAGTGAGAGATTCCAATTTTCCCCCTATAATAATGAGCATTCCAGAAAAAGATGACCAAAGAAAAATGAAATACTTTAAAATGCACTGAAGGGAACGTTAAAAATGAACCGTTAGAAAATTATGGGGGAGTCCGACTAACTGCTACTGTTCGGCCGGTATTTTCCCCACGTTTCTCCACAGTTGTAAAGTCGAAGATAGTCATTTGATGAATAGATGCAAACAAGTTTTCTACTTGTCACTGAAAAATGTATACTACATATTATCGAGACTTTGCAGTGATAAATTAAAATGCCGGTAGGGTTGAAGGAGACATTCACAACACTTATTTTGGGTTATGGAAAATTTTCAGGCAGCAGAGGCTTGTTTGAATAAATAATTGCACTCGTTTTTGGTCATTTGTTGGGAAATTAATTTTGATGTGCAATGCTGAACTTCTAATTTATTTAAGTACTTATACCTTCAGTTTTCATGGGCCCAATATGAAGCCAAGTTTGGGGCTTTATTTAGTAGTGAGGCCTCATGGAAAAAAAATTCTTGGGAGTCAGAGGATCCGGGTTCTAATCCAGACCCTGCCACTTGCCTGCTGTGTCACCTTGGACAAGTCATTTCACTTCTTTGGCCTCAGTTCCCTCATCTGTCAAATGGGGATTGAGACTGGGAGCCCCACGTGAGACAGGGACTGTGTCCAACCCGATTTGCTTGTGTGTCCCCCCCAACGCTTAGTACAGTGCCTGGCCCCCAGGAAGCGCTTAACAAAGACCATTATTATTACTATTATTATTATTAAATACGATGGAATGAATGAACGAATGGGCCGAGTGCAAAGACCTTGAGCCTGGGAGTCGGAGGACCTGGATTCTAGTTCCGGTTCTGCCACTGGCCTGCTGCGTGACCTCGGGCAAGTCACTTCACTTCTCTGTGCCATGGTTTTCTCACCTGTAAATTGAGAATTAAATACCTTGTTCTCCCTCCCTTTTAGATTTCGAGCCTCATGAGGGGCAGGGACTGTATCTAACCTGACCGTATCGTGTCTTCCTCGGTGCTCCGCACAGTGCTTGGCAGCTAGTAAGCACTTAATTTACCTACTGTAAGCTCACTGTGGACAGACAACTTGCCCTTTATTGTTATATTAGACTCTCCTTACCGCTTAATACAGTCCTTTGCCCAGAGTAAGCACTCAATAAATACCGCTGATAGATTGGTTCATCCAATTCTGCTCACCAAAGAAGAACTCATTGTAGGAAATATACACAAAAATGCATACATAGGGAGAAGGAGAGAGTGTTTGTTTCTTTAAATTCTAGAGCTAATTTTTTAAAAAAGATTATTAACTTACAGAAAATGTTAATCTATTCTTATTGATAAATTTGATGGCAGCTTTGCTAGATTCAAGGCCTTACAGATAGAATAAAACAGTATTAAAGAATGATCTGGCAATTATGCCTTAAAATGGGATTTTTGTAGTAATAAATGAAATAAAGATGCGTTTGTAAAGAGAATTAAAGATCACTTCGGAGACAGCTTTTACATCACGTAAGATGGAATGCTCCGTTCGGTTTGACATTTTCTAGCTTGGCTGAGTTTAAAATCATAAACTGAGGGATGAAAAATGTAGTTTCTAAAAGTTAAAGTGTTCTAAAAAGTACATTTTCTAGCATTTTGCCCAGAACACTTTCAAATGATCCAATGTTGCAGTTTCCCTTGGGAAATTATTTGTGTCATATCCCTTTCTCAGGGATCTTTTTCATAGCAGTCAAGCTTCCCTTGAACAGCACTTTTCCTTGCGAACCTCTCCGCTAAGTCCTCACGCATTTCTTCCTGTCGTAGAGGACTTAAACCAAGCAGGATTGGGGTGTTCGCTACTAAACTGGTTCTCTTGTCCATAGCTGAAATGGCCCAGACCATGCCATCATCTTGTGATAAAGGATGTTTAGACACCTCGAAATAGATTTTCAATTCAGGCTTCCTGTCGTGTGGAAGTAGGGAGTCCAAGACAAGGAAATTGAGGCCCAGAGAGGTTAAATAACTTGCCCAAAGGGGCACAGCAGGTCAGTTAGTCAAGCTAGGGACTAGAGTCCTGGTGTCTTCACTCCCATGGTTTTCCCACTCGGTCACTGTGACCGCCAACAGATTTTTAAAATAACTCCATTTCCCTGAAGAACACAGCATAATCTAAGCAAAATACGGCCTAGTGGATAGAGCCCGGGCCTGGGAGCCAGGAAGACATGAGTTCTCATCTCGGCTCTGCCATTTATCTGCTGTGGGACCTTGGGCAAGTCACTTCATTACTCTGGGCCTCGGTTGTCCCATCTGTAAAATGGGGTTTAAAACTGTGAGCCCCATGAGGGACGGGGACTGTATCCTACCCAATTTCCTCGTATTACCCCAGCGCTTAGTACAGTGACTGGCACATAATAATAATAATAATAATGTTGGTATTTGTTAAGCGCTTACTATGTGCAGAGCACTGTTCTAAGCGCTGGGGTAGATACAGGGTAATCAGGTCGTCCCACGTGAGACTCACAGTTAATCCCCATTTTACAGATGAGGTCACTGAGGCACAGAGACGTTAAGTGACTTGCCCACAGTCACATAGCTGGCAAGTGGCCGAGCCGGCATTCGAACCCATGACCTCTAACTCCCAAGCCCGGGCTCTTTCCACTGAGCCATGCTGAGGTGAGGTAGGAGGGGGCAAGGGGAATGAGGGACTTAAAGTCAATGGTGAGAAGATTCTTATCTTTCAGTTGCTTTTCACTCCTCTTTGCATATCAGATATTTTTTTTAACGGTATTTGTTAAGCGCTCACTACGTATTTAGCCCAGCACTTCACCAAGCTCTGGGGTAGATACAGGATAATCAGGGCAGACACAGTCCCCGTCCCATGTCCGGCTCACAGTCTTAATCCCCATTTTAGAGATGAGGAAAACTGAGACACAGAGAAGTTAAGTGACTTACCCAAGGTCACACGGCAGGTACGTGGTGGAGCTGGGATTAGAACCCAGGTCCTTCTGACTCCCAGGCCCATGCTCTTTCCACCAGGCCATGCTGCTTCCTTAATTCCAATGAATATCGACCACTTCAACAAAACGCTTGTCTTCCTCTAATCTGGTTTTGCGGCCTCTTATTCCCATTAATCATTTCATATTTCTTCTGGGATAGTTCTAATCATTTATTCACAAAAGTGGGTAATAATAACAATAATTGTGGTATCTGTTAAGTGTTTACTATGTGCCAGGCACTGTACTAAGGCTGGGGTAGCTACAAGCAAATTGGTTTGAACAGAGTCCCTGTCCCATGTGAGGTGTGCAGAGAAGGAGCGTGGCTCAGTGGAAAGAGCCCGGGCTTGGGAGTCACAGGTCATGGGTTCATTCATTCATTCATTCACTCAATAGTATTTATGGAGCGCTTACTATGTGCAGAGCACTGTACTAAGCGCTTGGAATGTACAATTCGGCAACAGATAGAGACAATCCCTGCCCACTGATGGGCTCACAGTCTAATCGGGGAGACAGACGGACAAAAACAATAATCTTGGCTCTGCCACTTGTCAGCAATGTGACTGTGGGCAAGTCACTTCATTTCTCAGTGCCTCAGTTCCCTCATCTGTCAAATGGGGATTAACTGTGAGCCTCATGTGGAACAACCTAATTACCCTGTATCTACCGCAGTGCTGAGAACAGTGCTCTGCACATAGTAAGCGCTTAACAAATACCAACATTTTTATTATTATTACTATTTTCCAGATGAGAGAACTGAGGCCCAGAGAAGTGAAGTGACTTGCCTAAAGTCACACAGCAGACAAGTGGCGGAGCTGCGATTAGAACCCATGACCTTCTAACTCCCAGGCCCGGGCTCCCTCCACTATGCCGCCATGCTGTTTCTCAGCCTCTATTCATACCAAACCTCCAAATCAGTCAGTCTATGAGTAGGATACTGATGGATGTACTTAGTGATTAGAGCCTGTGCCTGGGTTCAGAAGGTCATGGGTTCTCATCCCGGCTCCTCCACACGTCAGCTGTGTGACTTTGGGTAAGTCACTTCACTTCTCTGGGCCTCGGTTACCTCATCTGTAAAATGGGGATTAAAAATATGAGCCCCACGTGGGACAGGGGCTGTGTCCAACCTGATTCATTTGTACCAACCCCAGCACTTAGAAGAGCGCTGGGTGCATAGTAACTGCTTAACAAGTACAAATACCACAATAATTATTAGAACAAAAACGATGATAATAATGAGAAGAAGAATTATCATTATTATTGTTATGAGAGACTATAGTGGAAATATTACATATGATGTCTGTCCTCCAGAGGCTTACAGTCTAGTGGGAGAGACTGACGTGAAAGTAAATTATTGATGAGAGGCAGTTATAGGGTACGTAGAGAATATACTGTTGCACCCTGGAGGTGGTGACTACCCAAGTGCTTAGATTCATTCATTCAATAGTATTTACTGAGCGCTTACTTTGTGCGGAGCACTGTACTAAGCACTTGGAATGTACAAATCGGCAACAGATAGAGACAGTCCCTGCCCTTTGGCGGGCTTACAGTCTAACCGGGGGAGACAGGCAGACAAGGACAATGGCAATAGAGGCAAGGGGAAGAACATCTCATTAAAACAATGGCAAATAAATAGAATCAGGGTGATGTACAAATCATTAAACAAAATAAATAGGGTGATGAAGATATATACAGTTGAGCGTACGGGAGTGGGACGGGAGAGGGGAGGAGGAGAGGGAAAGGGGGGAGAAGAGGGCTCAGCTGCGGAGAGGTGAAGGGGGGGGTAGAGGGAGCAGAGGGAAAAGGGGAGCTCAGTCTGGGCAGGCCTCTTGGAGGAGGTGAGCTTTAAGTAGGGATTTGAAGAGGGCAAGAGAATCAGTTTGGTGGAGGTGAGGAGGGCGGGCGTTCCGGGACCGCGGGAGGACGTGGCCCGGGGGTCGACGGCGGGATGGGCGAGACCGAGGGACGGTGAGGAGGTGGGCGGCGGAGGAGTGGAGCGTGCGGGTTGGGCGGTAGAAAGAGAGAAGGGAGGAGAGGTAGGAAGGATGATATGGGATGATATGGGAAGATAGAGAAGCAGCTTGGCTCAATGGAAAGAGCCCGGGTTTGGGAGTCAGAGGTCATGGGTTCTACTTCCGGCTCCGCCACTTGTCAGCTGTGTGACTTTGGGCAAGTTACTTCACTTCTCTGGGCCTCAGTTACCTCATCTGTAAAATGGGGATTGAGCCCCAGGTGGGACAACCTGTTCAGCTTGTATTTCTCCCCCCTAGTGCTTAGAACAGTGCTTTGCACATTATAAGTGCTTAACAGATATCATTATCATATGGAAGAGCTACCCTAAAAATTGGGAGCACATAAAGTGGGAAAGTTTAGAAATTAATCAGGGAAGGCTTCCTGGAGGAGATGTGATTTCAGAAGGACTCTGAAGATGGGAAGAGCCGTCACCTGTCTGATGCAAAAGGACTTCCAATTGCTCAAAGAATCATATCTCCTGAGGACTTACTGTGCACGGAGCACTGCGCTAAGCCCTTGGGAGAGAACAATTAACAGAATCGGTAGCCGGGTTACCTACCCACAGGGAGCTTACAGTCTCTAGAGGGGGGATAGACATTAAAATAGTTCGTTGTGGGCAGGGATGGTCACTCTTTGTTGTTGCATTTTACTCTCCCAAGTGTTTAGTACAGTACTCTGCACACACTAAGCGCTTAATAAATATGATCGAACGAATTAAAATAAATGAATGACAGATAGGGACACAAGAGCCGTGGGGCTGAGGGTGGGATGAATAAAGCGTGCGTATCCAAGTACAAGCTCATGCAGAAGGGAGAGTGAGTAGAGGAAAGAAGGACTTGGGAAGCCTCTTGGAGGAGATTCATTCATTCAATCGTATTTATTGAGAGCTTACTGTGTGCAGAGTACTGTACTAAGCACTCAGCACGGTTGTGATTTTAATAATAATAGTAATGATTGCGGTATTTGTTAAAAACTTACTATGTGTCAAGCACTGTACTAATCTGTGGGGTAGATACGAGGAGATCGGGTTGGACACAGTCCCGGTCCCACATGGGGCTCACAGTCTCAATCCCCATTTTGCAGATGAGGAAACTGAGGCCCCGAGAAGTGCAGTGACTTGCAAAAGGTCGCACAGCAGACAAGTGGCAGGGCCGGGATTAGAACCCAGGTCCTTCTGACTCCCAGGCCCGGGCCCTTTCCGCTAGGTCACGTGAGACTTTGAAGGTGGGCAGAGGGATCGTCTTTTGGATAAGAAGTTGGGGAAAGTATCAGTCAAGAGGCCGGAAGTGGGCCGGTCAGTGGCAGCGGCTGGATCATGGTACAGTGAGTAAATTGCCATTAGAGGAGAGAAACGTGCGGGCTGGGTTGGAGCAGGAGAGCGGCGAGGTAATAATAATAATAATAATAATAATTGTGGTATTTGTCAAGCGCTTACTATGTGCCACTAAGCATCGGGGTGGATACAGGCAAATCGGGTTGGACACAGTCCCAGTCCCACGAGGGGTTCAAACCGTCTCAATCCCCATTTTCCAGATGAGGTAACTGAGGCACAAAGAAGTAAAGTGACTTGGCCTATAGGAGGGGGCTGAGTTCCAGGCGGGAGGGAGGCTGTGAGCGACAGGGCTCTGGAAACAGGGAGATGAGAATGAGGCTCAGCCATAGGACTATCTTGAGAGGAAGGAGATTGTGAGCTGGCGTGTAAGGGGAAGCAGCGTGGCTCAGTGGAAAGAGCCTGGGCTTGGGAGCCCGAGGTCATGGGTTTGAATCCTGACTCTGCCACTTGTCAGCTGTGTGACTGTGGGCAAGTCACTTCACTTCTCTGTGCCTCATCTGTAAAATGGGGATTAAGACTGTGAGCCTCACGTGGGACAACCTGTTTACCCTGTATCTCCCCCGGCGCTTAGAACAGTGCTCTGCACATAGTAATCGCTTAACCAGTACCAACATTATTATTATTATTATTATTATTAATGGGAGAAGAGAATAGATACAAGTAGGAGGGCGAGAACCGATTGAGTGCCTTAAAGCCAATATGCTTTAAAAGGAACAGGTGGCTGCCCCGTAACCACTCGCTTCTGGAAAATTTCATGGATGATATTTAAATAATCTGTCCTGCCTTCATATAGCCAAGAGGGATACTTGCTCTACCCACCCTTTTCCACTCTTTCAAACAAATCATTTCTTCTGGGAGAGCAACAGATCTATTACATCATTTCTTTAGATTTCTTTTACTCTCCTGGGAAAGTATCTTAACGATTAACCCTCCAAATCTGTCAGTACTCATCGTAGCTCCCATTCATATAAAAGTGCATGCATGTACGGTAATGCTACATGTGGCGATTAAGCAAAACAAAAGCAAAAAAATGTGTCCCGCAGATTTTCCTAGCCCAACACCCCAGCAGAACTATAGAGGAGACGAGATGCAAGATGTAGAAACCCAACTTTATTTCAATTAATTCATGGTATTTACTGAGCACTGACTATATCTACAGAACTGTATTAAGTACTTGGAAGATCTAATAGTACCATGATCCCTGCCCTCAAGGAGTTTACCGCCTAGAAGGTTTATTGAAAATCAGTAATGGGGAGCATGTGTATGAAGAAAGAGAGAGTGCGTGGGTTTCTAATGAAAGCATAGGCAGGGGATTTATGATTCGATTATCGCCAGTCACTGGTATTTATAGGTGTTCACCGTGTGCACTGTACTAAGCTCTTGGGAAGTACAACTCAGCAACAAATAGACGTAATCCCCGCTCACAAAGGGCTCACAGTCCATAGTCTTTCTATGCAGATTGTTGGAACAACCCTGTTAAAATGCAGTCTATTTTCTGGTAGTTAGTCCCTTTATCATTCATTCGATCATATTTATTGGGCGCCGCACTAAGCGCTTGTCACACAGTTGACGAGCGGCAGAGGCGAGTCCCTTGCAGTTCATTCATTCATTCTTTCCATCGTATTTATTGAGCGTTTACGGCGTGCAGAGCTCTGTATGTCATCCCTGCCCATAAACAGCGTACATCAGGTCAGGCTGGTGATTTTTCAAAATTGTCTATCCGTGAGACCATTGGCGTGTCTGCTCCACAGAAATGGTCCAAGGCGCTGGCAATGTAGCTGAAAGGGTTAGTCGCCCTTAGTTTTCTCCTTTGAACAAGGATCGCTCACTATCAGTAGGATTTACTGGGTGTCTCTTAATAATAATAATAATAATGTTGGTATTTGTTAAGCGCTTACTATGTGCAGAGCACCGTTCTAAGCGCCGGGGGAGATACAGGGTACTCAGGTTGTCCCACGTGAGGCTCACAGTCTTAATCCCCATTTTACAGATGAGGGAACTGAGGCCCAGAGAAGTGAAGTGACTCGCCCACAGTTACACAGCTGACAAGTGGCAGAGCCGGGATTCGAACCCATGACCTCTGACTCCAAAGCCTGGACTTTTTCCACTTGAGCCATGCTGTTTAATAATAATAATAATAATAATAATAATAATAATAATGTTGGTATTTGTAAAGTGCTTACTCTGTGCAGAGCACTGTTCTAAGCGCTGTGGTAGATACAGGGTCATCAGGTCATCCCACGTGAGGCTCACAGTCTTCATCCCCCTTTTACAGACGAGGTCACTGAGGCCCAGAGAAGTGAAGGGACTGGCCCACAGTCACACAGCTGACAAGTGGCAGAGCCGGAATTGGAACCCATGGCCTCTGACTCCCAAGCCCACAGTTTTTCCACTTGAGCTACGCTGCGAGCCCGTCGTTGGGCAGGGATCGTCTCTATCTGTTGCTCAAATGTCCATTCCAAGAGCTTAGTCCAGTGCTCTGCACAGAGTAAGCCTTCATCCCAACTCTGCCCCTTGTCAGTTGTGTGACTGTGGGTAAGTCACTTCACTTCTCTGGGCCTCAGTTCCCTCATCTCTAAAATGGGGATGAAGACCGTGAGCCTCACGTGGGACCCGATTAGCCTGTATTTATCCCAGCGCTTAGAACAGCGCTCCGCACATAGTAAGCGCTTAACGAATACCCGCATCATCATTATTCTTATTACTCGTCCGCTGTGTGAACCTGAGCAAGTCACTTCACTTCTCTGGGCCTCAGTTCCCTCATCTCTAAAATGGGGATGAAGACCGTGAGCCTCACGTGGGACCCGATTAACCTGTATTTACCCCAGCGCTTAGAACAGCGCTCCGCACATAGTAAGCGCTTAACGAATACCCACATCATCATTATTCTTATTACCACTCGTCCGCTGTGTGAACCTGAGCAAGTCACTTCACTTCTCTGGGCCTCAGTTCCCTCATCTCTAAAATGGGGATGAAGACCGTGAGCCTCACGTGGGACCCGATTAACCTGTATTTACCCCAGCGCTTAGAACAGCGCTCCGCACATAGTAAGCGCTTAACGAATACCCACATCATCATTATTCTTATTACCACTCGTCCGCTGTGTGAACTTGAGCAAGTCACTTCACTTCTCTGGGCCTCAGTTCCCTCATCTGCAAAATGGGGATGAAGCCTGTGAGCCTCCCGGGGGACGACCCGATGACCCCCGCATCCCCCCCGGCGCTTAGAACGGCGCTCCGCACATAGTAAGCGCTTAACAAGCGCCAACATCATCCCGAAATAGGCAGGAAAGAACGAATGAAGGAATCTGATGACGAGAGCGGGGGACGGGGGAGGCCCGGGGTGGGGGAAGGGGACCTGGGGGGCGGGCCGGCCGGGCGGCGGTGGGCGGGGCCCGGGGACGTCGACGACCCTCGGGAGGAGCCGATTGGCCGGCTCCCTTCCCCGACCGCGCCCCCCGCCCCGCCCCCTTGGCCCGGGACAGTTCGATTCCGGGCGTCAATGGGGAGCTGCGCCCCACGACGCCCTGCCGGCCTCCCTCCCTCCCTCCCTCTTCGCCGCGCTCCTCCTCCTCCTCCTCCTGCGGGCTCAGCTGGGATTCCCCTGCCTCGTCCCCCTCCTCCTCCGTGCAGACCTCCGAGAGCTCCCCTCCTGCCGGCTCGCCCGGGATCCTCTTCCTCCTCCTCGTCCTCCTCCTCCTCCTCCGGGCTCAGCTGGGATTCCCCTGCCTCGTCCCCCTCCTCCTCCGTGCAGACCTCCGAGAGAGCCCCTCCTGCCTCCTCGCCCGGGATCCTCCTCCTCCTCCTCCTCCTCCTCCTCCTCCTGCGGGCTCAGCTGGGATTCCCCTGCCTCGTCCCCCTCCTCCTCCGTGCAGACTTCCGAGAGCTCCCCTCCTGCCTCCTCGCCCGGGATCCTCCTCCTCCGGGCTCAGCTGGGATTCCCCTGCCTCGTCCCCCTCCTCCTCCCTGCAGACCTCCGAGAGCGCCCCTCCTGCCTGCTCGCTCGGGATCCTTCCTCCCCCTCCTCCTCCGTGCAGCCCCCCGAGAGGACCCCTCCTCCTCCTCCTCCTCCTGGGCGCTCAGCTGGGATTGCCCTTCCTCGTCGTCGCCCTCCTCCTCCTCCTCCTCCGTGAAGACCGCCCACAAGACCCCCCCCCCCCGCTCCTCCTCCTCCTCCTCGGTGCTCGGCCGGGACCCCTCGCCCTCCTCCTCCTCCTCCTCCTCCTCCGTGCAGACCCCCCGAGAGCGCCCCTTCTCTTTTCTCGGCCGGGACTCCTCCTCCTCCTCCTCTCCCTCCTCCGTGCAGACCCCCAAGTCTCCTCCTCGGTGCTCAGCCGGGACCCCCGAGAGGATCCCTCCTCCCCTTCCTCCTCCTCCCCGCCCGGCCGGGACCCCTCCTCTTCCTCCTCTTACTTCTCCTCCTCCTCCTCCGGGCAGACCCCCGGGAGGACCCCTCCTCCCCTTCCTCCTCCTCCGGGCAGACCCCAAAGTCTCCTCCTCCTCGGTGCTCAGCCGGGACCCTCCCTCCTTCCTCCTCCTCCGTGCAGACCCCCGAGAGGACCCCTCCTTCTCATCCCCGCTCGGCCGGGACCCCTCCTCTTCCTCCTCTTCCTTCTCCTCCGTGCAGACCCCCGAGAAGACCCCCTCCTTCCCTTCCTCCTCCGTGCAGACCCCCCAGAGTCTCCTCCTCCTCCTCGGTGCTCAGCCGGGACCCTCCCTCCTCCTCCTCCTCCGTGCAGCCCCCCGAGAGGCCCCCCGCGGGCCGCGCATCCCCGGGCTCCGGGCCGCGTGGGGGGGGGGGGGGGGGGGAGGAGCGGGGCGGCCGGTCCCTCCGGGCGTTGCCGGGGTGACGGGCGGGCGTTGCCGGGGTGACGGGCGGGCGCAGGATGCCCGGGCTGGGCCCCGTCCTGCTGTGCGTGTGCGGGGCGCTGCTGGGGCGGCCGGGGGGCGCTTCGGGGGGCTGCCCGGCCCTGCCGGTGGCCAGCAGCAGCTGCCTCTGCGCCGCCCACCGCCCCAAGGGACCCGCCCGCCGGACCCTGCGCATCAAGGTGGCCTGCCCCGCCGGCGACCTGTTGGAGACCCTGCAGCCCAGCCTGCTGCCGCGCCACACCGTCACCTTGTGAGTCTTCACCCAGCGCGCCGGGGCCGGGACTGATGATGTCGGTATCTGTTAATAATAATAATGATGATGGCATTTGTTAAGCGCTTACTATGTGCAAAGCGCTGGGGCGATACAAGGTGATCGGGTTGTCCCGCGTGGGGCTCACGGTCTTGATCCCCATTTTACAGCTGAGGGAACTGAGGCTCAGACAAGTTAAGTGACCCGCCCAAAGTCACACAGCCGACAGGTGGCGGAGCCGGGACCAGAACCCTTGACCTCCGACTCCCAAGCCCGGGCTCTTTCCACTGAGCCACGCTAAGCGCTTACTATGTGCAGAGTACTGTTCTAAGCGCTGGGATAGACACAGGGGAATCGGGTTGTCCCGCGTGGGGCTCACGGTCTGAGTCCCCGTTTTACAGAGGAGGGAACCGAGGCCCAGAGAAGCGAAGTGACTCGCCCACAGTCACACAGCTGACAAGCGGCAGAGCCGGGAGTCGAACCCATGACCTCTGACTCCAAAGCCCGGGCTCTTTCCACGGAGCCACGCTGCTTCTCTTGGGACTCATCATTAGAGTCATCGAAATCCTCGTTCAGCGCTCACTCTGGGCCACTGGACCGAGCGCTGGCGCGGAGACGGGGGCGCGGTCCCGGTCCCACGTGGAGCTCACGGTCCCGATCCCCCTTTGACGGACGAGGTCGCTGAAGAGGCCCGGAGAAGTGAAGCGGCTCGCTCGAGGTCGCACGGCGGACGGGTGGCAGAGACGAGATTAGAATGATGTTAATAATCGGGTGATCTGTTGAGCGCCGACTGGGCCGGGCGCTGTGCCCGACCGCCGGTGTGGAGACGAGAGAATCGGGTTGGACACGGTCCCGGGCCCACGTGGAGCTCCCGGTCTTGACAGACGAGATCCCGGAGGAGGTCCGGAGAAGTGAAGCGGCTCGCTCCAGGTCACACGGCAGACAAGTGGCAGAGACGAGATTAGAATGATGATGATAATCGGGGTATCTGTTGAGCGCCGACTCTGGGCCAGGCGCTGTATTGAGTGCCGGTGTGGAGACGCGAGAATCGGGTCGGACACGGCCCCGGTCCCATGTGGAGCTCACAGTCTTGACGGACGAGATCACCGAGGAGGCCCAGAGAAGTGAAGCGGCTTGCCCAAGAACACAGAGCAGACGAGTGACCGGGCCGGGATTAGAATAGTGATAATAATTAGGGTATTTGTTAAGCGCTTACTCTGGGTCAGGCACCGTACTAAACGCTGGCACGGATGCGAGCGGATCGGGTTGGACGCGGTCCCTGTCCCTCATCGGGCTCACGGTCTTATTCCCCATTTTGCAGATGAGGTCACCGAGGAGGCCCAGAGAAGGGAAGTGGCTTTCTCGAGGTCACAAAGCAGACAGGGGGCGGAGGCAGGATTGGAACCCACATCCTCTGACTTCCAAGCCCGGGTTCTGGCTACTAAATCTGCTCCGGCGAAAGGCCCACCGACCCCTCCCCCTGGGCCCCCGGCCTTCGCCTTCACGTGCTCCACCACCCGGGGAGTGGATCAAGCCCGGCCCTGGGAGTCAGAAGGACTTGGGTTCCAATCCCGGCTCCGCCATATATCTGCTGGGTGTCCGGGGGCCAGTCACTTCACCTCTCTGGTCCTCAGTTCCCTCGTCCAGAAAACGGGGATGAAGAGTGGGAGCCCCATGTGGGACAGGGACTGTATCCAACCTGATTTGCTTGTATCCACCTCAGCGCTTAGAACGGTGCTGGGCACATAGTAAGTGCTTAACAAATATCATTAGTATTATTATTCGGGACCTTCCTGGAGCCCTAATTCCAGGCCTGGAGAGGTGGGGCACCCCAGAGACCCCCATTCTAGGAGAAATGGGTGTTCATAAAGCTCCCGGGATCCCCAAGCCTCCCCCGGCTCCCGAGCATTACTCTGGAATCCTCCCATTAGGGAATCGCACGATTCCCAAGCCTTGCAACTTCCAAAAAACTTTTGTCACCGGTTCTTCGAAGCAGAAGCGCAGACTGTCAGCTCGCTGTGGGCAGGGAATGTGTTTGAAGTTCTAGTGTCTTCTTCCAAGTGCTTATTACAGTGCTTTGCACACAGTAAGCATTCAATAAGTACGATCACTAATAATAACAATCTTCAGATAAACTTTTTTGGTATTTGAACAGCTGAAGGCATATATTTTCCATCACATTGCGCGTCGTATTGCTTATCAAGGGGAGGGGGCTGTTCAGGTTTTGTTGCTAAACGGCACCTAGGATTTCTCTTAATAATAATGATGGTATTTGTTAAGCGCTTACTGTGTGCCCAAGCATTGTTCTAAGTGCTGAGGTAGATACGAGGTAATCAGGTTGTCCCACGTGGGGCTCACAGTCTTCATCCCCATTTTCCAGAGGTCACTGAGGCCCAGAGAAGTGAAGTGGCTTGCCCAAGGTCGCACAGCAGACAAGTGCCGGGAGCTGATATTAGAACTCGGGTCATCTGACTCCCAAGCCCGGGCTCGCTCTTTCTTTCTTTCTTTCTTTCTTTCTTTCTTTCTTTCTTTCTTTCTTTCTTTCTTTCTTTCTTTCTTTCTTTCTTTCTTTCTTTCTTTCTTTCTTTCTTTCTTTCTTTCTTTCTTTCTTTCTTTCTTTCTTTCTTTCTTTCTTTCTTTCTCTTTCTCTCTTTCTCTCTTTCTCTCTTTCTCTCTTTCTCTCTTTCTCTCTTTCTCTCTTTCTCTCTTTCTCTCTTTCTCTCTTTCACTCTTTCACTCTTTCTCTCTTTCTCTCTTTCTCTCTCTCTCTCTCTCTCTCTCTCTTTCTCTTTCTCTTTCTCTCTTTCTCTCTCTCTCTCTCTCGCTCTCTCTTTCTCTCTCTCTTTCTCTCTCTCTTTCTCTCTCTCTCTTTCTCTCATTTATTGAGCGCTTACTATGTGCAGAGCACTGTACTAAGCACTTGGAATGTACAAATCGGTAACAGATAAATCGGTTCCACTAAGCCACGCTGCTTCTTGCTTTCACAGATCGGTCGGTGTGGGGGAAGCACAGCGTTTTACTTTTTGGAAGAAGCAGGCTCTGAAGTCTTCCCCTTCCCTCCGTTTTAAGGCTTTCGTTTTCCGGAATCGATTCGACCAGCTGGGATGGCTCTGCATCGGAACCCTGGGCCTGGTTTCAATCCCAGTGATCCCTAAACAATGAACGGTGTGAGCTGGCCTGAAAGTCCAAGTGGACTTTGGCTAACTAGAAGCAGCACGGCATAGTGGATAGAGTAAGGCCTGGGAGTCAGAGGGTCATGGGTTCTAATCCCGCCTCCGCCACTTGGCTGCCATGTGACCTTCTCTGGGCCTCGGTGACCTCGCCTGGAAATTGGGGATGGAGACCGTGAGCCCCATGTGGGATAGGGACTCGATTCGCTCGTATCCGCTCCAGGCTTAGGACGGCGCCTGGCACGTGGTAAGCGCTTAATAAATACCGTAATTATCATTTTATTATTAGAGCTGGAGGTGGAGTTGGGAAGCGGGTGGTCATTTACGTGCTGGTTTGGAGTTTTATCACCCACGCTGCCTCTTCGCTGCCTCTTCGGTGGTGGCGGTGAGGGAGAGAAGTTCACACATTCAGCTCCTTCCTGACTTTCGACTAGCCAGACATCAGGTGACACGAGAATCCGTGGAGCGGCTCGTAATGAGAACAAATTGATATAAACACGTAAATCCTGGAATCCCTCTAAGAGCCCAGAGTTGTGGACTTCAGGCACGGCTGACAGTTGGACAGAATTCAGTCTTTAGATCATGCCCAGATTCATCTCCCCCCCACCCCTTTACTGTTGAATTTCATTCTGTTGACAGTTCCCGCTGTGAACACGTCCACTGTTCACTCCGCTTTTCTTCAAGTCAACACTTTCTAGAAGACAACCGGTCGAGAGAATAATTTGCCACATCTGGAAAACTTATGCTTGTCAATGTACAGATGTGCTGTGTATACTGCAGTGTGGGTTTTCCTAAGCCGTGCGGTGGGAGGCAGGGAGGGTCGGATTTGTGTGCTCTGTGTGTGTGTGTGTCTAAATTTTGCTAAAATGTTGGAGGTGGTAGTTTTACGCTGCTTATTTCTTATACTTGGGCCAGGCTTTTTCATACAACCTTGCTTTGGCAGTTTGCTTTAGCCTCTGTCTTGATACATTCCACTATTTCCAAAGAACTAAAAAAGTTAATCACAAACTACGCTTTTCCAGGCACTTGCAAATCTAAATCTCCCAGAATGATTGCCCACAAAAGGTTATTTCCTAACGGGTCTAATCTGTAAAACAGTAAGGACGATAAAGACCTCTTCTGGATACGATAACATTTTAAATTAACCTCTCTGTTTTCAAATAGTGTTGTGAGAGTTCAGGCCTTGGGCTGTGTGTGAGTTTCAGAGGGAACTGTGATCCCATACTGAATTGAATGTTACATTGTATTTTATCTTTTAAGAACCACTTGGAAAGTTAGCACGGTGATATGGATTTTTCAGGATTCAAATAGGTGACCAGGTGGCAGAAATATGATATTTGGCAGAAATATGATATTCCAATATTAGAGCATTTCAGTCATTTGTGAGAATGATACTTAGGTTTATTTTATCTTTCAAAAATCATACAAGTGGTCACATTTCAAATCACTAGAATCCAACTGCAAACCTAAACTTTCAGGCATTTATTGTTTATGCCCTAGCCTGTGGTAAGAATTAAAACCAATTAAGTCTCCAGTGCACTTCCCAGCTTTACTTTTTTTCAAGTGAGATATATATATCTCTGTGTGTGTGTGTATTTATATAAGTACATATAATTAAAACATTCAATCATACCTGAGAAAACCATCATTTAATAGAGTGCTTAAGTTCATAAAGCAGTTACTTTTTAGCGTAAAGATTTGAACTTTTGGATGAATTTTTGAGTGATTTCTGAATATCCAAACTGTTGACAGAGATTGTCAAAGACAATGTTGAAGTTGTTTTCCCCATGGAAACTAAAGGGGAGTGGAGATCTGTATGAGCAATTTGATCAGTTCTAGGAATCGACGGTAGTAACAAAGTTCACAGAGAAGTGCTCGCTTACATTTTTTTTTCTTTAACCCCAGCTGCTTGGTTAATCCAAACCCGATATCGGTTCAATCCGTTTTACTATTCCGTAGAGGAAGGGTACTAACATGTGGAAACTAGCCACTTAGTCTTTTGAAATAATTTAATAATTTTAAAATAAAGAAAACAGAGGTATTTGGTGCTTGTGTTATAAGGACAGTACAATTCTATTATGTGAAAAATATTAATATTTTGTTCTCTCCATCTGGTGATCCAAAATTCCTTAAGCATTAAAAAGTCGTCTTAACTACTGATTGAAATTGAGCTTTTCGTGTAGAAGTGCAATTGTCATTATCTTTAGACAGAGCCTGTTTAGCAGCCTTAATTCTTACGTATTTCATTCTTGTCATCCAAGTTTACGTAGCGACGTATATTGTTATTTGTGTATTTATGGAGTCCCTAATTTATTCAGCTATTTCATCCTGAAGCAGTTGAATGCATCTTCTTCCTTCAACTCCCATTATTTCATATTTATAGGGAGTTTACTATGGGCAGAGGGCAAGGCTCTTGGGGGAATGCAGAATAAAGCAAGTAGACATGACCCTGCTCGCGAGAAGTTTAAAACCTAGCCAGGGAGATAGTAAAATTCAAAACTTAGGGCTAGGTCTATGAGCTACCTGGTGGAGAAGACTCGGGGTACAGTCCATAGACCGTAAGCTTCTTCGGGGCAGGGATCGCACCGACCAACTCTTGTTAGAGAAGCAGCGTGGCTCAGTGGAAAGAGTCTGGGCTTGGGAGTCAGAGGTCATGGGTTCGAGTCCTGGATCTGCCACTTGTCAGCTGTGTGACTGTGGGCAAGTCACTTCACTTCCCTGGGCCTCAGTTACCTCATCTGTAAAAAATGGGGATAAAACTGTGAGTCCCAGGTGGAAGAACCTGATCACCCTGTATCTACCCCAGCGCTTAGACCAGTGCTTTGCACATAGTAAACGCTTAACAAATACCAACATTATTATTGTTATAGTTGTTGTTAAGCACTGGGGCTGATACAAGTTAATGAGGTTGGACACGGTCCCTGTCCCACAAGGGTCTCACACTCTTAATCCCCATTTTATAGAAGAGATAACTGAGGCCCTGAGAAGTGAAGTGACTTGCCCAGTTTCACCCAGCAAACATTTGGCAGAACCCAGGTCCCAACCCCGAGGTTTATCCACTAAGCTACTCTTAAAGCTACTAAAAGGTGGGTGGGGAGTGTAGTGGTTTATCCATTGGGAAGGTATTCAGGTTAGAATGGTGGGGGCGGGGGGAGATGCAGGATGTGAGCAGGAGACTACAGGTGAAAGAGATAAGAATGACAAACAGTGAGTTTGGAAATCATTTTGTCTCTTTCCCCCATTAAATTGTAAACCCTCCGGGGTCTGGAAATATTCCGCACTTCCTGCTTCTCCACTATTATAGCACTAATGAATTTCTATGCTCCTTTGCACTCAGATCTGTGTATTCTAGTGCTTAGTTCAGTGCTTTTCCCACAGAAAGTGCTCAATAAATAAATACCATGGATTGATGGATTCAATTATGTATTTTGACCACTTGAATTGTAAACATGTTTATTTTTGTCTCCTCTGCTAGAGTCTAAGATTTTTCCGGGCAAGGGGAGTGTCACTTCTTTATTCTCTACTTCCCGAAGACCTAGTATAGTGCCCCACACCAAATAGGCTCTCAGTAAGTGCTACTTCTATACTAGTCAGTTATATTTATCGAGGCCTTCCCAGACTGAGCTTCCCCTTTTCCCTCTGCTCCCTCTGCTCCCTCTCTGCTCCCCCTTCACCTCCTCTCAGCTGAGCCCCCTTCCCCCCTTTCCCTCTGCTCCTCCCCCTCTCCCTTCCCCTCCCCTCAACAATGTGCTCATTTGTATATATTTTTATTACCCTATTTATTTTATTGAGGTGTCCATCCCCTTGATTCTATCTATTGTGATTAAGTTGTCTTGCTTTTGTCCGTTTGTCTCCCCCAGTAAGACTGTAAGCCCGACAATGGGCAGGGATTGTTTCTATCCGTTGCCAAATTGTACATTTCAAGCGCTTAGTACAGTGCTCTGTACATAGTAAGCCCTCAATAAATACTATTGAGTGAATGAATGAATTTATTGAGTACTTTGTGCAGAGCACTGTACTGAACGTTTAGAAGAGCACAGTATAACAATGAACGGAACATTCCCTGCCCGCAACCAGCTTACAGTCTCTACTACTACCAGGCTCTCAAGCAATTATTATTACAGGGTTTTACACTCAGTTGATGCTCAAAAAATATCACTTGATGACTAATCCCGGCTCTGCCAATTGCTTGCTGTGTGACCATGGGCAGGTCACTTACCTTTTCTGTGCCTCAGTTCTCCTTTTCTCCCTCCTAGTTAAACTGTGAGCACCATACGGGACAATGACTGTGTCCAATCTAATTGACTTGTGTCTACCCCAGTGCTTAGAATGGTGTTTGGCATGTAGTATGGCCTAGTAGATAGAACATGGGCCTGGTGGTCAGACGGTCATGGGTTCTAATCCTGTCTCTCCCATTTGCCTGCTGTGTGACCTTGGGCAAATCGCTTCACTTTTCTGTGCCTCAGTGACCTCATCTGTAAAATGGGGATTGAGACTGTGAGTCCCATATGGGACAGGGACTGAGTCCAACCTGATTTGCTTGTATCTACCACAGTGCTTAGTACAGTGACCGGCCCATAGTAAGCGCTTAACAAATACCATAAAAGAAACGAAAAGTTATAAATTATTAGATTATTATTATTGTTAGATGGTTAGAACCTAGGTCTTCTAACTCCCTAGCCCATGTTCTTTCCATTAGGTCACACTGCTTCTCAAACTCCCAATAGTTGGTAATTGACAATTAGTGGTTCGTGAACCATTTCAGTATTAGCTCCAAGATTCAGTATTCTGTAGTAGAGTTACTGAAGAGTTGGTTTGAAGATGACATGGCTGCAAAGATACTTCAAGCTTGTGCCTTGCTGGGAATGATGATGATGATGGTACTAGTTAAGCACTTACTGTGCACCGAGCACTGTTCTAAGCACTGGGGTAGATACAAGGTAATCAGGTTGTCCCATGTGGAGCACACAGTCTTAACCCCCATTTTCCAGATGAGGTAACTGAGGCACAGAGAAGTTAAATGACTTACCCAAAGTCACACAGCTGACACGTGGCAGAGTTGGGATTAGAGCACACGACCTTTGACTCCCAAGCCCGGACTTTTCCCACTAAGCCACGCTGTACCATTCCTTTCTTGACCATTGGCATCTGAGTATTGCCCACCCAAAAGGCAAGGGACCGATGATAACGATTGCAGTATTTCTTAAAGCACTTACTATGTGCCACGCATCATATTGAGCCCTGGGTTCAGTACAAGATAATCAGATCATACACAGTCCCTGCCCGATATGGGGCTCACAGTTGAAGTAGAAAGAAGGATAGGCATTGAATTGCCATTTTATAGATGAGGAAACTGAAGCATAGAGAAGCAAAGTGTCTCGTCCAAGGTCATACGACAGGCGAGTGGCGAAGAAGGGATTAGAACTCATACCCGCGGAACCCCAGGTCCGTGCACTCTCTACTAGGCTATGCTGCTTCTCAGTTACTGAAAAAATACATTATTTAACTTGTGAAAATCTCAAGTTTTTTCCACAAGTGAACCTCCGTGGGCCTTCAGAGATCATGCTGGTTAAACAGTAGTTTGTCATATAACTAACCAAGACAGATACTCTTTTAATTATAATTTAGCTTTGCCATGCTCTCTTACCCCTGGTTTTATGAAAGAGTTCAGGGGAAACTAGTGGTTTTTTCGAACACAGTAAATTCATCTGGAAATGATAGTGGGGAGAGTCGTCAAGTTTCCAGTGCTGGTGGCTATTCTACAGGCATACCTGTCGCCAATGTTAATCATCAGTGGTATTTATTGAGCGCTTATAGTGGGCAGAAGACTGTATTAAGCGCTTGGGAGAGAACAATTTAACAGATCTGGCAGACAGGGTCCCTGCCCACATTGAGTTCACGGTCTAAAGAAATCATTCTCATATCACTGATCTCATGCAATAACTCTAGGAATATTCATTTATATTGTATGAGGATCCCGAGAAATTGTTATTGCAGGATGTAACTTGAATTTCAAAGCCCTTTTCGACATTTTCCTATAAATTGCAGTACACAGGGTGAGGATAATAATAATAATGTTGGTATTTGTTAAGCGCTTACTATGTGCCGAGCACTGTTCTAAGCGCTGGGGTAGACACAGGGGAATCAGGTTGTCCCACGTGGGGCTCACAGTCTTAATCCCCATTTTACAGATGAGGGAACTGAGGCACCGAGAAGTTAAGTGACTTGCCCAAAGTCCCACAGCTGACAAGTGGCCGAGCCGGGATTTGAACCCATGACCTCTGACTCCAAAGCCCGTGCTCTTTCCACTGAGCCACGCTGCTTCTCTGTGAGGACACGGAGGTGGAAGTGTAACTAAATATAGCTGCCCTCTGAGGCTTGAAGAGAGACTTTAATCCATGTCCGGGCCTGGTAAAACAATTTGTGAAGGGAGTCAGCAGAACACATCGCTTTCTCTTCAAGTGCTGTCGAATCATTCCCGATCCACAGCACTGGTGCTGACCTGCTCACTGGGCCTCATTCTCGCCTGTCCCACCATCGACCCCTGGCCCACGTCCTACCTCTGGCCTGGAATGCCCTCCCTCCTCACATCCGCCAAACTATCTCTCTTCCCCCCTTTAAAACCCTACTGAGAGCTCACCTCCTCCAGGAGGCCTTCCCAGACTGAGTCCCCCTTTTCCTCTGCTCCTCCTCTCCCTGCTCTACCACCTTCCCCTCCCACAGCACTTGTGTATATTTGTACATATTTATTGCTCTATTTTATTAATGATGTGCATATAGATCTATAATTCTATTTATTTCTACTGATCCTACTGATGCCTATTTACTCATTTTGATGTTGTCTCCCCCCCTTCTAGATTGTAAGCCCGTTATTGGGTAGGGATTGTCGTTATTTGTTGCTGGATTGTATTTTCATTCATTCATTCAATTGTATTTACTGAGCTCGTACTGTGTGCAGATATTTTTCTCTTCAGGCCTTGGACACCTGAGACCGAACATTAGGAGAGTGTTTGCATGAAGCCATTTTCTCCTTTTTTCACTTCAAATGTCCTCCATTAAAAGGCCTCCAAGTGCTTAGTACAGTGCTTTGCATGCAGTAAGCGCTCAATAAATATGATTGAATGAATGAATGACTCCGTGGACAAACCTTCTCCAGAACGTCCCATCTTCTGCCATAAAGTCATTCTGGTATCCAGAGAGGTGTCTTGATAATCGTAATAATAATTAGGTATTTGTTAAGCACTTACTATGTGCTTGCTAAGCCCTAGGGTGGTGACAAGCAAATCAGTTTGAAGCAGTCCCTGTCCCATAAGGGGCTCACAGTCTTAATCCCCATTTTACAGATGAGGTAAATGAGGCACAGAGAAATAAAGTGACTTGCCCCAGGTCACACACCATACATGTAGCAGAGCAGGGAATAGAACCCGTGACCTTCCGACTCCTAGGCCCGTGCTGTATCCACAGTGCCGTGCTGCTTCTCGTGGTAGAGATATGAAAAAGGTTTACCATTGCCTTCTTCCACGCAATAAACAACTTGAATTTCGGCTGTTGTCTTCCTTCGACGTTTCTATCACTCGATCATCCTCCTGATTCTTTGCCGTGCTGCTGCTGCCCAGCACAGGTCAATCGACTTTGGGCTTTGGCTTATTTCACTTATTCAATCGTAGTTATTGAGCGCTTACTATGTTCAGAGCGCTGTACTAAGGGCTCGGAATGTACAATTCGGCAACAGATAGAGACAATCCCTGCCCAATAACGGACTCACAGTCTAAATGGGGGAGACAGACAAAACAAAACAAAGCAAGTAGTCTGGCATAAATATCATCAAGATCATCAAGGCTTAGACCTTTCCATTGTGGGTAACCTTATATGGCATAGCTCTAAGCTTCATCTGCATCTCCAACTCTCCCGCACAATGCGCTGTTGATTTGGAGGAGAGGAAAACATCCTGCTCCCATCTTATTTCTACTGCGTTGTTGCATTGGACCCTGCCCTGGTCCGCATTCGGTTTCGTTGTCGATATTTTCTGGCTAATTCACGGACTTTGTGGTGCCTGTAATAGTAATGATCGTAGTAGCCGTTTCAAGCAGAGGAGCAGTGTGGTCTAGTAGATAGAAGTCGGGCCTGGGAGTCAGAGGGATCTGGGTTCTAATTTCCGCTCTGCCATGTGTCTGCTGTGTGACCTTGGCCAAGTCACTTCACTTCTGCAGACCTCAGTTCCCTCATCTGGAAAGTGGGGATTAAGATTGTGAGCCCCATGGGGGACAGGAACTGTGTCCAACGCGATTTGCTTCTATACGCTCAAGAGCTAAGAACAGTGCTTGGCACAAAGTAAGTGCTTAACAAATGCCGACAATCATTGTTATTACAACCTGACCATGTAGTATGGCATAATGTACAGAGCGCTAGGAAAGTACAGAACAAAGATGTGTCTAGTTTCCTGCCCACGAAGAGCTTTTACTCCACAGAGGATGCAGTTCAATCAGTCCATCAGTAGTATTCATCCAGGACAGAACTTTGAAATCTGCACTCAGAAAAGTAGAGTAGAGTTAGTAGATATCTTGATCCCTACCCTTAACGATCCCTCTCAGGGTGGCACCTGGAGAGTTTCCAGTCCTCTGCCAGTCTTAGCTATGGGAGGGAGAGCCAAGCAGAGGCCTGTCCATTCCATTCCTTGCTTGGCCAGTGGCTAGCGAGTGGCAGGCCATCGGCTACAAGGCAAAACAAACTCATGCCGGGCAGCAGTGGCACGGGAGAGAGTCGAGGGTGGAATCTTGAGTTTACAGCCTGGAAAGAGGCGACGGTAAACCACTTCCAGATTTTCACCAAAAAAGCTCTCTGGATCCACTACCAGAACGATTACAGATGGAGGTGGGGCCTTCTGGGAGAGATGTGTCTATGGCGTCGCTATGGGTCGGAGACGACTCGACGGCATTAATAATAATAATAATAATAATAATGTTGGTATTTGTTAAGCGCTTACTATGTATTAAAACCTCCAGAGGTTGTCTATCGACCTCTGCACAAAAGAAAAACTTCTCACTCTAGGCTTCAAGGCTCTCCATCACCTTGCCCCTTCCTACCTCTCCTCCCTTCTCTCTTTCCACTGCCCACCCTGCACGCTCCGCTCCTCCGCCGCCCACCTCCTCCCCATCCCCCATTCTCGCCTGGTACGAGTGCCTGTACCAGTAAGGTAGCCGTTTGGGTGGAGAGGAAAGGGTGGATCTTGGCTATATTATAAAGGTGAGACCGGCAGGTGTTGGTGACGGATCGGATGTGCGGGGTGAACGAGAGAGCCAAGTCAACGATGACACTGAGGTTGCAGGCTTGAGAGACGGGAAGGATGGTCGTACCATCCACGGTGATAGGGAAGTCAGGGAGAGGACCGGGCTTGGGAGGGAAGATGAGGAGCTCAGTTTTGGCCATGTTGAGTTTTAGATGGCGGGCAGACATCCAGGTGGAGACGTCCTGGAGGCAGGAGGAGATGCGAGCCTGAAGGGAGGGGGAGAGGACAGGGGTGGAGATGTAGATCTGTGTGTCATCTGCATAGAGATGATAATGGAAGCCGTGAGAGCGGATGAGTTCGCAGAGGGAGTGAGTGTAGATGGAGAACAGAATAGGGCCGAGACTGACCCTTGAGGAACCCCAACAGTTAGAGGATGGGAGGGGGAGGAGGAGCCCACGAAGGAGACGGAGAATGAACGGCCAGAGAGATAAGAGGAGAACCGGGAGAGCATGGAGTCCGTGAACCCAAGGTGAGATAGAGTGTGGAGGAGAAGGGGATGGTCAACAGCGTCCAAGGCAGCTGAGGCGTCAAGGAGGATTAGGATAGAGTAGGAGCCATTGGATTTGGCAAGAAGGAGGTCGTGGGTGACTTTGAGACAGTAGTCTCGGTAGAGTGGAGGGGACGGAAGCCAGATTGGAGGGGGTCCAGGAGAGAATGGGAGTTAAGGAATTCTAGGCGGTGAGTGTAGACGACTCATTCTAGGAGCACTTACCGTGTGCAGAGCACTGTACTAAGCATTTGGGAAAGTACAGTACATTCATTCATTCAGTCGTATTTATTGAGTGCTTACTGTGCGCAGAGCACTGTACTAAGTGCTTGGAAAGTACAATTCGTCAACAGATAGAGACAATCCCTACCCAACAACGGGCTCATAGCAGTGTCAGTAGACACATTCCTTGCCCACAGCGAGCTTACCATCTAGATTGAGCTATCGTATTTATTGAGCACTTACTGTGTGCATAGCAGCGTACTAAGCGCTTGGGAGAGGACGCTTTAACAAAGTGGGCGACATATTCCTTGCCCACAACAAGCTTCTAGTCTAGTTTAATCAATCCTACTGAGCGCTTATTGCATGCAGAGCATTGTCCTAAGCTCTTGGGAAAACAGAGTTGGCCGACACGATACTTGCACAACGAGCTAAAAACCTAGCTCAATCAATCCTATTTATTGAGCACTAACTGTGTGCAGAGCACTGTACTAAGCACATGGGAGAGTACGGTATAACAGAGTTGGTCGACACGTTCCTTGCCCACAACGAACTTAAACTCTAGCTCAATCAATCCTATTTATTGAGCACTAACTGTGTGCAGAGAACTGTACTGAGCACATGGGAGAGTACGGAATGACAGAGTTGGTCGACACGTTCCTTGCTCACAGCGAGCTTCCAGGGATGCTCGTGGCAAAGGCCAGTTCTCACATCGCATTTGGAAGTTGAGGACGCCGGGGCCTCAAAAAGCCTCCACAAGTGTCGCCAAACCCCGCTGGCCGGACTCCTGAAGGAAGCGGGTGGTGGCTTTTCCTGATTTGAGTTTCCTGCCTCTTCTGTTAGTCTTGCCTCACTGAGCCAGAAATTCTGTCTGCCAACTCTATTGTATCGTAGTCTCCCAAGTCAATCATGTTTTTTGAGTGCTTACCTTAATAATAATAATGGTGGTATTGTTAAGTGCTATGTGCCAAGCACTGATCTAAGCCCTGGGGTAATAATAATAATAATGTTGGTATTTGTTGAGTGCTTACTATGTGCAGAGCACTGTTCTAAGCGCTGGGGTAGATACAGGGTAATCAGGTTGTCCCACGTGAGGCTCACAGTCTTAATCCCCATTTTACACATGAGGGAACTGAGGCACAGAGAAGTTAAGTGACTTGCCACCAGTCACACCGCTGACAAGTGGCAGAGTGGGGATAGATGCAAGATAATCAGGTTGTCCCATGTGGGGCTCACAGTCTTAATCCCCATTTTACAGACGAAGTAACTGAGGCACTCCCTCTCAGGGTGGCATCTGGAGAGTTTCCAGTCCTCTACCAGTCTCGATTATGGGAGGGAAAGTGAAGCAGAGGCCTGTCCATTCCATTCCTAGCTCGGGCAGTGGCTAGCGAGCGGCAGGCCATCGCTACAAGTCAAAACTCCCCCGTCCTGGGCAGCAGCGGCACGGGAGAGAATCGAGGGCGGAGACTCGAGTTTACTTTGAGGAAGAAGGCAACGGTAAAACACTGCCGGATTTTGACTAAGAAAATTCCACGGATCCACTACCAGAAGGATCGCAGAGAGCGGGGCGTTCCGGGAGAGAGATATCCGTGGTGTCAATATGGGTCGGAAACCACTCGATGGCGTAAGGCAAGACAACTGAGGCACAGAGAAGTCAAGTGACTTGCTCAGAGTCACACAGCGGATAAGTGGCGGAGCCGGGATTAGAACCCATGACCTCTTGCTCTTTCCCCAAAGCCAGGCTGCTTCACCGTGTGCGGAGCACTGTACTAAACACTTGGGAGAGTACCGTACAATGATAAACACATTCCTGCCTGAAACAAGCGTACAGTCTGGAGGGGGAGACAGACATTCATAGAAATAAATGCCTTGGAACAGTGCTCTGCACACAGTAAGTGCTCAGTAAATGCCATTGATTTTTGAATTATGAAAACATTTAACTCTGAGTCACTGATAAAGATTTTTGGTTATTATTGTTATTATGGAGTTTAAGTGCTTTTGGTGTTCTAGATGCCTGGGGGTGTTCCAAGTTAATCAAGTTGGACACAGTCCCTGTTCCACTTGGATTTTGCCATCTAAGTTGTTTGTGAATAGAATATTATTATTATGATTTTTAATAATAGTAGTAATGATAATAATCATGGCCTAGTGGCAAGAGCATGGGCTTGGGAGTCAGGGGTCGTGGGTTCTAATACCTGTTTTGCCACTTGTCTGCTGTGTGACCTGGGCAAGTCACTGAACTTCTCTGTGCCTCAGTTCCTCATCTGTAATTTGGGATTGAGCCCCACGTGAGGCAATTTGATTTCCTTGTATTTACCCTAGTGCTTAGAACAGTGCTTGACACATAGTAAGCGCTTATCAAATACCATCATCATCATTATTATTAATAATGGCATTTGTTAAGCATTTACTATGTGTCAGGGACTGTATTAAGGGCTGGGGTGGATAGAAGCATATCAGGTTGGACATAGTCCCTGTTCCACGGGGGGCACTCAGTTTCAATCCTCATTTTCCAGCCAAAGCAACTTACCCAAGGTCCCACAGCAGACAAGTGGCGGATCAGGATTAGAACTCATGACCGTCTGACTCCCAGACCCGGACTCCACCCGCTACACCAAGTTGAAAGCTCCGTGTCTTTTTATTTCTATGGAATCCTTCCAACACCTAGTACAGTAGCTCCTCAGTCAGTAGTCACAGTGCCCCACATAGCTGTAATGTATTTATTTATCCTGTTTGTCTTCTAGACAGCAAGCTTGTTGTGGGCAGGGAATATGTCTACCAACCCTGTTCCACTGTACTCTCCCAAGGGCTTAGTATGGTGCTCTGCACATAGTAAGCCCTCAGTAGGTACAAATAATTGATACTCTGAATGTCCCGGGAGTCAGAAGGACCTGACTTGGCCACTTGTTTGCCACACGACCTTGACTTCTCTGTGTCTCAGTTATCTCATCGGTAAATTGGGGATTTAGTAGAGTGCCTGGCACATAGAGAACAGCATTGCCTATTGGATAGAGCACGGGCTTAGGAATCAGAAGGTCGTGGGTTCCAATCTCGGCTCTGCCACTTGTCTGGTGTGTGACCTTGGACAAGTCACTTCACTTCTCTGTGCCTCAGTGCTCTTTGCTGCTTCTCTATCAAATGGGAGTTAAATAATAGTAATAATTATGGTATTTATTAAGTGCTTACTCTCTGCCAGGCACTGTACTAAGCACTGGGGAGATACAAGCAAAGCGGGTTGGACAAAATCCCTGCCCCATGTGGGGCTCACAATCTCAGTCCTCATTTTACAGGTGAGGTAACTGAGACACATAGAAGAAAAATGACTTTCCCAAGGTCACACGGCAGACAAGTCGGTGGAGCCGGGATGGATATCTCAGGCCATCAGTCCCGCCTTGGAGATGGGTAAGGAGACGGAGGCAGAGGGCCATCCCCGAGGCGACGGAGCCTGGGACCCGCGAGGAGGCCCAGACGGTGGAGCGGAGTGGGTGGGTCTGGGACGTATTGCCGAAGAAAAGCTTGGAGTCTGAAAATGTGGCTTAGTGGATAGAGCACGGGTCTGGGAATCAGAAGGACCTGGCTCCTAATCCCAGCTCTAGCACTTACCCATTGTGTGACCTTGGGCAAGTTACTTCACTTCTCTGGGCCTCAGTTCCCTCATCTGTAAAATGAGAATTAAGATGGTGAGTCCCATGTGGGACAGGGACTGTGTCCAACCTGATTAGCTTGTATCTACCCCAGTTCAGTGCTTGGCACATAGTAAGCGCTTAGCAAATACAATTGAAGAAAAAAAGTGAAAGAGAGGAATCAAAAATGGCACTGTGCCTGTTTGCGGGTTATGAATTATTCAATTGATTTGATTCAGAGAAGCAGTGTGGCTCAGTGGAAAGAGCCCGGCCTTGGGAGCCAGAGGTCTTGGGTTCTAATCCCGGCTCTGCCACTTGTCAGCTGTGTGACTTTGGGCAAGTCACTTCACTTCTCTGTGCCTCAGTTCCTTCATCTGTAAAATGGGGATTATGACTACGAGCCCCTCATGGGACAACCTGATCACCTTGTACCTACCCTAGTGCTTAGAACAGTGCTTGGCACATAGTAAGCGCTGAACAAGTGCCATTATTATTATTATTATTCACTGACCTCTAGTGGATCTCTTCTACCTATTGGATATTTGGCAATCTTAATTAATCAGTCAGTAGTCAATAGGGGAGTAGTGTGGCCTAGTGGAAAGAACCCAGGCCTTAGAGTCAGTGATCTTAAATTCTATTTCCGGCTCTGCCACTTGCCACCTGGGACACCTTGGGTAAATCACTCCTCGGTGCCTTGGTTTCCTCACATGTTAAATGGGGATTAAATACCTGTTCTCCCTCCAATTCAGACTGTGAGTCTGAGGAGCGATGGGAATGTGTCTGACCTAATTATCTCGTATCAATCCCTGCTCTTTGTAATAATGATAATAATAATAATTACGGTATTTCTTAAGTGCTTACTATGTACCAGACACTGTACTAAGCGCTGGGGTGGATACAAGTAAATCAGGTTGGACAGAGTCCCTGTCCCGTCCCACATGGGGCTCACAGTCTTCTTCCCCATTTTACAGATGAGGTAACTGAGGCACAGGGAAGTGAAGTGACTTGCCCAAAGTCATACAGCAGACAAGTGGCGAGCCAGAGGTAGAACCCATAACCTTCTAACTCCCAAGCCATGCTGCTTCCCGTGCTTGGGAGAGTAAAGTGTAACAGAGGTGGTGTTTACGTTCCCTGTCCACAGCAAGCTAGAGGGGGACAGGGGCATTAAAATGCTTAACACATCATTAAGAGGAAAGGAAAAATAGAGAGGCCTACCCCCACCCTCAGGAAGCTTAAAGTCTAGTAGGAAAGACACCTCTATTTCTATTCTCCTACAGCTTTCACACCAACCCTTTCATGCCACCTATGCACATAAGAGAAGCAGCGTGGCTCAGTGGAAAGAGCCCGGGCTTGGGAGTCAGAGGTCATGAGTTGGAATCCCGGCTCTGCCACTTGTCAGCTGTGTCTTTGGGCAAGTCGCTTAACTTCTCTGTGTGTCAGTTACCTCATCTGTAAAATGGGGATTAACTGTGAGCCTCATGTGGGACAACCCGATTACCCTGTATCTCCCCCAGCGCTTAGTACAGTGCTCTGCACATAGTAAGCGCTTAACAAATACCGACATTATTATTATTATTACTTAACAATTACCACAATTATCATTACGATTATTAAGTAATTGTTGAACATTTATTGTACGCCGAGGACTGTTCTAAGCACTTGGGAGATGAGTTGGAAGAAAAGATCCCAGTCCTTGAGGCGCTAAGGTGGGGGAAAATAAATAAATTACAGGTAAGGGGAGGAATAGTGTATGTAAGATACATACTTAAGTGCTAAAGGTGATATGGTCTCTTGATGATGATGGTCGTATTTATTAAGCACTTACTATGTGCTGAGCACTGTTTTAAGCGTTGGGGTAGATGCAAAGTCATCAGATTGTCCCATGTGGGGCTCACAGTCTTAATCTTCTTTTTACGTATGAAGGAACTGAGGCACAGAGAAGTGAAGTGACTTGCCCAAAGTCAAACAGCTGACAAGTGGCAGAGCCGGGATTAGAACCCCCAACCTCTGACTCCCAAGCCTGGGCTCTTTCCACTGAGCCACGCTGCTTCTCTTATGTGCATAGGTGGCATGGAAGGGTTGGAGTGAAAGCTGTGGGAGAATAGAAATTAATAGAGGTGTCTCTCCTATTAGGCTTTAAGCTTCCTGAGGGTGGGAGTAGGCCTCTCTTTTTTACCTTTTCTCTTAATGATATGCGTTAAGCATTTACTACATGCTGGGCACTGTATTAAGTGCTGGGGTAAATACATGCTAATCAAGTTGGATGCAGTCCGTGTCCCTCAAGAGGCTCACAGTCTTCATCCCATTTTCTAGATAGAGTAACTGAGTCAGCGAGAAGTGAAGTGAGTTGCTCAAGGTCACACAGCGAATAATTGGCTGGAATTAGAACCCGGGTCCTCTGACTCCCAGGCCCAGGCTTGATTGATTGATTCATTCAATCGTATTTATTGAGCACTTACTGTGTGCAGAGCACTTTACTAAGTGCTTGAAGTGTACAATGATGCTAGGCCATGCTGTATCCCCCCTAGCATGGCCTAGTATCCCCCCAGAATGGCATCTGCTAAGTGTTTACTTTGTGCCAGCCACTGAACTTAGCACTGGAGTTTGGTCTTGTCTTATGCGCTCTCACGGCTTTGACTACCATCTCTACGCAGATGACACGCAGATCTACATCTCTGCCCCTGTCCTCTCCCCCTCCCTTCGGGCTCGCATCTCCTCCCGCCTCCGGGACGTCTCCACCTGGATGTCGGCCCGCCACCTAAAACTCAACGTGAGCGAGACTGAGCTCCTCATCTTCCCTCCCAAACCCGGTCCTCTCCCAGACTTCTCTATCACCGTCGATGGCACGACCGTCCTTCCCGTCTCTCGGGCCCGCGATCTCGGTGTCATCCTTGACTCGTCTCTCTCGTTCACCCACGCATCCTATCCGTTACCGAGACCTGCCGGTTTCACCTCTACGATATCGCCAAGATCTGCCCTTTCCTCTCCACCCAAACGGCTACCTTACTGTTACGGGCTCTCGTTATATCCCGGCTAGACTACTGTGTCGGCCTTCTCTCTGACCTCCCTTCCTCCTCTCTCGCCCCGCTCCGGTCTATTCTTCACTCCGCTGCCCGTCTCATCTTCCCGCAGAAACGATCTGGGCATGTCACTCCCCTTCTTAAACAACTCCAGTGGTTGCCTATCGACCTCCGCTCCAAACAAAAACTCCTCACTCTAGGCTTCGAGGCTCTCCATCACCTTGCCCCTTCCTACCTCTCCTCCCTTCTCTCTTTCCACCACCCACCCCACACGCTGCGCTCCTCCGCCGCCCACCTCCTCACCGTCCCTCGGTCTCGCCCATCCCGCCGTCGACCCCCGGGTCACATCCTCCCGCGGTCCCGGAACGCCCTCCCTCCTCACCTCCGCCGAACTGATTCTCTTTCCCTCTTCGAAACCCTACTTAAAACTCACCTCCTCCGAGAGGCCTTCCCAGACTGAGCTCCTCTTCCCCCTCTACTCCCTCTGCCATCCCCCCTTTACCTCTCCGCAGCTTAACCCTCTTTTTCCCCTTTTCCCTCTGCTCCTCCACCTCTCCCTTCCCATCCCCTCAGCACCGTACTCGTCCGCTCAACTGTATATATTTTCGTTACCCTATTAATTTTGTTAATGAATTGTACATCGCCTTGATTCTATTTAGTTGCCATCGGTTTTTACGAGATGTTCTTCCCCTCGACTCTATCGCCATCGTTCTCGTCTGTCCGTCTCCCTCGATTAGACCGTAAGCCCGTCAAACGGCAGGGACTGTCTCTATCTGTTGCCGACTTGTTCATCCCAAGCGCTTAGTACAGTGCTCTGCACATAGTAAGCGCTCAATAAATACTATTGAATGAATGAATTATGCTGTTGGGTCATCTCTGACCCATAGCGACACCAAGGACACATCTCTCCTAGGTCGCCCCACCTCCACCTGCAGTCGTTCCGGTAGTGGATCCAGAGAGTTTTCTTGGTAAAAATCCGAAAGCAGTTTACCACTGCTTTCTTGGTTAAAATAGAGAAGTGGTTGACCATTGCCTTTTTCTGCACAGTAAATTTGAGTCTCTGCCCTCAATTCTCTCCCGTGCTGCTGCTGCCCAGCCCAGGTGAGTTTTGACTTGTAGGAGATGGCCTGCCGCTCGCTAGCCACTGGCCAAGCTAGGAATGGAATGGATAGATGTCTGCCTGACTGAGAAGCAGCGTGGCTCAGTGGAAAGAGCACGGGCTTTGGAGTCAGGGCTCATGAGTTCGAATCCCACCTCTGCCACTTGTTGGCTGTGTGACTGTGGGCAAGTCACTTAACTTCTCTGTGCCTCAGTTCCCTCATCTGTAAAATGGGGATTAAGACTGTGAGCCCCCCGTGGGACAACCTGATTCCCCTATGTCTACCCCAGCGCTTAGAACAGTGCTCGGCACATAGTAAGCGCTTAACAAATACCAACATTATTATTATTATTAGCCAAGACTGATAGAGGACTGGAAACTGTCTAGGTGCCATCCTGAAAGGGAGAATGTGCCTACCAACTCTGTTAGATTGTACTCTTCCAAGTGCTTAGTACAGTGTTCTGCACCATAAATGCTCAATAAATGCCACTGATTGGTAATCCCAGCTCCACCACTTACCTGCGGGGCGATTTCACTGAACCTTTCTGGGCCTCAGTTTCCCGATCTTAGAAATGGAGATTTCATATCTGTGCTCACAGTCTTAATCCCCATTTAATAGGTGAGGGAACCGAGGCACAGAGAGGTCGTGACTTGCCCAGGGACACCCAGCGGACACGTGACAGAGCTGGGATTAGAACCCAGGTCCTCTGATCCCAGCCCCATGCTCTTTCCACAAGGTGACGCTGCTTCTCTTTGACTTCTGTCGTGTGGTCTCACCTGCCTAGCCCATGTCTACCCAGTAGGGGTACAATAAGTGGGGTTGATGAAAAACGAGATGGAAATTGTCATGATTACGTGTAAGACCTCAATGCAAGATTCCGGCCGCTTGTCGATCGGTGCAGCTCTCTTGAGATAGAGAAACCTATCTGAAACTCTAGTCTCTCTCTCTCCCTCTCTCTCTCCTCTCGCTTTTACATGTCGATTTACAATAGCCTCATCTGGAAGCCGTATAAAGTGAGAGGCTTTGCCTCGATAACTGGGTTTTGTTGATTTTTCTTGGCTTTTTGAAGAGACATTGTGGAAAATGAATGGCTGAAATTGTGGTGCACTGAAGAGATTCCATCTCTCTCTCTTCTTTCAAAAGCCCAGGTGATTTGGAGGAAAAAACAATATTCCAAAAGGTCTTCTTAGCGTCTTAGAGATTTCAGGAAGCATTTCAGTTTTTCAGGAAGTGAATTTGGAGGCAATCTGTGGCAGATGAAATGTTCAGGAGGCTTATTATTTGTCTTTGGTTCTTCTAAGCATCTTAATGACTGGTAAAGCCTACTCTTCATCCCTCTTGGAGCTAAAAGACTGTAGACATTTTTAACGGAGGGAAGAGTCCCAGGTTTAGTAAACTTGGCTTTAGGGGAATTTAAAGCAGTCAATCAACTCTCCTCCTGCTTCACCTCACTGATTTTCTACTCAAGCCCATCCTGCACACTCAGCTCCTCTACTACCAGCTTGCTCACTGTGCCCTGATCACGTCTATCTCGCCGCCGACCCCTTTCCCACATCCTCCCACTAGCCTGGAATTCCCTCCCCTTCTATCTATGCCAGATCCCCCACTCTCTTCCCCTTCAAAGCATTATTAAGGTCACAGTATTATTATTATTATCGAGTGCCGTCGAGTCGTTTCCGATTCACAGCGACTCTTTGGATGTATTTTCTCCAGAACGTCCTGTCTTCTGCCATGATCCGTAACCTTTCTAACGGTTCCTCCGTTATCGTTGTTATGGTCTCTGTCCATCTAGCTGCTGATCTCAGTATATATCTCTAATTTATTTCTATTAATATCCATCTGCCCCCTCTAGATTGTAAGCTCACTGTGGGCAGCGATTAACGCTTAGTACATCTGGTAGTGGATCCATAGTGTTTCTTTGGTAAAAATCTGGAAGTGGTTTACCGTTGCCTTTTTCCACACGATAAACTTGAGTCTCAACTTGCTCCCATAACCGCTGCTGCCCAGCATTGGTGAAATGGGACCAAGTGCTTAGTACAGTGCTCTGCACTTGGTAAGTGCTCAATAAATATGATCAAATGAATGAATCAATCTCCGCAAAGAGGCCTTCCCTGATTAAGCCCTTTTTTCCCCAGCTCGTTCTCCCTTTTGCATCATCTCTGTGCTTGGTTCTGTGACCTTTGGGCATTTGATATTCACCCCACCCTCAACCCCACAGCGCTTGTGTACGTATTAAACTTAAATATTATGAATTACTTATTCATCTTACTGTCTCTCTCCCCCTCTAGACTATGAACTTATTACAAGCAGCGAATGTGTCTGTTAATTCTGCTGTACTTTCCCAAGGCTTAGTATTCATTCATTCAATTCATTCAATCATATTTATTGAGCACTTACTGTGTGCAGAGCACTGTACTAAGCACTTGGGAAGTACAATTGAACAACAAATAGAGACAATCCCCGCCCACATCGGGCTCACAGTCTAGAAGTGGGGAGACAGACATCAAAACAAGTAAATAGGCATCAGTAGCATCAATATAAATAAATAGAATTAGATATATATATATATATATATACACAACAGGACAAGTAAATCAGGCATTAAAATAAATAAATAGATAAATAATATTTACTGTACTAAGCGCCTGGGAGAGTACAATAAAACAATAACAGTCACATTGCCTGCCCACAACAAGCTTACAATCTAGAGGGTATTTACAAGGATAATCCAGTGTGACCCAGACTGGGAAGTATGAGAGTGGAGGGGGATGGTTTAGTAATAATCATGATAATAATTGTGGGACTTGAGAAACAGCATGGTCCTAGGAATCAAAAGATCATGGGTTCTAATCCTGGCTCTGCCCCTTGTCTGCTGTGTGACCTTGGGCAAGTCATTTCACTTCCTCTGTGCCTCAGTTATCTGTAAAATGGGGATTGAGTTGGTGAGCCCCACATGGGACAGGGACAGCGTCCAACCCAATTTGCTTGTATCCACCCTGGCACTTAGTACAGTGCTTGATACATAGTAAGTGCTTAACACATACCACAGTTATTACTATTATTATTATTTGTTAAGCACTAAATACCAGGCAGAGTTCTAAGTGCTCGGTTAGATACAAAATAGGTGGGACACAGTCCCTGTCCCACAGAAGGCTCACAGTCTTAATCTCCATTTTATAGACGAGGGAACTGAGGTACAGAGAAGTAACTTGTCCGAGGTCACACAGCAGACAAGTGGAGGAGATGGGATTAGAATCCAGGTGCTTTGGACTCCCAGGCCTGGACTCTATCCGTTAGGCTGCGCTGCTTTGCTTAGGGCATAGATGGTCCCATTCACAGAGATTGAAAAATAGTCCCACCTGACAGAAAGTAGCTGGCTCCTCACATGAGAGAATCACAGAATGGATGAGCTCATCACCGAGAAGGTGTCTGTCCTGGCTGAACTGGCTATTTCAATCATGAGCTTCACGGGGAGATTTTAGTTGATTTCCTAGTGAAAGAGCCCTGGAACCAAACCAAGATGAGCATCACTTAGGTGGAGGAGACTGCTGGGCTGTGAAAGCAGGAGAGCTGAAAAGAAAGCCAACCTATCTTTCCCCAAGCAGTCAATCAAAAGAAACTTCACTACTCCAGTGCCTCAGTCTGAATTCACCATCTGCAAATTTATCTTCAAGTCTCCAAACATCCCAGACCTCGGTTTTGGCACTGGCTCCTGGACTCTTCCTTGACCGTTCCAGAAAGCCCCCTGACCCCGAGGAAAAGTTGCCTACAAGTCTATGGATATGCTGGTTAAAAGTATGTGAAAGCAGGAGGGAAAATAAAGAAACCAGCCATTTTCTCATTTACTGAATTCCCCTATTCTCTTTGCTATTTTTGGCATTTGCCAGAGGAAACCAAATTATCTCACTTCAAAAAAATAAAAAGGTTAAACATTTGCCATTCAATTTTGACTTGATCCCTTTGCTCTTCCCTCCTCTCCTAGCCCCACAACACTTATGTATATAGCTGTGATTTTATTTATCTGTATTGATGTCTTTCTCCCCGCTCTAGACTGAGAGCTCGTTGTGGGCAGGGTTTGTCACTATTGTTGTATTGTCCTCTCCCAAGCGCTTAGTACAGTGCCCTGCACACAGTAAGCACTTAATAAATACGATTGAATGAATGAGTAAAGGAATATTTTTCAGAGTTACTACTGGATATGTAGTAGCCGCTCAATTATATCAATCGTATTTACTGAGTGCTTACTTTGTTCAGAGCAATATACTAAGTGCTTGGGAGAGTACAGTATAATAGATATATTCCCTGCCCACAACAAGCTATATGTGCATATATCAATCAATGGTATTTTTTGAGCGTTTACTGTGTACAGAGCACCGTACTAATAAAAACTTTGGAGAGCTCATGAAAACAGACTTGTTAGTCATGTTCCCTATCCCCAGTGAGCAGTCTAGAGGGGGAGACAGACATTAATATAAATAAATAGATTATGGATGTTTTCCAAAACGTGGTGGCTGAGGGTGGGTTGTATATATATTCATACATATAGAAAACTGTGTTTGAAATAAAGTGTAATGGCCCAAAGAAATAAATCATAAATTATGTCTACATTTCAAGTCTCTTTAGTTGGGCTTTCAGTTCCCCTTTCATTGATTCATTCAATCATATGCACTGAGCTTTTACTGTGTGCAAAGCATTGTACTAAGCGCTTGGGAGAGTACAATATAACAGTAAACAGACAAGAGTCTCTTCTCCTGTATTATACTTTCCTAGGTGCTTAGTACAGTGCTCTGCAATAACACTTAATAAATACCTTTGATCGATTGATATAAGAAAATTAAATCCCTGAGGGAAGAAAACATATGTCCTGCTACTTTGGCACTCTCCCAAATGCTTAGTACAGGGCTTAGCACTCCGATGCTTAATAAATGCATAATAATAATAATAATAATGGTATTTGTTAAGCGTTTACTATGTATAGGGCACTGTTCTAAGTGCTGGGGTAGATACAGGGTAATCAGGTTGTCCCATGTGAGGCTCACAGTCTTCATCCCCATTTTGTAGATGAGGTAACTGAGGCAAAGAGAATTTAAGTGACTTGCCCACAGTCACACAGCTGCCAAGTGGCAGAGCCGGGATTCGAATCCATGACCTGTGACTCCCAAGCCCGGGCTCTGTCCACTGAGCTATGCTGCTTCTCTAATGAAAAGCACAATATAGTAAGTATAGTAATATATAATGAGACTACAGCTTGTGTCTCTCATCACTGACCCGTGGCCCACGTCTTCCCTCTAGCCCGGAACATTCTCCCCCTTCATATATAATAGACAACCATTGTCCCCATCTTCAAAGCCTGACTGAAAATATATCTCCTCCAAGAAGCAATCCCTGACCACCCCTTGACTCTATTTATTGCCATTGTTCTTGTCTGTCCGTCTCCCCCGATTAGACCGTAAGCCCGTCAAACGGCAGGGACCGTCTCTATCTGTTGCCGACTTGTTCATTCCAAGCGCTTAGTACAGTGCTCTGCACATAGTAAGCGCTCAATAAATACTATTGAATGAATGAATACCCTCTTTTATTTCCATCCTATTCTACTTCCCTGCCAATCGATCAATGGTATTTATTGAGCACTTATTGCTCAATATATTGAGCAGGGCACTGTACCAAGTGCTTTGGAGAGTATATTATAACAGAGATGGTAATTATGTTTTCTGCCAACAAAGATCACCTCTGCACTTGGATCTGTAGCCTTTAAGCACTTTAATAGTCACCTCATCCCAAGTCCCTTGGCAGTTATGTCCATATTTTTCTATTCTACCCCTTCCCCTACCTGTATTTTATTTTGCCTGTGTCCCCTCACTAGATTGTAAACTGTTGGAGAGCAGGGATCAAGTCTGGCAGCATGGAGTTAGTGGAAAGAGCAGGGGCCTGAGGGTCAGAAGGTCGGGGGTTCTAATCCTGTCTCCACCACTTTTCATTCATTCATTCATTCAATCGCATTTATTGAGCACTTACTATATGCAGAGTGCTGTACTAAGTGATTGGAAAGTACAGTCGGCAGTAAAGAAGATCCCTACCCATACCGGGCCTACGGTCGAGAAGAGGGAGACAGACATCAAAAGGAGTAAATAGGCATCAATATAAATTGATAGAATTACAGATATATACACATTGCTTGCTGTGTGGCCTTGGTCAAGTCACTTGACTTCTCTGTGCCTCAGTTATATCATCTGTAAAATGGGGATTAAGACTATGAGCCCCGTGTAGTACAAGGACTGGGACCAACCTGATTTGCTTGTATCCACCCCAGAGCTTAGTATAGTGCCTGGTGCACGTAGTAAGCACTTAACAAATACCACAGTCATTATTATTATCATTATCTTCAGCACGTATGAATATATAGATATTTGTCTATACAACTATCTGACCATATCATTCTGATATATTTTTAGGATTTCCTGTTTTCATGGCATTTAAGTGCTTACTATATGCCACACACTGTACTGAACACTGGGGGGTAGATAATCAACGAGGACTTGGCCAATTTTTCCCAGCGGGCATGTGGCGGAGCTGGTATTAGAACCCGGGTCATTCATTCATTCATTCAATAGTATTTATTGAGCGCTTACTATGTGCAGAGCACTGTTCTAAGCGCTTGGAATGTACAAATCGGTAACAGATACAGTTCCTCCCCTTTGACAGGCTTACAGTCTAATCGGGGGAGATGGACAGACAAGAACAATGGCAATAAATAGAATCAAGGTCCTCTAATTCTCCCAGGCCCATGCCTATGCTCTTTCCATTAGGCCATGCTCTTCCTCTAGGCCACACCACTTTCTCTTCTTTTCTTATTTTTACCTCCTGTTTCCATAAGTAAGCATTTTTTATCTGCCTGGCCTCCCACATAGGATAGAGAAGCAACGTGTAGCTTAGTGGATAGCACCCAGGTCTGAGAATCAGAAGGACATGGTTCTGAATCCCAGCTCTCCCACATGTGCTTTGTGTGACCTTGGGCAAATCACTTCACTTCTCTGGGCCTCAGTTACCTCATGTGGAAACTGAGGATTAAGAGTGTGAGCCCCATGTTCAATAGTAGTTATTGAGCACTTACTATGTGCAGAGCACTGTACTAAGCGCTTGGAAAGTACAATTCGGCAACAGATAGAGACAATCCTTACCCAGTGATGGGCTCACAGTCTCATCGGGGGAGACAGACGGCAGAGCCAAACAGAACGAAACAAAAACAAGACATAGGACAGGGACTGTGGCCAACCCGATTAACTCGTATCTACCCAAGCTCTTAGAACAGTGCTTAGTGCACAGTAAGCGCTTAACAAGTACCGTAATTATTAATTATTGTTGTGAACTCCTTGAAGGTCGGGATCCTTTCCCACGTGCTCTTAACTCAGTAGGTACTGAATCAATATCTGTAATGGATCGATGGGGAAGCATATTAGTGATTGTCTCTCTCTGTTGCCTAATTGTACATTCCAAGCGCTTAGTACAGTGCTCTGCACATAGTAAGCGCTCAATAAATACTATTGAATGAATGAATGATTAGTGGAGAGCAACATTCTCTATTCTCTCTCGTTTCCTCTCTCCTCCTCCAAGAGCATCTTGCAGTGCTTGGCAACGCGTCCTGAATGTCCCATGGCCTGAAGCCAAAAGTAGAAGATATTTGTGTGAGGGAAAAGAGAAGCAGAAACCCTTCTGATGTAAGGTCGCTTCTTCTGTGATAATGGGCCCTTCCTTCTGGATGAAAATTTGAGGACAACCACCAGTGCTCTAGCATGCTCATTTTCATCACCACCAACATTCCTTAATAGTTTCACAATCCATATGGGAAAACGTTTTTTGGTCTGCTGGACAGACATAAGTCTCTTTGCCGTCCACATCCCCCCAGAAACTCCTGAAAAAAAACCCAGGGGTCGAAACTCCGGAGATCTCCCGTTCGGAGTCCTGCTGGCAAAGTACCTCTCTCTCTCTACATTTTGACCGATTTTTTGCTGCATTGTTCAAGAAAGAATGTGAACCTTGGGTTTCTTTTCCTCTCCGAGGAGCGGAACACGGAAACGGTGAAATTCCTCAGATTCTTATACAATTTAGTGACTGCCCATCCCCTACAATTAGTCCTAGAAATCTTTCCAAATAGGCTAAAAGCTGATATCAGGTATCATTTGTTCATTCATTCAATCGTATTTATTGAGCGCTTACTGTGTGCAGGTACAATTCAGGAACAGAGACAATAATAATATTCATTCATTCAATAGTATTTATTGAGCGCTTACTATGTGCAGAGCACTGTACTAAGCGCTTGGAATGAACAAGTCGGCAACAGATAGAGACAGTCCCTGCCGTTTGATGGGCTTGCAGTCTAATCAGGGGAGACGGACAGATGAGAACGATGGCAATGAATAGAGTCAAGGGGAAGAACATCTTGTAAAAACAATGGCAACTGAATGGAATCAAGGCGATGTACATTTCATTAACAAAATAAATAGGGTAATGAAAATATATGCAGTTGAGGAGACGAGTACAGTGCCAAGGGGATGGGAAGGAGAGGGGGAGGAGTAAAGGGAGATGGGGGGAAAAGAGGGTTAAGCTGCGGAGAGGTGAAGGGGGGGTGGTAGAGGGAGTAGAGGGAGAAGGGGAGCTCAGTCTGGGAAGTCCTCTCGGAGGAGGTGAGTTTTAGGTAGGGTTTTGAAGAGGGGAAGAGAATCAGTTTGGCGGAGGTGAGGAGGGAGGGCGTTCCGGGACTGCGGGAGGACGTGGCCCAGGGGTCGACGGCGGGATAGGCGAGATCGAGGGATGGTGAGGAGGTGGGCAGCGGAGGAGCGGAGTGTGGAGGGTGGGCGGTAGAAAGAAAGAGAGAAGGGAGGAGAGGTAGGAAGGGGCAAAGGGATGTAGTGCCTCGAAACCTAGAGTGAGGAGTTTTTGTTTGGAGCGGAGGTCGATAGGCAACCACTGGAGGTGTTTAAGAAGGGGAGTGACATGCCCAGATCGTTTCTACAGGAAGATGAGCCGGGCAGCGGAGTGAAGAATAGACTGGAGCGGGGCGAGAGAGGAGGAAGGGAGATCAGAGAGAAGGCCGACAAGGTAGTCTAGCCGGGATATAACAAGAGCCCGCAGCGGTAAGGTAGCCGTTTGGCTGGAGAGGAAAGGGCGGATCTTGGCGATGTTGTAAAGGTGAAACCGGCAGGTCTCGGTAACGGCTAGGACGCGTGGGGTGAACGAGAAAGACGAGTCAAGGATGACACCGAGATCGCGGGCCCGAGAGACGGGAAGGATGGTCGTGCCATCCACGGTGATAGAGAAGTCTGGGAGAGGACCGGGTTTGGGAGGGAAGATGAGGAGCTCAGTCTTGCTCACGTTGAGTTTTAAGTGGCGGGCAGACATCCAGGTGGAGACATCCTGGAGGCGGGAGGAAATGTGAGCCTGAAGGGAGGGGGAGAGGACAGGAGCAGATGTAGATCTGCGTGTCATCTGCATAAAGATGGCAGTCAAAGCCGTGAGAGCGGATGAGTTCACCCAGGGAGTGAGTGTATATGGAGAACAGAAGAGGGCCAAGAACTGACCCTTGAGGAACTCCAACAGTTAAAGGATGGGAGGGGGAGGAGGCGCCCGCGAAGGAGACCGAGAATGACCGGCCAGAGAGATGAGAGGAGAACCGGGAGAGGACGGAGTCCGTGAAGCCGAGGTGAGATAAGGTATGGAGGAGGAGGGGATGGTTGACAATGTCAAAGGCAGCAGAGAGGTCAAGGAGGATCAGAATGGAGTAGGAGCCATTGGATTTGGCAAGAAGGAGGTCAGGGGTGACCTTAGAGAGAGCAGTCTCGGTAGAGTGGAGGGGACGGAAGCCAGATCGGAGGGGGTCCGGGAGAGAATGGAAGTTGAGGAATTCTAAGCGGCGATTGTAGACGACTCGTTCTAGGATTTTGGAAAGGAAGGGTAGTAGGGAGATAGGGCGATAACTGGAAAGGGAAGTGGGGTCGAGTGCGGGTTTTTTTAAGATGGGGGAGACGTGGGCATGTTTGAAGGCAGAGGGGAAGGAGCCATTGGAGATTGAATGGTTAAAAATAGAAGTTAAGGAAGGGAGGAGGGCAGGGGCGATGTTTTTAATAAGGTGAGAGGGAATGGGGTCCGAGGCGCAGGTGGAGGGGGTGGCACTTGAGAGGAGGGAGGAGATCTCCTCTAAGGATACTGCAGGGAAGGATGGAAAAGTAGGGGAGTGGGTTGGTGTGGGAGAGGGGAGAGGCAGAGGGGTGACTTTGGGGAGCTCAGACCTGATTGTGTTGATTTTTGTGATGAAGTAGGTGGCCAGATCATTGGGGGTGAGAGATGGGGGAGGGGGAGGAACAGGGGGCCTAAGGAGAGAGTTAAAGGTCCGGAACAGCTGGCGGGGGTGACGGGCATGGGTGTCGATGAGGGAGGAGAAGAAGTTTTGCCTGGCGGAGGAGAGGGCAGAGTTAAGGCAGGAAAGGATAATAATAATGATGATGGCATTTGTTCTGGGATTGGTATTTGTTAAGCGCTTACTATGTGCAGTGCACTGTTCTAAGCACTGGGGTAGATACAGGGTAATCAGGTTGTTCCTCGTGAGGCTCACAGTCTTAATCCCCATTTTACAGATGAGGTAACTGAGGCACAGAGAAGTGAAGAGAGTTGCCCGCAGTCATACAGCTGACAGGTGGCGGAGCGGGATTCGAACCCGTGACCTGACTCCCAAGCCCGTGCTCTTTCCACTGAGCCACACTGCTTACTATGTGCAAAGCACTCTTCTAAGCTCTGGGGTAGATACAAGGTAATCAGGATGTCCCATGTAGGGGGTCACAGGCTTCATCCCCATTTTATAAATGAGGGAACTGAAGCCCAGAAAAGTTAAGTGACTTACCCAAAGTCACACAGCTGACAAGTGACAGAAGTGGGATTAAAACCCACGACCTCTGACTCCCAAACCCAGGCTCTTTCCACTAAGCCACACTGACAATCCCTACCCAACAACGGGCTCACAGTCTAGAGGGGGAGAGACGGACATCAAAACAAGTAAACAGGCATCAATAGCTTCCATATGAATGAATAGAATTGTAGATATATATATATATATATGTATATATATATATATATACATCATTGATAAAATAACTAGAATAATAAATATATACACAAGTGCTGTGGGGCAGGGAGGGGTTTAGAGCAAAGGGCAGGAGTAGGGGAGATGGGGAGGGGAGGAGGAGCAGAGGATAATGGGGGCTTAGTCTGGGAAGGCCTCCTGGAGGAGGTGAGCTTTCAGTAGGTGAGCTTTCATGATGTCTGTAGAGCTTTGCATCTTTCCCTCATAGGTGTGAATCTGTTTATGTAGAGGAAGAAGAGGAAATTGTTCCAAGCATCCACTGCTCTTCGTCAGGATTTTATATTAGACATGCTGCTGGTAGTGTTAGTCCATTCATTCAATCGTATTTATTGAGTACTTACTTTGTGCAGAGCACTGTGCTAAGTGCTTGGAAAGTACAATTAGGCAATAGATAGAGACAATTCCTACCCAACAACGGGCTCACAATCTAGAAGGCGTTAGGGCAAACGAGCACAACTTTTGCCCCAAAGCCCCTCCCACTTTGTGTATACTTAGCGACCTTGGCTAGATTCCCTGTTGCCGTCTTCACCCACAGTCCTTAGTTGGCATTTGCATTGCTCTTTTCTTGCAGTTTTGGGTCACACCCTTGCCAGTTGCTCTGTGTCAGGCCGGTCTGTCTTCTACAGCTGTCTCCAAATTCTGCCACATCAACTGAGCTTTTGCTTCCATCAATCAGTGCTGCTTAATTGGGGTATTCGTTAAGCACCTACTGTGTGCCAGGCACTGTACTAAGCCCTGGGGTGGATGCAAGCAAATCGGGTTGGGCATTGTCCCTGTCCCACGTGGGGCTCACAGTTTCAGTCCCAGTTTTCCAGATGAGGTCACTGAGGCCCAGAATTGAAGTGATTTGCCCAAGCTCACACAGCAGACGAGTGGCCGAGCTGGGATTAGAGCCGCTGGTCTTCTGACTTCCAGGCCCGTAGTCTACCCTCTACCACCATGCTTCTTCTACTACTTAATGATTTAATACTGCTTCTCACACCTACTCAGACTGTGAGCCTTATGTGGCCCATGGACTCTGTCTAACCCGAATTTTTTGTATCTAGCACAGCGCTTAGTACAGTGCCTGGCATCTGTACTAAGCAATAATATTAAGAAATGCTACGAAAAAAACAAAATGAAAGACAATAAAAGACAAAGCTCACCTCCTCCAAGAGGCCTTCCCAGAATAGCTTCCCCTTTTCCCTCTGCTCCCTCTGCTGCCTCTCTATCCCCTCTTCACCTCCGCTCAGCTAAGCCCCCTTTTCCCCCCTTTCCCACTGCTCCTCCCCCTCTCCCTTCCCCTCAGCACTGTGCTCCTCTGCTCATTTGTATATATTTTTATTACCCTATTTATTTTGTTAATGAGTTGTACATCCCCTCGATTCTATTTATTGCTATTGTTTTTGTCTGTCTCCCCAGATTAGACTGTAAACCCGTCAATGGGCAGGGATTGTCTCTATCTGCTGCCGAATTATACATTCCAAGCGCTTAGTACAGTGGTCTGCACATAGTAAGCACTCAGTAAATACTATTGAATCAATGAATGAATGAACAGTAATGGTTCCCTTTCCTCTTCTTTTTTCTTTCAAACTGAATGGCAATTAAAATGGGATATGTTGATGGGAGTCCGATGCTCTAGTGGATGAGGGGCAGGAAAAAAAATGCTTAGTTAATAATTCTCCTCAGTGTCCCTCTCTCAGTGCGCATCCAGAACACTGAGTAATTGTATTTATGGACAGACTTTGTTTTCCAAAACGTTTTTTTCCCAGAGGTTAGAAACTTTGCAGGTTGGAAGTTTAATCAGGCCTCCAGGGTATACACACCTGAGGAAAAAGCCAAAACAAAACAAAAATCCCCCCAAACCAATGGTACCAAATGAAGTGAGAACGAGTTGGAGTTAGCAATAAATAGGTAGGAGCAAACACCATTCTCCCTGTGGGGAATACCGACTTGATAAGGATGAACCATCTGTCCAGATGCCTATATATTTGTAGCTCCTAGATGATTAAACATTCAGGAAGCATGATTTTTAAGAAATCCTCAGGAATGATACAAAATTCTGTAGTGGCACAAAAGTCTCTGTGGAGAAGCACTTGTAGGAGAAGAGAGTCTTTAAGTTTTCCACCAGTTATTTACCCTCTTTGACACCGAAGTAGACAACCTAAGACTGCAAAAGAGAATAGGAAACCAGCATGGAAGGGAAGCGCAAGTTGCTTGATGTTGTGACGATTTCTCAATTGTATAATTAAAAGCAGACGCAACTTCTAATCATTCAAGTGTTCAGAGAAATCGGGTTATTGCTATCTAGAAAACGACGTTTGCTTCCTGGAAGAGTTTAGTGAATGTTTTTCTAACAAGCCAGGATTTAAATTGGGTGGAAGAGAAGCCATAAACGAATCCCGGTTCTCCATTTGTTTTCTAGCCTCCTTCTGCCTCAGCTGCCCGCTGAGAACAGCGGGATCGACGAGAAATCCACAGAATGAGATAATGGATGTAATTTTTGAACTAGGAAACAGAAAATTAATTCTAAGGTGTCACTCTGAGTCAGACAGTGTTGCCATAGTGTGGAATAGGGAAAGTAGATAGAGGTGAGATAAAGAGTCTAGGCTAAAATCAGCATCTTCCTCAGAATTCAGAATGGGTCTACTTTTTTTTTCATGGTCTCTAAGTGCTTACTAATGTGTCCAGTACTGCTCTAAGGGCCGAGTATTCATTGATTCCTTTGATCATATTTATTGAGTGCTTACTGTGTGCAGAGCACTGTACTAAGCGCTTAGGAGAGTACACTATAACAAAAACCAGGCAATCAGGCACATTCCCTGTCCACAATGAGCTTACAGTCTAAAGGGACCTAGGTATAAGTGAATTAGGTCTGACGCAGTCCCTATCCTGCATGAAGCTCACAGTCTAAGTAGGAGAGAGAACAGGTATCCCCATTTTCCGGTTGAGGAATCTGAGGCCCAGAGAGGTGAAGGCACTTTCCCAAGGTCACACAGCAAGCAATTGGCATGCTTTTCATGGAGAAGCAGCATGGCTTAGTGGAAAGATCACACGCTTGGGAGTCAGAGGGCGTGGGTTCTAATTCCCGCTCCTCCACTTATCAGCTGGATGACTTTGGGCAAGTCAATTAACTTCTCTGTTCATTCATTCATTCATTCAATAGTATTTATTGAGCGCTTACTATGTGCAGAGCACTGTACTAAGCGCTTGGGATGAACAAGTCGGCAACAGATAGAGACAGTCCCTGCCGTTTGACGGGCTTACAGTCTAATCGGGGGAGACGGACAGACAAGAACGATGGCACTAAACAGCGTCAAGGGGAAGAACATCTCGTAAAAACAATGGCAACTAAATAGAATCAAGGCGATGTACAATTCATTAACAAAATAAATAGGGTAACGAAAATATATACAGTTGAGCGGACGGGTACAGTGCTGTGGGGATGGGAAGGGAGAGGTGGAGGAGCAGAGGGAAAAGGGGAAAATGAGGCTTTAGCTGCGGAGAGGTAAAGGGGGGATGGCAGAGGGAGTAGAGGGGGAAGAGGAGCTCAGTCTGGGAAGGCCTCTCGGAGGAGGTGAGTTTTAAGTAGGGTTTTGAAGAGGGAAAGAGAATCAGTTTGGCGGAGGTGAGGAGGGAGGGCGTTCCAGGACCGCGGGAGGACGCGGACCCAGGGGTCGACGGCGGGATAGGCGAGACCGAGGGACGGCGAGGAGGTGGGCGGCAGAGGAGCGGAGCGTGCGGGGTGGGCGGTAGAAAGAGAGAAGGGAGGAGAGGTAGGAAGGGGCAAGGTGATGGAGAGCCTCGAAGCCTAGAGTGAGGAGTTTTTGTTTGGAGCGGAGGTCGATAGGCAACCACTGGAGTTGTTTAAGAAGGGGAGTGACATGCCCAGATCGTTTCTGCGGGAAGATGAGCCGGGCAGCGGAGTGAAGAATAGACCGGAGCGGGGCGAGAGAGGAGGAAGGGAGGTCAGAGAGAAGGCTGACACAGTAGTCTAGCCGGGATATAACGAGAGCCCGTAATAGTAAGGTAGCCGTTTGGGTGGAGAGGAAAGGGCGGATCTTGGCGATATTGTAGAGGTGAAACCGGCAGGTCTTGGTAACGGATAGGATGTGTGGGGTGAACGAGAGGGACGAGTCAAGGATGACACCGAGATTGCGGGCCTGCGGGATGGGAAGGATGGTCGTGCCATCCACGGTGATGGAGAAGTCTGGGAGCGGACCGGGCTTGGGAGGGAAGATGAGGAGCTCAGTCTTGCTCATGTTGAGTTTTAGGTGGCGGGCAGACATCCAGGTGGAGACGTCCCGGAGGCAGGAGGAGATGCGAGCCTGAAGGGAGGGGGAGAGGACAGGGGAGGAGATGTAGATCTGCGTGTCATCTGCGTAGAGATGGTAGTCAAAGCCGTGAGAGCGAATGAGTTCACCGAGGGAGTGAGTGTAAATGGAGAACAGAAGAGGGCCAAGAACTGACCCTTGAGGAACTCCAACAGTTAAAGGATGGGAGGGGGAGGAGGCTCCAGCGTAGGAGACCGAGAATGATCGGCCAGAGAGGTAAGAGGAGAACCAGGAGAGGACAGAGTCCGTGAAGCCAAGGTGAGATAAGGTACGGAGGAGGAGGGGATGGTCGACAGTGTCAAAGGCAGCAGAGAGGTCAAGGAGGATCAGAATGGAGTAGGAGCCATTGGATGTGGCAAGAAGGAGGTCAGGGGTGACCTTAGAGAGAGCAGTCTCGGTAGAGTGGAGGGGACGGAAGCCAGATTGGAGGGGGTCTAGGAGAGAATGGGAGTTAAGGAATTCTAGGCATCGATTGTAGACGACTCGTTCTAACATTTTGGAAAGGAAGGGTAGTAGGGAGATAGGACGATAACTGGAGGGGGAAGTGGGGTCAAGAGCGGGTTTTTTTAGGATGGGGGAGACGTGGGCGTGTTTGAAGGGAGAGGGGAAGGAGCCCTTGGAGATTGAGTGGTTAAAAATAGAAGTTAAGGAAGGGAGGAGGGCAGGGGCGATGGTTTTAAGAAGGTGAGAGGGAATGGGGTCCGAGGCGCAGGTGGAGGGGGTGGCACTTGCGAGGAGGGAGGAGATCTCCTCTGAGGATACTGCAGGGAAGGATGGGAAAGTAGGGGAGGGGGTTGTTGGGGGGGAGGGGAGAGGCGGAGGGGTGACTTTGGGGAGCTCAGACCTGATCGTGTTGATTTTCGTGAGGAAATAGGTTGCCAGATCATTAGGGGTGAGAGATGGGGGCCTCAGTTACCTCACCTGTACAATGGAGATTAAGTCTGTGATCCCCACGTGGGACAACCTGATTACCTTATACCTACCCCAACGCTTAGACCAGTCCTTGGCACCTAGTAAGCGCTTAACAAATACTGTCATCATCATGTATGCAGAGTACTGGTGCTTGATAGTTCGCTCATTCATTCAATCGTATTTATTGAGCACTTACTATATGCAGAACACTGTACTAACTGCTTGGAATGTACAATTCAGCAACAGATAGAGACGATCCCTGCCCAACAACGGGCTCACAGTCTAAATGGGGGAGACAGACAACAAAACAAAACAAGTAGTCTGGCATCAATATCATCAAGATAAATAGAATCATAGATATATACACATCATTAACAAAATAGAGTAATAAATAATATATACAAATATGCACAAGTGCTGTGGGGAGGGGAAGAGGGAAGGAAGAGCAGAAGGAGAGAGAAGAGGGAATGGGGAGGGGAGGAGGAACAAAGGGAAAGGGAGGGCTTAGTCTGGGAAGGCCTCCTGGAGGAGGTGAGCTCTCAGTAGGGCTTTGAAGAGGGGAAGAGAGTTAGTTTGGCGGATGTGAGGAGGAAGGGCATTCCAGGTCAGTGGTAAGATATGGGCCAGGGATCAACGGCGGGACAGGCGAGAACGAGGCACCATGAGGAGGTGAGCGGCAGAGGAGCGGAGTGTGCGGGGTGGGCTGTAGAAGAAGAGAAGGGAGATGAGGTAGGAGGGGGCAAGGTGATGGAGAGCTTTGAAGCCAAGAGTGAGGAGTTTTTGTTTCCTACGAAGGTTGATTGGCAACCACTGGAAGTTTTTGAGGAGGGAAGTGACATGCCCAGAGTGTTTCTGTAGAAAGATAATCCGGGCAGCAGAGTGAAATATAGACTGGAGCGGGGAGAGACAGGAGTATGGGAGATCAGAGAGGAGGCTGATGCAGAAATCCAGTGGGGCTATTATGAGAGCTTGTACCAGCAAGGGAGCAGTGTGGATGGAGAGGAAAGGGGGGATCTTGGCGATATTGTGAAGGTGTGACTGGCAGGTTTTGGTGATGGATTGGATGCGTGAGGTGAATGAGAGAGCAGAGTCAAGGATGACACCAAGGTTGCAGGCCTGTGAGACGGTAAGGATGGTCGTGCCGTCCACGGTGACGGGAAAGTCAGGGAGGGGACAGGGTTTGAAAGGGAAGATGAGCTCAGTCTTGGACATGTTGAGTTTTAGGTGGTGGGCAGACGTCCAGGTGGAGATGTCCTGAAGGCAGGAGGAGATACATGCCTGGAGGGAGGATGAAAGAACGGGGAAGAAATGTAGATTTGGGTGTCATCTGCGTAGAGATGATAGTTGAAGCCATGGGAGCAAATGAATTCACCAAGGGAGTGAGTATAGATGGAGAACAGAAGAGGGCCAAGAACTGACCCTTGAGGAACCTCTATAGTTAGGGGATGGGAGGGGGAGGAGGAGCCCGTGAAGGAGACCGAGAACAAACGGCCAGAAAGATGAGGGGAACCAGGAGAAGACAGGGTCCGTGAAGCCAAGGTTGGATAAAATGTTGAGGAGAAGGGGATGGTCAACAGTGTCAAAGGCATCTGAGAGGTCGAGGAGGATTAGCCTAGAGTAGGAGCCATTGGATTTAGCCAGAAGAAAGTCATTGATGACCTTTGAGAGGGCAGTTTGGGTGGAGTGGAGGGGACAGAAGGGAGATTGGAGGGGGTCCAGGAGAGAGTTGGAGTCGAGAAATTCAAGGCAGCGAGTGTAGACAATTCGTTCTAGGTGTTGACATTCAGTAACATAGAAGACACAGACACATTTGCCATAGAGAATTTTATAATCAACTGAGGAAGGCACAGATAAAGATCACCCACACAGTAACCCTGCATGGCCTAGTGGCTAGAGCATGGGCCTGGAAGTCAGAAGGACCTGGGTTCTAATCCCGGCTCTGCCACTTTTCTACTGTGTAACTATGGGCAAGTCACTTCACTTCTCTGGGGCTCAGTTTCCTCATCTGGAAAATTAAGACTGTGATTCCCATGGCCTGTGTTCCAACCTGATTAGCTCGTATCTACCCCAGTGCTTAGTATGTCACCGGGCACATAGTAAGCTAACAAATACCATTGTTTTAATGCCATTAAAACACATATAAACATACAAACTCACAGAACAAAGATATGACAGTTAAAATGATGATAAGCAAGATTGGTAAATAAATGGAATAAATGATAATAGGTGAGCCCCATGTGGACCAGGAACTATGTCCAACCCAATTTTGCTTATATCCACCCCTGCTCTTAATACAGTATCTGGCACATAGTAAGTGCTTAACAAATACCACTATCATCATCATTATTAATAGTGATCATAATAATTATTGAGGTAATTAAGCACTTATTATGTGCTCTATACTGGAGCAGATACAGTACAATATCATCAAACGCAGTCCCTGTACCACATGGGTCTCATGGTCTAATGGGGAGGGAAAATGAGTATTATATTCCCATTTTGCCATTGAGCACAGAGTTAGGTGACTTGCCCAAGGTCATATGTCAGACAAGTTCATTCATTCATTCAATAGTATTTATTGAGCACTTACTATGTGCAGAGCACAGTACTAAGTGCTTGAAATGTACAAATTGGTAACAGAAACAGTCCCTGCCCTTTGACGGGCTTACAGTCTAATCGGGGTAGACGGACAGACAAGAACAATGGCAATAAATAGAATCAAGGGAATGAACATCTCATTACAACAATAGCAAATAAATAGAATCAAGTTGCAGAGCTGAGATTAGATTCCCAGAATTGAACTCTTTTCATTTTAGGCTGGGTTGCTCGACAGATAGAACAGGGACTGTGTGTCCAGCCTGATTTACTTGTTTCTACCCCAGCACTTAGAAAAGTGCTCAGCATATAGTGAATGCTTACCAAGTATTGTAGACTGTAAACCCGTCAAAGGGCAGGGACGGTCTTTATCTGTTGCCGATTTGTACATTCCAAGTGCTTAGTACAGTGCTGTGCACATAGTAAGCGCTCAATAAATACTATTGAATGAATGAATATTATAATTATCACATGAATTCAAAGGGGACTGATTTGACCATCTAACTAGGAAGCTGCTGATTAGTCAGGGATATAATAAAACAGAGACATTATTAAAGTTAGCATTCATTTCTTTCACTACAAGGAAAGACCCTGTTAAAATATATAATAATAATAATGTTGGTATTTGTTAAGCGCTCACTGTGTGCAGAGCACTGTTCTAAGTGCTGGGGTAGATACAGGGTAATCGGGTTGTCCCCCGTGGGGCTCACAGTCTTAATCCCCATTTTACAGATGAGGTAACTGAGGCACAGAGAAGGTAAGTGACTTGCCCACAGTCACACAGCTGACAAATGGCAGAGTCAGAATTCGAACCCATGACCTCTGACTCCCAAGCCCGTGCTCTTTCCACTGAGCCATGCTGCTTCTCTATATGAGGAACATATGTGTTAAAATATGTCTAGTTGGTCTTGGGGTTTGAGGACACAGTGTTTATTTTCTTTATATGTGCTGATTTTTTTTTACTGGTAATCTATCAGTGGTATTTACTGAGTGCTTACTGTTTACAGAGCACGGTACTAAGTGCTCTATTATATGGTATTTTTTAAGCACTTACTATGTGCCGGGTACCGTACTAAGTGCTGGAGTAGCTACCACCCGATAAGGTTGGACACAATCCTTGTCCCCTTGGGGCTCACGCCCTTTATCCCCATTTTCCAGATTGAGGTAACTGAGGCCCAGAGAAGTTAAATGACTTGCCCAAGCTCACCAGGCAGAAAAGTGGCAGAGCCGGCTTTAGAACCCAGGCCCTTTGACTCCCAGACCTCTGCTCTATCCGCTAGAACATGCTTGGGAAAGACTAGTTATTGCAGTCAATCGGTTGTGAGTGCTTACTGAGTGCAAGGCACTAGACAGCAGAAGACACATGTTCCCTGCCCACCAGGAGCTAACGGTCGCAAAATTAAAGTCTACCCGTGGAATTATTCATTCATTCATTCATTCATTCATTCAATAGTATTTATTGAGCGCTTACTATGTGCAGAGCACTGTACTAAGCGCTTGGGATGAACAAGTCGGCAACAGATAGAGACAGTCCCTGCCGTTTGACGGGCTTACGGTCTGATCGGGGGAGACGGACAGACGAGAACAATGGCACTAAACAGCGTCAAGGGGAAGAACATCTCGTAAAAACCGATGGCAACTAAATAGAATCGAGGCGATGTACAATTCATTAACAAAATAAATAGGGTAACGAAAATATATACAGTTGAGCGGACGAGTACAGTGCTGTGGGGATGGGAAGGGAGAGGTGGAGGAGCAGAGGGAAAAGGGGAAAATGAGGCTTTAGCTGCGGAGAGGTAAAGGGGGGATGGCAGAGGGAGTAGAGGGGGAAGAGGAGCTCGGTCTGGGAACGCCTCTTGGAGGAGGTGATTTTTAAGTAAGGTTTTGAAGAGGGAAAGAGAATCAGTTTGGCGGAGGTGAGGAGGGAGGGCGTTCCAGGACCGCGGGAGGACGTGACCCAGGGGTCGACGGCGGGATAGGCGAGACCGAGGGACGGATTAAAGCTTAAAATACCTGTAGAGTCTCTGAAGAGTGAGATATGTGGGTGGAGCAACTCTGAATTGGCTTAGTCAGACCCCAGATATCACCGAATGCCGCAATGGCCAAAATGATCAGGTCCAAATTTTCTTTTTTCTTTTAAAAGGTATTTGTTAAACACTTATTATGTGTCAAGCACTGTTCTCAGCGCTGGGGGAGGTCCAAGTTAATTAGATCGGACACAATCTCTGTCCCTAATGGGGCTCACAGTCTAAGTGGGAGGAAGAGCGGGTGATTAATCCCCATTTTACAGTTGAGCAAACTGAGGAACAGGGAAGTGAAGAAGTCACTTGCCTAAGGTTACATGGCAGACAAGTAGAGGAGCCAGGATTAGAACCCAGATCCTGTGACTCGAGCCTGTGCTCTTTCCACTGGGCTGCACTGCACGCTTTGGTGCAGGAATTGGGTCCAACCTGATTTGCTTGTATCCATCCCAGTGCCTAAAGTTCAGTGCCTGGCACATAGTAAGCGCAGAACAGATACCACAATTATTATTATTATTATTAGGCAGCCCAGTCCACCGGCCATATTGGGCACTGCACAATAAATACTGCTTGTCAAAAAATCAGATGGATCAATCAGTGGTATTCATTGAGTGCTTATTGTGTGCAGAGTCAGTCGATCGTATTTATCGAAGCAGCGTATTTAGTGGAAAGATCTTGGGAGTCAGAGGGCGTGGGTTCCAATCCTGGCTCCGCCATCAGCTGTGTGACCTTGGGCAAACCACTTAACTTCTCTGTGCCTCACTTACCTCATCTGGAGAATGGGGTTTAAGACTGTGAGCCCCTCGTTGGACAACCTGATCAACTTGTATCTACTCCAGTGCTTAGAGTAGTGCTTGGCACATATTCATTCAATAGTATTTAGTGAGCGCTTACTATGTGCAGAACACTGTACTAAGCGCTTGGATTGTACAATTTGGCAACAGATAGAGACAATTCATGCCCACTGACAGGCTTACAGTCTAATCGGCAGGCTTACAGTCTAATCGACAGGCTTACAATCATAGTAAGCATCTAACAAATACCATAATTATTATTAATATTTATTGATTATTGTGTGCAAAGCACTGTAGTAATCGCTTGAGAGAGTGAAATGGAACAGGCACATTCCCAGCCAAAATGAGAGCACTGTCCTAAGAGCTCATGTAACCGAATTGGTTGATATGTTCCCTACTCACAAGGAGCTTACAGCCTAGAGGGAAAGACAGACACAAATATGGATAAATAAATTACAGATGTGGACCTAAGTACTGTGGGGCTGAAGGTGGGTTGTCTATCAAGTTGCCAAGTAGTGGTGCTCTTTATTGACCCCCTGACTACAATACTATCCTAATCAATGGTATTTATTGAATGAATATTTATTGAGTGTTTACTTTGTGAAGAATACTGGGCTAAGTACTTGGGAAAGCACAATATGGTTGGTAGACACAATTCCTGCCCTCAAGGAACTTACAGTCTAGCAGGGGAGACAAACAATGAAATAAATTATAGCTAGGAGAAGAAGTAATAATGATTGTGGTAGCGCTTAGTATGTGCTAGGCACTGTACTAAGCAGTAGAGCACAAAGATATGTTCATAAGTTCTTAGGACATAGGGTAAATATCAAAGTGCTTGGGGGTAGGAATTAGGCGGTGCAAAAGGGAGGGAGAAATGGATGGGGAGATGGGCAGGTAGTCAGGGAAGGCTTCCTGGAGAAGATACCATTTTACTGTACTAAGCGCTGGGATGGAAACAAGCAAATCGGGTTGGACACAGCCCCTGTCCCACATGGGGCTTACAGTCTAAGTAGGAGGAAGAACATTAATTAATTAATTCAATAGTATTAATTGAGCGCTTACTATGTGCAGAGCACTGTACTAAGCGCTTGGAATGTACAAATCGGCAACAGAGACAGTCCCTGCCCATTGACGGACAGGTATTGATAAGGAAACTGAAGCACAGAGAAGTTAAGTGAGTAGCCCAAGGTCACACATTTGGCCTCTGGCAGAATGTCATAGTGGATAGAGCACAGGGCTAGGGGTCAGAAAGTCATGGGTAGTAATCCTGACTCTGCCCCTTGTCTGTTGTGTGACCTTGGGCAAGTCACTTCCCATCTATGTGCCTCAGTTACCTCATCTGTAAAATGGGGATTGTGACTTTGAGCCACATGTGGGACAGGGACTGTGTCCAACCCAATTTGCTTGTGTCCACCCGTCCACCCCAGCGTTTAGTACAGTGCCTTGCACATAGTAAGAACTTAAGAAAACCCTTTATTATTATCATAATTATTATCCCAGGTCCTCTGACTTCCAGGCCCATGCTCTTTGCACTAGACCTTGCTGCTTCTGATCAGAAGGAAGATCTTAAGGTCACCTGCCCTTGAGGGGTGTTCGATCCACTGAAGTCGGCCTAGCCTTTTGCTTCTGCTAAACGGTGTGTTCCGGAGAAGGACAGGGACCGTGTCTGATTCCCACCTGTCTATTCTTTCCCAGTGTTTAGTATAGACTCTTCTCATTCATTCATTCATTCATTCATTCATTCATTCATTCATTCATTCATTCATTCATTCATTCACTTTTATTTATTAAACGCTTACTGTGGGCAGAGCACTGTACTAAGCACTCGATAAAGTATAATACAACAGTAAACAGACACATTCTCTGTCCACAGGGAGTTTATTCTAGTGCTTCACTTCCAAATTAGGGAGCTAAACTACTGTCTTTCTCTGATTTGGCTTTGGCCACACTCTCCTGCTGAGAAAGGATGGGGACCCTGGGTGTGGACTTCCTAAAGTCCACATTAGCAGCATGGCTCAGTGGAAAGAGCACGGGTTTGGGAGTCAGAGATCATGCGTTCTAATCCTGGCTCCATCACTTATATGCTGTGTGACTTTGGGCAAGTCACTTCACTTCTCTGGGCCTCAGTTCCCTCATTTGAGATATGGGGATTAAGACTGTGAGCCCCATGTGGGACAATCTGTTTACCTTATATCTACCCCAGCGCTTAGAACAGTGCTTGGCACATAGTAAGCGCTTAACAAACACCAAATTATTAAAATTAATGTGAACAGCAGTGCCAGTGGATGGATAGAGAGGAGAAAGGCGGGGGGGGGGGGGGGGGGGGGGAGAGAGCCCTGAATAACTGCTATGCTGGTAGCAGTAGAGAGAGAGCCCTGAGGAAGTGCTACCTTGGAAGCAGTGAAGAGAACCTCTGAAGAAGTGCTATCCTGGCAGTAGTGGAGAGAGAGAGCACCCTGAGGAAATGTTACTCAGGCAGCTGTGAAGAGAACCCTGGAGAAGTCTGAGAAAGTGCTACGCCAGTAGCAGTCAAGAGAAAGAGAGACCTTGAGGAAATGCTACTGCAGCAACAGGAGAGAGAGAGAGAGGGAGGGAGAGGGAGAGGGAGAGCCTTGAAGAAATGCTACCCTGGCAGCAGTGGAGCGAGAGCAAGAGCCCTGAGGAAGTTCTACCCTGGCAGCAGTGGGAAGAGAGAGCCATAATAATGTTGGTATTTGTTAAGCGCTTACTATGTGCAGAGCACTGTTCTAAGTGCTGGGGGAGATAGAGGGTAATCAGGTCGTCCCACGTGAGGCTCACAGTTAATTCCCATTTTACAGATGAGGGAACTGAGACACAGAGAAGTTAAGTGACTTGTCCATAGTCATACAGCTGACAAGCGGCAGAGCCGGGAGTCAAACCCCTGACCCCTGACTCCGAAGCCCAGGCTCTTTCCACTGAGCCACGCTGCTTCCCCTGAGCCATGAGGAAGTGCTACCCTGGCAGCAGTGTGTAGACAGTGAGAGCCCTGAGGAAGTGCTACCTTAGCAGCTCATGAGAGAAAGAGAGAGAGAGCACATGTGTGCCAGCCCCGAGGAAGCGATTCCCAGGCAGCCTTTTTCAGAAGCATCCCAATGATCTACAAGAGCTCCAGCCTCAGCTGGAAGGAAACAGATGTCTCAGAGGCCGACGACCCCTTGGTGTCAACATCCTGCTGGCTCCCGTTCAAGGGATGAAAGAGGGAAACATGGCCAAAAATTGTCCCCACGATTAGCTCGCCAATTGCTATTTCAGCCTCCGATTTCCCGGCCTCATCTTTCCTGCTGCTTGGACGTTCCTATTCCTTGGTGCTCTACTGAGGTCGTGGAAGGAGAGAGATAAGGAGCCCAGATGCTAAATCTGGCAACAGCAAGGACGAGTATTGAAAATACACAGAATCGCTACAGTGTCAGCAAGATTCCCCCTCCCTGGTGGATCGCTCTCCTAGGGAAAAACCCAGATAGTGAAGAATGCTGAGTCTGATCGTCTTTATTAATAGTAATAATAATTGTGGCATTTGTTAAGCACTTACTATGTGCCAAGCACTGTACTAACTGGAAACAAGCAAATTAGGTTGGACAATGTCCCTCATAATCTTAATCCCCATTTTACAGATGAATTAACAGGCCCAGAGAAGCAAAGTGACTTGCCTAAGGTCACACAGCAGACACGAGGCAAAGCTGGGATTAGAACCCATGTCCTAGTGCTCTATCCATTAGGCCATCCTGCTTCTACAGATGACTACCAACCCTAGGCACAAAGATACATAGGTTGCTGCAAGTTTCAGGATGGTCGTAATTCCAGACTGAGCAGAGTTTTAAGGGGCAGTGGGGCTTCGTGGTTTCTGAAAGATTTCTATTTCTGTGTAGCTGCACAGGTCCACTTTTCTTCCCCCTCTTTGTTTAGATGATGAAATCTCTGAGACTCATGTGATAGCTGTAATTTATTTATTTATGTATGTTAACGTCTTTCTTCTTTAGACTGTGAGCTCGCTGTGAGCAGGGAATGTGTCTGTTGTTGCACTGTACTCTCCTAAGCGCTTAGTACAGTGGTTTGCACATGGTAAGTATTAAATAAATACGACTGACTGAATGAATGAATGAAGTGATGGAGTCTCCCGTCAGGAACACCGGGTGAATCTCAGATCAGAGTCTTCAGGGTGGAGAAGCCATGCAGAGGAGTTGCTTCTAGTTCTAGTGGCTTGCTCGGCACTGCTCACACTCTTTCTTCCCGCCAGTCATTTCCTATTAGGCAAGACTGGTGGAAGTCAGTCGATGGATCCATCAGTGGCATTTCCGAAAGCTTTTTGTGTGTGGAGTGCTGTGATGAGCGCTGGAGAAAGTACAGAGTAGCAGAGTTGGTAGATGGTTGCTTATGAAGAGCTGACGGGCTACGGGGGGAGAGAAGCAGTATGGACGGCAGTGAGCCCATAGATGGGCACAGTGCAACCCATCGTGAAGTGCGTGCAGGTCCTTTGGTGGAGCTGGGATTAGAACCCAGGTACTCTGAATCCCAGGCTCATGCTATTTCCACTGGACCAGCACCAGAGTTACTCTTCGTATCATAATAATAATTGTGGTATTTGTTAAGTGCTTACAATGTGCCAGGAACTCTACTAAGCGCAGGGATGGATACAAGCAAATCAGGTTGAACACAGTCCCTGTCCCCTGTGGGGCTCACAGTCTCAATCCCCATTTTATAGATGAGGTACCTGAGGCACAGAGAAATGAAGTGACTTGCCCAAGGTCACACAGCGGACACGTGGTGGAGCAGGGATTAGAATAATCGTCATCATCATCATCATAATTATGGTATTTGTTAAGCGTTTATTTTGTGCCAGAAAGTGTTCTAAGCACTTGGGTGAATCCAAGCAAATCGGGACAGACACAGCTTCATTTTAAAGAGGTAACTGAGACACAGAGAAGTGAAGTGACTTGCCCAAGGTCACATAGCAGACAAGTGGAAAAGTGGAGATTAGCACCCATGATCCTCTGACTTCCAGGCCCATACTCTATCCACTACTCCAGGCTGCTTCATACCCAACAGTCCACCCCTCTTCTCACCTTCAAAACCCTCCTAAAAATCACATTTCTTCCAAGAAGCCTTCCCTGACTTAAGCCTTCATTTTCCCCTCAATCGTTCAATCGTAATAATAATGATAAAGATGATGGTATTTGTTAGGCGCTTACTGTGTGGCAAGCACTGTTCTAAATCCTGGGGGAGATTCAAGATCGTCACATTGGACACAGTCCCTGTTTCATTTGGGGCTCAAAGTCTTAATCCCCATTTTGCAGTGAGGTAACTGAGGCACAGAGAAGTGAAGTGACTTTGCCCAAGATCACACAGCAGACAAGTGGTAGAGTGTAGTACAACAGAATTAGCGGACATGTTCCCTGCAAGAAAGAACTCGTCTCCCTCTCTAGACTATGAGCTCGTTGTAGGCAGCAAATATGTCTGTTATTATATGGGACTCTCCCAAGCACTTAGTACAGTGTTCTGCACACAGTAAGCATTCAGTAAGTATGATTGATTGACTCCCCACCTTCCCCTCTGGGTCATTTTTGCACTTGGCTATGCACCTGTTAAACACTTTGATACTCATCTCAGCCCTTTGGCACTTAGGTAAATATCCTTATATTCTATTATTTCCCCTACCTGAAATTTATTTTAATGCTTTTCTTCCCTAAAGATGTAAGCTCCATGTGTGCAGGGCTTGTGTCTTCTGACTCTGTTGTATCATTTTCCCAAGTGCTTAGTACAGTGTTCTGCACACAGTAAACACTCATTAAATACCTTTGTTCAATTAATTGATACAATTCCACCAGTCTTGACTCATAAGAAAGAGACAGTGAGCAGGTAAGGGCCAGATTTCTATCCAAGTGAACAAACCTCCCATCTGAAATGTCAGAAGGATTCTAAATTATGTTTTATAATAATAATACTGGTATTGGTTAAGTGCTTACTATGTGCCAAGAACTGTTCTAAACACTGGGGAAGATACACAGTAATCAAGTTGTCCCATTTGGGGCTCACAGTCTCAATCCCCATTTTCCAGATGAGGTAACTGAGGCACAGAGAAGTTAAGCGACTTGCCCAAAATCACAGAGCTGACAGGTGGCGGAGCTGGGATTAGAACCCATGACCTCTGACTCCCAAGTCCATGCTCTTTCCACTAAGCCATGCCACTTCTTTATCTGAATTCTATCTTTATCTGAACTCTCCTTCAGTATTCAGTGATCAACGAATGGTATTCATTGAGTATTTACTGTGTGTACTAAGCAGCTTGTCCTAGTGGATAAAGCACGGGCCGGGGAGTCAGAAGGTCCATGGGTTCCAATCCCGACTCCTCCACTTGTCAGCTGTGTGACCTTTGGAAAGTCATTTAACTCCTTTGGGCCTCAGTTCCCTCATCAGTAAAATGGGGATTAAGACTGTGAGCCCCACGTGGGACAGGGACTATGTCCAACCCAATTACCTAGTATCTATCACAGTGCTTAGAACAGTGCCTGGCACATAGTAAGTGCTTAACAATTAACATAATAATAATAATTATTACTAGTAGTATGACACAATTTAGTTAGTCAACATGTTCCCTGCCCACAAGGAGCTTAGAGTCTAGGGGGGGAGCCAGACAAATTAACTGATCCATATGTACATCAGTGCTACGGGGTGAATGTGAATTACCTAAAGGGTAATGATCCAAAGCAAGGGTGATGTAGAAGGGAAAGGGAGTGATCACTAATCCGTATTTTTGGGTTTCCCATGCTGGAGAGGCTGGAGAGTTCTGTCTTAATTCGGGCAAGAGGAAGGTGTCACGGTTGGAAAACGTTGGTCATCCTGAAAAATACAAAAACCCCCCACCAAACTACATTCTCATATCATTCCTATTACACCTTTCCCACAAGTTCTTACGGTGCTGAACTGTTCGAGCGGAATCTTCTGTGGGCAAGGAGATGCTTCTCATCCTATTGTCAGTCATACCCAAGTGCCGAGCCCGTCGTTGGGTAGGGATTGTCTATTTGTCGCCGAATTGTACTTTCCAAGCACTTAGTACAATGCTCTGCACACAGTAAGCACTCAATAAATACGATTGAATGAATTGCTCAGTTGGTGTTCAACGAATACCCTTATTATCGCTTCTAAAATAATAATAATATTACTGGTAGGATTTGTTAAGCGCTTATTGTGTGTCAAGCACTGAGTTAGGCAAGAGTTAATCAGGTTGAACATAGTCCCTATCCCACATCGGGCTCACACTGTAAGTAGAAGGACAACTGTTGAACACTCATTTTAGAGATGAGGAAACTAAAACACAGAAAAATTAAATGACTTGCCCAAAGTCACACACAGTAGCCAAATGGCAGAGTCAGGATTAGACAGCCCCCCAGCACTTGTGTCCATATCTGTAATTTATTTTTTTATATCGATGTCTGTCTTCCACCACTCTAGGCTGTAAACTATCTGTGGGCAAGGAATATGTCTGTTTATTGCTGTATTGTACTCTCCCAAGTGCTTAGTACAGTGTTCTGCACACAGTAAGTGCTCAGTAAATACAATTGAATGAATGAACCCAGTGTCACCTAGTGGAGAGAGCACTGGTCTAAGAGTCAGAAGGAATTGGGTTCTAATCTCAGGTCTGCCTCATCTGCTGTGTGACCCTGGGCAAGTCATTTCATTTCTCTGTGTTTGTTACGTCATCTGTAAAATAGAGATTAAGACTCTGAATCCCATGTGGGCGGGGACCGTGTCCAGCCCAGTTTGCTTGTAACCACCCCAGCACTTAGTACAGTGCTTGGCAGATAGTAACTGCTTAAAAAACCAAAATTATGATTATTTTTATTATTATTATTAGGGAAGGGAGAAGGGGTCAGTAGTAGAATAGATGATGAGATGGAGGTAGAGTGAGTACGTTGTTAGAGGAGTGGAATACATGGATTAGGTAGAAGTAGATCAGTGAGGCGAGGTAATAATACTAATAGTAATGATGGTATTTGTTAAGCGCTTACTCCATTCACTCAATTCATTCATTCATTTATTCAATAGTATTTATTGAGTGCTTACTATCTGCAGAGCACTGTACTAAGCGCTTGGAATGCACAAATCAGTAACAGAGACAGTCCCTGCCCTTTGATGGGTTTACAGTCGTATTTATTGAGCGCTTATTGTGTGCAGAACACTGTACTAAGCGCTTGGAAAGTACAATTTGGCAACAGATAGAAAATCCCTACATAACAATGGGCTCACAGTTTAGAAGAAGTGCCAAGCACTGTTCTAAGCACTGGTGTAGATAATCAGGTAATCAGGCTGTCCCACCTGGGGCTCACACCCTTAATCCCCACTTTATAGATGAGGTAACTGAGGCAAAGAGAAGTTAAGTGGCTTGCCCAAGTAGGAAAGAGAGAGCTGATTGAGTGCCTTACAGTTGACAGTAAGGCATTCCTGTCTGATGCAGAGGTAAATAAACAACCACTGGAGGCTTGTGAGGAATTGGGAGATATGGACTGAGTGGTTTTTTCAGAAAAACTATTTGGGCTGTGAAGTGTGGACTGTAGAGGGGAGAGACCGAAAGCCGGGAGGTCAGTGAGGATGCCGATGCAGTAGTTAAGATGGGCTCTAAATTGTTTAAATCAGCATGGTGGCCGCTTGGATGGGAAGAAAAAGACAGAATTTAGCAGGTTTGTGAAGGTCGATCCAGTGGAATTTGATGACAGTTTGAATATATGGGTTGAATAAGAGACAAGTCGAGGATAAAGCTAAAGTTCCGGGCTTGTGAGATAGGGAAGATGGAGGTGCCGTCTGCAGGGATGGGAAAGTCACGGGGAGGACAGGGTTTGGGTGGGAAGATCAGGAGTTCTGTTTAGGACATGTTAAGCTTGAGGTGTCAGTGGGACATTCAAGAAGAGATGTCCTGAAGGGAGGAGGACATGTGAGAGGGCAGAGAAGGAGAAAGGTCAGAGCTGGAGAGGAAAATTTGAGAATCATAATACTACTAATAATAATTAATATTAGTACTCGTTAAGCATTTACTATGTGCCAAGCATTGTTTGAAGCTCTGGGGTCGATACAAAATAATCAGGTGGGACACAGTCTCTGTCCTACATGGGGCTCACAATCTTTAATCCCCATTTTACAGATGAGATAACTGAGGCCCAGAGAAGTTAAGTGACTTGCCCAAGGTCGTGTGGCAGAGCAGGGATTAGAACCCAGGTCTGCTGACTCCCAGGTCTGCACTCTTTCTACTGGGAAGCAGCATGGTTTAGTGGATAGACTACGGGCCTGGGAGTCAGAAGGTCAAGGGTTCTAATCCTGGCTCCACCACATGTTTGCTGTGTGACCTTGGGCAATTCCTCTGGGCCTCAGTTACCTCATCTGTAAAGTGGGGATTCAGAGTGTGAGCCCCAGTGTGGGACAGGGACTGGGTCCAACCTGATTAACTTGTATCTACCCAGCACCTAGAACTGTGCTTCGTACATAGTAAGCTCTTAACAAGTACCATAATTTTTATTATTATTAGTAGTAATAGTAGAGATGGAATTTGAGGTCTTTGGAACGAGCAGTTGAGTGGAGGTGGAAAATAGAAGTTGTCCCAGAACTGAGCCTTGAGGCGCCCCCAGAATTATTAGACTGTAAGCCCGTCAAAGGGCTGGGACTGTCTCTATGTGTTGCCGATTTTTACATTCCAAGCGCTTAGTACAGTGCTCTGCACAAAGTAAGTGCTCAATAAATACTATTGAATGAATTAGAGGGTGCGAGACAGAGGAGGATTCTGCTAAAGAGACTGAGAAGGAACGGTCAGGGAGATAGGAGGAGAACCAGGAGAGGACAGTGTCAGGGAAGCCCAGGTTGGATCGTGTTTTCAGGAGAAGGGGTTGGTCCACAGAGGTGAAGGCAGCTGAGAGATCGAGGAGGATTAGGGTGGAATCTGCCACTTTTTTTTTGGTATTTGTTAAGCGCTTACTATGTGCAGAGCACTGTTCTAAGCACTGGGGTAGATACAGGGTAATCATCTTGTCCCACATGAGGATCACAGTCTTATTCCCCATTTTACAGATGAGGTCACTGAGGCACAGAGAAGTTCAGTGACTTGCCCACAGTCACACAGCCGACAAGTGGCAGAGCTGGGATTCGAACCCAGGACCTCCAGCTCCCAAGCCCGGGCTCTTTCCACTGAGCCACCTTGCCCACAGTAAGCTCTTAGTAAATGCAACGGATGGAATAGCGGCCGTGGGATTTGCCGAGAAGGAGGTCTGTGGCGTGAGGCAGTGGAAGCCAGATGATAGGGGGTTGAGGAGAAAGTTGGAGGAGAGGAAGAAGAGCAGTGAGAGAATAATAAGATACAGTACCGAGAGGATCCATGCCCCAAAGGTATTCACGGATTAGAAAGGAAGACAGAACACTCACATTTTGGGTTATGCAGAGTGATTAATAATAATAGTAATAATGATAAGAATAATGGTACTTGTTCATTCATTCAGTCATATTTATTAAGCGCTTACTTAAGTGTTTGGGAGAGGACAATGTAACAGTATAACAGACATATTTCCTTGTGCTATAGTTGAGAGCTCTCCTCTTTAGCCACAAAGGCAAAGACAGATTCGTAGATTCCATTTACAGTTTTACTCCCTCTGCTCTTTCCAAGAGAAGCAACGTGAACTAGTGGAACGAGCACAGGCCTGGGAGTCGGGAGACCTGGGTTCTAATTCTGGCTACTGGGTGACCTGGGGCAAGTCATTTTATTTCTGTGTTCCTCAGTTCCCTCCTCTGTAAAATGGGGATTAAGACTGGGAGTCCCATGTGGGATAGGAACTCTGTCCAACCCGATTATTTTATATGTACCCCAGTGCTTAGTACAGTGCCTGGCACATAGTAAGTGCTTAATAAATACCAGAATTAGTGTTACTGTCATTATTATTATTAATAGTAGTAGTAGGCCACACTGATTTTAGACCCATTACCTTCATGGCTCAGTGGAAAGAGCCTGGGCTTGGGAGCCAGAGGTCATGGGTTTTAATCTCGGCTCTGTCACTTGTCAGCTGTGTGACTGTGGGCAAGTCATTTCACTTCTTTGGGCCGCAGTTCCCTCATCTGTATAATGGGGATTAAGACTGTGAGCCTCATATGGAACAACCTGATGACCCTGTATCTACCCCAGCGCTTAGAACAGTGCTCTGCACATAGTAAGCACTTAACAAATACCAACATTATTACCTTCCTGGAAAGCCAAGATGCACAATGCTTCAAAGGGTTGTGGGGCTTCCCACAGTAGTTAACCAGCTAAAGGAGCAGTGTGGCCAAATGGCTAGAGCACAGGCCTGTGAGTCAGAAGGTCATGGTTTCTAATCCTGGCTCCGCCACGTGTCTGCTGGGTGACCTTGGGCAAGTCACTTCTCTTCTCTGGGCCTCAGTTCCCTCATCTGTAAAATGGGGATTGAGACTGTGAGCCCCACGTGGGACAAGGATTGCATCCAACCCGATTTGACTGTATCCACCCCTGCGCAAAGTACAGTTATTGAAGCCCCATCTCCTCCAATAATAATGTAATAATGTTGGTATTTATTAAGCGATTACTTTGTGCCGAGCACTGTTCTAAGCTCTGGGGTACATACAGGGTAATCAGGTTGTCCCACGGGAGGCTCACAGTTTTAATCTCCATTTTACAGGTGAGGTAACGGAGGCACCGAGAAGTTAAGTGACTTGCCCAAAGTCACACAGCTGACAGGTGGTGGAGTCGGGATTAGAACCCATGACCTCTGACTCCTAAGCCCGTGCTCTTTCCACTGGACCACACTGCTTTTCCGAGAAGCCTTCCCTGACTAAGCCCTCCTCTCTTCTTCTCCCACTCCCTTCTGTGCCACTTTTTCTTGTTTTTCATTCATCCTCCCTTCCATGACCACAGCAAATATGTGTCTATCTGTAATTTATTTATTTACATTAATGTCTTCCCCGCCCCCCCACCCAGAAAGTGAGTTGCTGTGGGCAGGGAATGTGTCTGTTGTTATATTGTACTCTCCCAAGTGCTTAGTACAGTGCTTTGCACACAGTAAGGCAGTGTGGCTCAGGGGAAAGAGCACGGGCTTTGGAGTCAGAGGTCATGGGTTCAAATCCCAGCTCGGCCACTTGTCAGCTGTGTGACTTGGGCAAGTCACTTAACTTCTCGGTGCCTCAGTTACTTCATCTGTAAAATGGGGATTAAGACTGTGAGTCCCACATGGAACAACCTGATTCCCCTGTGTCTACCCTAGCACTTAGAACAGTGCTCGGCACATAGTAAGCGCTTAACTAATACCAACATTATTATTATAATAAATGTGATTGAATGAATACAGTGCCTGGCACATAGTAAGCGTTTAATAAATACCGCAAGTATTAACCAAACCGGAGCTTCAACTGCCCACATTGCTAGTCAAACATGACCAAGACTGAAGATGCACATTCACTTCCATTAAGAAAATGATAAATTGGTTAGCGAAAGAATCTATAAAAAATAAGAGAAATAACCCTAAAATGCTTCAGTCTATAAAATTTGAACGTCACTCCTATTACTTGTATTTTATGATATAAATAAAACACTTTCTGAAACTGCAATATGCTTTGAGGAGCAGTGTGTCTAGCGGTTAGAGAACAGTCAGGAGGACGTGGGTTCTGATCCCAGCTCCGCCACGTATCTGCTGTGTGATTTCGGTTAAATTGCTTTACTTCTCTCAACCTCAGTGACCTAATGTGTAAAATGGGGATTAAGACTGCGAGCCCAGTGGGGATCAGGGACTGTGTCCAAGCCAATTACCTTGTGTCTACCCCAGTGCTTATTACAGTAACTGGCACATAGTAAGTGCTTAAAACATGCCACAGTTATTATTATTAAAGATTATATTCTTTAATTCAGGAAATTGAATGTGTTATATTAGGGGAATAACCCAAAATGCAGAGTTGGGTCAGTGAACGGACAGAACTGGAAAGTAAAATTTAAGAAATAACTTTAAAGATCAATCACCACGTAATCTTAAAACAATTAGCATGTGGCCCGAGACCTAAGTGGGTAACAGAATTCCCCTTGGACTCGTAATGATACTTGCATTTGGAAGCATCATTTTTCTAGCAACCTCCTTGCTGTACAAATTCAACCGACAGCGTCAGGATAAGGCTATAATGTACATTTATGACTGCAATAGAATTTGACGGTAAAAACGAACTTAATTAAAGAGGCAAGGAGATGGTCATTTGAATGTTTTTTACTTCATATTGAAATCTGGATATTTTCTATCGACTTGAAATTTCAATTTAGGCTGAAATTAAGAGGAGAGACGTAAAAGAAACAAGCCAAGGAGATGATGTGCTAAGTCACTGGCAGAATAAGGGGTTGGTTCATAGCCTAGGTAAAAGGGTCCAGGATTGTGAGTTGAGGAGCCCTACGTTCTAATCAATCAGTGCTATTTATTGAGCACTTAACTATGTGCAGACCACTGTGCTAAATTCTTGGGAGAGTACAGTCCAGTCCTATGGACTGTAAGCTCATTGTGGGCAGAAAGTGGGTCTGTTTATTGTTAGATTGTTTCCTCTCCACCCAAACGGCTACCTTACTGCTACGGGCTCTCGTTATATCCCGGCTAGACTACTGTGTCAGCCTTCTCTCTGACCTCCCTTCCTCCTCTCTTGCCCCGCTCCGGTCTACTCTTCACTCCGCTGCCCGGCTCATCTTCCTGCAGAAACCATCTGGGCCTGTCACTCCCCTTCTTAAACAACTCCAGTGGTTGCCTATCGACCTCCGCTCCGAACAAAAACTCCTCACTCTAGGCTTCGAGGCTCTCCATCCCCTCGCCCCTTCCTACCTCTCCTCCCTTCTCTCTTTCTACCGCCCACCCCGCACGCTCCGCTCCTCCGCCGCCCACCTCCTCGCCATCCCTCGGTCTCGCCTATCCCGCCGTCCACCCCTGGGCCACGTCCTCCCGCGGTCCCGGAACGCCCTCCCTCCTCACCTCCGCCAAACTGATTCTCTTCCCCTCTTCAAAACCCCACTTAAAACTCACCTCCTCCAAGAGGCCTTCCCTCTACCACCCCCCCTTCATCTCTCCGCAGCTTAACCCTCTTTTCCCCCCATCTCCCTCTGCTCCTCCCCTCTCCCTTCCCATCCCCTCAGCACTGTACTCGTCCGCTCAACTGTATATATTTTCTTTACCCTATTTATTTTGTTAATGAAATGTACATCGCCTCGATTCTATTTAGTCGCCATTGTTTTTACGAGATGTTCTTCCCCTCGACTCTATTTATCGCCATCGTTCTCGTCTGTCCGTCTCCCCCGATTAGGCTGTAAGCCCGTCAAACGGCAGAGACTGTCTCTATCTGTTGCCCACTTGTTCATTCCAAGCGCTTAGTACAGTGCTCTGCACATAGTAAGCGCTCAATAAATACTATTGAATGAATGAAGATTGTGCTCTCCAAAGTGCTTAGTATACTGCACTGCACATAGTAAGCGTTCAATAAATATGATAGACTGGCTAACTATTTTCAGCTTGGCCCAATATATTATGGTAATTCTGGAGTGGGCCAGACCTCCCTTAATTTTCCTGAGAGATGGCATAGTGGATAGAGCATCATGGTCCTAGGAATCAGAAGGTCATGGGTTCGAATGCTGACTCTGGCACTTGTCTCTTGTGTGATCTTGAGCAAGTCACTTCATTTCTCTGGGCCTCACTTACTCATCTCTAAAATGGGGCTTGAGACTGAGTCCCCACATGGGACAGTGACTGTGTCCAACCTGACCTCCTTGTATCCACCTCTGTCCTTAGAACAAGTGCCTGGCACATAATGAGCATGTAACAAATACCATAATAATAATAAATATTATTATATTACTATTATTTTAGCCATTCAGTATCCTGTTCAGTATCCTGCACCTAGTGCCGTTATGTCTTGTATTTTATTTTTAAACCTCCACCCTCTGTCTACCTCAGCTGCCCCACTGAGTTTGGTGGCTCAAAATTGGTATCCAGGTTCACTGAAACCTGGGAAGGGAATGAAACAGCCCTGATAGAGTTGGTTTGTTTTTTTTTGGTGGGGGAGGGTAAAGGAGGGATGATGGGTCTCTCCTCCTCCCCCTCCCTCCAGTACACTTGAGATTTGGGCAGAGTCAGACAGACTTCTGCAGAACATTCAATTTGTTCATTCAGTCAAATTATTGAGCCCTTACTGAGTGTAGTGCACTGTACTAAGTGCTTGGTAAAGCACAGTAAAAAAATAAAGAGAAATTCTCTGCCCACAGTGAACTTGCAGTCTAGAGGTGTCTTAGTGGAAAGAGCACAGGCTTGGGAGTCAGAAGACATGGGTTCTTATCCCGCCTCTGTGACTTGTCTGCTGTGTGACCTTAGGCAAGCCACTTAAATTCTCTGTGCCTCAGTTACCTCTTCTTCCACCCTTTGAGACTGTGAGCCTGTTGTTGGGTAGGGATTGTCTCTATCTTGCCAAATTGTACTTTCCAAGCACTTAGTAGAGAGCTCTGTACAAAGTAAGCGCTCAATAAATACGATTGAATGAATGAAAGGAGGACGAGCTTCCTGATGTCAAGGATGTAACTTGAAATCAACTGCACTTCAATGTCCTTTATTGGAGAGGGCCTACATTCGATGTGATAGATAAAATTCTGTATCATCTGCATCTCAGTGTCTGTTATCCCGCAGGCCAGCCAGGTCTTTCCCTTCCCCTCCATCCCCTTTCCCCGCTGGGAAGCAGCACGGGGTAGTGGTTAGAGCCCAGGTCTGGGAGTCAGAAGGTCATGGGTTCTAATCCACTTATCTGCTGTGTAACCTTGGTCAAATCACTTTACTGGAGAAGCAGCGTGGCTCAGTGGAAAGAGCCTGGGCTTTGGAGTCAGAGGTCATGGGTTTGAATCCCGGCTCTGCCACTTGTCAGCTGTGTGACTGTGGGCAAGTCACTCAACTTCTCTGTGCCTCAGTTACCTCATCTGATAAATGGGGATTAAGACTGTGAGCCCCACGTGGGACAACCTGATTCCCCTGTGTCTACCCCAGCGCTTAGAACAGTGCTCTGCACATAGTAAGCGTTTAACAAATACCAACATTATTATTCTCTGAGCCTCAGTCCCCTCATCTGTAAAATGGGGATTGAGACTGTGAGCCCCTTGTGGGACAGGGACTGTGTCCAATCCGATTTGCTTGTATCCACCTCAGCGCTTAGTAATAATAATGTTAGTATTTGTTAAGTGCTTACTATGTGCAGAGCACTGTTCTAAGCACTGGGGTAGGGTAATCAGGTTGTCCCACGTGAGGCTAAGTTAATCCTCATTTTACAGATGAGGTAACTGAAGCACAGAGAACAATACCTGACACATAGTAAGTGCTTAATAATTATTTTTATTTAATGGGACCCTTCAGATAAAGGATGATCTGAGATAGGCTCGTGACCTGAGGGAATCCTGGGGTTGCCCTTTTTCTCCTTCTCTAGACTGGAAGCTTGTTGTGGGCAGGAAATGTGTCTGTTTATAGTCCTATCATACTCTCCCAAGCACTTAGCACAGCACTCTGCACAAAGTAAGCGCTCAATAAATGCAATTGAATGAACCCTACACCCCCCCAAGGAAGGGCTGGAAGGGGTGGAGGTGACTGGCTGTTTCAGAAAGCTCATTAATCATATGTGACATCGGGCCACAGGTGGATCCGTGGACAAAGGGGGAAAGAAGGATGTGATCTCGGATCCAAACTGCTCATTATCAGAAAAGAAATGACTTCCTTTTTGGCATGCAGAAATTCATTCTCTGTGGGCATAATTTCGAGCAGGAGAATATATATGAAAGTCATGAATACTCTGTTCATAGAAGCTGTGATACTCGAGTAAGTCAATAGCATTTATAATGAATGTAATGTGTAAATACGTTGTAGAATGACTGAAATGGTCATCATGAGACATAAAGCTTAGTACAGTGCTCTGAACACAGTAAGTGCTCAATAAACACTAATAATTATAATAATGTTGGTATTAAGCGCTTACTATGTGCAGAGCACTGTTCTAAGTGCTGAGGGAGATAAAGGGTAATCAGATTGTCCCACATGAGGCTCACAGTCTTCATCCCCATTTTACAGATGAAGTGACTGAGGCACAGAGAAGTTAAGTGACTTGCCCACAGTCACACAGCTGCCAAGTGGCAGATCTGGGATTCGAACCCATGACCTCTGACTCCCAAGCCCGTGCTTTTTCCACTGAGCCACACTGCTTCCCTAAGCTACCTATTGACTACCTATATATTTTTCATAATTTCCTAAAAAAAATAATGAACGCCAAAAGGCATCTGAAGTCACAATCTGTTTTCTCCTCTTTTATTTTATAAGCATTTCATAAAAGCTCATTCAGACGAAGTGGAAAAACTCGTTTATAAATATTCAAGAGTACCCTTGCTGGCATTTAGGAACAGTGTCTTGAAACAATTTTATGGTCTTTAATGCTAAAGGCATAAAGGGAAATTACTACCTAAAAAGTAGTTTCCACTGCTACAACTGTAATTGAACATTCACCTCACAGTCGCTGAACGTGGAAGTTAATGGTGTTGTGTCAGCTTTTTTCAGAGTTGCCTAGTGAGTGAATTTTAATGTTCTCACGTTAGTAAGATCTTAGCACATGGTTCACAGGTGGAGAAGTTGTACTACTTTGGTTGCTAATTTTCCAGAAAGGCAAACATTAGCTTGTTAGAGACAATCCATCAGCTCCGCCACTTGCCTGCTGTGTGGTCTTGGGTATGTCACTTAACTTCTCTGGGCCTATTTCCTCAACTTTAAAATGGGGATTCAATATCTGTTCTCCCTGCGATTTAGACTGTGAGTCCCATGTGGGACAGAGACTGTGTTGAACTTGATTAACTTGTTTCTAACCCAGTACTTAGAATAGTGCTCGACATAGCGTAAGAGCTTAAAAAATGCCATAAAAATGTGTCAATAGGTCCCAATAATGTAATACACTCTGTGGGAGGTTTCTAGTATAATAATAATGATGATGGTATTTGTTAAGCGCTTACTATGTGCCAAGCACTGTTTTAAGCACTGGGATAGGCTGTATGTTGCCGAATTATATTTTCCAAGCACTTAGTACAGTGCTTTTCACTCAGTAAGCACTCAGTAAATACAACTGAATGAATGCAAGGTAAACAGGTTGTCCCACATGAGGCTCACAGTCTTAATCCCCATTTTACAGATGAGGGAATTGAGGCACAGAGAATAATAATGTTGGTATTTGTTAAGCGCTTACTGTGTGCAGAGCACTGTTCTAAGCGCTGGAGTAGATACAGGGTAATCAGGTTGTTCCACATGAGGCTCACATTTAATCCCCATTTTAATAATGTTGGTATTTGTTAAGCGCTTACTATGTGCCGAGCACTGTTCTAAGCGCTGGGGTAAACAGAGGGGAATCAGGTTGTCCCACGTGGGGCTCACAGTCTTCATCCCCATTTTACAGATGAGGGAACTGAGGCCCAGAGAAGTGAAGTGACTTGCCCACAGTCACACAGCTGACAAGTGGCAGAGCTGGGATTCGAACTCATGAGCCCTGACTCCAAAGCCCGTGCTCTTTCCACTGCACCACGCTGCTTCCTGAATGGAAAGAACCCAAGCCTGGTAGTCAGAAGGACCTGGGTTCTAATCTCAGCTCTGCCAGTTCATTCAGTTCATTGCCTCAGTTTCCTCAGTTACAGAAGGTAACTGTGCCTCAGTTACCTCAGCTGTAAAATGGGAATAAAGACTGTGAGTCCCATGTGGGACAACCTGATTACATTGTATCTACCCCAGTGCTTAGAGAAGTGCTTGGCAGATAGTAAGTGCTTAACAAATATCGTCATCATCATCATCATCAATCAAATTTATTGAGCACTTATTGGGTGCAAAGCACTGTGTTAAGCACTTGAGAGAGTACAGTGTAACAACAAATGTGGCTCAGTGGAAAGAGCACGGGCATGGGAGTCAGAGGTCATGGGTTCGAATTCCGGCTCTGCCACTTGTCAGCTGTGTGACTGTGAGCAAGTCACTTAACTTCTCTGTGCCTCAGTTACCTCATCTGTAAAAATGGGGATTAAGACTGTGAGCCTCATGTGGGACAGTGGGACAACCTGATTACCCTGTATACCCCAGCGCTTAGAACAGTGCTCTGCACATAGTCAGCGCTTAATAAATACCAACATTATTATTATATCCCAGCTCACAAGGAGCTTACAGTCTAGAGGGACAGACACTAATATAAATGAACAGATAAATAAACTACAGATATACACTTGATTTCAGTTAAATCTGTAAAATGAGGAGTAAATTCTACTCCATCCTTCTTCAATTGATAGTATTTATTGAACACTTGCTCTTTGCAGAGCACTGTATTAAGCACTGTGAGCACCATGTGGCCAGGGACTGTTTCCAACCTTGCATCTACCCGAAAGCTTAGAACGACGGTTGGCAAAGCGCTTAACAAGTACCGTAATTATGAAAGTAGTATTCATTGACTGCCTACTTCTTGCAGCATTTGGGAGCAAAACAAAACTTTAGAAATGGAAAACACCTCTCCAAAGCACTTAGGTAATATTTATTTAGTGCTTACCATGTGCGAAGCACTGTACTCACCGCTTGGGAGAGTACGGCAGAGCCAAATTTGTAGACACATTCCCTGCCCACAAAGAGCTTTAAGCTTAGAAAGAGAGATGGATGTTAATATGAAATAAATCACAGATATGAACACAAGTCTTGTAGGGCTAAGGGTGCAATATGAGGGCAAGGGTGATGCAGAAGGGAGAGAGAGTGGAGAAGATGAGGGCTTAGTCGGGGGAGGAGATGTGCTTTTAATAAGCCTTTGAAGGAGGGAAGAGGGACGGTTTGTCGGCTATGAAGCGGGAGGGAGTTCCGGGCCTGAGGTAGGACACGGACAAGGGGTTGGAGGTGAGACAAGATCAAGGGACAGTGAATAGGTTGGCAGTAGAGGAGCAAAGTGGGAGGGCTGGGTTGTAGGAAATAAGGGGACGATGTGATTGAATGCTCTAAAGCCGAAAGGGAGGAGGTTCTGTTTGATGTTCATTCATTCATTAGTATTTATCGAGCGCTTACTATGTGCAGAGCACCGTACTAAGCACTTGGAATGTACAAATCGGCAACAGATAGAGACAGTCCCTGCCCATTGGCGGGCTTACAGTCTAATCAGGGGAGACAGACAGAAAAAACAATAGCAGTAAAAGGAATCAAGGGGATGTACATCTCATTAAAACAATAGCAACATATATGATAATCATAATGATAACGGTATCTGTTAAGCACTCATTATGTGCCAGGCAGTGCACTGACCGCTGGGGCAGAGAGAAGATCATCGGGGCGCACGCAGTCCACCTTCCACGTGATGTGGAGGTAGATGGGCAACCACTGTAGGTTCTTGAGAATTGGAGAAACATGGACTGACTGACTCTGTAGAAAATAACTTGTCCTCTGTTGCTTCTTCTACCTGTGATTTATTTTAGTGCCCGACACCCCTGCTAGATTTCAAGCTCCTTGAGAGTAGGGACCGTGTCTGCTAACTCTGTTGTGTTCATCCAAGCACTTAGACCAGTCAGTAAATTTTACTTATTGAGCACTTAGTGTGGGCAGAGCACTGTACCAAGCACTTGGGAGAGTATAACAGGCACATTCCCTGCCCACAACGAGTTTACGGTCTAGAGGGGGAGAATCATAGTTGAGTGCTTACTGTGTGCACATGCCTGTCTGTTTTGTTTTGTTGTCTGTCTCCCGTTTCTAGACTGCAAGCCCATTGTTGGGTAGGGATTGTCTCTATCTGTTACCAAATTGTACTTTCCAAGAGCTTAGTACAGCGCTCTGCACACAGTTAAGTGCTCAATAACGAATGAATGAATGAAAGTGCTTAGGAGAGTACTTCATAACAGTATAGCAGACACCTTTCCTACCCACTACGGACTTACAGCCTAGAGGGGGAAACAGACATTAACAGAAATGAAATTACAGATCTGTATGTAAATGCTGTGGGTTGGGGGGGGTGGGCGGGGGAATGAATAAAGGAAGCAAGTCAAGGTGACGCAGTAGAGAGTGGGAGAAGAGGAATGGAGGGCTTAGTCAGGGAAGGCTTCTTGGATGATGTGCTTTTAATAAGGCTTTGAAGGAGGGGAGCGTCATTGTCTGATTTGAAAAGGGAGGGCTTTCTAGGATGTAGGTGAGAGGTTGGCAGCGAGATAGATGAGGTGGAGGTACAGCGAGAGGGTTGGCATTAGAGGAGCCAAGTGTGTGGGCTGGGTTGGAGTAGGACCTCTGCACAGAGTAATTGCTCAGTAACTATCATTGCTGGCATGATGGATGTGTAATGAAAATGATGTTTGCTGTTGGCCTGCTGCAATGTGAAGCCCTCTTGTGATTCTCGGATTCCTCAGTAGGATTTTTGGGCATCTTTCAAGATCGATCAATGTTTTCTGGGTCATTTAACCATGTCCTCCCCCTAGCCTGGAACTCCGATCCCCACCATATATGCCCGACAGCCCCGCTCCTCACCTTCAAAGCCTTATTAAGATCACATCTCCTCCAAGAGTCCTTTCCCCATTTAAGCCTTCTTTTCCCCGTTTATGCATCGTCTCTGCACTTGCAATTGTGACCAGTTAAGTGACTTACCCAAGGTCACACAACAGACAAGTGGCGGAGCCGGAATTAGAACCCATCACCTTCTGACTCCCAGGCCTGTGCTCTAACCACTTCACCATGCTGCTTCCCCTCAAATTACTGGTAAATACTGATGACGATGAACCAGGGAATCCCTTTCTTATTATTTCAGTCCCACTCTAAAGTCTGAGCTGATCTTTCTTCTGAGAAGACAACTTTATTACATTACGGCAGGCAGCTTTTGAGCTTAAAGGACTGAGATACCGAGTGGAGATGGACTCTGATATTTGCATTAAATCAAAGTAACTAGTGGCTGTTCTTCCTCTGTGTAAATGATTGAAAATAGAAGTGATTCTGTTTATCCTGGCCAAGAAATCCCCAAAGGAGGCTCTGACTTCAGGGCACTACAGACTCAGACCCGCTGATCAAGTAAGCAATGTCTCCAATTTGGAGTAATCCTCTCTGAGTGTACAAAGATTTTCACATTTATTTTTTATTAACAGGATAGCTCTGTTCTCATCAAACCTTAGGAAAGGGCCCTGTTGAATGAATTCATGATTTCCAAAGATCACTTTATCTCTGAAGGGAGTAAGTGCGTTTGCCACCAAGTGTGTTTCGAAGAGCTTCTTTTGTTCATAATTTATTTTCAAAAAACCCGAGTGGTTCTTCTTAAACCGATTAGGTCATTATGCCACGGCTGCAGGATAGCAGCAGGATGAGATACTAGTAATCGTATTTGTTGAGTTCCCACTTGTTGAGGTGCATTGTACTGAAAGCTTATTATTGTTATTATTATGGTATTTAAGCATTACTGTGTTTCAGGCACTGTTCTAAGCACTGGCGTAGAAACAAGTTATTCAGGTTAGACACAGAGAAGCAGCGTGGCTCAGTGGAAAGAGCCCGGGCTTTGGAGTCAGAGGTCATGAGTTTGAATCCCAGCTCTGCCACTTGTCAGCTGTGTGACTGTGGGCAAGTCACTTAACTTCTCTGTGCCTCAGTTACCTCATCTGTAAAATGGGGATTAAGCCTGTGAGCCCCACCTGGGACAACCTGATTCCCCTGTGTCTACCCCAGCACTTAGAACAGTGCTCTGCACATAGTAAGCGCATAACAAATACCAACATTATTATTATTGTTACATGGGGCTCACAGTCTAAGTATTAAACACAGGCATTGAATCCCCGTTTTACAGATGAGAAAAGTGAGGCAGAGAGAAGTTAAATGATTAGTCCAAGGACTCAGAGGAAGTAAGTAGTGGAGCTGAGATTATTCATTCATTCATTGTCATATTTCTTGAACGCTAACTGTATGCAGAACACTGTACTAAGCGCTTGGAAAGTACAATTTGACAAAAAATAGAGACAATCCCTACCCAACAATGGGCTCACAGTCTAGAAGTTGGGAAATAGACAACAAAACAAAGCGAGTAGACAGGCATTGATAGCGTCAATATAAGTAAATAGAATTATAGATATATGCACATCATTAATAAAATTAAGAGAATAATAAATTTGAACCCAGGTGCTCTGACTCCCAGGCCCTTGCTCTTTCCACTAGGCCATGCTGCTGTTCAACAGAATAAAGGTCATGGAGCACCTGAAATATAAGCTATTTTCATTAATAAAGAAGGTTTCCTAAGGGCAAGGGCCCTATTCTCTGAGCAGTCAAAGCTCATTTCAGAAATGGCCTCAGTATTCCTTAAATTACTGCAGGAGGGCCTGTGACCCGCACGGGATTTATAATCTAAGAAATGGGGAAAACAGCCTGGCCTTGTGGAAAGAGCACAGGCCTGGGAGTCCGTGAACCTGGGTTCTAAAGCCGACTCTTCCACCTACCTGCTGTGTGACTTTGGACAAGGCACTTAACTTCTCTGGGCCTCAGTTCCCTCATCAGGGAAATGGGGATTCATTACTGTTCTCCCTCCTACTTAGACTGTGAGCCCCATGTGGAAATTGATTAGCTTGTATCTACCCAGTGCTTAACACATAAGCACTTAAATATCACCATACCACTATGAATGAAATGCCACTGTGCCACATTTTACAGGTGAGAAAACTGAATCCCATAAAGGATAAGGGATTTGCCCTAGGTCATTCAGCTGGGCAGTGGCAGAGCTAGGATTGTAAACTCATTGTGGACAGGGAATGAAGCTGTTTTTGTATTGTACTCTTCCAAGTGCTTAATACGGTGACTCCGTGCACAGCAAGCGCTCAATAAATGCGACTGAATGAAAGCCATGTCTCCTGATTGACAATCCCAGGCTCTTTCCCCCAGGCCACCCTCTTTGACAAGACACCATCCACCTTCTTACCTCTCCTTTCCCCTCCCACTGCAAGGATGATTTCCATGGCTTTCCTCTTTCCTCTCTTTGATAGTTGCTAAGGAATGACAAATAGACAGCCGCCTTCCTTGTTTTTCATCCTGATGTTTTGACTCTTGACACGGGATCTTTCCTTTGTACTCTCCAACAATAAAAAAAAAATACGATGCAACACATTAGCAGTGTCTGTTGTTCCTCCCAAATTTACCTCCTAACTGAACCTCACCTCTGATTTTTCCATCTCCACCCCTCTGCTCACACCTTGCTCCCTACATGGTGCTCCTTTCCTCTTCCATTCATTCATTTATTCATTCAGTCGTTTTTACTGAACACTTACTGTGTGCAGAGCAATGTACTAAGCGCTTGGAAAGTACAATTGGGCAACAGATAGAACGATTAGACTGTGATCCCGTCATTGGGCAGGGATTGTCTCTATCTGTTGCCGAATTTTATATTCCAAGCGCTTTAGTACAGTGTTCTGCACATAGTAAGTGCTCAATAAATACTATTGAATGAATGAATCCCTTCCCAACAATGGGCTCACAGTCTAGAAGGGGGAGACAGACAACAAAACAAAACAAGTAGACAGGCACCAATAGCATCAGAATAGATAAATGGAATTATAGATATATACACATCATTAATAAAATAAATAGAATATGTTCAAATATACACAATATGTTCAAATATACACAGAAATATTCTAATCCACCATACACTCTCCTCCTATTTTCCAAACCTTGATGACAATCTGCCTCCTCCGGGAGGCCTTTCCTGTTGTGTCAGCCATCTTAGCATCATAATAACTGTGGCATTTGTTGAGCATATACTGTGCTAAGTGCTGGAGCAAGATAAACGAGTCGAGCACAGTCCCTGTCCCACATAGTTCCCTCTAGCGTGTAAGCTCTCCGTGGGAAGGGAATGTGCCCGTTTTTTGTTTTATAATACTCTCCCAAGTGCTTAGTATAGTGCTCTGCACACAGTAAGTGCTCAATAAATATGATTGACTGACTGACTCACTGTCAATGGGGGAGAGATAACAGGAATTGAATCTCCATTCTGTAGATGAAAAAGCTGAGGCCCAGGGAAATTTTGACCTGCCCAGGGCCACACACCAGGAGAGTGGCGGAGCCAGGTTTAAGAACCAGGTATTCTGGTCTCAGTCCTCTAGTTTTCCACTAAGAACATGTCTATTGCTTCCCCAAGGGCTTAGTACAGTGCATTAGATAGTGTAGACGCTCAATATACACAATTCCTCTGAGATTCTGAATAAACAGTCTTCTCTACTGTAAGCTCGTTTGTGGCAGGGAATGTGTCTGTTATACTGTTATATTGTACTCTCCCAAGCTCTAAGTACAGTGTTCTGCACACAGCAAGCGCTCCATAAATACAACTGAATGAATAAAGGGATATTTGAAAGGATGCAAAAGAACAGCAGATTTAAGAAAGGCAGCCTGTCCTAGTAAAAAAGCAAAGAGCATGGCCTTGGTAGTCAGAGGACCTGAGTTCTGTTTCCAGCTCTGCCACTTTGCTGTTTGGCCTTAAGTGAGTCACTTAACTTCTCAGAGTCTCAGTTCCCTTATCTGCAAAATGAGGATTTGATACTTGTTTTCTCTCCTACTTAGACTATGATCCCAATGTGAGACCTGAATATGTTGTATCCACTCCAGCTTTAAGTACAGGCATTGGCACATTGTAAGTGCTTAACAAAAACCACTATTATTATTATTGTTGTTTTTATTGCTGAGACTGGTCACTGTTGCACTTAATCCAAAGATTCTGCCATCGGAGAGTGACGATGTAATGTGAGGAGGCACTTTCTTCTGCCCTGAAATTGCAGCACAGATTTATTGGAGGCATGCAAAAATCCATTTCTCACCTTTCTGGAGGATTTTAGTTTTGAGATTTTAGTATCTGTTCATTTTGAGATTCAGTGTGATGGAAATTTATTCCATCATCTGAGTCATTAATAAAAATGTTTAATGGTAAAATTGAACTTCCTCATAGCAAGATTTATTAGACAGCGGTTGGATGATCATGGTAGGTTATAGAAACCATTCCTCTGCATAAAATAAGATAGAGGTCCCATCTGCCCGGGGCAAACATAACGTCAGGTGAAATTATTTCCCAGACTCTGCTTCTGTCATAGTAGGGTTTGAACGCTACTTGCCTCGTCGGATAGTGATAGGTAAATCGGCTATCCCGGCCGACGTTGATTTTGAACACCGAGCAGGGTTGTGACAGTTGCGTGTTTGATTAAGCCTGTCTCGTGTAGATCTGGATCCAACCATGTATTCTGCCCGGAAATAATAATAACTGTGGAATTTGTTAAGCACTCTCAATTGTTTTTATTGAGCACTTACTGTGTGCAGAGCACTGTTCTGAGCTCTTGGGAGAGTATAATATATCAGTAGGTAGACACAAGCCCTGCCCAAAAGGAATTTACAATCTGGAAAATGTGCCTCGACTGTATGCCAAGCAGTGTGCCAAGAGCTAGAGAAGACACTGTATATATATTTTACATATACATATATATATGTATATATATATATGTATATATATTTTCCTCGACTCAGCTCTCTCATTCAATCCACATATTCAGTCTGCCACTAAATCCTGTAGGTTCAACCTTCACATCTTCGCTAAAATCCACCCTCCCCTCTCCATCCCAAGTGCTACCGTGCTAATCAAAGGACTTATCCTATTCCGCCTTGGCTGTTGCCGCAGCCTCCTCACTTACCTCCCTGCTTCCCATCTCTCCCGATTCCAGTCCGTACTTCACTCTGCTTACTCTGCTTACTTGAGAAGCAGCGTGGCTCAGTGGAAAGAGCACGGGCTTTGGAGTCAGGGCTCATGAGTTCGAATCCCAGCTCTGCCACTTGTCGGCTGTGTGACTGTGGGCAAGTCACTTAACTTCTCCGTGCCTCAGTTCCCTCATCTGTAAAATGGGGATTAAGACTGTGAGCCCCACGTGGGACAACCTGATTCCCCTATGTCTACCCCAGCGCTTAGAACAGTGCTTGGCACATAGTAAGCGCTTAACAAATACCAACATTATTATTATTATTATTATTACTCCAAAAAACGTTCAAACCATGTTTTCCCACTCCTCAAGGACCTCCAGGTGCTGCCCATCCACCTCCTCATTCATTCAATTCATTCAATCACATTTATTGAGTGCTTACTGTGTGCAGAGCACTGTACTAAGCACTTGGGAAGTACAGTTCAGCAACGAACAGAGACAATCCCTGCCGACAATGGGCTCACAGTGTAGAAGCAGCATGGCTCAATGGAAAGAGCCCAGGCTTCGGAGTCAGAGGTCATGGGTTCGACTCCTGGCTCTGCCACTTGTCAGCTGTGTGACTGTGGGCAAGTCACTTAACTTCTCTGGGCCTCAGTAACCTCCTCTGTAAAATGGGGATTAACTGTGAGCCTCACGTGGACAATCTGATTACCCTGTATCTACCCCAGTGCTTAGAACAGTGCTCTGCACATAGTAAGTGCTTAACAAATACCAACATTATTATTATTATTATAGAAGGGGGGAGAGAGACATCAAAACAAGTAAAGAGGCATCAGGAGCATCATTATAAATAAATAGAATTAAATATATATGCATCATTAGCAAAAAATAAATAGAATTATAAGTATAAATTATAGTGTTGCCAAATTGTACATTCCAAACACTCAGTACAGTGCTCTGCACACAGTAAACACTTAATAAATATGATTGAATGAATGAAATATGTATATATATATATATCTGTTGGGTGAGGAGGGGTAGAGCAAAGGGGGTGAGTTGGGGTAATGGGGGGAACAGAAGAAAAGTGGGGCTCACCTGGAGGAGGTGAGCTTTCAGGAGGGCTTAGAAGGGGGGAAGTGTGCTAATTTGGCGAATTTAAGGAGGGAGGGCATTCCAGGCCAGGGATAGGATGTGGCCAGGAGTCGACAGCGAGACAGGCGAGAATGAGGCCCAGTGAGAAGGTTAGTGCCTGAGGAGTAGAGTGTGCGGGCTGGGCTGTAGACGGAGAGAAGGGAGGTGAGGTAGGAGAGGGCAAAGGGATAGAGAGCTTTGAAGCCAAGCCAAGGAGAGCTCCTCCTCATCAAACAGAAACCTCCTCATCGTCGACTTTAAAGCAGTCAATCACCTTGTTCCTCCTAGCTCACCTCACATCTCTTCTTCTGCTACTCAGCCCACACACTTCACTCCTCTCTAATACCAAACTACTCACTGTATCTCAGGCTCATCTATCTTGACGTCAACCTTTAGCCCACGTTCTGCCTCTGGTCTGCAACACCCTCCCTCCTCATATCCAACTGATCCTCACTCTCCCCACTTTCAAACATTATTAAAAGCACATGTCCTCCAAGAGGCCTTCCCCAACTAAGCCTTCCCTTCCTCTTCTCCCTCTCTCTCCTGAGTCACCCTGACTTCTTCCTTTCATTTATCCCCACTCCCAGCCCCACAGCACTTATGTTCATATCTGTCATTTATTTATATTAATGTCTGACTCTCCTTCTAGACTATAAACTCATTCTGGGCAGGGAATGTGTCTGTTTATTGTTGTATTGTACTCTCCCAAATGCATAGTACAATCCTCTGCACACAGTAGGTGCTCAATAAATATGATTAAATGAATGAATGGATTAGAACCCATGTCCTCTGACTCCCAGGCCTTTAGTTTTCACTAGACCACAGGCTTCTTAATCGTCTGACCTATCTTGCATCTACCCCGGTGTTTTGTACACTGCTAGCCTTATATAGGAAGTTCATTCAATAGTATTTATTGAGCGCTTACTATGTGCAGAGCACTGTACTAAGCGCTTGGACTGTGCAATTCGGCAACAGATAGAGACAAATCCTGCCCATTGACGGGCTTATAGTCTAATCGGGGGAGACAGACAGACAAAAACAATAGCAATAAATAGAATCAAGGGGATGTACATCTCATTAACAAAATAAATAGTGCTTAACAACTACCATTATAATTATCATTGTAAATGCTGAGGGGTTGGTAGTAGGGTATCATAGTGCCAACTGCAGAGGTGATGCAGGAGGGAGGGAGAATAGGGAAGGGAGATGAGAAGTTAGTCTGGGAAGACTTCCTGGAGGAGGTACCAGGCCCCTGGTCTCTTAGCACATGGTGGCTAAGAGGCATCTCTTTACTGACCTGGGCATAACAAGTGCAAAAATATTGCATGTGCTAGATGACACAACGTAGCATAGAACCCAGAAGGTCATGAGTTCTAATCTTGACTCCACCACTTGTTTGCTGTCTGACCTTGGGCAAATCCTTTCATTTCTCTGTGCCGCAGCTACCTCATTTGTACAGTGGGGATTGAAACTGTGAGTCCCACATAGGACAGGGTCACGAACTATGTCCAAATTGATTTGCTTGTGTACACCCCAGTACTTAGAACAGTGCCTGGCATATGGTGAGCACTTAAATACCATTATTATTATTATGACAGCATGTGGAACCCTTTCTGGAAATCTGCAGGGTCAATAGCATGATACAGGTGGGGGTGGCGGGCTGGGGGAGGTGAGTTTTGTGACGGCTATAGAATGTTCTGGAGACTTCTGGAGGGTTTGGTTCTGACCACACTGAAGATGGTCAAACAAGAAGTAGCATGGCCTAGTGGATAGAGCACGGGCCCAGGAGGATCTGGGTTCTTATTCTGACTTCCAAACTTGTCTGCTGTAGGATGATTGAGTCACTTCATTTCTCTGTGCCTCAGTTCCCTCATCTGTAAAATGAGGATTAAGTCTGTGGGCCCCATGTGGGACACGGATCGTGTCCAGTCTGATTAATTCATATCTACTCCAGCACTTAGTACAGTGCCTCGCTTAGAGTAAGCGCTTAACAAATACCATTTAAAAAAAAGTCTCAGGAAGGCCAGGGCTGTGATGTTGACTGCAGCTGAAGTGGTGGGTGGGGAGGAAGAGCAGGTTGGACATTTCGTCCTCCGCCGCTTGCTGGTGACTTGCCCAAGGCCACACAGTAGACAAGTGGCAGAGCAGGGTTTAGAACTCATGGCCTTTTGACTCCCAGACCAGGCTCTATTGCTTTCCACCTGCTGGCTGAGACTGCTAGACACTAATCTCCTTGAGGGCTGGGCTTGTGGTGACTAATTGCCTGGTGCTTTCCCAAATTCTCTGTGCATGAGGCAGACAACCACTCTCCCCTGCTTCAAAGCCTTATTGAAGGCACATCTCCAAGAGGCCTTCCCAGACTAAGTCCCACTTTTTCTCATCTTCCATTCCCTTCTGTGTCGCCCTGACTTGCTCCCTTTGCTCCTCCCCCCCTCCCAACCCCACATCACTTATGTCCGTATCTGTCATTTCATTTATCTGTATTGATGTCTGTCTCCCCACTTCTAGACTGTGAGCCTGTTGTGGGCAGGGAATGTCACTGTTTACTGTTGTACTGTACTTTCCCAAGTGCTTACTACAGTGATCTACACACAGTAAGTGCTCAATAAATACAATTGAATGAATGAATGAGGCATGCTTTATAAATCGTACTGAAGGAGCGATTGAATGAAGGGGAGATAGAGCAGTCTGGTCAGCCATTCTCAAGATGTGGTCATTTTCCATGGACACCATCTGAATAGGGGGTGATCACCCACCGCACAGCTCAATGAGCTTCCTTCCCAGTCTCTCATAATGATGATAATAATAATAATAATAATGATAATGATTGTGGTCTTTGTTATGCACTTACTGTGTACCAGTCGCTGTACTAAGAACTGAGGTGGTTACAAGCAAATCGGGTTGGACATAGTCCCTGTCCCACCTGGGGCTCACAGTCTTAATCCCTATTTTACAGGTGAGGTAACCGAGGCCCAGAGAAATGAAGTGATTTGCCCAAGGCCACAAAGTAGGCAAGTGGCAGAGCTGGGATCAGAACTCATGACCTTTTGGCACCCAGACCCAGTCTCTATCCACTATACATCCTCTCAAGTCTCTTTGACAACACCTCAGAGTTTCCAACCAGGGCAGAGAAGACCCCAAGGGGCAGATTAATCCAAGCACTTATCCTACCCCGCCTCGATTACTGTATGAGCCTCCTTGCTGACTTCCCTGCCTCCTGTCTCTCCCCACTCCAGTCCATACTTCACTCTGCTGCCCGGACCATTTTTCTGCAGAAACGTTCAGATCACATCACCCCCATCATCACAGACCTCCAGTGGTTGCCCATCCACCTCCACGTCAAACCGAAACTCCTCACTATTGGCTTTAAAGCACTTAATCACCTTGCTGCCTCCTACCTCACCTTGCTACTCTCTTATTCCAACCCAGGCAGCATACTTTGCTCCTCTAATGCTAACCTTCTCACTGTACCTCCATCTCATCTGTCTTACAATTGATCTCTCGGCAATGTCCTGTCTCTGGCCTGGAATGCCCTCCCCCCTCATATCAGAGACAATCACTGTCTCCCGCTTCAAAGCCTTATTGAAGGCATATGTCCTCCAAGAGGTCTTCCCTGACTAAGCCTCCACTTTCTATTTCTCCCACTCCTTTCTACATCACCCTGACTTACTCCCTTTTTTTACCGCCCCCCCCCAGCCCCACAGCCCTTGTCTACATATCTGTTATTTAGTTATTTATTCTTATTAATGCCTGTCTCCCCCTTTAGACTGTAGCCATGCTGTGGGCAGGGATTATGTCAGTTTATTGTTATATCATACTCTCCCAAGTGCTTAGTAGATGCTTTGCATACAGTAAGTGCTCAATAAATGTGATTGAATGAATGAATACATGAAGAAGATTTTGGTCTGCCCTTCAAAGATACCCCATCCCCATTCCCGTCCCCTTTCAACTCTACCCTCACAATGAAAAGTTCCAGTGCTGTGCTGGAATTTGGAATGTCCCACTTAGGGTGGCTGTATTTGAGCCTTTCCGGGTTCCTGCCTTTTGCTTTCCCTTCTCCAGCCGCCCCCAACAACGGAATGGCTCAAACCACTGACCTCATCTTCTGGAAGTCCTACATCCTGACCCAGAAGGAATGTTTGCCCAGCTTGCTCCATGGACGTGGTCCAACCCAGTTGGAACATCCTGACAGGAAAGTGGTTTGTGGAGGGGAATTAAATCAGGAACTCACCTAACACCTCAGCTTTCGGGAATGTCCAGAGTGAAGACAATGGTTTGTAGCCTGAGTTGCCACACTGGATGTAGATTCAGTTGCTCTTCATTTGGTTGCTCTTTGGCTGTGGGTTCATTCTTCTGTATCTACCGCAATGCTTAGAACAGTGCTCTGCATGTAGTAAGCACTTAACAAATGCCAACATTATTATTATTATTATTAACAATCCCGGCTCCACCACTTTCAGCTGTGTAACTTTGGGCAAGTCACTTCACTTCTCTGTGCCTCATTTCCCTCATCTGCAAAATGGGGATTAAGTCTGTGAGCCCCAAGTGGGACAACCTGATAACCTTGTATCTACCCCGGTGCTTAGAACAGTGCTTGGCACAAAGTAAGCGTTTAAGTACCTTCATCATCATTCATTTTCAGTCTCTAAACACCTCTGCTAAAGTGTAAGCTCTAGCGTTTATGAAATTATTTATGCTGCCTTAACACTCATTTATATATCAGTGCAGTTTATTTATTTTGACCATTCTAGTTGTAAATATTTTTGTGTTTGTCTTCCCCTTTAGAGGGTAAGCATATTGTGGGCAGGTAGTATGTCACTGCCTGATTCTGTACTTCCCCACCACTTACCCAAGTGGGTGCTCAGTAAATACTCCTCCTCCTCTCCCTCCTCCTCTTCTTTCTCCTCTTCTTCCTCCTCCTCTCCCTTTTACTGTTACTATTACTTGAGGGTAGGGATTGTGCTTTATAATTTCACTGTACTTTCCCAAGCACTATAATGGTGTATATAGTAGATGCTCAATACATTTAATCGTTCAATTGAGTGGCTAAAAGGGACGCTGGATATTCCCTGAATAATTGTTCATTAGCTGGTCATCTTATAAACATGTGAAAACTACTTACCCCCAGAAAAATATCCTAGAGATCTCTGACAAGGGAAATTGGGGCCCTAGGAAAATGCATTTGGCGTTTTTCTCTCTGTTCTTTTCAGAGTCAGTCAATCAAGCAGAACTATTTAACCATTTCCAGTGTGTGAAATGTGGAACTGAATCCCGGGCAGACTACATGGACATGGATTCATTGATTCAGCCCCAGCCCCTGTCCCAAGTGGGGCTCAAATTCAAAGAGCATAAAGGTGTGACAGAGTGAGATTTCCCGGCCAAAATGGGGAAAAATTGAAATTCACAGAATTTCACCTAGACCCTACCTTTGAATGGGCAGATCGAATGACTTCCCACCTTTGTCAATAATGAATCCAGTTTAGCAGGAATACAGTTGAAAAAAATTCAAATGTTTGGAACACTTGATCAGGCTTCAAGTTCGACTTTCCCTTTCCCAAACCCACGGGACCATGCATCATGGTTTGGTTCATAGCCTCCATTTTTATTGATACTTTTCCTGTCTTTCTTGATCTCTCTGGATTCCATGCAGACCTTCTGTGTAGGCGTGAATGAAGCCCAATATCAGGAACTGAAATGCTGGCTCCTTGTTAGCTTGTACGATCCTTGAGAATGGGACTGTGTCTTTTAACTCTATTGGACTCTTCAAAGCACGAATAATAATAATAATGTGTAGTATTTCGGTCCTTACTATGTGTCAGGCACTGTACTAAGTTCAGGGTGGACACAGTCACTGTCTCACCTTGGGCTCCTAGTCTTAATCCCCATTTTCCAGATGAGATACCTGAGGCCCAGGGAAGTGAAGTGACTTGCCCAAGGGTCACACAGCAGACAAGTAGCAGAGCTGGGATTAGAATCCTGGGAGTCCTCTAACTCCCAGGCTCGGGCTCTATCCATTAGGTCATGCTGCTTCTCTGATGGTACACGGGATTGTAAGTATCTTGAGTGCAGAGAATGTGTCAGTTGGATTCTTCCAAGCACTTAGTATAGTGCTCTGCAAAGAGTAGGTGCTCAGTGAATACTACTGATCAATTGATTGGAATACATTTCCATTGCTTTGGAACATGATGTTCGGCAGCTGGACCAAATGGGATTTACTACTCTTTCTAGGTTGGGACAATAGTGGTGCGACAGCGATGCCGTTTGGTTGATAATCGTATGGTTGGCTTATGAAGTTGTATAGGTGTCCTATCAATTTTTTTACGGTACTTGTTAAGCGCTTATTATGTGCCATGACTGGACCAACCGTGGGGGTAGATACAAGATAATCGGGTTGGACATAGTCTCTGTTCCATTCAGGGCTCACAGAAGTAATCCCCATTTTACAGATGAGGGAACTGAGGCACAGAGTAGTTAAGTGACAGGCCCCAGGTCACACAGAAGGCAACTGGGGGAACCGGAATTAGAACCCAGGTCCTTCTGACTCCCAGGCCCGGACTCTATTCGCTAGGCCACACTGCGTCTCAGTTTTACCATTCCCAAGGTGAAGGGGTTGAATTATGTTCCAACATGGTTTCACTTCCCCCTCCCCTCGGATTTTGCTTGATTAACATTTCGTAGAGTAAAATCCACCAAACCGTCAGGAAATCAGGACAATCACCCTTTTTAAAGGGAGGCTATCTCTGCCCCAAGCTAGTGATCAGAGGTTATTTTTTTTTAAATAGCATTTGTTAAGCGCTTAATGCCTGGGGGAGATACAAGCTAATCAGGTTGGACACAGCCCCTCTTTCACACAGGGCTCACAGTCTTATTTCACATTTTACAGGTGAAGGTAATTGAGGCACAGATCAGTTAAGTGACTTGCCCAAGGACACACAGATAGGTGGAGGAGCCGGAACTAGAACTCGGGTCCTCTGACTCCCAGGCTTATGGTTTTACCAGCAATTCATAGTGCTTCCAATTTTTGACTCCTATTGATATTTCTCCCAACTCCATCATGCAATGTGCAAAACCAGTGGCCTGTACTTTGAAACTACTCAGAAAGAAAAATTTCTATTCATTTTTTTTAATGTGAGCGACAGGATAATCAAATGAAACTGAAAGGAAATACATGTTGAACAGATTATTTCATATTTTCCAAGACACCCTAAATCAAGGTTTGATTTAAGGGAGTAGTTTCCCCATCAGGGTCATATTTTGGAATGGCACACAGGGACTCCATCATGCAGTTCAATGTCATGGAGAATTAAGCAATTATCTGGTGAATCTGTTGAGATTAGTCAGCAAATCAACATAATGAAGGTCCAGCCAAACCACATCTTTTTTCTCAATATTGGGGAATTTTTCCCGACTAATATTATTCCATTAACGCATCACTTAAGTTTATCTATTCAGACACGAGTGAGTGCTCTCACACTTCAGGATAAATTTATTTGACATTAGCCAGATCTTCTCTGTCATTCCCTGGGAGCGGTTTAGAATGAGCCAATTCTTGTTCTAAATTAGTAAAGGCAGGGTGGCATATTTATCAATTTAGTATCTTATATATATAATTAAATAGTGCTCAAATCCCCAAAGCCAGGGGAGGAACTGTAAAACCCCTTGAGGAGAGGGATCATTTTAATCAACTCCATCGGGTCGCACTCTCCCAAGTTCTTCGGTCAGTCCTCTGCATATGGTAAGTGTTCAATAAATACCTTTGATGCATTGATCGCCCCCACTGGTCCAGTGGAGCGTTCATTCATTCGTTCAATCCTATAAGCAGCGTGGCTCAGTGGAAAGAGCCCGGGCTTTGGAGTCAGAGGTCATGGGTTCGAATCCCGGCTCTGCCACTTGTCAGCTGTGTGATTGTGGGCAAGTCACTTAACTTCTCTGGGCCTCAGTTACCTCATCTGTAAAATGGGGATTAAGACTGTGAGCCCCACGTGGGACAACCTGATTCCCCTGTGTCTACCCCAGCGCTTAGAACAGTGCTCTGCACATAGTAAGCGCTTAACAAATACCAACATTATTATTATTTATTGAGCACCTTCTGTGTGCACAGCGTGGTACAGCGTGGCTCAGTGGAAAGAGGATAGGCTTGGGAGTCAGAGGGCATGGGTTCTCATCCTGGCTCTGCCACTTATCAGCTGGGTGACTTCGGGTGAGTCATTTCACTTCTCTGGGCCTCAGTTACCTCATCTGTAAAATGGGCATTAAGACTGTGAGCCCCACGTGGGACAACCTAATTGCCTTGAATCTGCCCAGCGCTTAGAACAGTCCTTGGCATATAGTAAGAGCTTAACAAATACCAAATTATTATTATTATGACTAAGCGCTTTGGAGAGTACAATAGAAGAATGAGCAGATACATTCCCTGCTTACAGTGAGCTTTGAGTCTAGAGGGGAAGCGACTACCTATGCTAGGCTTGTGGCCCCTCTGAGCTGCACTGCATGTTTTTCTAAAAAGAGCTTGAATTTCTAGGGAAAGGAGAAGGCATTAGAGCATCCTGACATGCTTTTGTACTTTGGGGGAGGGAGGGATACGTTGGGGTACGGAAGACCTCTCATTTACTCTCCCCTGGGCCCAGCACCCCCTAAATATAGGTCTCGGGAACCCAGCAAAGACAGACTTTAGGGGCGAAGATATGTCAAGGGTCAGTTAGACCTTGTCTTGTTTCCCTTCTGCAGGATAATTAAGTTGATGACAATTGCAGAATGCATTCGTTTGAAAGATGTTAAAACACCACTGGGGTCAGAAAGAATAAAAATGAATTCAGGGGTAATTTAGAAACTGTCAGGCTTTCGTTTGATCAAATGAAAAATAAACTCTAAGTTCAGCTCAGTGAAAATAGAGGACCCAGAACTGTAGAAACTCTTTGGCATTTAAGTGTCTAGCTAAAACAGAACCCGGGCTATAATAAAAATAACAAAACACATTTCGATATATTGCCCTAAGGCTTGATGGAATTGAAGACGAAAACAGAAATGTCTATTGAAATCTGTTCAGCAAGATAATATGGTAGTAACTTTCTAGGCGAGGAAAATATTATAGGAAGGTACAATTGTTTTTAAGAACTTGCAAAATGATGTATTAAATGCCTGTGAATTTATGCCAAGCACAGATATTTGAAAATGACGATTTCTTATTTGTCCATGTTATTCTAAGCCATTCCACCAGCTGTCAATCATACCTCTTCCTTTCCCTTCAGCTAAATTCCTTTACAGAATTTAAGTTTTGGAAAAGAGGAAATAGGACCATCGTTTCTCTGAGGATATCTGAAATATCTTTGGACCCTTAATTTGACGTTAGCTCAGCCTCAGTGTTTGGAACAGACCCATCCCGGCTTCACCACTTGTCTGCTGTGTGTCCTTGGGCAAGTCACTTTACTTATCTGTGCCTCAGTTACCTCATCTGTAAAATGGGGAGTAACTGTGAGCCTCACATGGGACAACCTGGTTACCCTGTATCTACCCCAGCTCTTATAACAGTGCTCTGCACATAGTAAGTGCTTAATAATAATAATAGTAATAATGTTTGTATTTGTTCAGCGCTTACTATGTGCAGAGCACTGTTCTAAGCGCTGGGGGAGATACAGGGGAAACAGGTTGTCCCACGTGAGGCTCACAGTTAATCCCCATTTTTCAGATGAGGGAACTGAGGCACAGAGAAGTTAAGTGACTTGCCCACAGTCACACAGCTGACAAGTGGCAGATCTGGGATTCAAACCCATGACCTCTGACTCCCAAGCCTGGGTACAGCTCCACTGTGCCACGCTGATTATTCTCTGTGCCTCCATTACTTCATCTGTAAAATGGAGATGAAGACTGTAAGCCCCATGCAGGACAGGGACTGTGTTCAACCCGATTTCCTTGTATCCACCCCAGTGCTTAGTACAGTGCCTGGCACATAGTAAGCGTTTAACAAATACCATAATTATTAGTACTAGTATTATTACTCTCCCAATCGCTTCGTATAGTGCTCTGCACAAAAAGAGCACTATAATAAATAAATTAATAAATCAGCACTATAATCAATAAATGCGATTGGACGAATGAAAGCAGCATACCCTAGTGGAAAGAGCACGGGCCTGGGAGTCAGAGGATCTGGGTTCTATTCCCAGCTCCACCACTTGTCTGCTATATGACCTTGGGCAAGTCAATTCACTTCTCTGAGCCTCAGTTCTCCTGTTCTCCCTCGTACTTAGACTGGAAGCCCCACATGGGCCAGGGATGACATTCCAGCTTGATTAACTGGTATCGAATCCCAGCTCTACCACTTGTCAGCTGTGTAATTGTGGGCAAGTCACTTAACTTCTCTGTGCCTCAGTTCCCTCATCTGTAAAATGGGGATGAAGACTGTGAGCCCCACGTGGGACAACTTGATTCCCCTGTGTCTACCCCAGCACTTAGAACAGTGCTCTGCACATAGTAAGCGCTTAACAAATACCAACATTGTTATTATTATTATTGCTCCAACACTTAGAAGAGTGCTTGATATACAGTGAGCGCTTAACAAATATTTAAAAAATAGTGTTTGTGGGGAAAATGCTTGGGTTTGAAAAGTTTTATCTACTGACATTCCAGCAACCTAAACAAAACATCGACCAAATGCATGTAAGTTCACTGGGAAATGATTGTTGATCTTATAATAATAGTAATAATAACAATTGTGATATTTATTAAGCATTTACTATATGCCAGGCACTGTACTAAGTGCTGGGGTGGATACACGCAAATGAGGTTGGACAGAGTCCCTGTCTCACGTGGGACTCTCAATCTCATTTGCCATTTTCCAAATAAGGTTAACTGAGGCACAGAAAAGTAAAGTGTCTTGTCCAAACCACACAGCAGAGAAGTGGCAGAGCTGGGATCAGAACCCATGACCTGACTCGGAGGCCCCGGTCTTATGGAGTCTCCTCAAGTGTCTTTCCTGGTGCAGTTGTGTGATGTGAGGACCATCGCTTTGTGTGGATGGTGGTCTGGTGGTCTTGTGTCCAAGGATATCATGTCTTGGCATATGTAATGTACCTTGTGTATCTATGGGCATATCTATAATTCTATTTATTTATATCAATACCTGTTCATTTGTTTTGATGGGTATGTGTCTATAATTCTATTTATTTCTATTGATTTTATCGATGCCTGTTTACTTATTTCAATGTCTGTCTCCTCTCTTCTAGACTGTGAGCCCGCTGTGGGCAGAGATTGTCTCTATTTGTTGCTGAATTGTACTTCCCAAGTGCTTAGTACAGTGCTCTGCACATACTGAGTGCTCAGTAAATACGATTAAATGAGTGAAAGGTTCAAGGAGACAGTCACGACGGCTATGGAAGTTGCATCACTCCCAATCCTATAGCAGTTCGGATGCTACAATTTCAATCATATTGAGCGGTTACTGTGTGCAAAGCAATATACTACGTGCTGGAGAAGGTACAATACAACAGTAAACAGCAGACACATTCCCAGCCCATGACAAGTTTACAGTCTGGAAGGGGAGATGGACATTTTTCAAACAGAAGGTCCTTCTTGCAGTTCTAATGCCCAACCAAACTGTTAAGAAGCTTTTCTGTAGAAGGAACAGCAGTGGTGAATTTACTGAAAATCAAAGGGAATGTCATGTCTTCTCATGCTGATTGGGAAAGAGTATTTCATAGGGCTTTGATCACAGTGGCAGGAGGGTTATAGACACGATTGCCATGAAAGCGAGCCTCTTGTTGGGTAGGGATTGTCTCTATCTGTTGCCGAATTGTACTTTCCAAGCGCTTAGTACATTGGTCTGGACACAGTAAGTGCTCGATAAATATGATTGAATGAATGAATGAAAGAGAAGCAGCATGGCCTAGGGGAAAGAACATGGGTTTGGGAATCCGAGAACCTGGATTCTAATCCCAGCTCGGCTGCAGCGTCTTAGTGGAAAGTATGCGGGCTTGGGAGTCAGCGATCGTGGGTTCTCATCCCAGCTCCGCCCCTTTTCAGCTGTGTGACTTTGGGCAAGTCACTTAACTTAATAATAATAATAATGTTGGTATTTGTTAAGCGCTTACTATGTGCTGAGCACTGTTCTAAGTGCTGGGGTAGACAGGGGAATCAGGTTATCCCACGTGGGGCTCACAGTCTTCATCCCCATTTTACAGATGAGGTAACTGAGGCACAGAGAAATGAAGTGACTTGCCCACAGTCACACAGCTGACAAGTGGCAGAGCTGGGATTCGAACTCATGAGCCCTGACTCCAAAGCCTGTGCTCTTTCCACTGCGCCACGCTAACTTCTCTGCGCCTCAGTTACCTCATCTGTAAAAGGGGGTTAAGCCTGTGAGCCCCACATGTAAAATGGGGATTAAAAATGTGAGCCCCACGTGGGACAAACTGATAACCTTGTATCTACCCCAGAGCTTAAAACAGTGCTTGGCACATAGTAAGCGCATAACAAAAGCCATCATTACTATTACTTAATGTTGATATTTGTTAAGAGCTTACTATGTGCCGAGCACTGTTCTAAGCGCTGGGATAGACACAGGGGAATCAGGATGTCCCACGTGGGGCTCACAGTCTTAATCCCCATTTTACAGATGAGGGAATTGAAGCCCAGAGAAGTTAAGTGACTTGCCCACGGTCACAAAGCTGACAAGTGGCAGAGTTGGGATTCGAACTCATGACCTCTGACTCCAAAGCCCGTGCTCTTTCCACTGAGCCATGCTGCTTCTACTTGCCAGCTGCATGACCTTGAGCTAGTTACCTCACTTTTCTGGGCCTCAGTTACTTCATCTATTCATTCATTGCATTTATTGAGTGCTTACTGTGTGCAGAACATTGTACTAAGCGCTTGGAAAGTACAAGTTACTTCATCTTTAAAATGGAGATTAAGACCATGAGCCCCAAGTGAGACATGGGCTGTATCCAACCTGATTAGCTTGTATCTACCCCAGCGCTTAGTATACTGCCTGGCATGCAGTAAGCACTTAACAAATACCATTTAAAAAAAGATTGCCGTGTGTCAACTCTGAGATTTCCTCTGTACTGAGTGGTGCTTGGTCAACTTAACTGGTGCCTCAGGCTTAATCAGCGGCTGTCATTCATGTCACAAGATGGCACTACCAGTGATGAGATTTTGATTAGAATGTGCCTGATGACAGAAATTAATTAATTCAATTGTATTTATTGAGCTCTTATTATTATCATCATGGTATTTAAGTGCTTACTATATGCCAGGCACGGTACTAAGCACTGGGGTGGATACAGGCAAGTCGAGTTGGATACAGTCCCTGTCCCGTGTGGGGCTCGCAGTCTCAATCTACATTTTACGGATGAGGTAACTGAGGCCCAGAGAAGTGAAGTGACTTGCCCAAGGGCACACAGCCGGCAAGTGGTGGAGCCGGGATTAGAACCCATGACCTTCTGACTCCCAGGCCCGTGTTCTATTCACTACACCATACTGCTTCTGTGTAGAGCACTGGACAAAGCGTTTGGGAAAGTACAGTACATGGCGTAGTGGATGACGTAGTAACTGAGGCACAGAGAAGTGAAGGGACTTGCCCCAGGTCACCCAGAAGAGAGATGGCAGAGCTGGGATTAGAACCCTGCTCCTCTGACTTCGGGGCCCTTACCTTTAGGCCACACTTCTTCTCAGAGAGAGGGGCAGCAGGATATCTGGGTCCCCAGGCCGAGAATAGTGGCCGGAAGCGTCCTAACTGAGGCTTCGGTGAAGGTGGTGTGGAGGGGAACACACAGTGACCCTGGTTGAGTCACTGCAGGGCTGGAGTGGTCAGTCTATTGTATCTATTGATAGCACTCTACTAAGAGCTTATTATTCTATTTATTTCATTAATGATGTATATATATCTATAATTCTGTTTTGATGCTATTGACGCCTCTCTCCTTGTTTTGTTTTGTTGTCTGTCTGACCCTTCTAGACTGTGAGTCTGTTGTTGGGTAGGGATCATCTCTATCTGTTGCCATATTGTACTTTCCAAGCGCTTAGTACAGTGCTCTGCACACAGTGAGTGCTCAATAAATATGATTGAATGAATGAATAAATGAAGAGCTTGGGAGAGTACGGTACTACAGACACATCCTCTGCCCACGATGAGCTTACAATCTACTAGCGGAGGTAGACATTAATCTAAATAAATTCATTCATTCAATCACAGTTATTGAGCGCTTCCCTTATGCAGAACACTGTACTAAATGATTGGGATAGTACAACAGAACAATACAACAGACATGTTTCCTGCCCACAACGAGCTTAGAGTCTAGGGGGGAGACAGACATGAATATAAAGAAATAAACGACATATATTGTACATAAGGACTGGGGGACTGGGGGCAATGGGTGGAATAGAAAGAGCAAGTCAGAGTGACGCAAAAGGAGTGGGATTGTAAACTTGTTTTGGGTAAGAAATGTACGTGCTCATTCTGCTGTATTGTACTTTCCCAAGTTCTTAGTGCTTAGGACAGGGATAAGCTTGTATTTGCCTAGGAAATCTCTAGAATTAGACATAAATATTTGAAAGTATCTCTGATTTGTGAAGTCATTTGAACTGAGCTATGATTTACGTGTTGGTAAATTAGTATCCTGGTTTTCAAATTTTCAACAGAGAACATAGCTAGCTTCACAAGTTGTTGATTAAGCTTCTGCAGTGGGTATATTTCATTTGAGTTTTTATAGATTTTTGAGGTCTATTTCTATGCCAACATACTACTACCAAGCCTGATTCCAAGAAAATGAATTCAACGAAATATTTATTTTTGTTTTTCAGCACGTTCAGGTCAGCCGCACATTTTGTTATTTTGCTTTTTCTTTCCATCCTCTTCCCTTCTGTCAGGAACTGGAGCTTCCTGTAATGGGCCTTTCAGATAGTCTCTGAGGAAATTGAATTTCTAGATTCCAAAGCTTTCCATTCCAACTTTGTTCTCTCTTTTCTTCCTTAGGCAAATTTAGGAAAATAGAGAGTCTGAGTGTATTTTCATCAAGTATTCTAATGGTCCATTTTAACCTTATTAAGAAATCCGAGGGCCTATTATGAGATCGAAATACATTTTTTCTTTACGAATATTTATTTTGAGGTTTTATAAGATCATCCCAGGCTTTAGGATTTTAATTAGCCAAAAAAAAAAAGGAATATAAACATTGCAACCAGCTTGGCATTTTTAGTTTCACAGTGATATGGAAGAAAATTCACCTTTTGGTTTCATTTGTGGACCAACCCCTTCTCTTTGAAACTTTATCCAACCTTGGCTTCCCAAACACTGGTTCTCTCTTGGTTCTCTTCCTATCTCCGTGGTTGCTTCTTCTCAGTCTCTTTTGCAGGCTCCTCCTTTGTCTCTATTCTCTGACTGTGGTTCATTCATTCATTCATTCAATAGTATTTATTGAGCGCTTACTATGTGCAGAGCACTGTACTAAGCGCTTGGAATGTACAAGTCGGCAACAGATATAGTCCCTGCCCTTTGACGGGCTTGCAGTCTAATCGGGGGAGACAGGCAGACAAGAACAATGGCAATAAATAGAGTCAAGGGGAAGAACATCTCTTAAAAACAATCGCAAATAAATAGAATCAGGGTGATGTGCATCTCATTAAACAAAATAAACAAAATAAATAGGGTGATAAAGATATATACAGTCAAGCAGATGAGTACAGTGCTGAGGGGGTGGAACAGGAGAGGGGGAGGAGGAGAGGGAAAGGGGGGAGAAGAGGGTTTAGCTGCGGAGAGGTGAAGGGGGGGTAGAGGGAGCAGAGGGAAAAAAGGGGGGAGCTCAGTCTGGGAAGGCCTCTTGGAGGAGGTGAGCTTTAAGTAGGGATTTGAAGAGGGGAAGAGAATGAGTTTGGCGGAGGTGAGGAGGGAGGGCATTCCGGGACCGCGAGAGGACTTGGCCCGGGGGTCGACGGCGGGATAGGTGAGACCGAGGGATGGTGAGGAGGTGGGCGGCGGAGGAGCGGAGCGTGCGGGGTGGGCGGTAGAAAGAGAGAAGGGAGGAAAGGTAGGAAGGGGCAAGGTGATGGAGAGCCTCGAAGCCTAGTGTGAGGAGTTTTTGTTCGGAGCAGAGGTCGAAAGGCAACCACTGGAGGTGTTTAAGAAGGGGAGTGACATGCCCAGAGCATTTCCGCAGGAAGATGAGCCGGGCAGCGGAGTGGAGAATAGATCGGAGCGGGGCGAGAGAGGAGGAAGGAAGATCAGAGAGAAGGTTGACACAGTAGTCTAGCCGGGATATAACGAGAGCCCGTAGCAGTAAGGTAGCCGTTTGGGTAGAGAGGAAAGGGCGGATCTTGGCGATATTGTAAAGGTGAGACCGTCAGGTCTTGGTAACGGTTCGGATGCATGGGGTGAACGAGAAAGACGAGTCAAAGATGACACCTAGGTCGCGGGCCTGAGAGGCGGGAAGGATGGTCGTACCATCCACAGTGATTAGGGAAGTCAGGTAGAGGACCGGGCTTGGGAGGGAAGATGAGGAGCTCAATCTCGCTCATGTTGAGTTTTAGGTGGCGGGCCGACATCCAGGTGGAGACGTCCCGGAGGCGGGAGGAGATGCGAGCCTGAAGGGAGGGGGAGAGGACAGGGGCGGAGATGTAGATCTGCGTGTCATCTGCGTAGAGATGGTAGTCAAAGCCGTGAGAGCGGATGAGTTCACCGAGGGATTGAGTGTAAATGGAGAACGGAAGAGGGCCAAGAACTGACCCTTGAGGAACTCCAACGGTTAAAGGATGGGAGGGGGAGGAGGCGCCTGCGAAGGAGACCGAGAATGACCGGCCAGAGAGATGAGAGGAGAACCGGGAGAGGACGGAGTCCGTGAAGCCGAGGTGAGATAAGGTGTGGAGGAGGAGGGGATGGTCGACGGTGTCAAAGGCAGCAGAGAGGTCAAGGAGGATCAGAATGGAGTAGGAGCCATCGGATTTGGCAAGAAGGAGGTCATGGGTGACCTTAGAGAGAGCAGTCTCAGTAGAGTGGTCGTCTCTCAAGGCTCGGTTCTGGGTCCCCTTTTTTGTCCATCTACACCCACTCCCTTGGAGAACTCATTTTCCCCCATGGCTTCAACTACAACCACTGGGCGGATGATACCCAAATCTACATCTCCAGCCCTGATCTCTCTCCCTCTTTGCTGTCATGCATTTCCTCCTGCCTTACCTGGATGCCCATATGGCACCTCAAACTAAACACGTCCAAAACAGAACTCCTTATCTTCCCACACCCAAACCCTGTCCTCCCTTTTTTTCCCATCATTGTAGACAATGCCACTATCCCCCCGATCTCACCAGCCTGTAACCTTGGCGTTGTCTTCAATTCATCTCTCTCATTCAACGCACATATTCAATTTGTCACCCATTCCTGTCAGTTCGCCTTTCACAACATCGCTAAATCCGCCGTTTCCTCTCCATCCAAACTGCTACCAAATTAAATCAAGCACTTATCCCGTCCTGACTCGACTAGAGAAGCTGCGTGGCTCAGTGGAAAGAGCCTGGGCTTGAGAGTTGGAGGTAATGGGTTCGAATCCCAGCTCTGCCACTTGTAAGCTGTGTGACCTTGGGCAAGTCACTTAACCTCTCTGTGCCTCAGTTACCTCATCTGTAAAATGGGGACTAAGACTGTGAGCCTCATGTGGGACAACCTGATTACCCTATATACCCCAGGGCTTAGAACAGTGCTCTGCACATAGTAAGCGCTTAACAAATACCAACATTATTATTATTATTATCATTGCATCTGCCTCTTCTCTGACTTCCGGGCCTCCCGTCTCTCCCCACTCTAGTCCATCCTTCGCTCTGCTGCCCGGATCATTTTTCTGAAAAATCATTCACTCCATGTCTCTCCACTCCTCAACAACCTCCAGTGGTTGCCCATCCACCTCCACATCCAACAGAAAGTCTTTACCATCAGCTTTAAAGCAATCAATCAGTTCGCCCCATCCTACCTCACCTCCCTGTTCTGCTCCAGCCCACCCCACTCCACTCCTCCGCCACCAGATTTCTCACTTTGCCCCAGTATCGTCTATCTCGCCGCCGACCCCTTTCCCACATCCTCCCTGTGGCCTGGAACTCCCTCCCCACTCCAAATACACCAGACCACCACTCTTTCCACCTTCAAATCCTTTTTAAAGTCTCAGCTCCAGAAGGCCTCTCCCGATTAAGCCCTCTTCCCCCTGATTCCTCCCTTCTCTGCACTTGGATCTGTGACCTTTGGGCATTTGGTATTCATCCCACAGCTCTTATGTACAGATCGATATATATTATAAATTATATACATCAATAAATCTAGATTGTAAGCTCATTGTGGGTGGAAGATGTGACTGTCAACTCTCCCAAATGCTTAATATAGGGTTCTGCACATAGTAAGCACTCAATAAATGCAGTTGATTGATCAAATAGGAATATTAGGAGTCTTCCATAACATTTCCTCAGTAATGGAGAACATCTTTTAAAGTCTCAATCAGCCTGGTTTTACGATTATGCTCTGCAAGCACAAATTGTCAGAAAGGATTAGCCATCAGCTCTCTCTTTATATTGTTAGAGAACCATTTCAATCAAACAGCACTCTTAATTAGGCACTTACTCTAGACAGAGTACTCTACGGCTGCAGAAAATAAAGTTAGAAGAGATGATCTCTGCCTTCAAGGAATTTTCAATCAACTGGGGGTGATGGATATAGGCACAGAGTAAGTTCTTAACCAATACCGCAGTTATTATAGTAGTTGTTTTTGTTGTTGTTAGTAGTAGTAAAAAAAAATGGTACTTATTAAGCACTTATTTTATGCCAAACACTATACTAAGCACTAGGGTGAAGTGGTAGAAGGAGCAATAATTATGGAATTTATTAATACCAAGGTCACACAACAGACAAGTGGCGGAGCCAGGATTAGAACCCCTGACCTTTTGACTTCCAGGCCCGGTCTCTACCCGCTATGACATGTTGCTTCCCATCTCTCATCTCTCCTGCAACAGACACTTCAGCTTCTAGGTGACCTAAGCACTCCTTACTTCATTTCTGCTTAGATCTTTAATTTTTTTTCCTCTGCCTCCCCTTCCCTCCCTCCTCTATCGTTCTCAGCACACACTAGTAATTAATTTTGGTGTCTGTCTCGTCTGCTAGATTGTAAACTCCTTGAGGGCAGGAATCGTGTCTACTGATCCCATTTTCTCCTCCCGAGCACCTACTAGAGTGCTCTGCACATAGTAAGACTCAATGATAGTGACCTTGGGCAAGTCACTCAATTTCTCCGTGCCTCAGGTCCCTCATCCATAAAATGGAGATTAAGATTCTGAGCCCCATGTGGGATGTTGGCTGTGTCCAACCTGGTTAGCTGGCATCTTCCCCCAGCGCTTAGTACAGTACCTGGCACAAAGTAGGGGCTTAAAAATAATTGATTAACTAAATAAATACAATTGATTGATTCATTTATAAACACGGATCACTCATACCTCAACAGCTTCTAAACTAACAAGCCATTCTCCTAGGGGACGGGGGCCATTAGTTAATTCTAAGCAGCATGGCGTAGTGGATGGGGCATGGCCCTGGGAGTCCGAAGGTCATGGGTTCTAATCCTGGCTCCACCACTTGTCTGCTTTGTGACCTTGGACAAGTCACTTCACTTCTCTGTGCTTCAGTTACCTCATCTGGAAAATGGGGTTGAAGACTGTGAGCCCCATGTGGGACAGGGACTGTGTCCAACCTGATTTGCTTGTATCCACCAAAACACTTAGTACAGTACCTGGCATATATTAGATGCTTAACAAATACCATTATCATTATTATTATTATTAGGCAGTCATCTGCCTACAGGGTTCCCTCTGAAGCCCTTGGACTCAGTGACCACTGAGGGGGTCAATGTGGAAGAAGAGAACGACCTAGTGGAAAGAGCATGAGCCAGGGAGGAAGAGGTCCTGGGTTCTAATCTCAGCTAAAACCCCTGTCTGCCGTGTGACCTTAGCTAAGTCACTTCACTTCTCTGAGCCTCAGTTCCCTCAACTGTAAATGGGAATTAAGACCATGAGCCCCATGTGGGGCATCTAATCTGATTAGCTCGTCTTATCCCCCAGCGCTTAGTACAGTGGTTGTGGGCAGGGATCACATCGACAAATATTGTTATATTGTACTTTCCCAAGCTCTCATAAAGTTCTCTGCACACAGTCTGCGCTCAATAATACCATCGACGGATTGACCGTAAATTCGCTGTGGGCAGGGAATGTGTCTTTTATACTGTCCTATTGTGCTCTCCCAAGCACATAGTACAGTGCTCTGTAATAATATTAATAATAATTATGGTATTTAAGTGTGTACTGTATGCCAGGCCCTGTTCTAATCGCTGGAGTGGATACAGGATAATCAGGTTGGGCACAGTCCCTGTCCCACATAGGGCTCACAGTCTTAATCTCCATTTTACAGCTGAGGGAACTGAGGCCCAGAGAAGTGAAGTCACCTGCCCAGGGTCACACAGCAGACAAGTGGCAGAGCCGGGATTAGAACCCATGACCGTCTGACTCCTAGGCCCGGGTTTTATCCATTAAGCCATGCTTCTGCTTCTATACACAGTAAACCCTCAATAAATACGACTGACTGACAGATTCTGCATTAATGGGTAAGTTGTTTCCACAGGATGAGGTTTAGTTTCTTAATATGTGATGGCTAATGAACCCGGAATTCTCAACCATTAGGGATTGTGCAGTGCCAAAGAGGCAGCTCCATGCGGTGAGATGGATTAGATCAGAGAAAACAGCACTTGTAAATATGAGCTAATCAATAGGAGCCTAGGACCTCAGGGAAGTAGGGAATGAGGTGTTCTCAGTGGAAAAAAATGGCAATTGGAGTTATCATGAAGCAGCGTGGCTGAGAAGCAGCATGACTTAGTGGAAAGAGCCTGGGCTTGGGAGTCAGAGGTCAAGGGTTCGAATCCCGGCTCTGCCACTTGTCAGCCGTGTGAGTGTGAAGTCGCTTAACTTCTCTGTGCCTCAGTTACCTCATCTGCAAAATGGGGATTAACTGTGAGCCTCACGTGGGACAACCTGATGACCCTGTATCTACCCCAGCGCTTAGAACAGTGCTCTGCACATAGTAAGCACTTAACAAATACCAACATTATTATCATGGGAGACTGTAAACTTGTTATAAGCAGGGCTTGTATCTGCTAATTCTGTTGTACTGTCCCAAGTGCTTAGTACAATGCTCTATACATAGTAAATGCTCATTAAACTCCATTGATTGGGAAGAAAAGGCATGGGGTGTGTTGCTTGGAATGGTTATGAAGACTCAGTCATATTTATCGAGCACTTACTCTGTACTAAGCACTTGGAAGAGTACAATTTAACAATATAACAGACACAATCCCTGCCCGCAACAAGCTTACGGTCTAGAAGGGGAGACGGACATTAATAGAAAGAAATTGCAGCTATGAACATAACTGCTGTGGAACCGGGAGGGAGGATGAATAGAGGAAGCATGTCAGGGCGAGGCAGAAGGGAGTGGGAGAAGAAGGAAGGAGGGTTTAGGCAGGGAAGGACATTTGGTTTTAGATAAAGGTTGAGTCACGATCAGCCGGTAGGTGAATCACTTGATTTCGTTTATATCTTTTGTGTTCACGTTAGTGAGCATCTTCTTAGAGTCCGGGCTGCTGCCAAGGTCATCTTTTTGAAGTAGCAAGACATCGCTTCTCTGCTCAAATCCCTCCCCTAGCTCCCCGTGTCTCTTTGCATCAAACGCGATCGCCTAACAGTCGGCTTCAAGGCAGTCCACCATCTGGCCCCGTTGTACCTCTCTGCTCTCTATTCTCCAACCCACTGTCATCGCTTCTCCCAAGCCAACCTTCTAGCTGTACCTTGCTTTCAACTGTCTTGCTGGTGCTATCTGGGGCGTAGTGGAGAGAGCCCAGGGCTGGGAGTCAGAAGGTCATGGGTTCTAATCCCGGCTCCGCCGCTTGTCTGCTGTGTGACCTGGGGCGAGTGTGGGAGCTGGAAAAATTGACATCGTGTCCGATTGTAAAAAGCCTGAGCCCCTTGTGGGACAGGAACTGTGTCCAACCCAATTACCTTGTATCCTCCCCAGCATTTAGAACAATGCTTGGCACATAGTAAATACTTAACAAGTACCACGATAATTATTATTGTTATTCTCTGTGCCTCAGTTACCTCATCTTTAAAATGGAGATTAAAAATGTGAGCCCTATTTGGGACAGGGTCTTTGTCCAACCTGATTACCTTGTATCTACTCCAGCACTTACGGCAGTGCCTGGCACATAGCGCTTTACAAATACCACAATTATTATTATTAACTTCTTTACACCCTCCTTAGCACTCACGGATATTTCATTCATTCAGTAGTATTTATTGAGCGCTTACTGTGTGCAGAGCACTGTACTAAGCGCTTATTCGGCAACCGATAGAGACAATCCCCGCTCAACAACAGGCTCACAGTCTAGAAGGGGGAGACAGACAACAAAACAAAACAAGTAGACAGGCATCAATACCATCAGAATAGATAAGCAGAACCACATCAATAAAATAGAGTAATAAATATGTACAAATATACACAAGTGCTGTGGGGAGGGGAACGGGGTAGAGCAGAGGGAGGGAGTCGGGGGAATGGGGAGGGCAGAAGGAGCAGAGGGAAAGGGAGGGCTCAGTCTGGGAAGGTCTCCCAGAGGAGGTGAGCCCTCAGTAGGGCTTTGAAGAGGGGAAGAGAGTTAGTTTGGCGGATGTGAGGAGGGAGGGCATTCCAGGTCAGAGGTAGGAAGTGGCCCAGGAGTCGACGGTGGGACAGATGAGAATGAGCTCCAGTGAGGAGGTGCGCGGCAGAGGAGCAGAGTGTGCGGGCTGGGATGGAGAAGGAGGGAAGGGAGGTGAGGTAGGAGGGGGCAAGAGGATGGAGAGCTTTGAAACCAAGAGTGAGGAGTTTTTGCTTCATGCAAAGGTTGATAGGCAACCACTGGAAGTTTTTGAGGAGAGGAGTGACATGCCCAGAGCATTCTGTAGAAAGATAATCAGGGAAGCAGAATGAAGTACAGACTGAAGCGGGGAGAGATAGGAGGTTGGGAGGTCAGAAAGGAGGCTGATGCAATAATCCAGTGGGGATATTATGAGAGATTGTATCAGCAAGGTAGCAGTTTGGATGGAGAGGAAAGGGCAGATCTTGGTGATGTTGTGAAGGTGAGACCGGCAGGTTTTGGTGACGGATTGGATGTGTGGGGTGAATGAGAGAGCGGAGTCCAGGACGACACCAAGGTTGTGGGATTGTGAGATGGGAAGGATGGTAGTGCCATCCACAGTGATGCGAAAGTCAGGGAGAGGACAGGGTTTGGGAGAGAAGAGACGGAGCTCAGTCTCCTCGGCTCAGTTAATTTTTGACCAGTCCTGTTGTAAATATTTTTATGTTTGTCTCCCAGCTTGAGTGTAATCCCCTTGTGGGTAGAGAATGTGTCACTCATTATTCAGTACTTCAGTTCTCCATTTGCAATATCTCGCAAATCCTCTCTTTCCTCTTCACCCGAACTGCTATCTCTCTCATCCAAACACTTCCACATTCGGCCTCTACTCCTGCATCAGCCTCGTCACTGACTTCCCTTCCTCAAATCTCTCCCGTGATCAGTCCTTATTCTGCTCCTCTTTTTCTAAAATATCATTCTGCCTACGTCTCCCTACACCTCATCAACCTCCAAAGTTCTCCCATCCATCTGGACATCAAACAGAAACTCCTTGCCATCCCCTTTAAGTCACTGGATCCGCTCTTCCCCTCCTCTGTGGTTGTCATAGTAATATTGTAGTGCTTACTGAGTGCATTGGGAAATGCTAAAAGCGTAATAAAGTACAACAATCTACCCATCAAACTTACAATATATTATACATCTCAATAACCATCATTATAGCTAGTGTAAACACTAGAGTTGTTCCCAGCCCACAGTGAGTTGATGCTCTCATGACCTGTTAGTAGCAGTAATAATAATAATAACTGTGGTATTTGTTGCATGCTTACTTTGTGCTGAGCACTGTTCTAAGCATTGGGGGGGGGGGGGAAGCAGCGTGGCTCAATGGAAAGAGCCTGGGCTTTAGAGTCAGAGGTCATGAGTTCGACTCCTGGCTCTGCCACTTGTCAGCTGTGTGACTGTGGGCAAGTCACTTAACTTCTCTGTGCCTCAGTTACCTCATCTGTAAAATGGGGATTAACTGTGAGCCTCACGTGGGACGACCTGATTACCTTGTATCTACCTCATTGCTTAGAACAGTGCTCTGCACATAGTAAGCGCTTAACAAATACCAACATTATTATTATTACAGGGTAATCAGGTTGCCCCACGTGAGGGTCACAGTCTTAATCCCCATTTTACAGATGAGGTAACTGAGGCACCGAGAAGTCAAGTGACTTGCCCACTGACAAGTGGCGGAGCCGGGATTAGAACCCATGATCTCTGACTCCTAAGCTCGTGTTCTTTCCACTAAGCCATGCTGCTTCTCTAAGCAGCGTGTTACGTTATGTTGTACTCTCCCAAACACTTAGTGCAATGCTTTGCACACAGTTAGCGCTGAATAAATGTAGTTGAATGAATGAATAATAGAAGTAACATTTATTAAACAACCACTGGGTTCAATGAACGTTGCTAAGCAAGCAGGGGTCATATTCCCTGCCTGCAAGGAGTTTACACTCTAGTGAGAAAGATGACTTAGTAAAAGTTTTTGCAATCAATAATCAGTTTATTATACAATATACATCAATGATGAGGCTGGGCATAAGTAGAAAAATGCTTGATGTGGCTGATGGATTTATTTGCTTTGGGATAATGGGAATTGCAGAAGAATATTTACAAGCAATGGAATTAGCACAAATAATTTAAATGCTCAATCAAATATGCATTTACACAAAGTGCTTAAGATAGGTTTAAATAAGTAAATTTCCTCATTTGCCCATCCTATTTGCCCTCCCTTCCATGTCGCCCATAGGCACCTCTTAAACACTTGATTGTCATCCCATCCCCAAATCCCACAACACTTATGCCCGTTTTTTTATATTCTGACATTTTTCCCATTTGTAATTTATTTTATTGTCTTTCTCTCCAGCTACTTTGTGAAATTCCTTGAGGTCAGGGATCATGTCTGCCAACTGCATTGTACTCTCCCAAGTAGGCAGAACTGTGCTCTATTCACAGTAAGCCATTGATAATAAAATAAAATAAATTATGGCATTTGTGAAGTGCTTACTCTGCCAAGCACTGTACTAAGCTCTTGAGTGGATACAAGCAAATTGGGATGGGCACAGTCCTGTCCCGCGTGGGGCTTATAGTCTCAATCCACATTTTCCAGATGAGGTCATTGAGGCCCAGAGAAGTGACGTGGTTTGCCTAGGTCACCCAGCAGACAGGAAACAGAGCCGAAAATTGAACCCCTGACCTTCTGACTTCCAGGCCTGTGCTCTAACCACTACGCCATGCTGCTTCTCATAAATTCCTTGGATGATATGATAATAATTGCCCAATGAATAATAATAATAATGATGGTATTTGTTAAGTGCTTAACTATGTGCCAAGCACTGTACTAAGTGCTGGGGCGGACACAAGCAGATAGGTTTGGACACAGTCCCTGTCCCACGTGGGGCTCACAGTCTCAATCCCCATTTTACAGATGAGGTAACAGAGACCCAGAGAAGTTAAGTGACTGGCCCAAAGTCACACAGCAGACAAGTGGCCGAGCCAGGATTAGAACCCATGACCTCTGATTCCCAAGCCCGGGCTCTTTCCACCGAGTCACACTGCTTCTCAATAGAACTGATTGATTGATATGCAAGTGCTAGAGGCTGCCAATGTGTCGATACAACTAAGAGTGCCTTTGACTGTGACACATCTATTTTTACGACCCACCTTTATCCTGCATACGTGGTTCTCTAATAGCCATTCCAGAATTCAGATCTGTACTTTCAATTTTCCCGTGTAATACAGCTCGATTTCAGCAGTTATTTGCAATACAGATGAATGCAATCCCTTGTGTAGTGATGGCAACAGGTCACTGAAGAAAAGTTTCTGCTTCTGTTTTCTCTCCGTTCCCAACTACCAATTATGCTAAGTCATTCACTCTTTCTGTATTTTCCCTCCCATTTCATCTGCTTATAAGTCATAAAGGCTGTTGGAAAATGTATGAAAGGTACAGAATCCACGTTCACTTGGAATAGGATGGGAAAATTGTGGAGGTGGCCTTTTTTGAGGCAAAATGTGTATTTTTCTCATAATTTCACTAGCATTACTGATGTCAGCCTTGGGATAGGCTTTGGTCTCCATATGATTCTTCAATCAGGGACGTTGCATGGTTGTTGGAAAGGGCAGGGGGTCTAATTCCTGCTCATTCCTGCTCTGCCACTGTCTTGCTGTGAGGCCTTGGTCAAGTCCCATATCTAAGATTCTCAGTCTCCTCATCTGGAAAATGGGGAGAGAAAACCGATTTTCTTTCCCTCTTAAACTGCGAACTCTTTGTTCATTCATTCAATATTCATTCAATAGTATTTATTGAGCACTTACTATGTGCAGAGCACTGTACTAAGCGCTTAGAATGGACAAGTCGGCAACAGAGACAGTCCCTGCCCAATGACGGGCTCACAGTCTAAACGGTGGCGACAGACGGCAAAGCAAAACATAACAGAACAGAAGACAACATCAGACAGCGACTATATTTGTTGTGATCACCTTGTCCCTATCCCTGATTTTAGCAGTACTGGGCTCATACTAAGTGTTTACTCTGAGCAGAGAAGCAGCATGGCCTAGGGGATAGAGCATGGGCCTGGGAGTCAGAAGGACCCTGGTTCTAATTCTGGTTCCTCTACTTGTTTGCAGTGTGACCTTAGGCAAGTCACTTCACTTCTCTGCGCCTCAGTTACCTCATCTGTAAAATGGAGATTAACACTGTGAGCCCCAAGGTTCTGTCTTCAAGAAGGTTACAGTGTCTCTCGAGACACCCCCTAATTCTCAAGCTCACTGTGGGCAGGGAATGTTTACCAACTCTGTTGCATATCCACCCCAGAGAAGAAGCGTAGCTCAGTGGAAAGAGCAAGGGCTTGGGTTTCAGTGTTCGTGGGTTCGAATCCCCGCTCTGCCGCTTGGCAGCTGTGTGACTGTGGGCAAGTCACTTAACTTCTCTGTGCCTCAGTTACCTCATCTGTAAAATGGAGATGAAGACTGTGAGCCTCACGTGAGACAACCTGATGACCCTGTATCTACTCCAGCGCTTAGAACAGTGCTCGGCACATAGTAACATAGTAACATTATTATTAATAATGTTGGTATTTGTTAAGCGCTTACTATGTGCCGAGCACTGTTCTAGGCGCTGGGGTAGACATAGGGGAATCAGGTCGTCCCACGTGGGGCTCACAGTCTTCATCCCCATTTTACAGATGAGGGAACTGAGGCACAGAGAAGTTAAGTGACTTGCCCACAGTCACACAGCCGACGAGTGGCAGAGCTGGGATTCGAACTCATGAGCCCTGACTCCAAAGCCCGTGCCCTTTCCACTGAGCCACGCTGCTCCTCTAATTAATTAACTCTATTAATACAGTGCTGGCACATAGAAAGTGCTTAACAAATACCACAATTATTGTTATTATTAGTAGTAGTAAATGCAATTATTGTCATCATTATTATGGTTGCTCAGCAGTATTATACTGAATGTTATTGGTAAGTGATCAACACAAACATCTTGTTGAAGGCAAGTGAGGGAGACAAGTTTGATAAAGCGCTCGAGAAGAAGACAAAACTTGTCAATGAAAGCTTTTATTGAGTGAGTATTGTGTGCAGAACAGCTTACTAAGCACGTGGGAGTGTACAGCTGAGCAAAAAGACGTGCTGTCTGCCCTCAAGGAGGCTACAGTCTCTCTCAAGAGACATTCCCTGACTAATTTTGTGGACAGGGAATGTGTTTACCAACTCTGTTGCGTGATAGTCTCTCAACAGCTTAGAAGAGTGCTCTGCACACAGTAAGTGCTCAATAGCTACCACTGATCGATTGATTTTATGATCAAGTCATTCCATCATTCAGTCTTGGCGTTTTCAAGGAATGCTGCTATTGTTCTTGTCTGTCCGTCTCCTCCGATTAGACTGTAAGCCCATCAGAGGGCAGGGACTGTCTTTATCTGTTACCGATTTGTACATTCCAAGCGCTTAGTACAGTGCTCTGCACATAGTAAGCGCTCAATAAATACTATTGAAAAATAATAATGCTCTTAACTGGTTCCATAAAAATAGAACTTTAAGCAAAAGAGATGTTCACAGTGACAATTGTATCTGTTAAGCATGTACTATGAGCCAAACACTGTTCTAAGTACTGGGATCGATACGAGATAATCTGGTTCCAGATGGGGCTCACAGTCTACATAGGAGTGAGAAAAGATATCAAATCCCAATTAGCAGATATGGGAACTGACGCACAGAGAAGTGAAGTGACCAGCCCAAGGTCACACAGCAGACTGGGGACAGAGTTTGGATTAGAATCCAGGTCCTCTGATTCCCAGGTCCAGGCTCTTCCCACTAGGCCAGGTTGCTTCTCATGATATAAAAATTTGTCTAAATAAATAATATAGCGTGCATTAAGGAATTCGCAAGATCCCAAAACATTGACTATCTCAAAAGAATTCTTCAAAAATAAGGGTAAACACTCTATATATACACAATTTTATGAATAGATAGCATTGTAAACATGCCCTAAAAGGATTATAAATATACATACATATGTATTTTTCAAAGTGGAAACAGCATGGCGTAGTGGATAGAGCATGGACCTGGGAGTCAGAAGGCCATGGGTTCTAATTCTAATTCTGCTGTTTGCTGTGTGACCTTGGGCAAGTCACTTAACTTGGAGAAGCAGCGTGGCTCAGTGGAAAGAGCAAGGGCTTTGGAGTCAGAGGTCATGAGTTCGAATCCCAGCTCTGCCACTTGTCAGCTGTGTGACCGTGGGCAAGTCACTTAACTTCTCTGTGCCTCAGTTACCTCATCTGTAAAATGGGGATTAAGACTGTGAGCCCCACGTGGGACATCGTGATTCCCCTGTGTCTACCCCAGCGCTTAGAACAGTGCTCGGCACATAGTAAGCGCTTAACAAATACATTATAACTTCTCTGTGCCTCTGTTACCTCATCTGTAAAATGGGGATAGAGACTGTGTGGGACAGGGACCGTGTCCAACCCGATTTCCTTGTGTCCACCCCAGCACTTAGCAGAATGCCTGACACATAGTAAGCATTTAACCAATACCAGAAGGATCATTTTTATTATTATTTCACATCCTATTCAGCAGAAAGACCCCTTGTACTTAACATCTTAAAACCTTCCCACCACCTAATCCTAAATAGAGAATAAACAGTTGCTCAAATGTACAAATACATTTGTACCACTTGAATTCATTCAGAGAAGCAGCGTGGCTCAGTAGAAAGAGCCCGGGCTTGGGAGTCAGAGGTCATGGGTGAGAATCCCATGTCTTGACTGTGGGTAAGTCACTTAACTTCTCGGTGCCTCAGTTACCTTATCTGTAAAATGGGGATTAACTGTGAGCCTCACGTGGGACAACCTGATTACCCTGTATCTACCCCAGCGCTTAGAACAGTGCTCTGCACATAGTAAGAGCTTAACAAATACCAACATTATTATTATTATTATGTCGAAATACTCCAACGATTTAGGATGTGGCAAAGGGGAAGGAGAATGATGAACAAAGGGAGATAATGAAACCAAGGTTATCTCTGTGTGCCTTGCAAACCAGAGGGTCATTTACCAGTGAAAGAGTGCTATAAAAAACTTTGCCTTGAAATTAAATAGTAATAAATAAAAATTATTCCCACTGAGCAGCGTGGCTCAATGGGATGAGCCTGGGCTTGAGTCACAGGTCATGGGTTCTAATCCCGGCTCCACCGCTAGCCAGCTGTGTGACTTTGGGCAACTCACTTAACTTCTCTTTGCCTCAGTTCCCTCATCTGTAAAATGGGGATTAAAAAAAAACTGGGAGCCCCACGTGGGACACCCTGATCACCTTGTATCCCCCCAGCACTTAGAACAGTGCTCTGCACATAGCGCTTAACAAATACCACCATTATTATTACTATATCTGTAATTTATTTTACCATTAGTCTCAACCATTAGATTGTAAACTCCTTAAGGGTAAGGAGCATACCTACAGAATCTGTTTTACTCCCTTAATTGATGAGCATAGTGTTCTTTAGGTGCTAAATAAATACTATTGATAATATTAATCATAATAGTAATAATTTTGGTGTTTGTTAAGTGCTTACTATGTGCCAGACACTGTACTAAGTGCTGGGGTGGATTCAAGAAAATCAGGTGGGACACAGCCCCTATCCCACGTGGGGCTCACAGTCTTCATCCCCGTTTTACAGATGTGAGATAACTGAGTCACGGAGAAGTGACGTGACCTGTCCAAGGTCACACAGCAGACAAGTGATAATAATGTTGGTATTTATTAAGTGCTTACTATGTGCAGAACACTGTTCTAAGTGCTGGGGTAGATACAGGGTAATCAGGTTGTCCCATGTGAGGCTCACAGTCTTCATCCCCATTTTACAGATGAGGTAACTGAGGCACCGAGAAGTTAAGTGACTTGCCCACAGTCACACAGCTAAGTGGCAGAGCAGGGATTCGAACCCATGACATCTGACTCCCAAGCCCGGGCTCTTTCCACTGAGCCATGCTGCTTTTCTGGCAGAGGTGGGAATAGAACTCATGACCTTCTGACTCCCAGGCCCAGGCTCTATCTACTAAGGCATACTGCTTGATGTTGGGGGAACTGTTCCCTTTTTCATTTTGGCTAGCTTTTCTTTTACCACTTGAGTCTGATCCTTTTTTTTTGATCTTATATTGTTTATACTGTGTATGTATGCCTGTCGCTCTCACTGGATTCTAAAGCCCTCAAAGCCACAGCGTGATTATTTTCTATCTCCCCCAGCGCTTAGTATAGTGCCTTACAAATACAAATGTTGTTGTTATTATTATTATTACATTTTTATTGCACCCGACCACCACCTGATACTATGCTTTGAGCAGAGTAAATGATCAATTAAGGTCAGATGATGAGCTCTTTGTAGATGAGGGAACAGGATAATTGAAGCATAAAAGGCCTTGTGAGAATATTGAAATATTCATTTTCATCATAATGTTCATTCAAAAGTTTTAGGCAAAACCTTTGTTTTACTAATCTTTATTGATTTTCATTTGAGTATATAATAATTATGGTATTTGTTTAGTGCTTAATATGTGCCACGCACTGTTCTAAGCACTGGGGTAAATACAAGGTAATCAGGTTGCCCACGTGGGGCTCACAGTCTTAATCCTGATTTTACAGATGAGGTCACTGAGGCCCAGAGAAGTAGTGACCTGCCCAAGGTCACACAGCAGATAAGTGGCAGAGCTGGGATTAGAACCCATGGTCTTTGACTCCCAAGCCCAGGCTCTTGTCATTAGGTCATACTGCTTCAGTATATATATGCACAGGCTAAAGAAAGTGGAAGTCTGGGCACTTGTTAAATAAATTTCGCTAAGGAAAACTGTCCTTTGAGATACTTTAGGCTAAAAAATATTTTTCTTAATTATCAATTTAAAACAATTTGTCCCAAACTACCCGGATAATTTCCCCAAACTTCACATGCAGATACAGAAAGTGAAGCAGCGTGGCCTGAGAGTAGCAGCTTGGCTCAGTGGAAAGAGCACGGGCTTGGGAGTCAGAGGTCATGGGTTCGACTCCCGGCTCTGCCACTTGTCAGCTGTGTGACTGAGGAGAAGTCACTTCACTTCTCTGTGCCTCAGTTACCTCATCTGTAAAATGGAGATTAACTGTGAGCCTCACGTGGGACAACCTGATGACCCTGTATCTTCCCCAGCACTTAGAACAGTGCTCTGCACATAGTAAGCGCTTAACATATACCAAAATTATTATTATTATTATTATTATTATTAATGGAAAAAAATACAGGCCAGGGAGTCAGAGGACCTAGGTTCTAATCCTGGTTCCGCCACTTGTTTGCTATGTGACCTTGGACAAGTCACCCTACTTCTCCCTGCCTCAATTCCCCTCATCTGCAAGATGGGGACTCAATCCTTGATCTTCCTCCTACTTACTCTCTGAGCCCCCAAGTGGGACCTGATTATCCTGTATCTACACCAGGGGTTACTATAGTGCTTGGCACATAGTAAGCGCTTTTCAAAAATAATTATCATTAGTATTATTAGAGACTCGTGTATCTATCACAAGGTGACCCATTCAGATAGGCTCATTTAAAATAATTTCAGTATTCAATGATATTTATTGAGTGCTTACTATGTGCAGAGCACTGAACTAAGTTAATGCTTTGCAGAGTACGATGCAACAGATTTGGTAGACATGTTCCCTGTATACAAGGAGCTTATAGTTTAGCGGCAATTTTGTACTCTTAGAGGCTAAGCCGTTTTGGGCAGGGAATATGTCACTTCATTTTGTGCTCTCAACAGTTGGAACAGTTCATTCAGTCGTATTTATTGAGAGTTTACTGTGTGCAAAGCACTGTACTAAACGCTTGGGAGAGTACAATAAAACAACAAGCAGACACATTCCTGCCCACAGCAAGCTCAAGGTCTGCACCCAAAGTGTCCCAAGTAGCAGAAGAAGTAGAGTAGATAGAGCACGGGCCTGGGCGTTGGAGGATCATGGGTTCTAATCCCACTCCGCTCCTTGTCTGCTGTGTGACTTTGGGCAACTCCTTCACTTCTTTGGGCCTCAGTTACCTCATCTGTAAAATGAGGATTGAGACAGTGAGCTCCACGTGGGACAGGGACTGTGTCCAACCCTATTTGCTTGTACCCACCCCAGTGTTTAGTACAGTGCCTGGCACATAGTAAGGTTTTAACAAATATTCTTATTCTAAATATCACTGTTACTTCTATAGCCACCTAGAGTAATTACTGGCCTGTACAACAGGTTCTGACTAGGAAGGCAAGCTCTAGACTGTAAAGAGAAGCAGCATGGCTCAGTGGAAAAAACACGGGCTTAGGTGTCAGAGGTCATGGGTTCTAATCCCGGCTCCGCCACTTGTCAGCTGTGTGACTTTGGGCAAGTCACTTAGCTTCTCTGTGCCTCAGTTACCTCATCTGGAAAATAGGGCTTAAGACTGTGAGCCCCACGTGGGACCTGATTACCCTGTATCTACCCCAGCGCTTAGAACAGTGCTCGGCACATAGTAAGCACTTAACAAATACCAACATAATAATAATAATAATAAATTCATTGTGGGCAGGGAATGTGTCTGCCAATTCTGTTCTGTTCTCTCCCAAGCATTTAGTACAGTACTCTGCACTCAGTAAGCACTCAATAAATATGAATGATTGAGTGCTCAGTTGAATATGGAGTGTGCCAGACAGTCTGCTGCTGTATTAGTTTATTTAGAAGTTACCTGAAATATAAACTAAACCGTGGAGAAAGTGTTTGTTTAAATTGTTTATTTTCCCCACTGTTTCTTACATATAAATATTGCAGTGTATCTAGTCTTTAATCATGAAGATGAACAGATTTTTACAAATCTCTTATCTGGACTTTGCTGATTATTCTTAATTGAATGCATATTTTACACATGTGAGATTGGTAGCCTCTCGTCCTTTCAGAGCCACCGACTCCCCTTATTTTTGAATTTGCTTAGCAAAATTTAGCCCTGGAAACAAAGTCTGGACAGGGAATTTTATAACCTAAATGACCTCTTTTAGTACATTCTCAGGGCATGGATATGGAACTAAAATAAAGAATGCATCTCAGATAGGGGGGAAAAGATCATTATCTTTTCAGTCAGAAATTCCCGAAGGCTTAATGGAATGAAAGCACATTTTAGCATTAAACAGGAAGCACTGATGCTCTAGGTAAATAAAGTCTGTGGGTTTGCTTAGCTTGAGGTAGAGTTTTTTAAATAACCAACTCTGTAGGGTTATATAATCTGCAAGATTTTCACATGCAGTTCACCGCAGAAAATACAGTCACAGCTTGCTGGATTCATGGAGAAAGGGAAGCTATTTCTGGTTTGTTTTTGGTTACCTGAATTAGAATTTTGAAAGATGTTTAAGGAATATTGTATTTTTTAAAAGATTTTTGAAATTTTTGAGAAGCAGTGTGGCCTGGGAATCAGAGGACCTGAGTTCTAATCCTAACTCTGTCGCTTTATGATCTTTTGATGGTATTTGTTAATCAATCAATGCTATTTACTGAGCACCTACATTCAGAACTCTGTTCTAAGTGCTTGGAAGAGTACGAGCTTCAGTTATCTACTCTGTAAAATGGGAATTAAGATTTTGAGTCCAACGTGGGACATGGACTGTGTCCAACCTGATTAGTTCGTATCTACTCCAGCTGTTAGTACAGTGCCTGGCACATAGTAGTGCTTAATAAGTACCATAAAATGCACTAAATAATAAAATACAGATTGTCACTTGGGCAAGTGTCTATTCTGTTACCAATCGAGGACATTAATTGAACACTTACCGCATGCAAAACACTAAATTTGGAGATACTAGATAGCAGGTAAAATCTCAGATGGTCACAATCATGCTGGGATGTGTTATACTTGCGTGCTGATTTTTTTATGGTGGTATTTGTTAAACGCTTACTATGTGGCAGGTACTGTTCTAAGCTCTGGTGTGGATACAAACAAATGGGGTTGGACACAGACCCTGTCCCACATGGGGCTCGCAGTCTCAATCCCCATTTTACAGATGAAGGAACTGAGGCCCAGACAAGTGAAGCGACTTGCCCGAGGTCACGCAGCAGTCAAGTGGCGGAGCCAAGATTAGAATCCAGAGCCTCTAACTCCCAGGCCCATCCTTTAGCCACTAGGCCACACTGCTTCCTGTGTTCTCCCTCCCACTTGGAATGTGAGCCCTTTCTGGGACGGAGGCTTTGTCTGACTTGATAATGTTGCATCTCCCCCAGGGCTTAGTATAGTGCTTGGCACATAGTAGCTCTGAACGAATACCACAGTTATTATTATTATTAATAAGGTGGATTGACTGACGGAGGTAGAAAGTGGTTGGCTCAGATTCTATTTCTGAGAATTTTCTAGGGGCACTCACTGACTAATTTATTTAATGACAATTGAATGCAGTTGACCCCAGATTGAAGTTCCACGCCCTTTCAGTGTGTTTGAGTTTGTTTTTCCATCCTTTGTCTTGATAGATTTCACCCAAACAAATCCTTTCAAATCATTTATTTATTCATTCATTCATTCAGTCATATTGTGTGCAGGGCACTGTACTAAGCGCTCAGGAAGGTACGATGCAACAATAAATGACACATTCCCTGCCCACAACGAGCTTAAAGTCTAGAAGGGGAGACAGACAATATAAATAAATAAATAACAAACAGGGACATAAGTGCTGTGGAGCTGCAAGGGGGCGATGAATGAAGGGAGCAAGTCCGGGTGATGCAGAAGGGAGTGGGAGATAAGGAAAAGTGGGGCTTAGTCTGGGAAGGCCTCTTGGAGGAGATGGGCCTTAAATAAGGCTTTGAAGGGGAGGAAGATTAATTGTCCGGTATTAAGGAGGAAAGGCGTTCCAGGCCAGAGGCAGGAGGTGGGCGAGAGGTCAGCGGCGAGAGAGATGAGATGGAGATGCAGGGAGGAGGTTAGCACAAGAGAAGAGAAACGTACGGGCTGGGCTGCAGTAGGAAGGTAGCGAGGTGATTGATTGCTTTAGAGCTGATGGGAGGAGTTTCCATTTGATGCGGAGGTAGATGGGCAACCACTGGAGGTTCTTGAGGAATGGGGAAACTGAGGCACAGATAAATTGACTTGCCCAGGGTCACACAGCAAGCATTTGGCAGAGCTGGGATTAGAAACCAGGCTCTCTGACTTGTAGGCCTGGGCTCCAACCACTAGGCCATGTTGCTTCTCCTGAAGACTGCATGATCCCCTACCCGTAAAAGCCCAGGGCTGTTGGAGAAAAGTGCCATTCGGTTCTCTGACTCTTTGACTTGATATTAAAGTATTAAACTACTTTTAAATAAATGGCAGGGTGTCACGCCATACGTGGCCATCCAGACAGATGAAGACATTAGTTAATACCAGCAAAAATGGGTTTAAACATCCACGCCTTGCCATCTCACACCTTGAATTTTAGGGGTAATCTACTAGCGATGTCTCCAGGTCTTTGAAAAATGATTTTCTTCCCACTCTAGAAGTGAATAGCAAATATCTTCAGGACCGATTTATGTCCTAAAGACCTGTGTTCCAATTCCGGCTCTGCCATTTGTGCTCCATGTGACCTTGGGTAAGTCACTTCACTTATCTGTGCCTCAGTGGCCTCATCGGTAAAATGGGGATTAAGACTGTGAGCCCCATATGGGATGTGGACTGTGTCCAATCCGATTAGCTTGTGTCTACCCCAGTGCTTAATACAGTGCCTGGCACATAGTGCTTAACAGATACCATAAAAATTTGAGTTTACAATCTAAAGAGGAAGACAGACACTAAAATAAATTAGAGAGGGGGGAAATAGTAGAATATAAGTTTCTGTACATAAATACATGCTTTGATAAGTATCAAAGTACTTAATGGGAAAATAGCCAAGTCCTTGCAGAGAAGCAGCATAGTTTAGTGAAAAGAGCCCGGGCTTGGGAGTCAGGTGTTGCAGGTTCTAATCTCGGCTCCGCCACTTTTCAGCTGCATGACTTTGGGCAAGTCACTTAAATTCTTTGTGCCTCAGTTTACTCATCTGTAAAATGGAGATTAAGACTGTGAGCACCACGTGAGATGATCTGATTACCTTAGAAGTAGTGTGGCTTAGTGGAAAGAGCCCGGACTTGGGAGTCAGAGGACATGAGTTCTAATCCCGGCTCTGCCACTTGTCGGCTTTGTGACCTTTGGCAAGTCATTTCACTTCTCTGTGCCTCAGTTAACTCAACTGTAAAATGGGTGTTAAGACTGTGAGCCCCACGTGGGACAACCTGATTCCCTTGTATCTACCCCAGTGCTTAGAACAGTGCTTGGCACATAGTAAGTGCTTAAGTATCATTATTATTATTATTATTCAGAGGGGAGAGAGAGTAGGGCAAATGAGGGCTTAGTCATTGTCGTTGACAGTGTCAGTGTCACCTTTACTTAGTAATAATAATAATGGCATTTGACAAGTGCTTAATCTGTGCCAAGCGCTGTTCTAAGCGCTGGGTAGATACAAGGGAATCAGGTTGTCCCCCGTGGGGCTCACAGGCTTCATCCCCATTTTACAGATGAGGTCACTGAGGCACAGAGAAGCAAAGTGGCTTGCTCAAGGTCACACAGCAGATAAGTGAAGGAGCCGGGACTAGATCCCACATCCTCTGGCTCCCAAGCCTGTGCTCTTGCCACTGAGTCACGTGCTGCTTCCTCTAGGCCGTATGCTCCTTGTGGAGGGGGACCATATGTCTACCAATGCTGTTGTAGTCTCTCAGGTGCTTAGTGCAGTGCTCTGCACACAGTAAGTGTTCAATAAATTCCATTGATTGATTATTTTAGTCAGCAAAGGCAAGAGACATGGTCCCTGCCCTTCTGGAGATTATATTTAGCACTCTGTCACTCATTTAGCACATATTCCTGACAGCTACTTCATCCATCTGCTAAACGGATTTTATAATGCTGACTTTATAGCTGTATTTATAAGGTTTAATTAGTGAAGGGCCTTTAAAACAATGGAATGAAAGACAGCACAGATTTTAGAGGATTATTAAATGGTACTTATTTTAAATTAAAGTTGCCTTATATCCAGCATAGTGTACTAATATTTATTTAGCCCGAAGCGGACGAGAGCTTAAAACAAAAACAGATTCAATAGCATTTTTCCAAAGAAAAAAGTACTTTTTCCAAAGAAATATGATATAATTACTTTTCACTGAAGCGAATGGAAATGCTTGAATTTTGAAACTGGCAATCACAAGTGTCTTTTTAGAGACTGGGATTCCATTAACCCAGAGTTGATATTATCAAGAGATCTGAAATCGCCCTAAAACAATAGTTCTCTTGGAATCTTATTTTTCTTCCAGAATCTTTCGCCCATCTAATGAAGCACATGGAGGGGGGTTGGGGAGGTGGGGTTGGGTGTGTGTGTGGGGGGTGTGTGAGGATATTGCTATTGATTATTGCTTTTGATATGTGCTATTGATGCCTGCCTACTTGTTTTGTTTTGTTGTCTATCTCCCCCTTGTAGACTGTGAGCCCGTTGTTGGGGAGGGATTGTCTCTATCTGTTGCCGAATTGGGCTTTCCAAGCGCTCAGTCCAGTGCTCTGCACACAGTAAATGCTCAATAAATACGATTGAATGAATGACTGGATGGGTGTGTGTGGGTGTGTTTGTGGGTTACTGCAGGATAGAGGTCAGGTGTGAGTCACTGATTCAGGAAGGGACTCTGATTTGGATGATTATAATTGAAAGGAATCTCTTTTACATAGGTTGAATTGTGAGGCATTGATATCATCAAATAAGAGCTTGGAACCAGATCATTTTAAGGGCTTCAAGAAGGTACTAGTAAAATGGGAAGAATGTTAAGTAGATTGCCATGGGGTGCAGGGGGTGTTGTGACCTGTGCAATCTTTGCAAACAACCTTAAAAATTACAATTATGTCATTTAACGCACCACCATTGATATTTGGTGGTAAAGAAACTGGGATTCAGAAAATATTTTTTTCTTTGCTTTATTGGGGCTCACTGCAAAAGATATCTCCCGAAAATGTTTTCAGTCAGCAGCCTGGCCTAGTGGAAAAGTGGAAAGTTATTGGGCTTGGGGCTTGGAAGAGCTGAGTTCTAGTCCCATCTCTGCCATTTGTCTACTGTGTGACCTGGGAAGTTACTTAACCTCTGTGTTATTCTGCTGCCCTAACTGGAAAGAGGGAAGAATAATACCTGCTGCTTCTTCCTATATGCCAGGGATGTTGCAAGAATGAAAAGAGATCATCAATGGGACAAGTCATGAGAACTATAAAAACCCTGAACAAATACAACATTTTTATAATACTAGAGAATAAGTATGCTCTTAGAACAGTGCTTTGCATACAGCAAGCGCTTCATAAATACGACTGAACAAGTACAGCTTGGATAATAATAATTATAATGTATAATTATGATATTTGTTAAGCACTTACTGTGTGCCAGGCACTCGGGTGGATACAAGCAAATCCAGCTGGACACAGTCCATGTCCCTTACAGGGCTCACATTCTTCTTTCCCATTTTACAGATGAGATATCTGAGGCACAGAGACTAATGATAATGGTGTTTGTTAAGCGTGTAATAACATGCATATATGTAAGAATAACATGGTACTTGTTACTATGTGCCAGGCACCGGACTAAGCGCTCGGGTGGATATAAGCAAATCCAGTTGGACACAGTCCCGATCCTATGTGGGGCTCACAGTCTCTATCCCCCTTTTACAGATGAGGTAACTGAGGCTCAGAGAAGTTAAGCGACTTGCCCAAAGTCGCACAGCTGACAAGTGGCAGAGTTGGGATTAGAACCTACAACCTCAGACTCCCAAGCCCGGGCTCTTTCCACTAAGCGTAAAGGGTGTGAAGGGCACAGACTGGATTGTAGTAGGAGAGCAGGGAGGTATGGCAGGAGGGGGCAAGGCGATCGAGTGCTTTAAAGCTGGTGGCAAGGAACCTAAATTAAATTAACTTACTATAACATTTGTTTCCCCCTCCGGATTGTAAGCTCTTTAATTAGAGATCACATCGGCCAATTCATTTGTACTGTACTCTCCCAAGCGCTTAGTACACTGCTTTACACACAGTAAGCCCTGGATAAATACCATCAATTGATTGATATAGTGACAGTGGTGAGGGAAGCCAGAGATAATTATTCAGTGTTTCCTCAGCTCTGGTAATTCAACTGAAGGCCCTGGTCTTTTTCCATTTTTAAAACTACTTTCTTTGTTCTCAAAATTTGGAGTTTGAAGTGAGATCCGTATTGCCTTCTATGGGTGCATTCTCCTGGGGTGATATTCCCCCTCAGCCTTTAAGGAGACAGAGAATAGTCTTGGAATCCAACACAATTCCCCAGTGCAAAATACATCCAGATCATCAGAAATGGAGCGGGTCCACGGGAGTTTGGCCTGGAAATGACAAATTTATGGTCATCACAGCTGCAGGAAGGGCTGGTTTAGGTATTAAATCCTTTAATTCCCATCAGAGCTGCTCTGATTCCTCTCAGTACTCAATCTTTCCCTATCCATCCCAAGCCAACTTACTGAGGGAGAGGTTTGAGTAATAATAACAATGATGATGGTATTTGTTAAGCGCTTACTATGTGCCAAGCCCTGTTCTAAACTCTGGGATAGTTACAAGGTAATCAGATTGTCCCACTTGGGGCTTATCGTCTTCATCCCCATTTTACAGATGAGGTCACTGAGGCACAGAAAAGTTAAGTGGCTTGCCCAAGATCACACAGCAGACAAATGGCAGAGCCAAAATTAGAACCCACGACCCCTGCCTGCCAAGCCCATGCTCTTTCCATTAGGCCATGCTGCTTTTCTAAAACCTTGGAGAACGTGGGCCTTGATCCCGCTACCTCTCACATGCTAAGCGAGTGCTCTACCATTTGAGCTAATTCCCTTCCTTCTGCCTAGTCTGTGAGCCCCACGTGGGGCAGGGACTGTGTCCAACCCAAATTGCTTTTATCCACCCTGGTGCCTAGTAATAATAATAATAATGTTGGTATTTGTTAAGCGCTTACTATGTGCAGAGCACTGTTCTAAGCACTGGGGTAGATACAGGGAAATCAGGTTGTCTCACGTGAGGCTCACAGTTAATTCCCATTTTACAGATGAGGTAACTGAGGCACAGAGGAAGTGAAATGACTTGCCCACAGTCATACAGCTGACAAGTGGCAGAGCCGGAATTCGCACCCATGACCTCTGACTCCCAAGCCCGGGCTCTTTCCACTGAGTCATGCTGCTTACTACAGTGCCTGGCACATGGTAGGCACTTAACAAATACCACAATTATCATTATCAATTACCCCCATGATTCAGCATATCAATGCCTGCCTCTCCTTCTAGACTCTAAACTTCCTCCATTCATTCATTGTCATATTTATTGCATGCCTACTGTGTGCAAAGCAAAGCACATTCTTGAGGTAATTCTTGTCTACCAATTCATTATATTGTCCTCTTCCAAACCTTTAGTACAAGGTTCTGCACCTAGTAAGCACTCAATAAACACCATAGATTTTTTTTTTCAACAATATTCATTAATCTAGACTATAAACTCATCTCTAGACAGTAACTTCATTATGGACAGGGAGAATATGTGCTAATTCTGTTGTGTTTTACTCTCCCAAGTGCTCAGCCCAATGCTATGCACATAACAAACACTCTCTAAATGCCATTCATTCTTTCAATTATTTATTGAGCGTTTACTTTTGTACTAAGCTTTTGGGAGAGTCCAATGCAACAGACTCATTCCCTGCCCACAACGAGCTCACAGTCTAGAGAGGGAGACAGGCATTAATCTACATAAAGAAAAAAGTAAATCCTATTGATAGATTGATCGATTAACCACTAGCTGTATATTGAGTGCTTCATTCAGTGCTCTCCTTACAGTAAGTGCTCAGATATCCCCTCGATTGCTCTGCGCTAGGGGTAGAAAGAAGATATTAGATCAGACCCAATCTGCCTCACATGGGGCAGACTGTCTAAAGCGTAGGGAGGGTGTCCTATGTCCATTTCACAGAAGAGAAAACTGAGTTCCAGAAAAGTTGTAATGTAGCCAAGGTTCCCGAGCTGACCAATGGGAGATCTGGGACTAAAACCCAAGTCTTCTGGCTCCTGTTACTGGGCCTTTTCTACAAGGGGGTGTCATCTCCCTGGGTCAGTGCCAAAGAGTAACAGCTAGCCTCATTGCAGAGGGATAATTGTGGTATTTAAGTGCTTACTATGTGCCAGGCACTGTACTAAGCGCTGGGGTGGATACAGGCAAATCGGGGTGGACACAGTCCCTGTCCCACATGGGGCTCACAGTCTCAATCCCCATTTTACAGTCGAGGTAACAGGTCCAGAGAAGCGAAGTGATCTGCCCAAGGTCACACAGCAGCCAAGTGGTGGAGCCAAGATTAATAATGATAATAATAATGGTGGTATTTGTTACATGCTTACTATGTGCAGAGCACTGTTCTAAGCGCTGGGGTAGATACAGGGCAATGAGGTTTTCCCACGTGAGGCTCACAGTCTTCATCCCCATTTTACAGATGAGGTAACTGAGGCACAGGGAAGTTAAGTGACTTGCCCACTGTCACACAGCTGACAAGCGGCAGAGCAGGGATTCGAACCCTTGACCTCCTGACTACTAGGCCCGACCTCTATCCACTATGCCATGCTGCTTCTCTGGGTGCTGTTCAATAGAAGCCCCCAGGTCACAGTCATAGCTTCATTATGGCACTATTTTCTTTCATTCTTCCATCGCATTCCATCCAAACCTTGCACTATTCCCCTCTAGATTGTAAGCTTGTAGTGGGCAGGAAATGTTTCTGCTTAATGTTATATCATAGTCTCTCAAAACACTTAATACAGCACTCAATAAGCACTCAATAAATTCAGTTGACTGACTGACTTGAATGTCTCTTTCTCTCAGGAATAGAGTGTGGCCTAATGACTAGAATGTGGACCCGGGAGTCAGAGGGCTTGGGTTCTAATTCTGACTCTGCCACCTGTGTGCTGTGTGACCTTGGGCTAGTCACTTCATTTGCTGGGCTTCAGCTCCCTGTGAGTCCCATGTGGGGATTAAGACTGTGAGCTCTTAGTGGGACAGGGACTGTGTCCAACCTGATTAGTTTGTATCTACCTCAGTACTTAGTACAGTGCCTGGCACATAGTAAATGCTTTAAAAATACTGTTCAGTTCCCTATGAGTCCCATGTGGGACATAGACCTGTTGTTGGGTAGGGATTGTCTCTACTTGTGGCTGAAATTATACTTTCCAAGCACTTAGTACACAGTAAGTGCTCAGTAAATACGATTGAATGAATGACAGGCTGTGTCCAACCTGATGAGCTTGTATCTAGACTGTGAGCCCGTTATTGGGCAGGGATTGTCTCTATCTGTTGCCGAATTGTACATTCCAAGTGCTTAGTACAGTGCCCTACACATAGTAAGCACTCAATAAATACGATTGAATGAATGAATACCCTTAGAACAGTTCCTGGCATCTAGTAAAAGCACTTGACAAATACCGTGAAAAGAAATAACGCCTGGACACTTCCCTTCCCTGCCCATCATAAAATATGCCTGGCCCCCACCATGACAACACTGTATAAACCACTGGGAAATGTAACCGTGCTTTTCTTTCTCTTTTTTTTTCTTTTTGCTCCCTTGACCTCTTTAATCATTATTCATGCTATCGTAGGTGTTTCCAGAACCCTGCAGTAACGTGATAGATTTTCCAGATGTAAAATTTCTTGGCTCCAGTTGATTTCATTTTTGGAGTTGTGTATATCTCTGATTTATGAATCTAACCTTAGGACAGAAGATATTTGGACTGCCCGAGTCAAGGCATCCAGCAAAAAGCAGCAATTAGATTTTGGTGAGAGAAACTGTTCAATCAATATAATAAAACCAGTTGTTTAACTTCTTTTCTTTGAAGCACTTACCCTGCATTTGTCATGTTTTGTTCTCGGTGGTTTTTGTTCTGTGCAGTTAAAGAATGTGACCCAAAGGTTGTAAGAGTCTTGTTTCAAAATCAAAAAATTATAAAGCCACCATGCTAAAGTTTCTACATTGTACTCAAGATAGAAGAGGATGTTCAGATTTTTATAGTTCAGCTGCAGCTAACTCTGAATTAAGGTCAGGGTGGATATTCAGGAAGCCTCATGTACAGAGAAGCATTGTGGCCTACTGGAAAGAGCACGGGCTTCAGAGCCAGAGGACCTGGGTTCTAATCTAGTCTCCAACACAAGTCTGCTTTATGACCTTGGGCAAGTCTCTTAACTTCTTTGGGCCTCAGTTACCCCATCTGTAAAATGGGGATTAAGATGATGATGATGGTGTTGGTATTTGTTAAGCGCTTACTGTGTGCAGAACACTGTTCTAAGCACTGGGGTAGATACACGGTAATCACGTTGTCCCATGTGAGGCTCACAGTTAATCCCCATTTTACAGGTGAGGTAACTGAGCCCCAGAGAAGTGACGTGACTTGCCCGCAGTCACACAGCTGACAAGTGGCAGAGTCGGGATTCGAACCCATGACCTCTGACTCCCAAGCCCGGGCTCTTTCCACTGAGCCACGCTGCTTCTCCAACTGTGAGCCCTATGCAGGGCAGGGACTGTGTCCAACCTGATTAGTTTGAATCTACCTCAGCACTTAGTACAGTACCTGGCACATAATAAATGCTTAAAAAATACCATAAAAACAAAATGAAAACACAGAATTATTTGAGTTTACTTTTAGAACCATCACAGTTAGCTCAGGTAAGCACAGTTTCCGATGTTTTCTTAATATTGTTTTAATGGTATTTCTTAAGCACTTATTATCTGCTCAAGCACTGTTCTAAGTGCTGGGTTAGATACAAGTTAATCAAGTTGGACACGGTTTCTGCCCCACAGTGGGGGTCACAGTCTCAATCCCCATTTTCCAGATGAGGTAACAGAGGCTCAGAGAAGTAAAGTGACTTGCCTAAGGTCACACAGCAGACAAGTGGCAGAGATGGGATTAGAATCTAGGTCTTTCTGACTCCCTGCCCCAGGCTTTCTCCACTAGGCCATGAAATCATTTAGAGTCTGATTTAATTATGTAAGAATGGTCTGTCCTTGATATTTGGAACATGACCTAACCACTTCCTGATACACAGGAGAGCTGTGAATCAGCCCCACCGCACGTATGAACATATTTGTAATTCATCTGTAATTTTATTTATTCATATCAATGTCTTGTTTCTCCCTCCCTAGACTGTACGTTTGTTGTGGGCAGGGAATGTTTATTATTTATTCTACTCTCTCAAGAGCTTAATCTAGTGCTTTTCACTTAGTAAGCACTCAATATGTACGACTGAGTGAATGAATGATGAATTGAACGATGGAGAAGACTGCAAGCAAACATGATCAGTCATTGAGTGTTTACCATATGCACAGCAGTGTACCAAATGATTGGGAGAGGGCAATACTTCATTCATTCAATAGTATTTATTGAGCGTTTACTATGTGCAGAGCACTGAACTAAGCGCTTGGAATGAACAAGTCGGCAACAGATAGAGACAGTCCCTGCCGTTCGACGGGCTTACAGTCTAATCGGGGGAGACAAACAGATGAGAACGATGGCGATAAATAGAGTCGAGGGCAAGAACATCTCGTAAAAACAATGGCAACTAAATAGAATCGAGGCGATGTACATTTCATTGACACAATAAATAGGGTAATGAAAATATATACAGTCGAGCAGACGAGTACAGTGCTGAGGGGATGGGAAAGGAGAGGGGGAGGAGCAGAGGGAGATGGGGGGAAAAGAGGGTTAAGCTGCGGAGAGGTGAGGGGGGGGTGGTAGAGGGAGTAGAGGGAGAAGGGGAGCTCAGTCTGGGAAGGCCTCTTGGAAGAGGTGAGCTTTAAGTAGGGTTTTGAAGAGGGGAAGAGAATGAGTTTGGCAGAGGTGAGGAGGGAGGGCGTTCCGGGACCGCGGGAGGACGTGGCCCAGGGGTCGACGGCGGGATAGGCGAGACCGAGGGTCGGTGAGGAGGTGGGCCGCGGAGGAGCGGAGCGTGCGGGGTGGGCGGTAGAAAGAGAGAAGGGAGGAGAGGTAGGAAGGGGCAAAGGGATGTAGAGCCTCGAAGCCTAGAGTGAGGAGTTTTTGTCTGGAGCAGAGGTCGATAGGCAGCCACTGGAGGTGTTTAAGAAGGGGAGTGACATGCCCAGAGCATTTCTGCAGGAAGATGAGCCGGGCAGCGGAGTGAAGAATAGACTGGAGCGGGATGAGAGAGGAGGAAGGGAGATCAGAGAGAAGGTTGACTCATTCGATAGTATTTATTGAGTGCTTACTATGTGCAGAGCACTGTACTAAGCACTTGGAATGTACAATTCGGGAACAGGTAGAGGTAATCCCTGCCCAATGACGGGCTCACAGTCTAATCGGGGGGGACGGACAGCAGAGAAAACAACAGAACAAAATAAGACAATTCGACAGAGTTGGTAGAAACGATCCCTGCCCACCAGGAGTTCATAATGTACAGTCCACACAATCTATAATAATGAAACTGCGTACTTTGGCCCTCAAAAAAAATCCATTTTATCCACTGTCCTTGGATATGAAACCCGTTTAAAGTGATGCTTCTGTGAAGTACTTACTCTGTGCTGAGGACTCTGCCAAGCCCTGTGGGAGCTTCCTGAGAATCTGGGCTCAGGAAAGAATTTTCTTACTTGTGGTTTCGTTCAATTCGTTCTGTTGTATTTATTGAGCACTTACTGTGTGCAGAGCACTGTACTAAGTGCTTGGTAGAGGACAAAATAACAGTAAACAGACGCATTCTCTGCCCACAGTGAGTTTCCCTTCTAGAGGGGGCAGGCAGGAGTGCTGCTCATTGCTACAGAGAAGCAGCCTGGCTGAGCGGTTAGAGCTCGGGCCTGGAAGTCAGAATAACCCAAGTTCTTATCCTGGCTCTGTCACTTATCTGCTCTGTGACCTTGGCCAAGTCACTTCACTTCTCTGGGCCTCAGTTACCTCATCTGTAAAATGGGGATTAAGACTGTGAACCCCATGTGGGACAGGAACCACGTCTCACCCAATTACCTTGTATCCACACCAGCGCTTAGTAATAATAATGATAATGACGGTATTTGTTAAATGCTTACTGTGTGCAAAGCACTGTTCTAAGCGCTGGGGGGATACAAGGTGATCAGGTTGTCCCACGTGGGGCTCACAGTCTTAATCCCCATTTTACAGATGAGGTAATTGAGGCCCAGAGAAGTTAAATGACTTGCCCAAAGTCACACAGCTGACAGGAGGCGGGGCCGGAATTATAACCCACGATCTCTGACTCCCAAGCCCGAGCTCTTTCCACTGAGCCACGCTGCTTCACTACATTGCCTGACCCATAATAAGTATAAACACCACAATCATTATTATTATCTACTCCAGCACTTAGTACAGTGCCTGGCACATAATAAGTGCTTTAACAAATACTATTAAAAAAATCACAAAGGGCCAGCAAAGTTTTGGTTCATTTTTGCAGCCTCACGTGGATGCCGTGTGGTAGTCCTCCTAACCCCATCCTCAGTGGCCTAAGCAGCTCCTCCAATCTTTGTGCAGGAGGAAGTCGATTAGTCAATCATATTTATTGTGAACTATGTGTGGAGCACTGTACTAAGCCTTGGGAGAGTACAGTACAACAATAAACAGACACATTCCCTGCCCATGATCAGTTTGCAGTCCAGAGGGGGAGACAGGCATTAATATGACTAAATAAATAAGTTCTTTCAGGCTGGGAGGAGGGATGGATAAAGGGAGGAAGGGAATGGGAAAAAAGGAAAAGAGGAGTTAGGGAAGGCCTCTTGGAGGAGATGTGCTTTCAATAAGGCTTTGAATGAGGGGCGAGTAGCACTGTAAAATCCATTGCTTCCCCCTACCCGTAATTTATCTCTCTGTCTACCCCAGTAGACTGCAAGCTCCTTGAGGGTAGAGCCCACATCTTACTCTACTGTACTCCTCCAAGTGCTTTGTAGAATGTCCAGCACAGAGCAGGATGGATAAATTTATACGAATTGGCCTCTTAAACCAAAGATTATGCCTACCAACTCTGTTGTATTGTAGTGATAATGATAAGGATGGTATTGGTTAGGCGCTTACTAGGTGCAAAGCACTGGTTTAAGCACTGGCGCAGATACAAGGTAATCAGGTTGTCCCACTTGGGACTCAGTCTTCATCCCCATTTTACAGATGAGGTAACCGAGGCGCAGAGAAGTGAAACGACTTGCCCAAAGCCGTACAGCTGATAAGCGGCGGAGCCGGGATTAGAACCCACAAGCTCTGACTCCCAAGACCGCGTTCTTTCCACTAAGCCTCGCTGCTTCTCTATTGTAATAATTATGGTATTCATTAAGTGCTTACTATGTGCCAAGCACTATTCTAAGTACTGAGGTAAATGCTAGTTAATCAGGTCTACTCTCCCAAGTGCTTAGTATGGTATTTGGCACACAGGACGCGCTCAGTACAGTTGATTGATAAGCGGCTTGAATTCGATAATTTCATTCATTCATCCAGCCATATTTATTGAGCGCTTACTATGTGCAGAGCATTGTACTAAGCGCTTGGGAAGTACAATTGGGCAACAGATAGAGACAATCCCTACCCAACAATGGGCTCACAGTCCTCTCAATATCTGTGGTAGAAATTCAGGGTTAATGTCATCAACTTTTGAGGTGCCTATGTAATGATGGCAAACAGTGAAGCTCACCGAAAGTTTGGGCATGGGTTAGAGAAGCAGCGTGGCTCAGTGGAAAGAGCCGGGTTTGGGAGTCAGAGGTCATGGGTTCTAATCCCAGCTCCGCCACTTGTCAGCTGTGTAACTTTGGGCAGGTCACTTAACCTCTCTGTGCCTCAGTTACCTCATCTGTACAATGGGGATGAAGACTGTGGGACAACCTGTTTACCTTGCATCGCCCAGCGCTTAGAACAATGGTTTGCACATAGTAAGTGCTTAACAAATACTATCATTATTATTATTATTCAACTATACTCTCCCCAGCATTTGGTATAGTACTGGATTTAAGCTCTTCCATTAGATTGTAAACTCAGTGAAGGTAGAATCGTGTCTGATAACTCTATTGTTAAGAGATGAGAGAAGCAGCATGACTTAGTGGAAAGAGCCCGGGCTTGCCAGTCAGAGGTCATGGGTTCTAATCCCAACTCTGTTGCTCGTCAGCTGTGTGACTTTGGGCAAATCATGTCACTTCTCTGTGCCTCAGTTATCTCATCTGTAAATAGGGATTAAGACTGTGAGCCCCACGTGACATGACCTGATTACCTGGGAAGCAGCATGGCTCAGTGGAAAGAGCACGGGCCTGGGAGTCAGAGGTCGTGGCTTCTAATCCCAACAGTGCCACTCATCAGCTATGTGACTTTGGGTAAATCATGTCACTTCTCTGTGCCTCAGTTATCTCATCTGTAAAATAGGGATTAAGACTGTGAGCCCCACGTGGCATGACCTGATTACCTGGGAAGCAGCATGGCTCAGTGGAAAGAGCATGGGCCTGGAAGTCAGATGTCATGGGTTCGAATCCCAGCTCTGCCACTCGTCAGCTGTGTGACTGTGGGCAAGTCACTTCACTTCTCTGTGCCTCAGTTACCTCATCTGTAAAATGGGGATGAAGACTGTGAGCCTCACGTGGGACAACCTGAGTACCGTGTATCTCCCCTAGTGCTTAGAACAGTGCTCTGCACATGGCTCAGTGGAAAGAGCCCGGGCTTAGGAGTCAGAGGTCATGGGTTTTAATCCCGGCTCTGCCGCTTGTCAGTTGGGTGACTTTGGGCAAGTCACTTAGCTTCTCTGTGCCTCAGTGACCTTATCTGTCAAATGACGATGAAGACTGTGAGCCTCAACTGTATATATTTTCGTTACCCTATTTATTTTGTTAATGAATTGTACATCGCCTTGATTCTATTTATTTGCCATTGTTTTTACGAGATGTTCTTCCCCTTGACGCTGTTTAGTGCCATTGTTCTTGTCTGTCCGTCTCCCCCGATTAGACCGTAAGCCCGTCAAACGGCAGGGACTGTCTCTATCTGTTGCCGACTTGTTCATCCCAAGCGCTTAGTACAGTGCTCTGCACATAGTAAGCGCTCAATAAATACTATTGAATGAATGAATGAATGACCTGATTACCCTGTATCTACCCCAGAGCTTAGAACAGTGCTTGGCACATAGTAAGCGTTTAACAAATACCAACATTATTATAGTAAGCGCTTAACAAATACCAACATCATTATTACCTTGTATCTACCCCAGCAATTAGAGCTCTTAGTAAATGCTTAACAAATACCATCATCATCATCATCATCATTATTATTATTCTTGTTACTCTTATTACTATATTCTTTCAAGAAGATTGTAACTTTAGACAGCACAAGACTGTGAGCTCCTCTCCACTAGATCGTAAACACCCATGGGCAGGAATCGTGTCAACCAGCGGGATTGTACTCTTCCAACCACTTAGTACAGTGGCCTGCACGCAGTCAGCACTCGAATACCATTTAGCGTGGCACACTCCACTAGGTGCTTGGGAAATCTGGAAATTATTACAAATTTCTCTTTCCTTCTGAAAAATACCCCTTTGACTGGTTCTTGGGTGTGAAAACCCCTGACAAGTAGAAAAAACAAAAAGAAAAGAATTGGCAGTCTTTCATGAAATGAAGTTAGTGTAGGTTTCAAAATGAAAGCATTTAAGCCACAGGCAATGTACTGATCATCTTCCCAAATTGATTCATCAAGCAAAATGTAAATATGTTTTATGACATCATATCTGATGGGCGCGGGGGGGGGGGGGGGGGGGCACTCTTCTCCTAGCCACAGCAAAATGGTGGCCTAATAAGGTGTAATTAAAACACGGTGCTAATGCAAACAGGAACAGACCCAGAGGGCAGAATACAAATGGTTCTGCATTTGCCAGTATTTCAGTATTCACAAGTCAGATGAAATTAGTTCTCATACAAACGACCTCTCCCCACTATCAAAATGTGGAAGACCAGCAATATCGAGGACAGTAAGTCATGTTCCTAGGCTACGGTGTCATGATGAACACCTTGCAGGTCTCCCTAAAGCCGAACTGGGCTTCCGCCAAGGGGAATAAAAGCTTAAGGTTGTGCTGCTGAGTGTTTGGGTGCTCAAATAGGAATTTTAAATGCGGAAGGTTAAAGAAAAAAAAACAAAGACCTCCTGGAACTGGAAGCTAGCCCGGTTGAGATCAATTCTCTGGAGGCTCCTTTTGCTCCAGAAGACCTGGAGTTCATTTGGCTTCTTTCATTAAAACATCTCCAGGAAATGAAATTCTATTGCAAATCAGTAAAGGAAAGCCATTTGCTACACATTTTCTCCACCGTTTTTCTCACTGCTTGTGCCTCCTTCCGTATAGCTAACTAGTTGGCATATAAGGAAGCCAAATCATGGAGAGCAATCAGTAGTACTTGTTGAGCACTTATTGTAGGCAGAGCACTGTGCTGAGCACTGGGTTCAGCACTTGGAAAGTACAGTAAAGTTAGAGACATGATCTCTGCTCTCAAGGAGTTGAGAAAAAGATATAAACCTCTGGAGTCAAAAAGCATCTCTTTAAGCGTATTACCTAGTGGTTTCTACCTCTCTAGATTGTAAACTCATTGTGGGCAGGGGATGTGTCTTTTAATTGTTATACCGTGTTCCCCCAAGTGCTTAGTACAGTGCTCTGCAAACAGTAAGTGCTCAATAAATACGACTGACTGATTGACACTTTTAATCACGGCTCTCCACAAGGAGTTTATTGTTTCCCCGACTAGGTCTCACAGGATACACGACAGGTGGGCAGATTGTAAAAAGTGTATTCTTCATTTCCTTCTCCATGTGCCTCTTCCTTGTCTCCTCCACCAACCACATGGTCAGATCTCCCCCTTGCTTGGAAGCTGAATGAACACAGCTCTCCCAATCTGTGGATCCCTTCTGAAATTACTTCTCCTCCAAAAAGCCCTCCCTATTTAATCCCTAATCTCCCCAGTTTATACCTTTCCACCTGAACACTCAGCTCCACAGCATGGCATAGTGAATAAGCCTAGGCCTGGGAGTCAGAAGGTCATGAGTTCTAATCCTGGTTCTCCTAGCCACTGTGCTAGGCACTGTGTCTGTTGTGGCACTGTGTCTACTGTGTGACCTTGGACAAATCACTGTACTTCTCTGTGCCTCAACTCCCTCGTCTGTCAAATGGGGATTAAGACTGTGAGCCCCACGTGGGGGCAGGGACCATGTCCAACCCGATTTGCTTGTGTCTACCCTAGTGTTTAGTACAGTGCCTGGCGCTTAGTGAGCACTGAACAAATGCCATCATCATTATTATCATTATTATTATTTAGGTACACATCCAGAATTTATTTTGTCTTTCTCCTCCTCTAGACTCGAAACTCACTTTGGGCAGGGTAGGTGTCTACCAACTCTGTTATATTTACTCATCCAAGCACACAGAACATTGCTCTGCTCACTATGTAAATATGCAAATGAATATGTAAATAAATAAATATAATATGACTATATGAATATGTAAGTAAAGTGAATATGTTGCACAAAATGCATACCTTATTTAAGCACTAATTTATGTATATATCCCCTTTTCCATCTCCTCTCTGTCAGTTATAGTCTCCCCCATTATACTGTGAATTCCTTGAGGGCAGGGTTTTTGTCTTGTAATAATAATAATAATGATGATGATGATATTTGTTAAGTGCTTTCTATGTGCCAAGCACTGTTCTAAGCACAAGTATAGATACAAGGTAATCAGGTTGTCCCATGAGGGACTCACAGTCTTAATCCCCATTTTACAGATAAGGTGGTACTAATAATAACGTTGGTATTTGTTAAGCGCTTACTATGTGCAGACCACTGTTATAAGCGCTGGGGTAGATACAGGGTTATCAGGTTATCCCACGTGAGGCTCACAGTCTTAATCCCCATTTTACAGATGAGGTAACTGAGGCACAGAGAAGCTAAGTGACTTGCCCACAGTCACACAGCTGACAAGTGGCAGAGGCGAGATTAGAACCAGATTAAAACCCACAACCTCTGACTCCCAGGCCCATGCTCTTTTCCACTAAGCCACGCTCTTTCTCTAACTCTACTGGACTCTCCCAAGCACTTAATACAGTGCTCTGCACATCAATTGCCTAATAAATACTACTGATGGATTGACATCCTTTTCAGAAAATAGGCAACTTGCACTAGGACGCTATCGATTATGACTCTATCTATGCTTATAGATGTGTCATTAACTAGTGCTAATTGAAATGGGCTTGAATTATGTTATTCAGACCAGTGAAAATGCTTTCACAGTTGAGGAGGAGAGGAAGGGAGGTGTTTGGAGTAAGTCAAAGTAATCTCTTCTCTCCAAGAGAAGCAGCATAGTGTAGTGGAAAGAGCACAGGTCTTGGAGTAAGAAGGACCTGGGTTCTAATTCCGGCTCCGCCACTTGTCTGCTCTGTGACCCTGGGCAAGTCACTTTGCTTCTCTGTGCCTCAGTTCCCTCTTCTATAAATGGGGATCAAGACTGTGAGCCCCATGTGGGACAGGCAGTGTGTCCCAAATAATTAGCTGGTATCTACCCCAGCACATAGTACTATGTGTCTGGCACATAGTAAGCCCTTACCAAATACATTAAAATAAATAATAAAATAAAATTAAAAAAACTCAACACTGCTGTGGTGCAAGAAAGCTGCAGAAGAGTCTTCTAGCTGGGGATGGCTTCCAGGAGCCATGGAGAAGCAGCATGGTTCAGTGGAAAGAACACGGGCTTTGGAGTCAGAAGTCATGGGTTCGTATGCCGGCTCTGCCACTTGGCAGCCGTGTGACTGTGGGCAAGTCACTTAACTTCTCTGTGCCTTAGTTAGCTCATCTGTAAAATGGGGATTAAGACTGTGAGCCCCATGTGGGACAACCTGATTCCCCTGTGTCTACCCCAGCGCTTAGAACAGTGCTCTGCACCTAGTAAGCGCTTAACAAATACCAACATTATTATTCACCAAAGTCCAGAATCCATTTGTTGCTTCTGGAACTGGAAAATGATAATAATAATAATTACGGTACTTGTTAAGCACTTACTATGTTCCAAGCACTGTTCTAAGTGCTGGGGTAGATACAAATTACTTAGGTTGGACACAGTTCCTGTCCCACATGGGGCTCACAGTCTTAACCCCTATTTTACAGTTGAGGTAACTGAGACACAGATAAGTTAAGTGACTCATCCAAGGTCACACAGCAGAGGCAGGGGTGTTCTGGGGTGTTTGCCTAACACATAGTTACATCAGAGTTGGGGGTGGGGGTGGTAAGCTCGATATGGGCAGGGAATGTGCTTATTCTTATGTTGTACCCTCTCAAGTGCTTAGTATTCATTCATTCATTCAATAGTATTTATTGAGCGCTTACTATGTGCAGAGCACTGTACTAAGCGCTTGGGATGAACAAGTCAGCAACAGATAGAGACAGTCCCTGCCGTTTGACGGGTTTACGGTCTAATCGGGGGAGACGGACAGACGAGAACAATGGCACTAAACAGCGTCAAGGGGAAGAACATCTCGTAAAAACCGATGGCAACTAAATAGAATCGAGGCGATGTACAATTCATTAACAAAATAAATAGGGTAACGAAAATATATACAGTTGAGCGGACGAGTACAGTGCCGTGGGGATGGGAAGGGAGAGGTGGAGGAGCAGAGGGAAAAGGGGAAAGTGAGGCTTTAGCTGCGGAGAGGTAAAGGGGGGATGGCAGAGGGAGTAGAGGGGGAAGAGGAGCTCAGTCTGGGAAGGCCTCTCGGAGGAGGTGATTTTTAAGTAAGGTTTTGAAGAGGGAAAGAGAATCAGTTTGGCGGAGGTGAGGAGGGAGGGCGTTCCAGGACCGCGGGAGGACGTGACCCAGGGGTCGACGGCGGGATAGGCGAGACCGAGGGACGGCGAGGAGGTGGGCGGCAGAGGAGCGGAGCGTGCGGGGTGGGCGGTAGAAAGAGAGAAGGGAGGAGAGGTAGGAAGGGGCGAGGTGATGGAGAGCCTTGAAGCCTAGAGTGAGGAGTTTTTGTTTGGAGCGGAGGTCGATAGGCAACCACTGGAGTTGTTTAAGAAGGGGAGTGAAATGCCCAGATCGTTTCTGCAGGAAGATGAGCCGGGCGGCGGAGTGAAGAATAGCCCGGAGCGGGGCGAGAGAGGAGGAAGGGAGGTCAGAGAGAAGGCTGACACGGTAGTCTAGCCGGGATATAACGAGAGCCCGTAATAGTAAGGTAGCCGTTTGGGTGGAGAGGAAAGGGCGGATCTTGGCGATATCATAGAGGTGAAACCGGCAGGTCTCGGTAACGGATAGGATGTGTGGGGTGAACGAGAGGGACGAGTCAAGGATGACACCGAGATTGCGGGCCTGCGGGACGGGAAGGATGGTCGTGCCATCCACGGTGATGGAGAAGTCTGGGAGCGGACCGGGTTTGGGAGGGAAGATGAGGAGCTCAGTCTTGCTCATGTTGAGTTTTAGGTGGCGGGCCGACATCCAGGTGGAGACGTCCCGGAGGCGGGAGGAGATGCGAGCCTGAAGGGAGGGGGAGAGGACAGGGGCGGAGATGTAGATCTGCGTGTCATCTGCGTAGAGATGGTAGTCAAAGCCGTGAGAGCGGATGAGTTCACCGAGGGAGTGAGTGTAAATGGAGAACAGAAGAGGGCCAAGAACTGACCCTTGAGGAACTCCAACAGTTAAAGGATGGGAGGGGGAGGAGGCTCCGGCGTAGGAGACCGAGAACGATCGGCCAGAGAGGTAAGAGGAGAACCAGGAGAGGACAGAGTCCGTGAAGCCAAGGTGAGATAAGGTATGGAGGAGGAGGGGATGGTCGACAGTGTCAAAGGCAGCGGAGAGGTCAAGGAGGATCAGAATGGAGTAGGAGCCATTGGATTTGGCAAGAAGGAGGTCACGGGTGACCTTAGAGAGAGCAGTCTCGGTAGAGTGGAGGGGACGGAAGCCAGATCGGAGGGGGTCTAGGAGAGAATGGGAGTTAAGGAATTCTAGGCATCGATTGTAGACGACTCGTTCTAGGATTTTGGAAAGGAAGGGTAGTAGGGAGATAGGACGATAACTGGAGGGTTATCGTCCTGTTAACTGGACGATAACTGGTAGTATAGTGCTCTACACACAGTAAGCGCTCAATAAATATGCTTGAGTGAATGAGTGTGTGTCGCGGGGATAGAATAGACAGCCTTCACGCATTGAGGCAGTGGTGTTGGAGGCTCTGGGTTCAATGCCGGAATGGGCCTCTGAGCCACTGTCCCAGCCTGGCTCTTGTGGTTTAGCCTGGGTCAGATTTTCCGGGAGGACCCAGGCCAACGGAAGATCCACCAAATGCTTAATTTCTTAATGTTCTCGGTGAACCACGATGCTTCTCAAAGCGGGACCCGGTGAAAAAGGAATCGCCTCTGGTAGTGGAAACGGTCATCCCCATTCAGTGGTGCCTCCAAGGAAAGACTGGGGAATGTAGCGCATCGCCGCACGGTGACAACGGGATGGGATTTTCATTCTCTCGGGCCGTGTTCTCGTAGTTCAGCCAAATTGTTCCGTTCAGCCCGCCTGACTCTTTCCTGACTTTTTTTGCAGGATTCTGAGCAACAACAAGATCCTGTGGGTCAAGAACGGCGCTTTCTTCGGCCTGAGATCCCTGGAAAGGCTGTGAGTAAAATCCTCTGACCCTCCCTTCTCTTCCCCATCCCTTGACTTATGTTTTTCCCCAAAACCCTACTCACACCACCGCTCCTCATCACTGATATTGGGAGCTGAATTGCACGACGGCCCGGAACGACCCTCTGGCTTTGAGGAGTAGAACGGGGCTTTCTGCTCAGCATCGCGTTAACCGGTCAGAACTAAAAGCAAACTAACAAAAGTGGGTATGGAAAACACGGGAAATGGTGAGCAGCAATTTGTAACAAAAATAAATACCAACATGGAGATCAGTGGGTTCTAATTCCAGCTCCGCCACTTGTCTGCTATCTGACCTTGAGCAAGCCACTTCACTTCTCTGTGCCTCAGTTATCTCCTCTGTAAAATGGGGATTGAGACTGTGAGCCCCATGTGGGACAATCTGATTCCCTTGTATCTACCCCAGCGGTTAGAACAGTGCTTGGCACATAGTGAGCGCTTAACAAATACCATAATTCTTATTGTTGTTGAGTGCTCACTATATGCAGAACATTGTACTAAGCACTCGGGAAGAGTATAATATAGCGATATAACAGAGACATTCCCTGCCCACGGTGAGATTACCATCTATAGGGGGAGGCAGACATTAAAATAAATACTACTGTTACTACTACTAATAGTAATAGTGGTTCTGAGTAAGTGCTTACTATGTGTCAAGCTCTGTTCTAAGCGCTGGGGTGGGTACAAGTTAATTAGGGTGGACACAGTCCCTGTCTCACATAGGCTGACACTCTTAATCACCATTTTACAGATGAGGTAACTGAGGCCCAGAGAAGTGAAGTGACTTGCCCAAGGATACTCAGCAGACATGTGGCAGAGCCGGAATCAGAACCCAGGTCCTTCTGACGCCCAGGCCCGGGCTCTATCCACTAAGTCATGCTGGATAAGGACCTAAGTGCTGTGGGGCTGGGAAGAGGATGAGGCGGGAGAGGATGAAAATGAAAAGAGGGATTAGTAGGGAAGGCCTCTTGGAGGAGGTGTACCCTCAATAAGGCGTTGAACGGTGGGTGAGCAGTTGTCTGTCAGAGATGAAGAGGGAGGAGCGCATTCCAGGCCAGCAGGTCAACGTGGTTAAGGCGGGTGTATGTGAAGTTAAATTTTCTCAAGCTCTATTAAATTTTCTCGAGCTCTACTTTATGTTTGCTTGTTGCTGGTCCAGTGGAGTATCCAACACAGGAGTCTGGGTCCTTTCCTCCATCCCGAGACGTCGCCTGGGAAACGTGGCTGTCAGCGTCTATCCGTACATCTTGAAAGAATCCTGAAATTGTCAGAGCTCTGAGGCGGAGTATCTGTAGCTGACGGATGCAGAGCGAGAGATGAAATATTCATTATCTAGATCATTAGCAAACAAGTGTGATCACAGTGATCGTGGCAGAGAGTTCATAATGGTGATATTTGTTAAGCACTTACTATGTACCAAGCACTGTACCAAGCTCTGGGGTAGATACCCCTATGCACTAGGGGAAGTGGCATGGTGTAGTGGATAGAGCACGGGCCTGGGAGTCAGAGGTTAATGGGTACTATTCCCAGCTCCACCACATGTCTGCCATGCCATGAGGGGCAAGTCACTTCATTTCTCTGTGCCTCAGTAACCTCATCTGTAAAATGGGGATTAAAGACTGTGAACCCCATGTAGGCCAGGGACTGTGTCCCACCTGATTTGCTGCATTCACTCCAGTGCTTAGTTCAGTGCCTGGCACATACGTGGCTCAGTGGAAAGAGCCTGGGCATCGGAGTCAGAGGTCATGGGTTCGACTCCCGGCTCTGCCACTTGTCAGCTGTGTGACTGTGGGCAAGTCACTTAACCTCTCTGTACCTCAGTTACCTCATCTCTAAAATGGGGATTAACTGTGAGCCTCACATGGGACAACCTGATTAACTGGATCTACCCCAGCGCTTAGAACAGTGCTCTGCACATAGTAAGCGCTTAACAAATACCAACATTATTATTGAGTGCCACAGTTATGATTATTATCATTATTACTTGGATCTGAACCCTTTGGGCACCCCATCATCAACCACACAGCATGTATGCACATATCCATAATTTGTTTCAATGTCTGTCTCTCTCACTAGACTGTAAACATGTTGCGGGCAGGGAATGGGTCTACCGATTCTATTGTATTGTACTCTCCCAAGCACTTAGTACGATGCTCTGCACATAGTAAGCGCTTAATGAATGCCAATGATTGATTAATTGATAAACTACAATGAAAATCAGATTCATCCATACCTGGGGCTCAGGGTACACAGAAGAATGGGTATTGAATCCTCATTTTACAGATGAGCAAAGAGGGGCACCGAGAAGTGAAGTGAGTTGCCCAAGGTCACAGAGCAGGCAAGTGGCGAAGTCGGGATTGGAATCCAGGCCCTCTGACTCACAGGTCTTTGTTCTTTTCAGTAGGCCACACTCTTTAACAATAGTAGTAATAGTATGATAAGAGAAGCAGCGTGGATCAGTGGAAAGAGCCCGGGTTTGGGAGTCAGAGGTCATGGGTTCGAATCCCTGCTCTGCCACTTGTCAGCTGTGTGACTGTGGGCAAGTCACTTCACTTCTCTGGGCCTCAGTTCCCTCATCTGTAAAATGGGGATGAAGACTGTGAGCCTCATGTGGGACAATCTGATGACCCTGTATCTCCCCCAGCGCTTAGAACAGTGCTCTGCACATAGTAAGTGCTTAACAAATACCAATATTATTATTATTATAACACTGTTCTGTACAAGGTGATCAGGTTGTCCCAAATGGGTCTCACAGTCTTAATCCCCATTTTACAGATGAGGGAACTGAGGCACAGAGAAGTTAAGTGACTTGCCTAAAGTCACATAGCTGACAAGTGGCAGAGCCGGAATTAGAACCCATGACCTCTGACACCCAAGCCCAGGCTCTTTAAACTAAGCCATGCTGCTTCTGATATGGAGTCTGGTTTTACCAGCCTTTTCTTACTGACTCAGCCTTACTATGTGCCAAGCACTGTTCTAAACTCTGGAGTACATAGAAATTAATCAGGTTGGACACAATCCCTGTCCCAAATGGGGTTCACAGTTTTAATCCCCATTTTACAGATGAGGTAACTGAGGCCCAGAGAAGTGAAGTGACTTACCCAAGTTCACACAGCAGATATGTGGCAGAGCCAGGATTATGAATGAATGAATGAATGAATGAGAATGAATTAGAACTCATGCCCTCTGACTTCCAGGCCCATGCTCTTTTCCAATAGGCCACGCGACTTCCTTTCAAATCCTTCATCGAACCCTTCCTGCTTAGGAAGACACAGTTCTGCCACCAGACCCAGCTCATGCACACGAAAAGCCCCACACCGGCTCTTTCTGCAGGGTTACAGCTTGATCGAAATGCATTTCCTAAGCCACAGTATAACTGAAAGTGCATAATTTCAATATAATTGAGCGGTGCTATAAAGCACCCTAATTGAAACTATATAATGGAGCAGAAAATCGGAACCGTGGTACTTCTATTAACTCACATTATGGGAAGGGAAAAAAATACAGGTCTATTAAAAGAATAAGAACCATCTGAATCTCACTCTTTTTGATTTCTACTTGAAATAGCTTCAGTTTATAAGAGATCACCATTTGTATCTGTCTATCTGTCCAGCCAATAGATGGCAAACTCCTAGAGAGGACTGATTGGCTTTTTTTTTAATGGTATTTAGGTGCTTACTCTGTGCCGCACACTGCATTAAGTAATGGGGAAGATACAAGCTAATCAGGTTGGACCTAGTTCCTGTCTCCTATGGGGCTCACACTCTTAATCCCCATTTTACAGATGAGGGAACTGAGGCCTAGAGAAGTGAAGTGACTTGCCCAAGTTCAAACAGCAGACAAGTGAGGGGGCCGAGATTAGAACCCAGGTCCTTCTGACTCCGGGGTCCTTGCTCTATCCATTAGGCCACGCTGATTTGGGTGTAATTTGCCAAGCACTTAGTCCAGTGCTGGTAATTAAGTAGGTCCTCAATAGATGATGATGATGAAAGAGAATTCCTTTCCAATCCGTGGGACGGGAACTGTGTCCAACACAATTATCTTGTATTCTTGAGAAGCAGCATGGCTTAGTGGAAAGAGCACTAGCTTGGCAGTCAAAGGTCATGCGTTCTAATCCCGGTTCCACCACTTGTCAGCTGGGTGACCTTGGGCAAGTGACTTAACTTCTCTGTGCCTCAGTTACCTCATCTGTAAAATGGGATGAAGACCGTACCCCCCCCATGTGGGTCAACCTGATTACCTTGTCTCTACTCCAGCGCTTAGTACAGTGCTTGGTATATTGTAAGTGCTTAACAAATACCAACATTATTATTATTATTATCATTATTATCTACCCCAACACTTAGAACAGTGCCTGGCAAATAGTAAGCCCTTAGGAAATACCACAGTTCATTAATTAGGTGAACCATCTCACTTCCTACTAGGAATCACGATCTTTGACATTTACGGGCGTGGCTCAGTGGACAGAGCACAGGCTTGGGAGTCAGAGGTTGTGGGTTCTAATCCTGACACTCCTCCCCTTGTCAGCTGTGTGACTTTGGGCAAGTCACTTAACTTCTCTGTGCCTCAGTTATCTCATCTGGAAAACGGGGATTAAAACTGTGAGCCCCACGTGGGACAACCTGATTACCTTGTCTCTACCCCAGTACTTAGAACAGCGCTTGGCACAGAGTAAGCACTTAACAAATACCGTCATCATTATTAAGGGTCACAACATCATGTGTGTGTATACACAGGCATGTACTCAAGTGCACCAGTCCATTACACTGTAATCTTTTTTAATGGTATCTCTTTAGCTGCTATTAAGTGCCAGGCACTGTACTAAGCACTGGGGTAGATACAAGTTTGGACAAAGCCCATGTCCCACATGGGGCTCACAGTCTTAATCCCCATCTTACAGAGGAGGTAATTTAGGCACAGAGAAGTTAGGTGAGTTGACCAAAGTCGCACGGGAGACAAGTGGCGGAGCCGGGATTAGAACCTAGAACACCTGACTCTTGGGCCCAGGCTCTTTCCACTAGGCCACACTGCTTCTCCTTGATGGTGGGGAATAATAATGTTGGTATTTGTTAAGCACTTACTATGTGCAGGGCACTGTTCTAAGCGCTGGGGGAGATACAGGGTAATCAGGTTGTCCCATGTGAGGCTCACAGTTAATCTCCATTTTACAGATGAGATAACTGAGGCACAGAGAAGTTAAGTGACTTGCCCACAGTCACACAGCTGACAAGTAGCAGAGCCGGGATTTGAATCCATGGCCTCTGAATCCCAAGCCCGGGCTCTTTCCATTGAGCCATGGGGAATGGGTGTCTTGCTAATGTTGTGCTTGCCCAAGGGTTTAGGCCCTTGCTGTCAGTAAGTGCTCAATAAATGCTACTCATAATGAAAACTTTCTTCTTTGTTAAAGAAGTTGCATGCCAGTCAGTCAATTGTATTTATGAGTGATTACTGTGTGCAGAGCACTATACTAATCACTGACAAGAGTATAATAAAACAATAAATGGACACATTCCCTGCCCACAATAAACTTACAGTCTAGAAGGGGAGTGCCTGAACAACTTCTTTATAATTCATAAGGGACTCAGGGTTCACGTGAGCTTTCTGCCAACTAAAAATATGAACTTACCATGGTGGGTTGGAATTAGATCTTTAAAAAAATAATAATTTATAAAAAAGAAAACCCCCAAATTAAAAGCAAGGTTCACGAATAGTGTTCGAGCTTCACAATGCATCTTTTCTTCTGAATCTTCCCCGGGCGATGTGATTTTTTTTTTTTTTTTTCGGGCACGAACAGTGATGTCTCTAGTTTGTGTTTTAGCCTGGTCTCATTAACTAACCGTTCCTCATTTTAGAGCTTACTCAGCATATTTAATAGGGTTTGGGTTCACCCAAGGAAGGGAAACATTTTCTACTGCCGCTACAAGTACACTGTGTTCCTTGAAGACAAAAAAGAGGAATTAAGAAAAAATCCCATTAGATTCAGTGATTTAGTTCCATTTTCATGATGCCACCAAAGACATCAATATGAGCAAATTGCACTGGATACAGTCCCTGTTCCACGGGGGACTCATAGGCTCAATCCCCAATTTATAGATGAGATAACTGAGGCCTAGAGACGTGAAGTGACTTGCCCAAGACCACGTAGCGGACAAGTGGTGGAGCCGGGATTAGAAGTCCCAGACCCTTGCTGTATCCGTTCTGCAATGCTCCTTCCCAATTAGATTAGGTTGAACACAGTCTTGTTCCCCATGGGGTAACAGTCTAAGAGAAAGGGGGAACGGAAAGTTAATCCTCATTTTACAAATGAGGAAAGTGAGCCATCAAAAAGTTATGTGATTTGCCTGAAGTAAGACAGCAGGTAAGTGGCAGAACCCGACTTAGAAATCAGGGTCTGACCAAGGTAACAAAGAACAGAAAAGCCCACCCGTGACTCTCTGAACCATTGGTTCACAAATGCTAAGAGCATGGGTATTCGAACAGTCAGTCGTACTTACTGAGCGAAGACTGTAGGCAGAGCATTTTACTTAGTGCTTGGGAGAGTATATGAGAATTAGGAGGCAGGATGCCTGCCCTCAAGGGGTTTCATTCAATAGTATTTATTGAGCGCTTACTATGTGCAGAGCACTGTACTAAGCACTTGGAATGTACAAATCGGTAACAGATAGAGACAGGCCCTGCCCTTTGACAGGCTTACAGTCTAATCGGGGGAGACGGACAGACGAGAACAATGGCAATAAATAGAATCGAGGTTTACCATCTAGCATGGGAAACAGGCAATCCAGTGAATTAGTTGGAAGGAACACTGAATAATACGGTGGGAGGGAATGCTCAAATAGACTCCTAGCCAGAGTATCCTGCCCAGACTTATTTCCAGGACTCACTTGGAGAGACGGTTCTCGTCCAGTTCACCATGTTTTCACTGTGGCTGAAGTTACTATCCCTCTCCCCACCGCTTCGACGTTTTATGGAAAGCCCATCTCCTCCAAGAAGCCTTCTCTGACTAAGCGTCACTTTCCTCTTCTCCCACTCCCTTCTGCGTCACCCTGACTTGCTCCTTTTATTCATCTTCCCCTCCCAGCCCCACAGCATTTATGTCCACATCTGTAATTTTTTCATTTCTGTTAGTGTTTGTCTCCCTCTCTAGGCTGTCAGCTCATTGTGGGCAGGAAATGCATCTGTTTATTGTTCTATTGTACTCTCCCAAATGCAGAGTGCAATGCTTTGCACACAGTGAGTGCTCAATAAATATGATTAAATAAATGAATGAAGTAGATGGCATAGTGGCAAGAGCCCGAGCTCGGGAGTCAGAGCTCATGGGTTCTGCTCGGGGAAGCAGCGTGGCTCAGTGGAAAGAGCCTGGGCTTCGGAGTCAGAGGTCATGGGTTCGACTGCCGGCTCTGCCACTTGTCAACTGTGTGAGTGTGGGCAAGTCACTTAACTTCTCTGTTACCTCATCTGTAAAATGGGGATTAACTGTGAGCCTCACATGGGACAACCTGATTACCCTGTATCTACCCCAGCGCTTAGAACAGTGCCCTGCGCATAGTAAACGCTTAACAAATACCAATGTTATTATTATTATTCTAATCCCGGCTCTGTCACTTATCAGCTGTGTGACTTTGGGCAAGTCACTTCACGTCTCTGTGCCTCAGTTACCTCATCTGTAAAATGGGGATTAAGACTGGGAGCCCTACATGGGACCACCTGAATACCTTCTATCTACCCGGTGCTTAGAACAGTGTTTGGCACATAGTAAGTGCTTAACAAATACCATTATCATTATTATGATGTGGGTGGCAGGAGAAACTCTACTGCTGTCTAGAAGGAGATTGTCCTAATGAGCTATATTGTACTCTCCCTAGCGCTTCGTACAGTGCTTTGCCCACAGTAAGCGCTCAATAAGTAGGATTGAATGAATGAATAATAAACTGAAGCTGCTTCTGGCTGGGATTAAGGGAAGAGAATAAGAGAGGTTATCTGCCTCTCTGCAGCTTTCCAAGAATGTAGTTCAATGCATATAACATGAAAAAGAATTAAGTTTTTACATGATTCACTCTCTAAAATCACTTGCAAATTGCTTGTATGTGTTATGTATTGTTACTCTTTAAAAATTCTGATTATTGCAGTTGAGCAGCCTCACCAAAACAATGTACAGAGCCAAGAAACATCATTTGCATTCATTAATGTAATGTTATACAAATATGTCATTAGCTCATAATACAGTATAGGCAGTTTTTCCAGTAATTACTGTTGGGAATTTTCTCTCACTGAGTTTCTTATGTAAGCAAAACCCTGTTTTATTCAAGCTGAGGTACTATGTTTCACTCATTTAATTTTGGCATTTTCTGTAGTTGCATTAAATATGGTGTGTGTTTGATGAATTTTGCATGTGACAAAAATCAATCTATCGGTCCTATTTATTGAACACTTACCGTGTGCAGAGCACTGTAAAAATAAAAATAATAATAATGGTATTTGTTAAACACTTACTATGTGCGAAGCACTCTTCTAAGCACTGGGGTTGATACAAGGTAATCAAGTTGTCCTACGTGGGGCTCACAGTCTTACTCTCCCTTTTCCAGATGAGGTAACTGAGGCACAGAGAAGTTAGATGACTTGCCCAAAATCACACAGCTGGTAGGTGGTGGAGCGGGGATTAGAACCCAAGACCTCTGACTCCCAATCCCATGCTGTTTCCACTAAGATACGCTGCTTCTCTGTACTAAGTGCTTGCGAGAGTTCGATGTAACACAACTGGTAGACACCTTACCTGACCACAATGAGCTTACACTCTAAAGGGGGCGATAGACGTTAATAAAAATAGCGTAGCTTAATGGAAAGAGCATGGGCATGGGAGTCAGAGGTCATGGGTTCTAATCCTGACTCCGCCACTTGACTGCTGTGTGAACTTGGGCAAGTCACTTAACTTCTCTGGGCCTCAGTTACCTCATCCGTAAAAATGGGGATAAGAAGTGTGAGCCCCACGTGGGACAATCTGACTACCCTGTATCTACCCCAACGCTTAGAACCGTGCTCTGCACATAGTAAGTGCTTAACAAATACCATAATTATTAAATTAGTAAATTAGGGATATGTACATAAGTTCTGTGGCGCTGTGGGAGGGGTGAATAAAGGAATCAAATCCAAGTAAAGGGTGATGCAGATGGGAGTGGGAGAAGAGGAAAGGTGGGCTTAGTCTGGGAAGGCCTGTTGGAGGGGATGTGCCTTCAAAAAGGCTTTGACGGAGGAGAGAGTCATTGTATGCCGGATTTGAGGAGGGAGGGCGTTCCAGGCCAGAGATAGGATGTGGGGGAGAGGTCGGCAGTGAGGTAGACGAGATGGAGGTACAGTGAGTAAGTTGGCATTAGAGTGAAGTGTGTGGTCTGGCTTGTAGTAGGAGAGCAGCGAGATGAGGTGGGAGGGAGTAAGGGGATTAATTGCTTCAAAGCCAATGGTGAGGAGTTTCCGTTTGATGTGGAGGTGGATGGGAAACACCTGGAGGTTCTTGAGGAATGGGGAAACATCGATTGAAGATTTTTGTAGAAAAATCATCCAGGCCGCAGAGTCAAGTATGGATTGGAGTAGGGAGGGACGCGAGGCAGGGAAATCAGCAAGGAAGCTGATACAGTCATCAAGAAGCAGTCAAAAAGAGGTAGACAGAAGACGTGGTAGAAGTAGAATAGCGGTAAACAAAATAACAATAGAAGCCCTTTTTTTTTTTTTTTTTGCACAGGTAAAGATTTGCCTGGTAGAGAAATGCAACGTAGATACTTTCAGAAATTTGCAACGTGGGATTCAGTATTGTGAAATTTAAGGTGATTTAGAAGAGAGACTTATGTGTGCTCCTTGAGGGAGGGGATGATGTCGATGAGTTTCCATGTTATGCTTAGTACAGTGCATTGTAGACAGGCACTCTACATGGAACCGTTGGATTGATAATAATGATAATAAAAATAATGATGCTCATAATAATAATAGGAACAGCAACAGTCCAACTCTGGTATTTAAGCACTCACTTTGTGACAAACACTAGTCTAAGCCCTAAGATAGATACATGGTCATCAGGTCAGACACAGTCCCTGTCCCACGTGGGGCTCGCAGTCTAAGTTGGAAGAAGAATAGGTTTTGAATGCCCTTTACACAGATGAGGAAACGGAGGCCCAGAGAGGTGAAGTGACTTGCCCAAGATCATAGAGCGAACAAATGGCAGAGCCGGGATTAGAACCCAAGTCCTCTGCCATCCAGGACCGCGCTCTTTCTACTATCCATGTTGATTCTAGACTGTAAGCTCACTGTGGGCAGGGAATGTGTCTGGTCATTGTTCTACTCTCCCAAGTGCTTAGTACAGTGCATTGCACACGGCAAGCACTCAAGAAATACAATTGAAGTGCTTCCCACAATAACCACAATGAAGAACAAACATTTCTGTCTTTAAATCAATTAATCAATTGTATTATTGAGCACTTACTGAGAGCAGAGTACTATACTAAGCGCTTGGGAGAGTACAATAGAGCAGAATTGGTGGACATGTTCCCTGCTTACAGTGAGCTCACAGTCTAGAGGAGGAGACAGACATATCTCTAATTCATAATATATTTATGGCAACGTACGTAAGTGCTATGGTGCCAGTACCGAATGTCCAAAGGTCACAGATCCAAGTGCAATAAAATTAATTAAAATGAAACTTTTCAATGAACATTTAAAGGAAATCCTGCCAAGCCTTGGTAGCACCAGAGAAGATTTGGCCTAGTGAAAACAACATGGTCAAGGAAGTAATGAGACCCAATGGGGTTGAAACTTTGAGCCCCATGTGGGACGGGGACTGTGTCCAATCTGATTGCCTTGTAACTACCCCAGCGCTTAGTGCAGTGCTTAGCAAATAGTAAGCGCCTAACAAATACCATCATTATTATCTGTACAAGTCACTTACGTCCTCACTGGGCCTCAGTTTTCCCATCTAAAACAGGGATGGATGAGGGAAAATTCCTTGTGGACCAGGAACGGGTCTACCGACTCTGTCGTATTACACTCTTCAAAACATTTAGTTCAGAGCTCTGTCTACAGTAAATGTTCAATAAATACCATCAAATGATTCATAGACTCATTCTTTCATTCAGTTGTATTTACTGAGTGCTTACTGTGTGCAGAGCTCTGTACTAAGCACTTGGGAGAGGACAATACAGCAATAAACAGACACGTTCTCTGCCCATAATGAGATTCATTGCCTGTGTGGGACAGACTGTGTCTGATTTCTTAACCTTGTGTTACTTCAGCACTTTGCAAATAGTAAGCGTTCAGTGTCATTATTCTAATTCATTCATTCAGTCTTATTTATTGAACGCTTACTGTGTGCAAAGCACTGCAGTAAATGTTTGGGAAAGCACAGTAGAACAATAAATAATCACATTCCCTGCCCACAACAAGCTTACAGTCTACAGTAGGGGGAAGCAGACATCAATACAAATAAATAAAATTAAAGATAAGTACATAAGTGCTGTGGGGGGAAGAGCAAAGGGAGCATTATTATTGTTATTATTCTTCTTGTTGTGAAAGAAGGCAGGCAAAAGTTAAATTATGAGAGTGGGCCCAAATAAATGAACTTTTATGAGAAAAATTAAATTCCCTTTTCACATGTATATCAGATACAAGTCAAAAGATTGTAAAGGTCCCTAAGAATTTATCTGGTTTATTCCCCTGTTTTCCCTTAGAGTCCCAATCAGACATTCCAGGAAGATGAGAAAAATTTGATTCTCAAAGATCCTCAATCAAAAAGTTCACCAAGTTTTTTCAGTGTCTAAAATCTTCCACTGCATTAACAGTCCTCTCTGTCAGGAAATTCCATCTTGGACCTAGACATTATCCCTGCAGTGAAACCAAAGAGAATTCCTGTCTTGTAGATTGGCCCAGAGAGTATACGAAGATGGGCTGAGGAGACAGTATGACCTAGTGGAAAGAGCATGGGCCTGGAAGTCAGTTTGTGTACTCCCTCGGCTAATGGCCTGCTGTGTGACCTTGGGTGAGTTATTTAACTTCCCTGAACCTCAGTTTCCTCATCTGTAAAGGGGAGATAAAATAGACTGTGAGTTCCATGCAGGAATAAACTGTTTAATTTCATAACCTTGTACTTACCCACACTTACTTCAGAGTAAGCACTTAATAAATTCCCTCCTAATATTTTTATTGTTATCATGCTAGGATCCTAACACCCACTATTGACATACTGCTTTGGCTGCATCAGAACCATTCAAAGAATTGATTGTTATCCCCAAAGCCACCTCCTTGGGACTGTACTCCAGATAAACAGATCTACTCTCCCAACCACACCTTGTCTGAGAAAACTCAGGCCTCCAAAATGCTTCGGCTTGAAATATCCAGATAATTGAAACAACGGTGTATTATTCGCACATTGACGTCTATGGGAAATTCTCTCAATTATCCACTCCATTTTGCTGGTAAAGAACAAAGCTAGTGAATTATTTCTGAGCAGCTGAGAATAATCCTTTTTGAAAGCACTGGATCATTTCCAATTATGTTGAGTACTTATGCTTGTTTCTTCTAATCCAGACAATTAGTGAAGAGAACATATTGTGTTTAAAAAAACCCCCAAAAACCCAGGCAGCTGAAGTATTTAAGGTGCAGTGTGTTCTGAGCTAACCCATTTCTCTCTCTTTCTTTCTCTCTCCCTCACACACGCATATACACACACACACATTAAAATGCATCATTTGCAAATTCCCATTGCTATCTGTCAGCGGATTGTTTTTAGAAAAGAGCCAGGGCCTCATAAGGGACAGTAATTATATAATCTGAAGGTTGACACCTTCATTCCTCTCTGAATGGCTTAAGTAAATACACAATGTTGAAACCCAAATACTTGTTTTAAATTGTACATGACAAATACAATTAACTAGACAAAAAATTAGGGACTGGGCAGAGATAAGGCGAATCGTATTTTAGGGCAAATTTCACTCTGCATTATCTCCATAATCACCTCTGTTCATTTGGCCCTTGCATCCTTTGCATCCTTCACTCCTCCCTCAGCTCTGCAACACATATGTACGCAACCATAATTTATTTATTCATATTAAGCTGTGTCTCGCCCACTAGACTGTAAGCTCGTTGTGAGCATGTAACATCTTCCCATTTTGTTACACTGTACTCTCTGAAGTGTTTAGTGCAGTGCTCTGCCCATAGTAGAAGCAGCGTGGCTTAGTGGGAAGAGCACAGATTTGGGAGTAAGAGGACATGGGTTCTAATTAAAGCTCTGCCACTTGTCTGCTGTGTGACCCTGGGCAAGCCACTTAACTTCTCTGTGTCTCCGTTACCTAATCTGTAAAATGGAGATTAAGACTGTGAGACCCACATGGGACAACCGATTACCTTGTATCTACCCCAGCGCTTAGAACAGTGCTTCGAACAGAGTAAGCACTTAACAAATTCCATCATTATGATTATTATTATTATAGTAAGTGCTCAGAAAATACAATTACTCGATCGATTTGGCAAAAACACTGGAGTGGGTGTCCCGTGTTACCTTCCCTCAGCTAGAAAAGCACTCATTTAAAAGTTTTAAATACCTCATATTTTTTATGGTTATTTGTTAAGTGCTCACTATGCACCAGGCACCGTTCTAATCGTCAGGTTAGATACAAGCTAATCAGGTTGGACAAAATCCCTGTCCCGCAATGGGACTCACCGTTCTAATCCCCATTTTATAAATGAGGGAATTGAGGCCCAGAGAAATGAAGTGACTTGCCCAAGGTCCCCCAGCAGGGAAGTGGTGGAGCAGAATTAGAACCCGGGTCCTCCTGACTTCCAGGCCCGGGCTCTCTCCACTAGTCCGTGGTCTCATTGTATCTAGCCCTTGGAGGGAGTTTGACTCCAGGAGTCACACAGACCCCCATGACTCGCTTGGTTTGGACGGGGACAGCCCTCTCTGGAGCTGTGAGGAGGAGACTCAGGAGAGCCTGTCAAGGGGGTATGAGGAGAAGAGTCTTAAGATAATAATAATTATGGCCCTTGTTAAGCGCTTAGTATGTGGCAAGCACTGTTTTAAGCCCTGGGGTAGATGCAAGGTATTGTCAGGTTAGACAGTCTGGATCCCCATACGGGGCTCACACTTTTAATCCCCATTGTGCAGATGAAGTAACTGGGACCCAGAGTAGTGAAGTGATATGCCCAAGGTCACACAGCAGAGAAGCGGTGGAGCCAGAATTAGAAGCCAGGTCCTTCTGACTCCCAGGCCTGTGCTCTGTCCGCTAACCACGCTGCTTCTCGTAGTACTGGTTAAGGGCTACGTGTCAAGCACTGTTTTAAGAGTTGGGGTAGATACGATTTAATCGAGTTAGCTACAGTCCCTATCCTGCGTGGGGCTTAGTCAAATGAATCGATCAGTTATATGTACTGTGTGTGCAGAACACTGTACAAAGTATTTGGGAGAGTAGAATACAACAGAGTCGGCAGATGGGTTCCCTGCCCATAATGAGGTCACAGCCTAGAGGGATGAAGGAAAACAGATATTTAATCTTAATTTTACAGTTAAGGAAACTGAGGCACAGAGAAGTAAAGTGACTTATCCAAGGTCACATAGCAAGCAACTGACAGAGCCAGGATTAGAACCCAGCTCCTCTGACTCCCAGGCCCATGATCCTTCCACCGGGCCACGCTGCTTCCTTTAAGCCATGACTATATATGTGTCAAGGCACTAGGGTAAAATACAAGATGATCAGACCAGACACAATCCCTGTCCCAAATATGGGTTAAAATGTACAGAGGAAGAATAGACATTTCTTCCCCATTTTACAGATGAGGAAACTGAGGCCCAAAAAAGTCCAATGACATGCCCAAGGTCACACAGCAGCCATGTGGTCGAGTCGGAATTAGAACCCAGGTCTTCTGACTCCAAAACAATTGCTCTTTCCAACACACATATTCAATCTTTCACATAATACTGTAGGTTCACCCTTTACAGCATTGCTGAAAATCCATCCTTTCCTCTCCATCCAATCTGCTACTATTTTATTATTAATAATAATGATAATAAAGATGGTATTTGTTAAGCTCTTACTGTGTGCCAAGGACTGGTCTAAGGGCTGGGGTAGATGCAAGATAATCAGAATGTCCCACGTGGGGCTCACAGTCTTAATTTCCATTTTGCAGATGAGGTAACCGAGGCACAGAGAAGTTGTGACTTGCCCCAAATCACACAGCTTTCATCCTCTCCCACCTTGATTGCTGCACCAGCCTCCTCTCTGACCTCCCTTCCTCCTGTCTCTCCCCACTCCTGTCCATACTTCACTCTGCTGCCCAGATCCATTTTCTACATTCAGTCCACGTTCCCCCCGCCCCCCCAACAAGAATCATCTACCTCCAAATCCTGTACCTCCCAACTCCATGTTCTTTCAACTAGGTCGCATTACTTCCCATTATAAAAGAAGGAGCAAAGTTGCTCATTTGAACGTCGGCAGTTGAGTTCTTGGGCCAGATGGGTTGGTTTGATTCTCAGAGGATTCAGCTGACAGCAGGCAACTAAATTGAGACCGGGGAAAGAAGCTGTAGCGTTGATCATTTCCCCGTTAGCGTTGCCAACAGTGGTCCAGAGAGTAATGAGTTAGTCTTGGTCCAATCTTTACTGCAGGGCCGTAGGCCTCCATTTACCATCTGTGTAAATTCAGGTGTGTGAATCCAAAGGATTACGGTTATCAGAGAGTTCTTGGTGTTCTCTGTGGGCCGATTATGTGAACTCCTTCAGATCACTTTCCCCAGAAAGCTAAATAACTGAGAGGACTGAAGTAAGATGCCGAAACATGAAACTCCGGAGAGCCAGCGTTGGGCATATATATGTCTACTAACGTGCTTTATCCTTGTCCTCTGGCTCCTGTTATTTTCAAATGATATTCCCCTGCCTGTCTGTCACCTCCATTATTATTAGAGAAGCAGCATAGCTTAGTGAAAAGAGCCTGGGCTTGGGAGTCAGAGGTCGTGGGTTCTAATTCTGACCCCGCCAATATTCTAATAATTTAATTCTAATAATGAATTTTATTAATGAATCGCTAGTATTTATTGGGCAATCATTGTGTGCAGACCACAGTACTAAGTGCTTAACTAAGCTTCATTTGAATCAGTCCATCAGTTAATAGAATTTATTGAGCACTTACTATGTGCAGAGCACTGTACTAAGCGCTTGGAATGTACAAATCAGTAACAGATACAGTCCCTGCCCTTTGACGGGCTTACAGCTTATAGGCTATCAAGGGAAACATTCAGTAGTATTTATTGAGCGCTTACTATGTGCAGAGCACTGTACTAAGCGCTTGGAATGTACAAATCAGTAACAGATAGAGACAGTCTCTGCCCTTTGACGGGCTAACAGTCTAATCGACGGGCTTACAGAAACAGACACAGAAAGATTTACAATAGACAGCTGCAATTAGAGTGGTCAAAATCAATAATTGAAAGCGCAGTTGAATAAATAAATATACAAAAGTAGCCTTCTTCCACCACCCTAATTCTTGGTCCAGAGAAAATATCTTCCCCACAGGCTTTAAAAAGTCTATTTCCTCTAGACTGTAAGCTCGTTATGGGCAAGGAAAGTTTCTGCCAATTCTGTGGTGGTGTTCTCCCCCAAGTGCTCTGTACAGTGCTCTGCACAGAGTAAGCACTCAATAAATCTGACTGATTGCTTCCTTTTTTTTAATGGTATTTTTTAAGCACTTACTCTGTGCCTCTAGACTGTGAGCTCGTTGTAGGCGGGGAATGTTTCTGTTTGTTATATTGTACTCTCCCTAGCACTTAGTTACAGTGCTTTACACACAGTAATCGCTCAATGAGTACAACTGAATGAATGAATGCCAAGCACTGTACTAAGCGCTGGCTAGGTACAAGCTAATCAGGTAGGATTTTAATCTTAATCCCCATTTTACAGATAAGGCCCAGTGAAGTGACTTGTCCAGGGTCACACAGCAAACAAGTGGAAGAGCCGGGATCGGAACCCAGGTCCCTCTGACTCCGGGCCCATGCTCTAACCGCTAGGCCACGCTGCTTCTTTCCTGCCTCTGGAGTGGAGGGGCAAGACCTTAGTGGGAGGTTTGAGGCTGGGGGTGGGAGTGGGGGTGAGGTGCCACTGAGGCCGGGATCAATGCCAGGGGGTTTACGTCCCCAGCCTTTCTTTCCTTCTCCAACTGACACTCATTGAGACCCTGATTTAGCTTCCAAGTAAATCAATACTCCATTTCAGGCTCTTTGAAAGATTGATTGCTGAATATGCTATACAAACACACATATATATTTATGCTACTCCCATTCTCCACATGTTTTATGGAAATTGAAATTTACCTTGAATAATTTCCTGGCTTAAAGCCAGTATATTGGACACAGTAAAGTTCCAAAGAGATTTTTCAAGGAAACAGCCCAAGAAACTTTAATAAGAGATTTTCAGGGGGAAAATGTGAAAGATTATATACATATTTGCAGGATTTAAAAATTATTTTTGTATTATATACAGAATGTATTTTTCTAGAAGTTTGAACATGCTATGTATATATTTGCATATATATGTGTGTGTATATATATGTGTACATGTGAAAACAGTCCTTTATTCTCACAGATTCTGCCTCTCCCTTCTGTCGCCCTGAGTTGCTCCCTTCCTAACCCCACATCACTTATGTACTTGAAGCAGTACATAAGTGTACATAATCTTATTGGAAAGCAGTGTGGTTTAGTGGATAGAGCACTGGCCTGGGAGTCAGAAGGACCTGGATTCTAATTCTGGCTCTGCAACTTGTCTGCTGTGACCTTGGGCAAGTCATTTCTCTTCTCTGTGTCAGTTACCTCATCTGTAAAATGGAAATTAAGACTGTGAGCCACTTGTGGGACAGGGACTGTGTCCAACTTGGTAAACTTGAATCTACCCCAGCGCTTAGAACAGTGCTTGGCAGATAGTGAGCTCTTAACAAGTACCATGATTATTATCCTACTGCAGTGCACTCTCCTCACAATTGAATTTATTGAATGACTACCTTGTGCAGAACACTGTGTTAGTGCATGGGAGTGTACAATAAAAGAGTGTTGTTATGAAGGTTGAACCAACGAGATCTGGTAACAGATTGAATGAAATGGAATGAAAGACACGATTTGAGGATAATGCTAAGGTTATGGGTTTGTAAAACAGGGAAGATTCATTCATTCAGTAGTATTTATTGAGCGCTTACTATGTGCAGAGCACTATACTAAGCGCTTGGAATGTACAAATCGGTAACAGATATAGACAGTCCCTGCCCTCTGACGGGCTTACAGTCTAATCGGGGGAGACGGACGGACAAGAACAATGGCAATAAATAGAATCAAGGGGAAGAACATCTCATTAAAACAATAGCAAATAAATAGAATCAGGGAGATGTATATCTCATTAACAAAATAAATAGGGTAATGACAAAATAAATAGGGTAATGGTGGAAGATGGTGGTGCCATCTACAGCAATGGAAAGGTCGAGGGGAGGACAGGGTTTGGATGGACGGATGAGGCGTTCTGTTTTGGACGTGTTCAGTTTGAGGTGTCGGCAGAACGTCCAAGTAGAGATGTTCTGAAGGCAGGAGGAAATACGAAACGGCAGAGAAGATGGGTCAGGGCCGGAGAGGTAGATTTGGGCATCATCCTCAAGAGATGGTAGTTGAAGCAACTGAGTTCTTCAAGGGAGTGGGTGTAGAAGGAGAATAGAAGGGGACTCAGAACTAAACCTTGAGGGTCCCCCCTTACACACACAATTGAGTGGTGGGAGATGCTGTGTGTTAAGCACTGTTCAAAGCGTGAATCATGTTGGACACGGTCCTTATCCCACATGTGGCTAACAGTCTAAGTAGGAAGGACAACAGGAATCGAATTCCCATTGTACAGATGAGGAGACTGAGGTGTGTTGCCATTGTGACTCGCCCTAGGTCACCGAAGGCCAGTGGTGGAGCCGGAATTAGAATCCGGGTCTCTTGACTCTCAGGCCCATGCCTTTTCCACTAGGCCACACTGAACCTGTTGTTGGGTAGGGATTGTCTCTCTGTTGCCGAATTGTACTTGCTAAGCAGTTAGTACGGTGCTCTGCACACAGTAAGTGCTCAATAAATGTGAATGAATGAATGAATATGTGCCTATGTGAATATGAATATGAAGGATCAGTCGCCTATGGGAGCAGTAGATAGGAGCCCGAGCCAGGCAGTCAGAGGAGCTGGGTTTTAATCACCGCTCCGCCACATGTCTGCTGCGTGACCTTGTGCAAGTCACTTCACTTCTTTGCCCCCCAGTGACCTCATCTAATAATAATAATAATAGTGGTATTTGTCAAGCACTTATTGTGTGCCAAGCACTGGGGAAGATACAAGGTAATCAGGTGGGACACAATCCCTGTCCCACATGGGACTCACAGTTTTAATCCCCATCTTACAGATATAGTAACCAAGGCCCAGAGAAGTGACTTGCCCAAGGGTCAAACAGCAGACAAGTGGCAGAGAACCCAGGTCTTCTGACTCCCAAGCCTGTGCTCTTGCCAATAGGCCATGCTGCTAAATCTGCAAAATGGGAATTAAGATCGTGAGGCCCATGTGGGATAGGGACTGTGTCCAACCTGATTTGCTCGTATTCACCCCAGCGCTTAGAACAGTGCCTGGCACATAGTAAGTGCTCAACAAGTTGCCACAGTTATTATTGTTTATTATCATTAGCTCTCATAAGAGTTTGTCTGGTTCTTTCGATGATGCCTATGACCATCAGGTTGGAAGAGATTTTGGAGGAGCAGAAAGTGACCATCTGCACCTAGGTCTTATCCCACTTCTTGCTGCCTGGTGGTGTAGAATAAAGCGATCAGGGCTGATTCCCCTGAGTTGCTCCGATAAACGATAATGGAACCTAATGGACACCTCCGGCTCACACACGGTAAAGCCGTGCTAGACCGACACCATCTCCGTGTCTTGATGAGTTTCCCAGGACAAGAAAATTTCCTAAGCAATTGCCATATGGTAAATCCTCATTAGAGAAACTATCTGAAGAGGGCTGAACTGGTTTGCATTTCTTCGGCCACTTAATACCGACGTTAAATAAATTGTATCGTCTGGTTACTGATGTCTTTTCTTATTTGTTTAGGCTTCCAATGCCTTCTTGCTCCCCATAATGCTGGTGGAATGTTCTCTGGACAGATGTTTTGTCATATGCTTGAGGAAATCTTCCCTGAAATAGAGATGCCTTTGCACTGAAGAATCTTTATTTTTTTCTGTTAGACCTACATAAGAAATTTACTGTTGTTGGTGATCACCCTCCTAATAAGCGTTGTGTTGTTCTTTCATTTTAGTTTCAGGGTGGATAGAATTCAGGGTAATCTACTTAATGCTTGATTTAGACTGAGGGTTTATTACCAATGATACAGCATTTCTTCCTTCTTAAATCATATAGAAATTCCATACTATATCGCATTACTTTAAACGCTCATTTTTTTAAGGCTTACGGTCCCGCACATTTGCGCGGGTTCTTTTCGACAAAGGCCTCTTTCAAAGTCCAGGCCAGGCTGACATGGAACTCTTTCTGTCTATCCCTGAGTTTTGCTTACGTGGCTTGATTTTCATTTATTTCCCAGCTGCACCAACTCTTTACACAAGTGTTTCATGGAAAGTCTCCCAGTACTCAAATCTCTTCTTGAGATGTTTTTCCCCCCTCCCCGTTTTATATGGAGCCAGAAAAGAAGATACTTAGGACCATTTTGCCCCATCTCTGAGACAGTCCCAGAACACCTAAATTTAGCAGTTGAATGTTATTTTTGGTCCACTTCTTTCCAGATTTACCCTAGTGCCAGCTGTGCAGTGTCAGAAGCAGAGGTTGGAAGGGATTAATTCCAGCAGTTGTCTGAAGCTTCCATTTCAAATGCTACTGGAAATTGTTCAGGCCATGTTTCCCCACTCCTCAGGAACCTCCCATGTTTGCCCATCTACCTCCGCATCAGAAAGAAACTACTCACCGTTGGCTTCAAAGCAGTAAATCACTTTACCCCCTCCTACTTCACCTCACTACTCTCCTACTACAACCCAGCCCACTCCTGGAATGCCAACGTATTCACTGTGCCTCGATCTCATCTATCTCACCCCTGACCTCTCGCCCGTGTCCTGCCTCTGGCCTGGAATACCCTCCCTTCTCAAATCCAACAGATAGTTTACTCTCCCCTCCTTCAAAGCCTTACTGAAGGCCCATCTCCTCCAAGAGGCCCTCCCTGACTAACTCCTCTTTTCCTTTTCTCTCACTTCTATGTCACCCTGATTTGCTCCCTTTCTGCATCCCCCCTTCCAGCCCCACAACACTAATGTACATATCTGTCATTTACTTATTTATATTAATGTATCTCCCCCTCTAGACTGTAAGCTCATTTTGGGCAGGACTGTGTTTACTGTTATATAATAGTCTCCCAAGTGCTTAGTACAGTGCTCTGCACAAAGCTAGCACTTATTAAATACAATTGACTCACTGGCTGATACTGTACATACCTACGAATTATACCTCTTTTAATGTCTGTCTCCCCCTCTAGACTGTAAGCTCATTGTAGGCAGGGAACATATCCACCAACTCTGTTGTATTGTACTCAATCAAGCGCTTAGTACAGTGCTTTGCACACAGTAAGTGCTCAATAAATACCATTCTGCTACCTCATTTGTTCATATGATAAAGAAGCAATCAGTCGGTATCTATTGAGCACTTACCATTGATTGCTTCGTTATCATATGAACAAATGAGGCAGGAGAATGGCATTTATTGAGCACTTAGTGCTTGCAGAGCACTATATTAAGTGCCTGGCAAAGTTGAATAGAGTAAGCACACAGGAATCTTTGAGGGTTTAGTCAGGTAAGGCCTCTTGGAGGAGATATGCCTTCAAAAAGACTTTGAAGGAGAGGAGAGTAATAATTTTCTGTTAGATAAAAAATGGTGGGGGGACGTTTCAGTCCAGAGGCAGGATGTGGGCAAGAGGTCAGCGGTGAACTCAACGAGGTGGAGGTACAGTGAGTAGGTTGGCATTAGAGGAGCGAAGTGTGGGGGCCGGGCTACCTCTTCCTTTCAATACCTTTTCACCAACTCTCTTTTGGATCCACTTCAATCAGATATTTGGCTTTTTCATTCCACTGACATTGAACTCAGGGTCGTAAGTGTCTCTTTATTATCAAGTCTTTTTTCTGGTCCAGTCCTTCTTGACCTCTCAGTCAGCTTTGACACCATGGACCAGACCCTCCTCCTTGAACTCTATTAAAGACCTCAGGTTTTGCTGCCACCATATTAAGCTGGTTCTCCTCTTACTTCTCACTTACTTCGGAAGCGGCGTGGCATAGTGGAAAGAGCCAGGGCTTGGGAGTCAGAGATCGTGGGTTCTAATCCTGGCTCTGCCACTTATCTGCTGGGTGAGCTTGCTCAAGCCACTTCTCTATGCCTCGGTTACCTCATCTGCAAAATGGGGATTAAGGTTGTGAGCCCAACGTGAGACAACCTGATTACCTTGTATCTATCCCAGCTCTTAGAACAGAGCTTGGCACATAGTAAGCACTTAACAAATACCATTATCACTGTTATTATTCTCAGACCATTCCATCTCAGTGTCATTTGCCGACTCCTCTTCCACTTCTCAATCCCTAACTTGAGAAGAGTCTTCTAATGTTCATATGATAAAGAAGCAATCAAGAGTGTTGTAGGTCCTCTCCTTTCTCTAAATCCTCCATTATATCCAGGCCTTTGGCCCCTTGCCTAATGCCCTACCTCACGCCTGGGAATAATAATAATGCTGATATTTGTTAAGCGCTTACTGTGTGCAGAGCACTGTTCTAAGCGCTGGGGATGGGAGCTGCTCTGTGACTGGGGAGGAGCTGGAAGCAATTGACTAGAGTTATCCATGGATTTTTACTTTATGTTTCCAAGCAGTGGGGGCCAAGCACTTGGTAGAGGGTCCAGACAGAATCCACTTTGCCGGGGGAGGCCCCCTCTACTCGTGGGGTAGGTTTGAGCCTGGCTGGGCACGTCTGGCTTGTCCCCTCGTGCCCTACTGACCTTGCCTTGCTCCCTGACCAGAGCTACATCCCTGATGCAGCTAAGAGAGGGGAGTTGGGCTTGGAGGAGTCTTAGGGGAACCACCAGAGTCCTACTTTTTGTGAACCATCCAGCCCAGTGTTGATCAGGCTGCAGTTCTGTATGTTTCAAGTAGGGTCTCAACTATGTCTTAAATGTGATTTTGTCATTCATTCATACTTATTGAGTGCTTACCGTGTGTAAAGCATTGACTAAGCGTTTGGGAGAGTACAATACGACAGGCACAATCCCTGCCCACAACGAGCTCACAGTCTAAGGGGCGAGACATTAATATTAATTAATTCATTCAGTCGTATTTATTGAGCACTTACTGTATGCAGAGCACTAAGCACTTGGAAAGCACAATTCAGCAGCAGAGACAATCCCTGCTCACAATGAGCTCAGAGTCTAGAAGTGGGGAGACAGACATCAAAATAAGTAAACAGGCATCAGTGGCATCAATACAAATAAACGGAATTATACATATACCATACATCAGAACAAGTAAAACAGTCATTGGTATACATAAATGAAAATATAAATAAAAATGTATAAATAAATTACAGATCTACACATAGATATTTGGGGATGGGAGGGAAGATGAATGAAGGGAGCAAGTCAAGGCAACGCAGAAGGGAGTGGGAGAAGAGGACAGGAGGGCTTAGGGAAGGCTTTTTCGAGGAGATGAGCCTTAAATAAGACTTTGAAGTGGGGGAGAGCAATTTTCTGTCTGATATCTGTCTAATATGAGGAGGAAGGGGTTCCAGGTTTGAGGTAGGATGTGGGTGAAAGGTTGGGGATGAGATGGACAAGATCGAGGTACAGCAAGAAAGTTAGTGTTAACATTAGAAGGTTACCAATAGCATTAGAAGGTTTCCAATCAACTTTCAATGTTCTTTATTGAGCACTTACTGCCTACAGAGCTCTATACTAAGGGCCTGGGGGAATGCAGTGCAACAGAGTTTGGAGACTCTAACTCTTTCCACAAGGAGCTTACAGTGTAGAGGACTTAGTATGACGTATTGCGCCCAATGGATGCTCAATAAATAGCCTTACTTATTACTCCTACTCACAGGAGTGAGGGTATTGATTGTGTGCCTTTTGAGTACCATGTATTCAAAAGGCAACATGGCTTAGTGGATAGAGTATGGATTCAGGTATCAGAAGGACCTGGGTTCTAATCCTGGCACCGACATTTGTCTGCTGCGAGACCTTGGGCAAATCACTTCACTCCTCTGGGCCTCAGTTACCTCACCTGTAAAATGGAGATGAAGAATGTGAGCCTCATTTGGGACAAGAACTGTATCCATCTGATTTACTTGTATCTACCCCAGCACTTAGAACAGTGCTAGGCACATAGTAAGCACTTAACAAGTACCATTATTATCCTTATTATCCTATGTATTTAGGAAGATACAAAAGAGAGCAAGACACATTCTCAGTCTCCAGGAGCCTACAATCTAATGGGAGAGATAAATACGATGATTTTCAATTAGTGGGAGCTGTGGAAAAATAAGAGATCGGTAGAAGAACAGATATGCAAGGATGAAATATCCAAATAAATAATTGGGTGTCCAGTGGATATATACACAAACATATGTACATGCTGTACATGCCTGCACAGGGGCTGAGAATGAATCTGAATTCATCTGTCGATTGAAAGGTTGAAATAATTTCCAGAGCAGTTACCATAGTTAGCTCATTTTTTTCTGATGGATTGGAAGTGGCACTGTCCTTTCAGTAAAACTACAGATTTTCTTTAAATCTTTTTGCATGGAAAACCTAGCGCGGCCAATGAAACACATGGCTTTCCCTGCTGACATTTTTCAGGAGTATAGAATCTGTCGCCCTTAATGTAGCCGTAAGATATTGCAAACACGAAAATTTATGTGTAAAGTGGTGGTGCCCGTTATCCAAGTCTAACTAAGCTTGACACGCAGCAGAGGTACAGCCATTTAGTATAGAAATATTCTGCCTTCCTGAGGCCAGTGGAGAGATAATTACCCCAGGAGAGTGAATATTTTACAGTCAAAAATGCATTACAGTGGCGCGGAAAGAAAGTCAACCGGAAAACTGGACTTTTTTTTTTTTTCCCTAGTACTAGTTTAACAAAATCAGGATTTTATGTAGTCGATCAAAGGACTGGCTCTCTATTACCCATATATCGCAGCTATTTAAGGTATTCATCACTTACAGCTTGGCCGGGAGGGAATGTAGCCGTATTTATATTGGGATATTATTTTTGATCATGATATGCTGCGATTTACTCAAGCCTACTTCTGACCAACTTCATGAAGAGGAAATAATAATTTTCATCAACATGACCATTCGTTCCTAAACCGCCTTGTTTATGGATTTCATGGTTCTGGTTTAAACCCGGTTATCATTCTGCTCTGTTCTTAGGGAGGGAAGGTGCCAAATCTGTGAAGTGGCTTTCTGACTCTTTTGAAGACTTGTATTACCAGGATATGAAAAGTGACGGCAACATTACAGATCTAATTTTGACTGGAAGCTTAAGTGGAAGCTCGTTATGGGCAGGGGTTGTGTCCCCTGATTCTGTTGTAGTGTAGGGCAGTGCTTTGCACATAGCTCGTCCTCTAGACCGGTAAGCTGGTTGAGGGCAGGGAATGTGTCTGTTATATTGTACTCTCCCAAGCGCTCAGTATAGTGCTCTGCAGACAGTAAGTGCTCAATAAATATGATTATTGATAGTAAGTGCTCAATAAATACTATTGAAGGATTGAATTAGGGTTAGAGGACTGGTGAGGAGAAACTGGCAATTATTAAGGCTTTGAGTGTGGTAAGTCCTAGGCATGATACCTGAGGAGAGAAGCAGCGTGGCTCAGTAGAAAGAGCCTGGGCTTGGGAGTCAGAGGTCATGGGTTCTAATCCCAAGTCCACCACTTGTCAGCTGTGTGACTTTGGGCAAGTCACTTCACTTCTCTGTGACTCAGTTACCTCATCTGTAAAAATGGAGACTAAGACTGTGAGCCCCACTGGGACAACCTGATCACCTTGTATCCCTCCCAGCGCTTAGAACAGTGCTTTGCACATAGTAAGCGCTTAACAAATACCATCATCATAACCAGATTGGACATCAATCAGTGGTATTTTTTGAGCCTTACTGTGTGCAGATCACCGTACTAAGTGCTCACAAAAGTACAGTACAGTAGAGTTGATAGACACATTGCTTGCCCACAGAGAGCTTACAGTCTAGAGGGTGACATGGTCCCTGTCCTATGTGAGACTCTTAATCTAAGAGGGAGGAACAAGTGTCGTACCCTTAGACCGTAAGCCTGTTGAGGGCAGGGAACCTGTCTGTCAAGTTTGTTCTATTGTTCTCTCATTCATTCAGCCTTTCAGCCGTATTTATTGAGCACTTACTGTACTAAGTGCTTGGGAAGTATAATTCAGCAACAAATAGAGGCTTCCCTGCCCACAACGGGCTCACAGTCTAGAAGTGGGGAGACAGACATCAAAATGAGTAAACAGGCATCAGTAGCATCATTATAAATAAATAGAATTAAAGATATACACACATCATTAAAAAAATAGATTTATGATTATAAATAAGTACGTATATACATAAGTGCTGGGGGGCATGGGGTAGAGCAGAGGGAGGGAGTCTGAGAGATGGGGGAAGGGGAAGCATAGGAAAAGTAGGGCTTAGTCTCTCGTAAGTGCTTTGTACAGTGCTCTGCACACAGTGAGAATGCCATAAATATGACTGATTAAATACAGTTGGTTTATTATCTCCATTCCAGTCAGTCATATTTATTGAGCACTCACTTGTGCAGAGCACTATACTAAACACTTGGAAGAGTACAGTATAACAATAAGTCATGAAAACTGAAGCTCAGGGAGGGTTGAGTGGTTATCTAAGCTCACATAGCCGGATGTTGGGTAGGGGGCTTGTCTCTATCTGTTGCTGAATTGTACTTTCCAAGCACTTAGAACAGTGCTCTGCCACAGTAAGCGCTCAGTAAATACGATTGAATGAATGAAGTCAGGGGACTCAGAGGATTTGGGTTCCAGTCCTCCATCTGTCACTTGTCTGCTCTGTAAGCTTGGGCATTTCACTTCACCAGGTCTCAGTTTCCTCATCTGTAAAATGGGAATGATATTCCCATTTTTCCTACCTCTGTTTAGATTATGGGCCCCATATGGTACAGCATGGGAAGAAGAAGCAGTGTGGCCTTGTGGCAAGAGCTGGGGCTTGGGAGTCAGAGGACATGGGTTCTAATGCCGGGTCTCCACTTGTCTGCTATGTGACCGTGGGCAAACCGCTTCACTTCTCTGTGCTTCAGTTACCTCACCTGTAAAAATGGGGATTAAGATTGTGACGCCCCACGTGGGACAACCTGATTACCTTTTATCTACCCCAGTGCTTGGAACAGTGCTTGGCCCATAGAAAGTGCTTAACAAATGCCATCATTATTATGATTATTACAGCAACTGTGACCGACCTGGTCATCGTTAAGCTATCCAAGCACTTGGTAATGTGATTGACACATAGTATGTCTTTAAATACCGTTACTATTATTTAATTTTTTATGGTATCTGTTTAGCACTTGCTATGTGCCAGCCACCGTTCTAAGCGCTGGATAGATACAAGATAATCAGATCAGGCATAATCCCTGTCCTAAATAGAGCTCACAAACATAATCCCCATTTTACAGATAAGGTAACCGAGGCCCAGAGAAATGAAGCAACTTGCCCAAGTTCACACACCGGACAATCGGCAGAGACGGGATTAGAACCCAGGATCTTCTGACTCCCAGGCCCATGCTCTATCCATTAAGCCACACTGTTCCTCATTACTATTGTTACTATTATTAGATTTGTAGCTCTCTTCTCTATCTCTATCTCCTCTATCTCTATCTCTATCTCTATCTTCTAATTCTCAGCTCCATTCTCTTTCCACAAATCCATACTGCTTCCAAATAGATGTGTGGGTAGGGATTGTCTCTATCTGTTGCCGAATTGTACTTTCCAAGCACTTAGTACAGTGCTCTGCACACAGTAAGTGCTCAATAAATACAATTGAATGAATGAGTGAGCTTTTTATGCTAACTAAAACTTGAACTCATCACAAAACATTTCTTGAAAGGTCATTTGGAATGGGGTGCATGTATATACTGGTTAGAGCAGGGGTCTGAGAGTCAGAAGGACATGGGTTCTAATCCCAGCTCTGCCATTATTGCCATTGTTCTTGTCTGTCCGTCTCCCCCGATTAGACCGTAAGCCCGTCAAACGGCAGGGACTGTCTCTATCTGTTGCCCATCCCAAGCGCTTAGTACAGTGCTCTGCACATAGTAAGCGCTCAATAAATACTATTGAATGAATGAATGAATGCCATTTATGTGCTTTGTCACCTTGGGCAAGTCACTTCACTTATCTGGCCCTCAGTTACCTCATCTGTAAAATGGAGATTGAAACTGCGCACCCCACATGGGACAGGGACTGTGTCCAACCCCATTTGCTTATATCTACTTAGTATGGTGCCTGGCACATACTAAGGACTTAACAAATACATTAATTATTTATTATTATTATTATTGCTATTATTGGACAAGCCTACTGTCAGTGAATGGAATTTATTGAGTGCTTCCCATGTGCAGGATGCTTTCAAGATGAATTGTGAGCCAGCAACCCATCTGAAAGGAAACATTCCAAGACACATGTCTTAGTGGAAAGAGCATGGGAGTTAGAGGTCCTGGGTTCTAATCCCAGCTCCGCCACTTGCCTGCTATGTGACCTTGGGCAAGCCACTTAACTTTTCTGGGCTTCTGTTCCCTCATCTGGAAAATAAGGATTAAGACTGTGAGCCCCACGTGGGACAACCTGCTTCCCTTGTATCTACTCTAGCGATTAGAACAGTGATTGGCACTTAGTAAGTGTTTAACAAATACCGTAAATATTATTATTATTATTATCATTGTTAGGCAGTGAGTTCTGCAGTGATCAGGGACCAGGCCTGATTGGGTTATCTTCTATCTACCCCACTGCTTAGTGCAGTACTTAGCGAAGCAGCGTGGCTCAGTGCAAAGAGCCCGGGCTTGGGAGTCAGAGGTCATGAGATCGAATCCCGGGTCCGCCACTTGTCAGCTGTGTGACTTTGGGCAAGTCACTTCACTTCTCTGGGCCTCAGTTACCTCATCTGTAAAATGGGGATGAAAACTGTGAGCCCGATGAGGGACAACCTGATCACCTTGTATCCCCCCAGCGCTTAGAAGAGTGCTTTGCACATAGTAAGCACTTAACAAATACCAACATTATTATTACTTGGCACATAGTGAGCGATTTAATAAACATTATCATTGTTTAGTTGGCAGTTACCTGATGATAAAATCTCTTGAAACCTTGTACAGGCCATATGGAAAATCAACAAGATCCCTTTCCATTTAGATTGAAGCCCTATGCGCTGCTGATTGCGTGTTGTGTGACCTTGGGCAGGACACTTAATGTCATCTAATATCTCTGGTACTCAGTTTCCTCAATTGTAAAATGAGGATTATACACCTGCTCTGCCTTGCTACTTAGACTGTGAGCCACATATGGGACAGGAACTGTGTCCAACCTAATTCACTTGTATCCACCCCAGTGCTTAGAACAGTGTTTGACACATAGTTAGCACTTAAATACCATTAAAAATAAAATAACACTGTTGTAAAGAATTCCTAGAGAAAGTGGCTGAAGAAGGAAACAGAAGTTTAGAACAGCACAGAACAAAGAAGAGAAAGTTAAAAGTTAAGGATTGTAGGAACCCCCCAAAAAGGGAGAACTGACCTGAAGGGAAGCAGCATTGCCTAGTGGATACAACATGAGCCTGGGAGTCAGAGGGCCTGGGTTTTAATCCAGATTCCATCACCTTTCTGCTGTGTGACCTTGGGCAAGTCATTTCACTTCTCTGTGCCTCGGTTACATCATCTGCAACATGGGGATTAAGACTGTGAGCCCAGGTGGGACAGGAATAGGGTGCAACCTGATTAGCCTGTATCCACCCCACACATATTGAGCATATAACAAATAACAGTATTATTATTGTTGTTGTTATTAATGATAATAAGGTAAATCAACAAAAATGGGGAGGCGGAGGGGAGTTTGAAACTGAGGCATCGATTAATTAATATTTATTGAATGCTTACTCTGTACAGAGCATAATAATAATGTTGGTATTTGTTAAGCGCTTACTATGTGCAGAGCACTGTTCTAAGCGCTGGGGTAGATACAGGGTAATCAGTTGTCCCACGTGAGGCTCACAGTTAATCCCCATTTTACAGATGAGGTAACCGAGGCACAGAGGAGTTAAGTGACTTGCCCACAGTCACACAGCTGACAAGTGGCAGAGCCGGGAGTCGAACCCATGACATCTGACTCCGAAGCCCAGGCTTTTTCCACTGAGCTACGCTGCTTCCCATTATACTAACCCCTTCGTATAGTGAAAAAACAGCATAGCCTAGTGGATAGGACCCGGGCCTGGGAGTTAGAATGACCTGGGTTCTAATCCCCACTCCGTCACTTGTCTGCTGAATGATCTTGGGCAAGTCCCTTTCACTTCTCTGTGCCTCAGTTACCTCATTTGTCAAATGAGCCCCATGATGGACAGGAACTTTGTCCAATCTGAGAGCCCTGTATCTACCCCAGCGCTTGGGTTTAGTACAGTGCCTGGCACATAGTAAGCACTTAACTCCCATTAAAAACAAACAAAACACTTGAGAGAATACTGTAGAAATAGTAGGTGTGACTCCCCCCCCCCCCAAGGAATTCAGAGAATTAAAATCAATTACAGATGAGTAGAATGTGGAAGTCAACACCCAAGTGTTTAATAGGCACAAAATTGCTGAAAGAGAATGTGTAAAGTGCTTTTCTGACAAATGAAATAAAAATTCAGTCCCACCTAGCACCTGAAGTCTTCAACTGTAGCCAAGCTCATTAGCGCCATAATTAGACTGCATTTTTCTGTTGGTGTAATGAGAGAGAAAAGCAGGTCAGAACTGACATGGCAGTAGCAGCAGAGTCAATCACTGTCTAACCGAGGTCATCTACCTGACAGCTGCTGGTTTGTTTCCCGTCGACTCCTCTCGGAGTCGCTCAATTAGGATCGGATTGTTCAACTCAATATTCGTGGAAAAGGTTAATATAAAAGTAGCACTCTGGTACAAATTTAAGATGACCGTGAAGACCCTTGATTTCCACAGGTATGTATTTAGCTTTTGCTCAGATATCTGTAAAATGTAGATTAACTCCTGGTGAATCCAGCCAGCTTCGTTTTAAACTCGCGGATAGAAGCTGAGACTCGCCGGGAAATAGAAGCAAGAAAGCAACCATCTCTTACGGTTCTACTTCACTGACTCTCCGCTCCGAAGGGAATTTATATTATGCTCTACAGAATTGTTTGATTAAAGAAGAAACTCCCAAATGCGTAGGAAGTGGGACAGAATACTCAAGGATTCATTTTTTAAGCAGCGTGGCTCAGTGGAAAGAGCGTGGACTTCGGAGTCAGAGGTCATAGGTTCGACTCCCGCTCTGCCACTTGTCAGCTGTGTGACTGTGGGCAAGTCACTTCACTTCTCTGTGCCTCAGTTACCTCATCTGTAAAATGGAGATTAACTGTGAGCCTCACGTGGGACAACCTGATTACCCTGTATCTTCCCCAGCGCTTAGAACAGTGCTCTGCATATAGTAAGCGCTTAACAGATACTAACATTAAATGGTCAAGTGATCCAGTTTGGGAAGGAAGAGACGTTTGTAGGTGGATGTTAATAACTGATGATTCTAGTATACCATTCATTCGGTCATATTTACAGAACTATTACTATGGGCATAGTACTGTGCTAAGAGAGCACAATATAACAATAAGCAGACCCATTCCCTGCTGTCAACGAGATCGCAGTCTAGAGGGGGAGACAGACCTTAATATGAATAAATAAATAAATACCTATACATGTATATAAGTGCTCTGGGGATGGGAGGAGGGATGAATAAAGAGAACAAGTCAGAGTGACGCAGAAGGGAGTGAGAGAAGAGAAAAGGAGGGTTTAGTCAGGGAAGGCATCTTGGAGGAGATGGGCTTTGTGACTGTGGGCAAGTCACTTCACTTCTCTGTGCCTCAGTTCCCTCATCTGTAAAATGGGGATTAAGACTGTGAGCCCCACGTAGGACAACCTGATGACCCTGTGTCTCCCCCAGCGCTTAGAACGGTGCTCTGCACGTAGTAAGCGCTTAACAGATACCAACGTTATTATTCAATAAGGCTTTGAAGGAGGGGAGAGTCACTGTCTGTTGGTTATTAAGAGGGAGGGCATTCCAGGCCAGAGGCAGGACGTGGGAAAGAGGTAGGCAGTGAGATCGTTGAAGTCGAGGTACAGTGAGAAGGTTGGCATTAGAGTGAAGTGTGTGGGCTGGGTCGTAGTAGGAGAGTAGAGAGGTGAGGTAAGAGAGGGCAAGGTGATGGACTCCTTTAAAGCCGACGGTAAAGAGTTTCTGTTTCATGTGGATGGGCAACCACTGGAGTTTCTTGATGAGGGGAGTGACATGGACTCAACATTTCTGTAGAAAAATGATCCAGGCAGCCAAATGAAGTTTGGACTGGAGTGGGGAAAGATAGGAGGCTGGGAGGTCAGCAAGGAGGCTGATACAGTAATCAAGGCGGGGTAGAAAATGCATACTATGTGCCAAACACTGTACTGACCGCTGGAGTAGAAATAATGCAATTAGGTCAAACACAGTGACTGTTCTACATGGGACTCACAGTCTAAGGGAGAACACGTGTTTCAGCCCCATTTTACAGATGATGAAATTGAGGCCTGGAGAAATTCAAGTCACCTGACCTAAGTGACACAGCAGAAGCGTAGTGGAGCTAGGATTAGAACTCAGCTCTTCTAACTCTCAGTCTTCACTAGTCATGGCTTAGTGGCAAGAGCCCGGGCTTGGGAGTCAGAAGTCATGGGTTCTAATCCCACGTGGGACAGTTCTATCACCTTCTATCCCCCTCAGCACTTAGAATGGTACTTCGTAATAATAATAATAATGATGTTGGTATTTGTTAAGCGCTTACTATGTGCCAAGCACTGTTCTAAGCGCTGGGGTAGACATAGGGGAATCAGGTTGTCCCACGTGGGGCTCACAGTCTTAATCCCCATTTTACAGATGAGGGAACTGAGGCCCAGAGAAGTTAAGTGACTTGCCCACAGTCACACAGCCGACAAGTGGCAGAGCTGGGATTCGAACTCATGAGCCCTGACTCCAAAGCCCGTGCTCTTTCCACTGAGCCACGCTGCTTCGTACATAGTAAGCACTTAAATACCATCAGTAATATTAATATTATTATAGGTGTGTGGAGCAACATGCTCGGTGGAAAGAGCAAGGGCTTGGGAGTCTGAGGTCATGGGTTCGAATCCCTGCTCTGCCACTTGTCAGCTGACTGTGGGCAAGTCACTTCACTTCTCTGGGCCTCAGTTACCTCATCTATAAAATGGGGATTAAGACTGTGAGCCTCACGTGGGACAACCTGATTACCCTGCATCTATCCCAGTGCTTAGAACAGTGCTCTGCACATAGTAAGCACTTACCAAATACCAACATTATTATTATTAACATGGGCCTGAGAGTTAGGTAGCAGGGGTTCTGATCCTGGCTCCACCACATGCCTGCTGTGTGATCTTGAGCAAGTCACTTAACTTACCTGTGCCTCAGTTCCCTCGTCCATTAAATGGGGATTCAATACCCATTCTCTCTCCTACTTCGATTGAGATCCCTGTTTAGGATAGGGACTGCCTGGCCACTTTTCTTCACTAGTACTTAGAACAGTACTTTGCACAGAAGTACATAACAAATACCAAGGTTATAAGTGAGTAAAATCTGGACTGTGTGGCACCGCAATCTGGACTATGTGGCACCACTCTGCTTTACTCTATGGGTGTTGGTGAAGACTGAAGCTTCACCAACACAGTCCGAGCACAGTCCTGGGAGTCAGAAGGACCTGGGTTCTAATCCCAGCTCCATCACACGTCTGCTGTGTTGTTTTAGACAAATCACTTCTCTGTGCCTCGGTTACCTCATCTATAAAATGGGGATTAAGAGTGTGAGCCCCGTGTGGGACAAGGACTGTGTCCAACCTGATTAACATGTACCTATCCTGGTACTCAGAACTGTTCTTGGCACAAAGTAAGTGCTTAGCAAGTACCATCGTTTTTTTCCTTCTCTCCCAAGCATTTAGTACAGTGCTCTGCACACATTAAGCGCTCAATAAATGTGACCGATTGATTAACCGACCTCGATAAAAGTCTCAGAGGAGCCTGATCGATTTCCTAGAGGCCCGAGTCCAGGTCTGCCGAGGCCGTCGGATGCTTTGGGAGGGTTCAGTTTGTTCCAGACACTTCTGGAAGAGTCCCCGCGGGATATTACAACAGTCACAGGCGGGAGGTTTCACTGCCAGGAGAGTCTCATTGTTTTCCCCTTCCTCGTGAGGACGTGGTCACCCAAGAGATACCGTCTGACTCAGAAAAATAACCTCGTGGGCAAGTTTATGTTTTGCTAAAATGATTAATTTCTTTTTCTGTTTTGCAAGGCTAGAGGCTCATGGGCCGAAAGTGTATTCTGTCTGACAGCATCAGATGCTTTTTGTCTGGAGAAAAACAAAGCCCGAGTGCATATAAAGAGTATATGAAATGCTTAGCTCTTCCTAGAAATCTAAATAGCTATGATCAGTTTGATTTTCCACATAATGAGTGCCTTGAAATCCCTTTGGTTTGTTGGAGTTCATTGTGTTTGCCGTGTCTATATTTTGTCTTGAAAATGATTTGAGATTACTGAGTTTATTTTCTTTTATGCAGACCGGTAGGATGTTCATCCAACAAGCCTAAAATATCTGCACGTTTTGAAGTACACTTTGGAAGGGGAAGGATTTATTTGTTAAATGACGGCATTAGAAATGCCTGAATAAACAATGAATCTGGTGCAAACCACAGATATTTTCTTTGTGACCTTACAAATCAAAGAGTTAATTTCATGACATCAGGAAACAGGAGGCCTAAGGCGACCGCCCTGGAAAGGACTCATTTTTTCTATTTTATTTTTTCTTGGTATTTGTTAAGTGCTTGCTCTGGGCCAACCGCTGTACTAAGCGCTGGAGTAGCTGCAAGATAATCGAGTTGGACGAAGTTCCTATTCCACATGGGTTCTGCAGGCATAATCTTCATTGTACAAATGAGATAACTAAGATGCAGAGTACAGTGCTCTGCACACAGTAAGTGCTCAGTGAATCCCACTGATGGATCGATTTGCCCAAGTCCCTCTCCCTTCATGGCCGACACGCCCCTGCTCTCCTCACCTTCCAAACCCATCTAAAATCACATCTCTTCCAAGAGGCCTTTCCTGGCTGAGCCCTCTATTTCTCCTTCCTGCCCTGCCCCCTACATTCACTATGCTCCTGGTTCATTCATTCATTCAATCATATTTATTGAGCGCTTACTGTGTGCAGAGCACTGTATTAAGCGTTTGGAAAGTACAATTCAGCAATAGAGACAACGAGCTCACAGTCTGGAAGGGGGAGACAGACATCAAAACAAGTCAACAGGCATCGGTAGCATCAATATAAATAAATAGGATTAGAGGTATATGCACCTTATTAATGGAAAAAATAGAATGATAAATATGTACATATATACACAAGGGCTGTGGGACAGGGAGGGGGTAGAGTAGAGGGAAGGAGTTGGGGCAATGGTGAGGGGAGGAGGAGCAGAGGAAAAGGGGGTCTTAGTCATGTCACTTAACTTCTCTGTGCCTCAGTTACCTCATCTGTAAAATGGAGATTAACTGTGAGCCACACGTAGGACAACCTGATGACCCTGTATCTACCTCAGCGCTTAGAACAGTGCTCTGAACATAGTAAGCGCTTAACAAAAACCAACAGTATTATGTACCCTTGAGCACTTTGATATAGAGAGAGGCAGCATGACGTAATAATAATAATGGAGCACAGGCCTGGGAGTCAGAAGGTTATGGGTTGTAATCCCTGCGCCGCCACTTGTTTGTTCTGTGACCTTGGGCAAGTCACTTCACTTCTCTGTGCCTCACTTACCTCATCTGTGAAATAATAATAATGTTGGTATTTGTTAAGCGCTTAATATGTGCTGAGCACTGTTCTAAGCGCTGGGGTAGATACAAGGTAATCGGGTTCACAGTCTTAATCCCCATTTTACAGGTGAGGTAACTGAGGCACAGAGAAGTTAAGTGACTTGCCCAAAGTCACAGAGCTGATGGGTGGCGGAGCCGGGATTAGAACCCATGACCTCTGACTCCTAAACCCGTGCTCTTTCCACTGAGCCACGTGGGAATTGAGACTGTGAGCCCCACATGGGACGGGGACTGTGTCCAACCCAATTTGCTTGTATCCACCTGAGCACTTAATACGGCTCCTGGCATATAGTAAGTGCTTAACAAATACCATATCAGCCTCCTTTCTGACCTCCCAACCTCCTGCCTCTCCCCACCCCCTTCCATACTTCACTCTGCTCCCGAGCTATCTTTCCACAGAAACGTTCAGGGCATATCACCCCCCTCTTCAGAAACCTCCAGTGGTTGCCTACCAACCTCCTTATCAAGCAAAAACTTCTCACCATTGGTTTCAAAGCTGTCCATCCCCTTGCCCCCTCCTACCTCACCTCCCTTCTCTCCTTCTCCAGCCCAGCCCGCACACTTCACTCCTCTGGTGTCGCTAACCTTCTCACTGGGCCCCCATCTCGCCTGTCTTTCTGCTTACCTCTGGCCCACCTCCTACCTCTAGCCTGGAACGCCCTCCCTCCTCACATCCACCCAACAATCGCACTTCACCCCTTCAAAGCCCTACTGAAAGCTCACCTCCTTCAGGAGACCTTCCCCTTTTCCTCAGCTCTCCCTCCCTTCCTTGTCACTTCCACTCGCTCCTTTTGCTTTTCCCCTCTCCCTGCCCCACAACACTTATATATGTATATATTTGTAGTTTTATTTATTTATATTGATGCCTGTTTACTTTTGTTGATGTCTGTCTCCCCCCTTCTAGACTGTGAGCCCTTTGTGAGCAGGGATTATCTCTCTTTATTGCTGTATTGTACTTTCCCAAGTGCTTAGTACAGTGCTCTGCACCCAGTAATCGCTAAATAAATATGAATGAATGAAAGAATGAATTACTAAATGAGTAAATATTAATCACAGCCCCAGTCCCACTTCACTTATGTACATATCCTTTTTTTCTGACATTACCTTATATGTATTCTTATAAATTCTTATACTCTATTTCCCCTCCCCTAGCCTATTTTAATCGTCAGTGGTATTTATCGAGCGCTTACTATGCCCAGAGCAGTGTATGACGTGATTGGGAGAGTGTAATACAAGAAAGTTGGTAGATCCCTTCCCTGCCCACAAGCTTTAATGTCTTTCTAACCTAGCAGACTATAAGTCCTTGTGGCCAGGGAATGTGTCTAGAACCCCGTTGCATTGTATGCTCCCAAGTGCTTAGTATAATGCTTTGCGCACACTAAGCACTCAATAAATACAGTGCTAAGCACTTAGTACAGTGCTCTGCACCCAGTAAGTGCGCAATAAATATGATTGAATGAATGAATGAATAAATACCATTGATTGTTGAATGAATGAATAAATACCATTGATTGATCGATTGGGCTTAAGAGCAGCTGTGTGACCTAGTGGATAGAACATGGGCCTGAGAGTCAGAAGGACGGGGGTTCTAATTCCATCTCTTTCACCTGTCTCCTGTGTGACCTTGGGCAAGTCATTTAGCTTCTCCGTACCTCAGTTACCTCATCTGTAAGATGGGGATGAAGACTGTGAGCCCCATGTGCGACGTGGACTGTGTCCAATCTGATTAGCTTGTTTCTACCCTAGCACTCAGTACAGAACCTGGCACAATAGTAAGTACTTAACAAACACCATATAACAAAGTGGGGAAGACAGAGTTGAAAGATATGTACCTAAATGCTTAGGGGGTAAGGACTCAAGGGAATCAAGTGACCCATACATTGATATTTATGTACGTACCCTACCGTACATTACTAAATTCAGTGTAAAACCTTTTGCTAAATCATGCATTCTGTAGCCAATTTAAATCCGTAAAATCAGGCCACGTAAAAATCAGCGTTCTCATGGTAACTTCAGCTTCTCCAATACTGTGCATACAGTACATACTTTAGTTTACTCACTTGGCTATAAAAAGGCCATTATTCATTCTTTATGGAATATTAACAGATTAATACAAGACATGAAACAGCTGACTTGAAAACAAATTCCAAGAAAGAAGGATTTTCCAGAAATGGCTTAGAGTGAAGTAGGCAATTGGGGGTAGTGAGAGAAGATAAATATTTCCTTCACAAAGGACAGCCAAGAAATGAGAAGACAAATATTTTCCCTTGTTAGGGGATATGGGATACACCCAATTTTATAGCGGGGGTTGTTTTCTTGAAGAACCTCATGCTATGGGAAAATCCTATTACAGTGACTGTTGATTTAATGAGAATTAATGGATTAAAATTCCCCAGGACATACTCCAATATAATTATGTCTACAAGAAGCAACTTAGCTTAGTGAGAAGCAGCATGGCTTAATGGAAAGAGCCCAGGCCTGGGAGTCAGAGGTCGTGGATTCTAATCCCGACTCCGCCACTTGTCAGCTGTGTTACTTTGGACAAGTCACTTATCTTCTCTGTGCCTCAGTTACCTCATCTGGAAAATGGAGATTAAGACTGTGAGCCCCACCTGGGACAACCCGATAACCTTGTATCTCCCCCAGCGTTTAGCACAGTGCTTGGCACATAGTAAGTGCTTAACAAATTCCATCATTATTATTATTATTACCAGCACTGGATTGCTTTGAAGCATTGCCATTCATCATCATCGTCATCATCATCAACAAAAGTATATGTCTTCATTATTTTGATGGCATTTCTTAACTGCTTACTAGGTGCCAGGCCACTGTAGTGAGCGTTGGGGTTGATAGAGGATAATAATTTTGGTATTTGTTAAACTCTTACTATGTGCCAAGCACTGTTCTAAGTGGATAATCAGGCTAGTCACAGACCATGTTCCACGTGGGTCCCCCAGTCTTAATCCCCTTTTTAAGGATGAGAGAACCAAGGCACGGAGAAGTTAAGCAATTTACTCAAGACCACACAGCAGACAAGTGGTGGAGTTGGGATTATTCATTTATTCATTCATTCATTCATTCAATTGTATTTATTCATTCGATCATATTGAGCTCTTACTGTGTGCAGAGCACTGTACTAAGCCCTTGGAAAGTACAATTCAGTAACAGATAGAGACAATCCCTGCCCAACAACGGGTGCTTACTGCATGCAGAGCACTGTACTAAGCGCTTGGAGAGTACAATTTGGCAACAGAGACAGTCCCTACTCAACAAAGGGCTCACAGCCAGGTCCTTTATTGAGCAGAACATTGTGTGCTCTGTGCTCTCTGCTGTGTGCAGAGCATTGTACTAAGCACTTGGGAGGCTATAGTACACCACTGTTGGTGACTATTGCGCTACGTACTAAAGGGCTCAGAGATACCCAAAGTCCGGAATTCTGCAGGTTAGCAAGCGTGAAACCCAGGCCGGGAAGCCTAGCATTATCTGGCCTTGACTAATGTCACATGCGTTCACAAAATCACTCCTTCCTACCAATTAATCAATCAATCTTATTTATTAAGCACTTACCGTGGGCAGAGCACTGTTCTAAGTGCTTGGGAGAAGACTGTAGAACAGAGTTGGTAGAAATATTCCCTGCCTGCAGTGAGCTAACAGTTCTTACTCCAAATCTACTTACGCTGACTGGTGGATTATGTTTTACCATAATGTTACCTAAAACTTCTATTATGGTCTATCCACAAGGGGTCATGAAAATGCACAATACAGGAGAACTCTGTGCTCTGCACATAGTATGCACTCAGTAAATACCACTGATGAATAGACTGATTTAAAAAAAAATGAGAAAACTGCCTATAATTCCCACTGATACTAAGATCTAGCTGTCAGGCCCAGGAAGGACCTCAGAGTTTTAGCTATTTTCCCTTATCTGCTAGGCAATGTGTTTAATGAATTGATTGAAGAAAAAATGGTGCTCTTACAATGCTTTTTCATATTCCTTATGAGCCTCAGGCTGAAGTATGAATGTGTGAGAACTGTGTTTTATAGATTCTGTCTCTTTGTCTCTCCTTTCCCTCTCTCTCCTTCTCTTTCTCTCTTTTACTCCTGTAGACTTAAGTTTGCCAAAAATCACATGCTATTTTTTCACTTTCTCCTGACAGGCTTGCAGAACTTCTGTGCTAACCAAGATTCTTGGGTAACCTTGGGCTGCTGCCTTGTATTAGACTAGAAGCTCCTCCACTAGATTGTAAATGCCTTAGTCAGGGAACATGTCTACCGATTTTAATAATAATGATAATAATAAAAATAGTGGTATTTAAGTGCTTACTATGTGGCAGACACTGTACTAAGTCCCTACCCCCCCCCCCAGTTTAGACTATGAACCCATTATTAGGCAGGAATTGACCTATCTGTTGCTGAATTGTACATTCCAAGCGCTTAATACAGTGCTCTGCACATAGTAAGCACTCTATAAATACGATTGGATGTATGAATGAAAGTGCTGGGGTGGGTACAAGCAAATTGGGTTGGACACAGTCCCTTTCCCACATGAGGCTCACAGTCTCAATCCCCATTTTACAGATGATGGAACTGAGGCCCAGAGAAGTAAAATGACTTGCCCAAGGCCACACAGCAGAAAAATGACTGAGCCACTCTATTATACTGTACTCTTCCTAGCATGCAATACTGTGCTGTACATACAGTAAGCGCTCAGCAACTAGTGGTGTTTGACTAGATCAATTCATCAATCAAATCAGTGCCTGCTATTTGACCTTGGGCAAGTCATTTAACTTCTCTGCGACTTGGTTTTCTCATCTGGAAAATGGGGATTAAGACTGTAAGCCTTACGTGAGACACGGGCTGTCCAACCCTGTTATCTCGTATCTACCCTAGTGCTTAGTACAGTTCCTGGCATATAGTAAGTGTTTAAAAAATACCATGGTTATTCTTCTAGACTGTTAGTCCGTTTTGGGTGGGGATTGTCTCTCTTTTTGCTGAATTGTACTTTCCAAGCGATTAATAAAATGCTCTGCACACAGTAAGTGCTCAATAAATATGGAATGAATGAATCGTTATTAATTATTATTAACTAAGATTATTTCTCCATCCTTATTGAATCCACTGTCTATTGGCCTCGCCAGCTGTTTCAAATTTTTAACTCCATCCTCAAACCCTCTTTCCCCTCTGCCTCCTCCATCTCTTGCCCTTAATGACCTGGTCACGTACTTGATTGAGATAATTGAAACCTTGAGCTGTGATCTCCCTAAATTCTCCCCTACTTCTCTCCAGGCCCTCCCTGCCTCCTGCCCCTTCATCGGCTCTCCCATCTTTCCCAGCAGCATCTTAAGAGGAGATAATAATAGTAATAATGATGTTATTTGTTAAGTGCTTACTATGTGCCAAGCAAGCTTCTAAGTGCTGGAATAGATACAAAGGCAGCAGGTTGTCCCATGTGGGGATTCTAGTCTCCATCCCCATTTTATAGATGAGGTAACAGGCACAGAGAAGCTGAGTGACTTTCCCAAAGTCACACATCTGACAAGTGGCGGAACCGGCATTAGAACCCACGATCTCTGACTCTCAAGCCCGGCTCTTTCCACTAAGCCACGTTCTGGCCTCCTTTCAAAATCTATTCCCCCTCCGCCTGGTCTTCCGATGCCATCCCAACTATTTGTACCTTATCCAAACATTTCCTCCCTTCCTGTCTTCTTCCTTGACCACCACCATCGAACATTCACCTGCCAACGGTTTCTTTCTCATTGCTTTCAAACGCGGTTATGTCTCCCCATCCTCCCTTGAACCCACGGCGCTCTCCAGTTATCGCCCCATCTTCCTCCTACCCATCCTCTCCAAACTCCTTGAGGGAATGGTCACCTCCCTCTCCCTCCGCTTCCTCTACTTGACCTCCTCCAATCTGGCCTCTATCTCCTTGACTCCACCGAAACCGTCCTCCCTTAGGTCACCGATGATCTCCTTCTTTCCAAGTCCAACAGCCTCTACTCCATCCTAATGTCCCTCTACTGCTCAGCTGCTTGAGCACCGTGAATCATGTCTGTCTCTTGGAAATGTTATCTAACCTTGACTGCATCGTCATTGTCCTCTCCTGGATCTATCTCTCTGACTTATCTGTGTCAGTCTGTTTTGCGGGCTCCTTCTGTGCCTCCCACCTTCAGACAGTGGGGTGGGTGGGAGTGACAGGGATCCTCAAGGATCAGTTCTGGGTCCTCTTCTATTCTCCATCTACACTTACTCCCTCAAGAGCTCATTTACTCCCCTGGCTTCAACTGCCAATTCTACGCTGAGAAGTAGCGTGGCTCAGTGGAAAGAGCCCGGGCTTGGGAGTCAAAGGTCATGGGTTCATTTCCCGACTCTGCCACCGGGCAGCTGTGTGACTTTGGGTAAGTCACTTAACTTCTCTGGCCCTCAGTTCCCTCATCTGTAAAATGGGGATTAAGACTGTGAGCCTCACGTGGGACAACCTCATTTCCCTGTATCTCCCCCAGCGCTTAGAACAGTGCTCTGCACGTAGTAAGCGCTTAATAAATACCAACATTATTATTATTATTATTATTACATTGTTGATTCCCAAATCTACCTCTCCATTCCCAACCTTTCTCCTTCCCTGTAATCATGCATATCCTCCTTACGGGACAGCTCTACCTAGATGTCCCATCTACACTTCGAACTTAGCATGTCCAAAACAACTCCTCATCTCCCCACCCAAACCCGAACCTCCCCGTGTCATTCTTATCACTAAAGACAATACCCCCAGCCTCCCTGACTCACAAGCCCATATCCATGCCATTATCCTCCACTCATCTCTCTCAGCTTGGCTCAGTGGAAAGAGCCTGGACTTCGGAGTCAGAGGTCATGGGTTCGACTCCCGGCTCTGCCACTTGTCAGCTGTGTGACCGTAAGCAAGTCACTCAACTTCTCTGTGCCTCAGTTACCTCATCTGTAAAATGAGGATTAACTGTGAGCCTCACGTGGCACAAGCTGATTACCCTGTATCTACCCCAGTGCTTAGAATAGTGCTCTGCACATAGCAAGTGCTTAACAAATACCAACATCATTATTCAACCCACATATTGAATCTGTCTCCAAATCCTGTCCATCCTACTTTCATGACATTGATAAAATCTGTCCTTTCCTCTCCATAAATCCCAGCTCTGCCACTTACCAGCTGTGTGACTGTGGGCAAGTCGCTTCACTTCTCTGTGCCTCAGTTACCTCATCTGTAAAATGGGGATGAAGACTGTGAGCCCCACGTGGGACAACCTGATTCCCCTGTGTCTACCCCAGCGCTTAGAACAGTGCTCTGCACATAGTAAGCGCTTAACAAATACCATCATTATTATTATTATTACTACTATGCCGATCCAAGCACTTATCCTATCCTGCCTTGACTGCTGGACCAAACTCCTTGCTGATGTCCCTGCCGCCTGTCTTTCCACCACTCCAGTTCCCACTTCACTCTGCTGCCCGGATCATTTTTCTAAAAAAAAGTTCACTTCACAACTCCCCCACCCCTCAAAAACTTCCAAAAGTTGCCCATCCACCTCCTCATGCAACAGAAACTTATCATCAGCTTTAAAGCACTCGATCGCCTTGCTCCCTCCTTCCTTACTTCACTGATTTCCTACTACAAAACGGTCTGCACCCTTTGTTCCTCTAATGTCGAATTATTTGCTCTATGTTGGTGTCATCTGACTCACTGCCGAACCCTCGCCCTTTTCACCTCACCCTTAGCACCACAGTATTTATGTACATGTCTGTAATTTACTTTAATGTCTGTCTCCCTCTCTAGACTGTAAGCTTCTTGTGGGTAGAGAATATGTCTTCCAACGCTGTTGTATTGTACTCTCCCAATTGCTTAGTATAGTGTTCTGCACACAGTAAGCGCTTAATAAATACCACTGAATGATCGATGGATAGCACTCAAAGCAAATGGAATTTTTCACAAGTGGAAATTAAAGATGGACCAGTGGGATCAACTGTGGGATTTAAAGCATCAGGCTCCACAAGAGTAAAAATGAGTATGACTGAGAGACAATCAGGTCAATCGGTGCTATTTATTGATCGCTCAGTGGGAGCCGAGCACTGTACTAAGCTTTTGTTCTTAATCACTTTGCCTCTTCCTGATTTACTTTCCTGATTTCCTACTACAATCCACCTCACTCATTTCTCTCCTATAACCCCAACCTACATTTGCTGGACCTCGATCTCTTCTGTCTCGCCACCAACCCCTCACTCACGTCCTGCCTCTGGCCTAGAAATCCCTCTCCATTCATAGTCGATAGAAGACCACTCTCCCCACCTTCAGAGCCTTATTAAAAGGACATCTCCAGGAGGTCTTTCCTGATTAGACCCTCATTTCCTCTTTCCCCACTCCCTTCCCTTGAACTAGGACTTCTCCCCTTTAGTCACCCTTCCCACAGCCCCCACGGAACTTATGTACGCATCTGAAATTTATATTATCTGTCTCTCCCTCTGGACTGTAAGCTCATTGTGAACAGGGAACGTGTTTACGAACTCTGTTATATTGCACTCTCCCAAGCACATAGTACAGTGCTCTGAACACAGTAAGCACTCACTAATAATGTTGGTATTTGTTAAGTGCTTACTACGTGCAGAGCACTGTTCTAAGCGCTGGGGGAGATACAGGGTAATCAGGTTGCCCCACCTGAGGCTCACAGTTAATCCCCATTTTATAGATGAGGTAACTGAGGCACAGAGAAGTAAAATGACTTGCCCACGGTCACACAGCTGACGAGTGGCAGAGGCAGGATTCGAACCCATGACCTCTGGCTTCCAAGCCCGGGCTCTTTCCACTGAGCCACGAGATGGATGAATTGGTAGAGAACAATTCAACAGAGGGTTTGATGTGATCCCTGCCCACAAAGGGCTTTCAGTCTAGAGCCAACACTATGAGGCTGGCAGCAGCACAGCGTAGGGGGTTGAGCCCGGACCTGGGAGTCAGAAGGTCATGGGTTCTAATCCCGCCTAAGCCACTTGTCTGCTGTGTGACCTTGGGCAAGTCTTAATGACTTCATCTGTAAAATGGGGATTGAGACTGTGAGCCCTGTGTGGGAAAGGGGCTGTGTCCAACCCCATTTGCTTGTATCCACCCCAGTGCTTAGTACAGTGCCTGGCATATAGTAAATGCTTAACAAATACCATTGTTATTACTGTTGTTATTATTCTCACAGCTGGGAGAGTCAGATTCCTAGCTTCCCTTAGCTAACCAAGTAGTAAATGATATTTAATGAGCAGTTACTGTGTTCAGAGCACTGTACTAGGTGCTTGGGAGAGTACAACAGTATAATAATAGTGATTGTGGTATTTGTGAAATGCTTACTATGTGGTGAGCACTCTGCTAAGCGCTAAAGTACATGGACAATAGTCAAGACCCATGGAGGATGCAAAATCTAAGTAGGAGGGCGGAGAAGTCTTGAATCTCTGTTTTGCAGATGTGGTAACTGAGGCCCAGAGAAGTGAAGTGGTTTGCCCAAGGACACACAGCAGACAAGTAGCAGAGCTGGGATTAGAACCCAGGTCCTCTGACTCTCAGGCCCGTGGTCTTTCCACTAGGGCACACTGCCACAGTGGAAAGATGGATCTACTATAGGAGGGTAATGACATTTTTAATGAAAGTGAAATTGATCGTGTAAAAATGAGCCTTACAAATTAAAGCGGCATGTAGAAAATGGATTTTTTGCAAAATTCTTGCTTACTCCATTAAATGAGAAAATGAGCCCAGTGTTTTCACATATAAAGCATTCCCGTGGATTATGCAACCCATTGTTTAAATTCCAGGGTAGATGAAAACCATTAAGAAGGAGTAGTCGACTAAGCTGTAGGAGTTTGCTCCGGAGAAATTATTGCCTGAAAATCAAACTTTTTTTTTTATGACAATCGAGTTTTCGCTGTTAATCTCCTATTTCTCGGGGACTGATCCAAGTTGAAGTAATTTCCTCTATTTTTCACCTCCTCACGGCTCCATATCCACCTTGTTGGTCATTTTCCTATCTGTTTTTCCCTTACCTTTTTATTTTGATCTTTAACCTCTTTGAATTAGTTATGGTTTTTGTTAAGTTCCTGGAGGGCAGAGATCATATTGTTTGACTCTAGGGTACTTTCCCAAGTTCTTCATTCAGTGCTCTGCATGCTGTAAGTGCTCCATAAATTATTATTTTCATTAGTATTATTGCTAAGCACTTTTTCTCCGTCAAGCCCTGTTTTAAATTCTATGGATTGATCAAAGAACTAGCCGTTCAGGTGGGGTTTTTTATAAACCTCTCTCACCTCCAACAACGAGCTTATTGAAAGCTTTCACTTTAGTATCACTGAGTAAAATAATAACAGTAGTAATGGTCCTTACTAAGTGGTCACTGTGAATCAAGCACAGTACTAAGTGCTAGGGTACAGACAAAATAATTAAACACCCCCTGGCTCAGTGGAAAGAGGTCGGGCTTGAGAATCAGAGGTCATGGGTTCGAATCCCAGATCCGCCCCTTGTCAGTTGTGACAGTGGGCAAGTCACTTCACTTCTCTGTGCCTCAGTTCCCTCATCTGTAAAATGGGGGTGAAGATTTGTTCTCGTCTGTCCGTCTCCCCCGATTAGACCGTAAGCCCGTCAAACGGCAGGGACTGTCTCTATCTGTTGCCGACTTGTTCATCCCAAGCGCTTAGTACAGTGCTCTGCACATAGTAAGCGCTCAATAAATACTATTGAATGAATGAATGAATGAACGTGGGACCACCTGATGACCCTGTACCTACCCCAGCGCTTAGAACAGTGCTCTGCCCATAGTAAGCGCTTATCCCGGCTCTGCCACTTGGCAGCCGTGTGACTGTGGGCAAGTCACTTAACTTGTCTGTGCCTGGCTCAGTGGAAAGAGCACGGGCTTTGGAGTCAGAGGTCATGAGTTCAAATCCCGGCTCGGCCACTTGTCAGCTGTGTGACTGTGGGCAAGTCACTTAACTTCTCTGGGCCTCAGTTACCTCATCTGTAAAATGGGGATTAAGACTGTGAGCCCCCATGTGGGACAACCTGATTCCCCTATGTCTACCCCAGCGCTTAGAACAGTGCTCGGCACATAGTAAGCGCTTAACAAATACCAACATTATTATTATTATTAAAATGGGGATGAAGACTGTGAGCCTCACATGGGACAACCTGATTACCCTGTACCTACCCCAGCGCTTACAACAGTGCTCTGCACATAGTAAGCTCTTAACAAATACCAACATTATTATTCCGAGAAAAAGAGAGAGAAAACGGGAATCTTATCCCAGGTCACAGAGGTGGAAACTGAGGCACAGAATGGTGTCTTGATCATCTGCTCTAATCCAATTAGCTGGAGGCATCATTCTGATTGCTCGTATTGGCATGTCACCAATTTGTTCCCTTGCGTTAGTTGTAATAGTAATAACAATTCCATTTGGTCTTATGTTGTGAATCTGCTTTTATTTTGTTATAGACCATAAACTCCATCTTTGTCCCGTATTGTCTTCTCCCAAGTACTTAGCACAGTGCCCTGCCTAGAGTAAGTGCTCAATAAATGGCATTCATTGACTGATTCCATTTCTCAGACATAGAGCCACGGGAGTAAAACTTTGCAATTTATTATTTTATGTGACAGATAAATGGCTCCTCATTTTCACTTAGACAAAACCATGGATTTTTTTAGTTGAAAAAGATTGAACCTTGTGAAATAAAAGCTGAAAGCTCTGCCATTGTTGAGGCCTCTCAATTCCTCTCTCTCTGCTTTACAATTTCCTGGATTTTGTGCCAGTGTTTATGTCCGCTTCGTACTCTTTTCCTCTTGGTGTTTAACTGGAAAGAAACTGCGGAGTTCGGGGGGCGAAAAGTGTGAGGAGAGTTTTTGTCCTTTCATTCTCTTAACTAGTCTGCAGCTGTGAGGTAAAATTCAAAGTCAGATTTTTTTATAGCATTCGTTAAGCACTTTTATGTGCCAATCAATCGATGGTATTCATTGAGCACTTACTATGTACAGAGCACTGTACTAAGCAGTTGGGAGAGTACAGTAGAACAGAAATAGTACAAGCTCTACTACAAGAATTTGAGACAATTAGGTTGGGCCCAGTCCCTGGCCCTCATCTGGCTCACAGTCTAATAATAATAATAGTAACAATGATTGTGGTATTTCTTAAGTGCTTTCTAGGTGCCAAGCACTGTACTAAGTGCTGGGGTGGATACAGCATGGCTTAGTGGAAAGAGCATGGGCTTGGGAGTCAGAGGTCGTGGCTTGTAATCCTGGCTCCACCACTTGTCAGCTCTGTGACTTTGGGCAAATCACTTAACTTCTCTGTGCCTCAGTTACCTCATCTGTAAAATGAGGAAGAAGACTGTGAGCCCCATGTGGGACAACCTGATAACTTTGTATCTATCCCAGTGCTTAGAACAGTGCTTGGCACATAGTAAATGCTTAACAAATACCAACATTATTATTATTATTACAAGCAAATCAGGTTGGACACAGTCCCTGTCCCACATGGGGCGCCCAGTCTCAATCCCCATTTTACAGATGAGGTAACTGAGGCCCAGAGAGGTGAAATGACTTGCTCAGGGTCACACAGCAGATATGTTGGGGAGACGGAATTAGAGCCCATTGCCTTCTGACTCCAGGCCCGTGCTCTAGACACTACACCTTGCTGCTTCTGGGAGAACAGGGATTAGATCCCAATGGACAAACGAAGAAATTGAGGCCCAGAGAAATTAAATGATTTGCCCAAGCTCACACAGCAGACAAGTGGCAGAGTTGGGTTTAGAGCCCAGATCCTCTGACTCCCAGGCCCATGTTTTATCCCCTAATAATAATAGTAATAATTGTTGATATTTGTTAAGCGCTTACTATGTGCAGAGCACTGTTCTAAGCGCTGGGGTAGATACAGGGTAATCAGGTTGTCCCACATGAGGCTCACACTCTTAACCCCCATTTTACAGATGAGGTAACTGAGGCCCAGAGAAGTGAAGTGACTTGCCCACGGTCACACAGCTGACAAGTGGCAGAGCCGGGATTCGAACCCATGACCTCTAGCTCCCAAGCCCGTGCTCTTTCCACTGAGCCACACTGCTTCTCTATATCACCTTGTAATAATCACCTTGTATCCTCCCCAGTGCTTAGAGCAGTGCTTTGCACATAGTAAGTGCTTAAATGCCATTATTATTATTATTATAGTATCTGTTAAGTGCTTACTATGTGCCAGGCACTGTACTAAGCGCTGGGGTGGACACAAGCCAATCGGGTTGGACACAGTCCCTGCCCTATGAGGGACTCACTGTCTTAATCCCCTTTTTCCAGATGAGGTAACTGAGGCCCAGAGAAGTCAAGTGACTTGCCCAAGGTCACACAGCAGACAAGTGGCAGAGCCGGGATTAGAACCCACGGCCTTCTGACTCCCAGGCCCGGGCTCTATCCACTAGGCCACGCTGCGTTTATGTACTAGGCCACGGTGCGTCCGTTGAGGGAGAGTGAGAATCACTGCTTTTCCAGAGGAACTGGAAAACGACAAGCCCTGATCCGGGCAGCCCTGAAAAAAACGGACAGAGAACATGTCCAAAATCTGTCCGGGTAATGGTGGTCATGGGGTTGTCTCACATTTATGATTTGTGACATTTTAATCGCATAATGGCTCCCTTGGTGTCAATTCCTATTCGCTGATATTATGTAATCATTTGGCAGAAAGGACACCAGAGAGAAGATTGGCGGCTGGTCACTTCGTGACCGGTTCCAGTTCGACTCAATTAAAGAAAAATGCAGGCTGACGCAACTCTCTGAGTCCAGGGGGAGCCTTATCCGGATTATGTAGCTAAAGGATAATTCCAGTGTTTAAGTGCTTACTTTGTGCTAAGTGCTGGGGTAAATGAAATATAATAATATCTTAGCCTCGGCCCGACATGGGGCTCATCATCCATTTTTCAGGTGAGGAAACAAGCCGAGAGGGCTTAAGTGACTTGCCCAGTGACACTCAGCAGGTGAATGGCGGAGCTGAGATTTGAACCCGGGTTTCCTGACTCCCACCCCGTGCTCTTTCCATTAGGGTAGACTGACTTCCTGAGGGAGCTACTGTACCAGTTCTATTGCAAATCTTGAATCAGTCAATGGTATTTAGCGAGCACTTACTGGGCGCAGAGTATTAATAATAATATAATAATGATGGTATTTTTAAGCGCATGTGGGACAGGGCCTGTGATTGCATTCCTTTTAATCAGATATTTCGGTTTGAGTTTGGTCATTTGTTGTATGTAATTTCTGTGTTTTTACGTAGCGATGTATGCATTTGGCTTTTATAAATAACTTCACGGTCGGCTCCCGTGACCTGAAGCGGTAACAGTTGTCTTCCCCTCTTGACTGTGAATCCCTTGTGGGCAGGGAACATGTCTCGCAACTCCCTGGTATTGTACTCTTCCAAGTGCTTAGTTCAGACCTCTGCACTCAGTGAGTGCCTAATCAATACCATTCCTTGCTTGCTGGTTTGATTCTTGAGTTTCAAACAGCGTCTCTCAAAATTATAGTCCTGGTTGAGCTGCCTGTTAGCACAATATTGATCATTGTATAGATTGTCAGATTCGTGCTTGAGTTAGAAAATAGGTGGAGTCTGCAGATACAGCAAGAGAAGACAATTCTAAATCTGTGAGTATTAAACAAGGACTAGGGATGTACTCATTCAGTCAGTCAGTCTTATTTATTGAGAACTTACGGGCCGTGAAGCACTGTACTAAGTGCTCGGTAGAGTACAATATAACAACAAACTGACACATTCCTGCCCACAACGAGCTCATAGTCTCGACGGGGAGACAGACATTAATATAAACGAATAAATTACAGGTCTGCACAGATATATACTTCTGTGCTGTGGGAATGGGAGGGAGGATGAATGAAGGAGCCAGTAAGAACGGCACAGAAGGGAGGGGGAGAAGAGGGCTTAGTCAAGGAAGGCGTCTTAGAGGAGATGGGCCTTCAATATGGTTTTGAAGTGGGGGAGAGCAATTATCTTTCTGATATGAGAAGGGAGAACATTCCAGGCCAAGGGTAGTTGATGTAATTGTAGATGATGTAGATAATGCAGTTGAAATAGAAATAGAATTCAACTAAGAACTACGTGTGGAAACCTTAGGACTGCGTCTTGTGCTAATGCTCTCCTTTCTCGAGCCCTAACTCCAGGACATTGCATTCATTCATTCATTCAATAGTATTTATTGAGCGCTTACTATGTGCAGAGCACTGTACTAAGCACTTGGAATGTACAAATCGGCAACAGATAGAGACAGTCCCTGCCCATTGACGGGCTTACAGTCTAATCGGGGGAGACAGACGGACAAAAACAATAGCAATAAATAGATTCAAGGGGATGTACATCTCATTAACAAAATAAATAGTGTAATAAAAATAAATACCATTGAGTGGATGAGCACAGTGCTGAGGGGACGGGAAGGGAGAGGGGGAGGAGCAGAGGGAAAAGGGGGGGGAAGGGGGCTTAGCTGAGAGGAGGTGAAGGGGAGGTAGAGGGGGAGCAGAGGGAGCAGAGGGAAAAGGGGAAGCTCAGTCTGGGAAGGCCTCTTGGAGGAGGTGAGCTCTAAGTAGGGCTTTGAAGAGGGGAAGAGTATTAGTTTGGTGGAGGTGAGGAGGGAGGGCGTTCCAGGACCGCGGGAGGACGTGGCCCAGGGGTCACGGCAGGATAGGCGAGAACGGGGGACGGTGAGGAGGTGAGCGGCAGATGAGCGGAGCGTATGGGGTGGGCAGTGGAAAGAGAGAAGGGAGGAGAGGTAGGAGGGGGCGAGGGGATGGAGAGCCTTGAAGCCCAGAGTGAGAAGTTTTTGTTTTATGCGGAGGTCGATAGACAACCACTGGAGGTTTTTAAGAAGGGGAGTGACATGCTCAGAGTGTTTCTGCAGGAAGATGAGCTGGGCAGCGGAGTGAAGAATAGACTGGAGCGGGGAGAGAGAGAGAAGGAAGGGAGATCAGAGAGAAAGAGAGAGATCACCCTTTAGGTGCTCAATAAATACCCATACCAGTGCTACTTACTAGTCCTACTTCCTGTCCAGGCAGAGGGAATGGGAGTTTTCTCCCCAGTCCATGTATAATCTGCAACAAGGATGCTTCACTTCAGCTCAGTGGAATCTGTTCAGAGAGGACAGGCTGCAGCTGAACCAAAATGGTAGAAGTCAGCTGGGAGTAGAAGAGTACAACAGACTGAGCAGACACGATCCCTTCCCGTAACGACCTTAAAGAAGAGAATGGTTTAATGGTTTTCAAATTGAAAGCTGACGTAGGGGAAGAGAGTGATATCCAGATTGACATAATCTCTGGGAGAGGGTGGGGAACACTGTGAGGAAAGGTGGATGGGTGAGATCCAGAAAGGAATCAAATGTTGCGTTGGAGGAAAGTGAAGAGGGAACATTATCCCTCAAATGGGGAAGCTGGGCAGTGTGGAATTTCTCCTCTCCTCTCTCCCTCCCCCGCCGGGCCAATAGCAATCTGCCGGATGTGGAAATTGGCAAAAAATCCAAGCCAAGATAAACAAATACTCCTAAACAAATGCTACAAGCTTGAAAACAGAAATAGATGAAATAGATGCATTGGGATTCTCGGTAGCTGTTGCGGATCCTGTGTTTATGCTGTAAAATCTTTGGAGGCCAGGGTTACGTCGGCATTTTAGCTTGGGAACGTGTCTACCAACTCAGTTGGATTTTACACCCCCAAGCGCTTAGTACAGTGCTCTGCAAAGAGTAAGCGCTCAACAAATACCACTTATTGATTGAGGGCCCAGCACAGCTCCCTGCACACGGAACACCTCGGCCTCTAGCTGTCGAAGATGTTAATGATGATAATAATAATAACTGTGGTATTTGTTCAGCATTGACTGCGTACCAGGCACTGTACTAAGCGCTGGGCTGATTACAGGTAATGATGATGATGATGACAGAATCATGAAGGGAGGAGGTGGATTGTTGTTCCTTGGGCATCTCTTGATCTGTTCTCCTCCTAATAATAATAATAATGGTATTTGTTAAGCACTTACTATGTGTCAAGCACTGTTCTAAGAGCTGGGGTAGATACAAGTTAATCAGGTGTCCCACATGAGGCTCACAGACTTCATCCCCATTTTACAGATGAGGTAACTGAGGCATAGAGAAGTTAAGTGGCTTGCTCAAGGTCACACAGCAAACAAGTGGTGGAGCTGGGATCAGAACCCACGTCCTCTGACTCCCAAGCCCAGGCTCTTGCCACTAAACCATGCTGCTTCTCTGCTAAGCCACACTGCTTCTCTACTCTGTAAGGTCCTTATGTTTAGGGAACGTGTCCGTCAATTCTTGTATTCTACTCTCCTAAGTACTTAGTGCAGCGCTCTGCACACGTTCAGCACTCAATAAATGCCACTCATTGATTCGATCGGTGATGCAAGGTCAGACAAGGAGGTAGAGATAAACCTGAGTCACGATGATGAGTGTGTTCTTTCACTTGGTCAGTCATGTTTATTGAGCGCTTACTGTATGCAGAGCAACTCTACCAAGTGCTTGTGAAAGTACAATATAATAATAATAATAATGTTGGTATTTGTTAAGCCCTTACTATGTGCAGAGCACTGTTCTAAGCGCTGTCAGGTTGTCCCACATGAGGCTCACAGTCTTCATCCCCATTTTACAGATGAGGGAACTGAGGCACAGAGAAGTAAAGTGACTTGCCCACAGTCACTGTCACTGCCACTGGCACTGTCACAGTCACTGTCACTGCCACAGCTGACAGGTGGCAGAGCCGGGATTCAAACCCATGACCTCTGGCTCCCAAGCCCGTGCTCTGTCCACTGAGCCTTGCTGCTTCTCTAACATAACAATATAACAATAACAATATAACAATATAACAATAACAATGTAACAGGTACTTCCCTGCCAAGACTCAGAGAGCATGTAGCAATAGCATGGAATCAAAATTCAGTATTCATAATAGTATTTATTTTGTATACACTGGGTGCGATGCACTGAACTAAGCACTCAGGAAACACTTTCTCAGCCCTCAGGGAGCTTCTACTCTAACAGCAGAGACATGCAGAGTCATATTAATAGCCTAGTGGATAATGCACAGGCCTGGGAGTCAGAGGACCTGGGTTCTAATCCAGGCTCCACCCCTTGTCTGCTGTGTGATCTAGGGCAAATTTTGTTTTGTTTTTGTTTTTAATGGTATTTTTAAGTGTTTACTCCACGCCAGGAACTGTACTAAACCCTGAGGTGGATACGAACTAATTAGGTTGGATACAGTCTGTGTCCTGCATGGGGCTCATCGTCTTAATCCCCGTTTTATAGAAGAGGTAATGGAGGCATAGAGAAGTAGAGTGACTTGCCTAAGGTCACACAACAGATAAGTGGCAGAGTGGGAATTAGAACCCAGGTCTTCTGACTCCCAGGCCTCTGTCCTATCCACTAGGTCATGCTGCTAGACACAGTTCCTGCCCTCAAGGATATTTTGATTTAGAGCTTTGTGGGTGGGCATGGGAGTTAGTATTTAATACTGAAGGCATTTTTTAAGCACTTACAATGTGCCAGGCCTTAGTGTACTAAGTGCTGGGGTGGATACAAGCAAATCAGGATGGACCCAGTCCCTGTCCCAGGTGGGGCGCACAGCTTCAATCCCCATTTTAGAGGCCCAGAGAAATGAAGTGACTTGCCCAACGTCACACAGCAGACAAGTGGTGGAGCCGGAATTAGAACTCATGATTAGAACTCTTGACCTCAGTTGTTTAGGGGGTCAGACTAAATGGATGGGTGATGTATTAGGGAGGAAAAGTAGGATGGGGGGATCAACTGATGATTTGTATTTACTGAGCGCTTACTGTGTGCAAAACACTGTGCTAAGCACTTGGGAGACTACAACATAAGAGAGTAAATGAACGTTTCCTGCCAAAAGGGACCTCACAGAGGGGGAGATAGACAATAAACTAAATTAGCCGTATGTACATAAGTGCCTTCCATCTCAGGGTCACACCTGGAGAGTTTCCAGTCGTCTACCAGTCTCGACCATTCATTCATTCATTCAATAGTATTTATTGAACGCTTACTATGTGCAGAGCACTGAACTAAGCGCTTGGAATGTACAATTCGGCGACAGATAGAGACAATCCCTGCCCATTGACGAAGGTCAAGCGGAGGCCTGTCCATTCCATTCCTAGCTTGGGCAGTGGCTAGCGAGTGGCAGGCCATCTGCTACAAGTCTAAACTCCCCCGTGCTGGGCAGCAGCGGCACAGGAGCGAGTCCAGGGTGGAGAACCGAGTTGACTGCGCAGAAGGCGGCAGTGGTAAACCACTTCTGGATTTTTCCCAAGAGAAGTCTCTGGATCCTCTACCAGAATGATTGCAGATGGAGGTGGGGCATTCCGGGAAAAATGTGTCCATGGTGTCCCTGTGGGTCAGACACAACTCAACTGGCATAAGACAGGAAATAAGTGCCCTGGGGCAGAAGCTGGGGTGAATAAATGGTACAGATCCAAGTGAAAGGGTGACAAAGAGGTAAAAGGGAGTAGAGAAATTGAGGACTGAGTCTCAAAAGGCCTTGAGGTGATTTTAATAAGGCTTTGAAGGTGGGGAGAGTGATCTGTCAGATGAAAGGGGAGGGAGGAGATGAGAGATTTGTCAGGGAAGGATATGACTTCAGAAGAGCTTTGAAGATGGGGAGAGTGCCGATCTGTCAGACATGCAGATATTTGTTATATTGTCCTCTCCCCAAACTCTTAATACAGTACTGGGCACACAGTAAGTGCTCAATAAGTATGATTGAGGGAGTTCCAGGTAAGAGAAAGGACGGGAGCAAGGCGTCAATGACAGGTGAGGTGAGAGTTAGGTCCAGTGAGCAGGTTGGTATCAGAGGAAAGAAAGGTGTAGGTTAGGTTGTCGTGGGAGAAAAGTGAGGTAAGGAAGAAGCAGCATGGCTTAGTGGAAAGAGCCTGGGCTTGGAAGTCAGAGGTCGTGGGTTCTAATCCCGCCTGTGCCACTTCTCCCCTGTGTGACTTTGGGCAAGTAACTCAACTTCTCTGTGCCTCAGTTACCTCATCTATAAAATGGAGATGAAGGCTGCGAGCCCCACGTGGGACAAGCTGATTACCTTATATCTACCCCAGCACTTAGGAGTGCTGCACTTGGAGAAGCAGCATGGCTCAGTGGAAAGAGCACGGGCTTTGGAGTCAGAGGTCATGGGTTCAAATCCCGGCTCTGCCGCTTGTCAGCTGTGTGACTGTGGGTAAGTCACTTAACTTCTCTGTGCCTCAGTTCCCTCATCTGTAAAATGGGGATTAAGACTGTGACCCCCACGTGGGACAACCTGATTGCCCTGTGTCTACCCCAGCGCTTAGAACAGTGCTCTGCACATAGTAAGCGCTTAACAAATACCAACATTATTATTAGGAACAGTGCTTGGCATATAGTAAGTGCTTAACAAATACCATTATTATTATTATTGCTATTATTGCAAGGGGTAGAGAGGGGTATGATTATTATTATTGCAAGGGGCAATTGGAGACAAGTGAAGAGTGTGTGTGTGTGGTTGGGGAGGGGAGCTGTACCAAATTATTGTTTAGAAAAATGATGAAGGCAGCGGAGTGAAGTATGAACTAGAGAGGGGTGAGGCTGGAAGCAGGAAGGTGAGGGAGAAGGCTGATGCAGTAGATCTGACAGGATATGAAGACTGCTTGTACGGGTGGCTTCCAAAGACCCCTAGTTCTCCAAATGAACTATTAATATTTAGTGACTCGTTGATGGGGCCTCCCAGTACATTCTGGGATTACTGTAGGCCTAGTTCAGTCTGAACGTGACAGAAGCCCATGCAGTGAGCTACATGGTACACACACCAACACTTTGCTGGGATATCAGCACAGGAGGAACCTATGGCAATTCATACTTCAGATGAAACGTGGCCTAGGAGAGAAGTGTGCGGCCTATTGGAAAGAGCACGGGCCCCAGGAGTCAGAAGACCTGGGTTCTAATCCTGACTTTGCCATTTACCTGCTGTGTGACTCTGGGAAAGTCACTTCACTTCTCTGTGCCTCAATTCCCACCTCTGCAAAATGGGGATTCAATACCTGTGCTCCCTCCTATTTAGAATGTGAGCCTCATGTGGGACCTGATTATCTTGGATCAACCCCAGCACTTATTATTCATCCAATCCTATTTATTGAGCACTTACTGTGAGCAGAACACTGTACTAAGAGCTTGGGAAAGCACATTACAACAATGAACAGTGACATTCCCTACCAGTGTAGGCACAAAGTAAGTGCTTAACAAATACCACAGTTATTATTATTATTACTAAAATGAAAGGTGTGTTGTCAAAACTCTAAAATTCACCTCAGGATGAATTTGTCAATTTGGGGACAGGTTTCCATATCCCCTCAGGTCTCAAGTAGGTCACAAGCCCTACCCTGACCCTTATTTTGACCCTTGCTAATGAGGAATTCTTCCTAAAGACCAAGTAGGGTTTGAATGAGCTGTTAAAAGACTAAGAGGCCCATTTAGCATAATTGATTACATGAAAAAGGACAAGGCAAAGCCCTTGTTAACATGATAATCTGGGAGTAGGGTGACAGATGTAAATACCTCTTTCTCACACATTGTTTAAACAAAAGTCCTTTCCACTAGCATGGAACCTTCACATCAATCAATCAATTAATCCTATTTATTGACTCCCACGGTTAGGGGGTAGGCGGCAGAGGAGGAGCCCAAGAAGGAGACTGAGAATGAGTGGCCAGAGAGATAAGAGGAGAACCAGGAGAGGACATTGTCAGTGAAGCCAAAATTGGATAACGTTTCCAGGAAAGGGGGTGGTCCACAGTGTCAAAGACAACTGAGAGGTCGAGGAGGATTAAGATGGAGTAAAGGCCCTTGGATTTGGCAAGAAGGAGGTCAATGGTGACCTTTGAATAGGCGGTTTCTGTAGAGTGAAATGGAAGCCAGATTGGAGGTCGAGGAGAGAACTGGAGGAGAGGAATTTGAGACAGCGGGTGTAGACAACTCGCTCAAGGAGTTTGGAGAGGAATGATGGGGGGGGGGATGGGGTGGTAACTGAAGGGAGCCATGGAGACAAGGAAGGGTTTTTTTTTAGGATAGGGGAGACATGGGCATGTTTGAAACAAATAGGGAAGAAGCCACTGGAGATCAAAAGGTTGAAGATGGCTGTTAGGGAGGGAATAATAATAACTGTGGTATTTGTTAAGCACTTACTCTGTGCCAGGCACTGTACTAAGTGCTGGGATAGATTCATTCATTCATTCAATAGTATTTATTGAGCGCTTACTATGTGCAGAGCACTGTACTAAGCACTTGGAATGAACAATTCGGCAACAGATAGAGATAATCCCTGCCCATTGACGGGTTTACAGTCTAATCGGGGGAATAAAAGCTAATCAGGTTGGGCACAGTCCCTGTCCCACAAGGGGCTTCCAATCTTAATCCCCATTTTATTCATTCATTCAATAGTATTTATTGAGCGCTTACTATGTGCAGAGCACTGTACTAAGCGCTTGGGATGAACAAGTCGGCAACAGATAGAGACGGTCCCTGCCGTTTGACGGGCTTACGGTCTAATCGGGGGAGACGGACAGACAAGAACAATGGCAATAAACAGCGTCAAGGGGAAGAACATCTCGTAAAAACAATGGCAACTAAATAGAATCGAGGCGATGTACAATTCATTAACAAAATGAATAGGGTAACGAAAATATATACAGTTGAGCGGACGAGTACAGTGCTGTGGGGATGGGAAGGGAGAGGTGGAGGAGCAGAGGGAAAAAGGGGAAAATGAGGCTTTAGCTGCGGAGAGGTAAAGGGGGGATGGCAGAGGGAGTAGAGGGGGAAGAGGAGCTCAGTCTGGGAACGCCTCTTGGAGGAGGTGATTTTTAAGTAGGGTTTTGAAGAGGGAAAGAGAATCAGTTTGGCGGAGGTGAGGAGGGAGGGCGTTCCGGGACCGCGGGAGGACGTGACCCGGGGGTCGACGGCGGGATAGGCGAGACCGAGGGACGGTGAGGAGGTGGGCGGCAGAGGAGCGGAGCGTGCGGGGTGGGCGGTAGAAAGAGAGAAGGGAGGAGAGGTAGGAAGGGGCAAGGTGATGGAGAGCCTCGAAGCCTAGAGTGAGGAGTTTTTGTTTGGAGCGGAGGTCGATAGGCAACCACTGGAGTTGTTTAAGAAGGGGAGTGACATGCCCAGATCGTTTCTGCAGGAAGATGAGCCGGGCGGCGGAGTGAAGAATAGACCGGAGCGGGGCGAGAGAGGAGGAAGGGAGGTCAGAGAGAAGGCTGACCCAGTAGTCTAGCCGGGATATAACGAGAGCCCGTAATAGTAAGGTAGCCGTTTGGGTGGAGAGGAAAGGGCGGATCTTGGTGATATTGTAGAGGTGAAACCGGCAGGTCTCGGTAACGGATAGGATGTGTGGGGTGAACGAGAGGGACGAGTCAAGGATGACACCGAGATTGCGGGCCCGAGGGACGGGAAGGATGGTCGTGCCATCCACGGTGATGGAGAAGTCTGGGAGCGGACCGGGTTTGGGAGGGAAGATGAGGAGCTCAGTCTCGCTCACGTTGAGTTTTAGGCGCGGGCCGACATCCAGGTGGAGACGTCCCGGAGGCAGGAGGAGATGCGAGCCTGAAGGGAGGGGGAGAGGACAGGGGCGGAGATGTAGATCTGCGTGTCATCTGCGTAGAGATGGTAGTCAAAGCCGTGAGAGTGGATGAGTTCACCGAGGGAGTGAGTGTAAATGGAGAACGGAAGAGGGCCAAGAACTGACCCTTGAGGAACTCCGACAGTTAAAGGATGGGAGGGGGAGGAGGCTCCGGCGAAGGAGACCGAGAATGACCGGCCAGAGAGGTAAGAGGAGAACCAGGAGAGGACAGAGTCCGTGAAGCCAAGGTGAGATAAGGTATGGAGGAGGAGGGGATGGTCGACAGTGTCAAAGGCAGCAGAGAGGTCAAGGAGGATCAGAATTTACAGATGACGTAGCTGAAGCACAGAGAAGTGACGTGACTTGCCTAAGGTCACAGAGAGACACAAGATACTGGATCAGACAGAGTCCCTGCCCAACATGGAGCTTGTGGTCAAAGGGGAGGTAGAACATCAATTTATTCTCCGTTTTAGAGGTGAGGAAACTGAGGCTCAGAGCATTGAAGTGACTTGCCCAAGGTCACACAGCAGGTAAATGGCAGAGCCAGAATTAGAACCCAGGTCTTCAGATTCCCAAGATGGTACCCCATTGCCAAAGAGCTCTACAAATTTTTTCCATCGTTGGCTGATGGGGGATATAATGCAACATCCAGGTTTCCAGTGGCAACGTCACTGGACTGAATGCCCAGCTGACTAGAATGGGCTGCTTGTTTGAATACTATGTTTTAGAGAAACTTGATAACCCTTTAAGAAACAAAAATGGGCACATCATTAGAATGGTATGCACTTGCTTAAAGGTTATTACTATTTGCAACTGTGAGAAGCAGTGAGGCCTAGTGGAAAGAGCACAGGCCTGGAAGTCAGAGGACCTGGGTTCGAATGCCGGCTCGGCCACTTGTCAGCTGTGTGACTTCGGGCAAGTCACTTAACTTCTCGGTGCCTCAGTTACCTCATCTGTAAAATGGGGATTAAGACTGTGAGCCCCACGTGGGACAACCCGATTCCCCTATGTCTACCCCAGAGCTTAGAACAGTGCTCGGCACATAGTAAGCGCTTAACATATACCAACATTATTATTATTATTACATCTGACTCCACCACATGTCTGCAGTGTGACTTTGGGCAAATCACTTAACTGATCTGTGCCTCAGTTACCTCCTAGTAAAAATGGAGATTAAGACTGTGAGCCCCACATGGGACATGGACTGTGCCCAACCTGATTAACTTGTAACTAGCCCAGCGCTTAGCATAGTGCCTGATACATAGTAAGTGCTTAACAAATACCATTGAAAAGAATGTTTTAAAAGACCACTTGTAAATTATGGTGTTATTTTGTGCCTTTTACTTTGGCAAAAGTTGCTGCTTTATAGAGACAGATTCACAATGAGGAACGCAATAAGATTAAAAGAAATTGTGATTTAGCAAGAATGTCTTTATCCGAGACCAGCGAGGTGAGTCTTTAAAAGAAAAATACACAAAACAAATCATTTATAAAGAAAAACTCCAGAAGAATATCTGTGATATCATCTTGGAAAACAACAGTTAACAGTTTCTTACTCCCGGCAATGAAATGAACATTTATTAGACTTACTCTGTTATTTTAAGTACAGTAGACAGTATTTGAGTGGTGGCCCAATTCATAGAAAATCTATGCATTATTCATAAGTGATTTTCAAGCATTCATAATAGTGCAGAATTTATTCTCCCCAAAGAAAACATCTTCTACTGTATGTTCAGCATGGTCATTAATCCCCCTCTTTTTGTTTACAAAAAGTTTCAAATGTCCATTACATATTCAAGTAGATAAAAGCCCAAAAGTGGTTTCTCTCTGTAGTCATGCATAGCTACCAACGCTTGAGCTGTGTCTTTGGATCCTCTGCTCAGATATCTTGGAGAACCAAGTATTTACGTAAGGATGAGGTTTAGCCTCGCCAAGTGGATTGAGCAAGGCCTGGGAGTCAAAATGTCATGGGTTCTAACCCCGGCTCTGCCACTTGTCTTCTGGGTGACCTTGGGTAAATCACTTCATTTCTCTGGGCCTCAGTGACCTCATCTGGAAAATGAAGACTAAGAGTGTGAGCCCCATTTGAGACAGGGACTGTGTCCAACCTGATTAACTTCTATCTACCCCAGTGCTTAGAAGAGTGCTGGGCACATAGCGCTTAACAAATACCATAACTATTATTATTATTGTTGTTACACTCAGATCGGACATAGTCTCCGTCCCACATGGGCCTCACAGTCTAAAGAAAACTGAGAAGCAGCATGGCCTAGTGGATAGAGTACGGCCTTGAGATTGAGAAAGACCTGGTTTCAAATCCCAGCTCTGCCGCTTGTCGGCTGTATTCATTCATTCATTCATTCAATCGTATTTATTGAGAGCTTACTGTGTGCAGAGCCCTGTACTGAGCATTTGGGAAAGTACAATACAACAGTAGACAGACACAGTCCCTGCCCACAAGGAGCTTACAGTCTAGAGCACCTTGTGTGACCTTGAGCAAGTCACTTCACTTCTCTGTGCCTCAGTTACTTACTCTGTAAATAAGGATTAAGACTGGGAGCCCCAGGTGGGTCCTGGACTGTGTCCAACGTGATTGATCTATCCCAGGGCTTAGTACAGTGCCTGGCACCTTGCAAGGGCTTAACAGATACCATTAAAAAAGAGAGAGAACTGGTATTTAATTGCCATGTTGCAGATGAAAAACCGAAGCAGAACAAATAAATCTAGTGTTTGTTAAGTGCTTACTATGTGCCAAGCACTGTTCTAAGCACTGGGGTACATGCAAGGTACTCAGGTTGTCCCACGTGGGACTCGGTCTCGATCCCCATTTTACAGATGAGGAAACTGAGGCCCAGAGAAGTGAAGTGATTTGCCCCAAGTCGCACAGCAGACAAGTGGCAGAGAGGGGATTAGAGCCCATGACCTCTGACTCCCAAGCCCGTGCTCTTTCCGCTAAGCCACGCTACTCCTTGCCCCAGGTCACACAGTGGGCAAAGGGTGGAACTGTGATTAGAACCCAAGACTCTTGACTTCCAGCCCTTTTCTGTTTCCACTCAGCCACTCTGGTTCTTGGTGGTTTGGAAGTGAGCTGGCTCTAAGATCAGCAGAGTCCCAGATATGGGAAAATACCTTTTCTACACTAAAGAACAGCAGGGAGTTTGGTGCCTCTAGACTAGAGAAGCAGCAAGGCTAAGTGGAAAGAGCACTGCCACTTGTCTGCTGTGTGACCTTGGGCAAGCCACTTAACTCCTCTGTGCCTCGGTTCCCTCATCTGTAAAACAGCGATTAAGACTGTGAGCCCCAGGTGGGCCAACCTGATTACCTTGTATTTACTCCAGCGACTAGAACAGTGCTTGGCACATAGTAAACACTTAACAAATATTATTATTATTAGTTTTAGGCTTGGTCTCCTTCTATTTTAGGTATAGCATTATTTCCTGCTCACACACATGCAAGGTGCTTCCAAATCAGTGAGGACATTTCCCCCTTCTATTCAGGATCATCTGACTTCATTTTAACCATTTCTTCATAGCATGAAACTATAGTTAACTTATATTTACATCAATGATTACATCTGTATCTCATCAACTGATGGGCAACTAGGATATGTTGAATAAATTCCCTTGCCCTCAAGCATTTGATGGATGGCCATAGAACTTGCAATTTGGGATGAATACTGGAGGAAAACATAAGTACAGATGATATAGCACATTGTCATTTTCCTGGAGTCAGCTTGCTTAGCAAAGCAAAACTGCCCAGAGGTATCATCATCATCCTCAATGACATCTGAGTGCTTCTTATGTGCAGCATTTATGTCCATAGCTCTAATTTTTTTTATTTGTATTAATGTTTCTCTCCCCCTCTAGAATGTAAGCTCACGGTGGGCAGGGAATGTGTCTCTTATATTCTCTCCCAAGCTCTTAGTACAGTGCTCTGTACATAGTAAGTGCTCAATAAATATGAGTGACTGACAGAGCACTGTATTAAGTGCTTGCAGGGGGGATAATAGTACTAATGATGCTTGTTATGAACATACTATGCGTCAAGTATTGTTCTAAGCACTGGAGTAGATACAAGTTAATCAGGTTGAACACAGTCCCTGTCCCATAGTGTGCTCATACTCAATCCCCATTTTTTACAGATGAGGTAAGTGAGGCCCAGAGAAGTGAAGTGATTTGCCCAAGGTCACACAGCAGGCAGGTGATGGATCCGGGACTGAAGCCCAGGTCCTTCCGACTCTCAGGCCTGTGCTACATCAACTAAGCCACGTTGCTTGGAGTGGCAGAAACATTCTCTGAACACAGTGAGTTTACAATCTAATAATAATAATGATGTTGGTATTTGTTAAGCGCTTACTCTGCGCCAAGCACTGTTCTAAGTGCTGGGGTAGATACAAGGTCATCAGGTTGTCCCACATGGGGCTCACGGTCTTAATCCTCATTTTACAGATGAGGTAACTGAGGCCCCAAGAAGAAGTGACCTGCCCAAAGTCACACAGCTGAGAAGTGGTAGAGCTGGGATTAGAACCCATGACCTCTGACTCCCAAGCTCATGCTCTTTCCACTAAGCCACACTGCTTCTATATAATGGTATTTGTAAAGCACTTAGTATGTGCCAAACATTATTCTGAGTGCTAGGGTAGATACAAGGTAATCAGGATGTCCCACGTGGGGCTCACACTTTAAATCCCCATTTTGCAGATGAAGTAACTGAGGGACAGAGAAGTTAAGTGACTTGCCGAAGGTCACACAGCAGACAAGTGGTGGAGGTGCCTCTGACTCCCAAGCGGGTGCACTTACCACTAAGCCACGCCATTTCCCTGATGTTAATAATAATAATAATAATAGCAATCATAATGATAACTGGGGTATTTATTAAGCTCTTACTCTGAGGAAGATACAAGATAATCGGATCGGACGGTACCCGGTCCCACAGAGGGTTCACAGTCTAAATAGGAAGGAGAACAGGTATTAAATCCCCATTTTTCAGATGAGGTAACTGAGGCACAGAGAAGTGAAAAGACTTGCCCAAAGTCACACAGCAGGCTTGCATTGGAGCGAGGATTAGAACCTGGATCTTTTGACTCCCATGTCTGAGGTCTTTCCACCAAGCCGGGCTGCTCCTCCGTAATTCATACGGCAGGAAAAGATGGAACAAATATATGTCGGGGTAAGGCTTCGAACATAAACCAATCCAGATTTTCAGTGCAAAGATAATGTGCTTTCTCAAGCTAGCTTATCATGCCATATATATTCTGTTCCTGCTGGCATTTCAGTTTGTTTCTACTACTTTTCCGCCCGGTGATTTTGAGGCCAAGATGTGGTCAGGGTGAAAAGTCACCACAGCTATTATTTGAACAAACATCTTAAGAACTTTGGCATGTTCTTTCTCCTTTTAGCGATAATACGATTCTTAGTGCTATTTCCCAAGAACTTGACTCACAGATGCCGACCATAACTCAGAGTGTTCACTTATTGGGGAAGGAGTGTGACCTAGCAGAAAGACCGCCAACCTGGGAGTCAGAGGACCTGGGTTCTAAACCTGGTTCTGCCACTTGTCTGCTGTGTGACCTTGGGCAGATCATGTTACTGCTCTGTGCTTCAGTTTCCTCATCTGTAAAATAGACATTAAGATTACGAGCCCTATTCATTCATTCAATAGTATTTATTGAGCGCTTACTATGTGCAGAGCACTGTACTAAGCGCTTGGAATGAACAAGTCGGCAACAGATAGAGACAGTTCCTGCCGTTTGACGGGCTTACGGTCTAATCGGGGGAGACGGACAGATGAGAACGATGGCGATAAATAGAGTCAAGGAGCCCTATGTGGGACAGGGACTGTGTTCAACCTGATTATCTTGTATCTACCCTAAGGCTTAGTACAGTGCCTGGCACATAATAAGTGCATAACGAGTACCTCCCCTCCTCCCACAAAATACAGCTCTTTGGAGCCACAGAAAAGCAACGGCAACGGAAAGGTCAGGAGAAGCAGAAGAAAGAGCACGGGCCTGGGCGTCAGAGAACCTAGGTTCTTAACCCAACCCCGCCACTTGTCAATTGAGCGTGCCTCAGTTTCCTCATCTATAAAATGGGGAGAGGGACTGGGGCCCAACCAGATGAACACGTTATCTGCCCCAACGCTTAGTACAATCCTTGACTCTTAGTAAGTGCTTAACAAATGCCACCTATTAATTGTTATGCTACAAATAACCAAATTAGTCCAACCCAGTCGTGACACATACATAGTTTGAAATGGACTGGTGATGGCAAGTCAGTCTTTTGGGACCATATTCGTACGCATGGTTAGATTAGGGAAGCAGCGTGGCTCAGTGGAAAGAGCCCGGGCTTGGGAGTCAGATGTCATGGGTTCAAATCCCGGCTCTGCCGATTGTCAGGTGTGTGACTTTGGGCAAGTCACTTGACTTCTCTGGGTCTCAGTTCCCTCATCTGGAAAATGGGGATCAAGACTGTGAGCTCCACGTGGGACAACCTGATCACCTTGTATACCCCAGCGCTTAGAACAGTGCTTTGCACATAGTAAGCGCTTAACAAATGCCATCATTATTTTCATCATCAATGTCCTTTTCCTCTCAAAAGATATCTTGTAACCTGTCTCACACTGGCACATATATGCATATGCCCGAGCACGCACACGTGCACATGCACACGCACACACACTCTCGGGTAGGTTTTCACCATCAGTACCCTAATCTTCCTCTCACACACATCTACTCTCTTGTGCTGTGTCTCACTCACGCACACATACACACCCACACTCCTCACCATCTGTTCCATAGTCTTCCTCTCACACACAACTGCTCTCTTGTGTGCTATCTCTTTCACAGTCTCACACAAACACACCCACACACCCACCCACACACACACACACACACACACACACAAATCACCATCAGAACCACCATTTTACCCTCTTACCTACATAGGTGCTCTTGCCAAAAATGTTAAAATATTTATGTTAAGGTTTTTGCGAGTCATCTCATTTTGTAATGGTGTCTTTTAAGCACTTACTATATGCCAGGCACTGTATTAAGCTCCAGGGCAGAGATAAGATAATCAGGTTGGACACAGTCCCTGTCCCACATAAGGCTCACAGTCTTAATCCCCATTTAACAGATGGGGTAAATGAAGTGACATGCCCAAGGACACCCAGCAGACAACTGGCAGAGCTGAGATTATAACCCGTGTCCTGACTCCCGGGCCATGCTCTTTCCACTAGGCCTTGCTGCTTCCACTTTTAGAAAACATCCCTAACCAGCCAAAATTCCTTTCTTGCACATCCTCATGCCTCAGAAACATATCTCAGCCTCGCTTCTCCCATCAGTAAACTGGGGAAAATGAGGGATGATTTCCCATTTTGAACCTTTATTTTTTAACGGTATTCATTAAACGCTTACTATATGCCAGGCACCGTTCCAGGCTTGGGTGGCCGAGCGGGAATTAGAACCCAGGTCCTTCTGACTCCCAGGCCCATGCTCTATCCACTAGCCACGCTGTTCTTTTCAGTGATGATGGCGATCCCTCACGTGCTCTCCTCAATCCTCATTTCCACCGAACAGTATTTTTTGAGTGCTTCTGTGTGCAGAGTGCTGTATTCTATCCTCTGTGCCATGAGAAGCAGCATGGCGTAGTGGTGGAGCCCAGGCGTCAGAGTCAGAAGCTCGTAGGTTCTAATCCCAGCTCTGCTAATTGTCTGTTGTGTGACCTTGGGTGGGTCACTCAAGTTCTCTGGCCCTCAGTTCCCTCATCTGTAACGTGGGGATTGAGACTATGAGCCCCACGTGGGACAGGGAATGTATCCAACCCCATTTGCTCATATCCACCCCAGCGCTTAGAACAGTGCCTGGCACATAGTAAACGCTTAACAAATACCATAATAATTATTATTATTATCACTAAGTGCTAGGGAGAGTATGATAGAATTGACCTGAACTGCCACCTGAGCACCATTTAAAAAAGAGAAGGATGCAGTGTTGCCCCAGGGAATAATAATATCTGCCCCTTTCTTTGCAGGAATTGTGGAAAGAGTAAAAAATAAAAAAGTAGAAATAAGTGAATCATTTTTATCTCCTTGTAAAAAGCTGTTCTATAAATATAGCCATCTACTGAATACATATACATTTTGATGAAAATTGATAGAATGCTTGGCCATTTATGCTTACTAAATTCTTGCTTCAGTGGGCAGTAAGTATATCACGCTATGCTCTTGGAAGGTGTTTCTGAATATCATGTGGAGTTCAACCTTGGATTCTCTTAATGAAAAGAGTATTGGCTGATATATCAAAGTGAAGTGAAAAGATAAAAATGAAACAGCTGCCTTCTCCCTCCGTCTTTTTTATGTCACTGCATTTATCGAAAAGGATTTGACATCTCTCCTTTTTTAGGGTCCCCTGGAAATTTGGGAGGAGGTGGCTTTTTAAAAACCTGTCATGTTAATGGAAACTCTGCATTAGAAACAATTCTCCACTAATCACAACTTGTCAAATATAGACGACGTTTCCAAACCATTTGAGTAGCGGTCAGAAAGTTTGTGAATCAATCTTTTTGACCTTTTGTTAAACCATATGGAATTTTTCGAACGGCTTTTTATAAGATCCTAATGTGTTTATTTTTACAATAAATTGGATTTATTTCTGAATATGTAGGTTTCATAATAAAATAAATAGTAAAGATTATAAGGATAACCTTTGTATGCAATTTACACAGGCTTAATTTAAGAAATGCTACATTCTTTTTACTGTGAATGAAATATTTGGTGGTGTGCTAATCTTTAGTTGATAGTTAAAAAGACCATGGTCATTAAATACACATTGTTTTATAAGTGAATTATTCATTGAGAAAAATGAATTGGGTTAGTTAGAAGTGAGTGTCTTTTACTTGTAATAATAGGATAATTCATTGAATTTGCAATGTTTTTTATGTTCTAGAGGGCTTTTCTCAGTTTTTTTTCCCTCATACTATGCCTACTAACAGAATGATAAAGGTATTTTGTCATTCAAATTTAAATTCATATTTGTCCTTGGTTCCCCTTGTGATTTGCATTCCACTCTTTCCCGGTCAATTTTCCAAGCTTGGATCAGATTCTGAGGTCTGTTGCTTAGGATCCTGAATCACTTCTGCAAAAGAAAGACAATGAGCAAGACAGTGAATGGCTCCACACTTCTGTCATTTCATTCATTCATTCAATAGTATTTATTGAGCGCTTACTATGTGCAGAGCGCTGTACTAAGCGCTTGGAATGAACAAGTCGGCAAGAGATAGAGACAGTCCCTGCCGTTCGACGGGCTTACAGTCTAATCGGGGGAGACGGACAGACGAGAACAATGGCGATAGATAGAGTCGAGGGGAAGAACATCTCGTAAAAACAATGGCGACTAAATAGAATCGAGGCGATGTACATTTCATTAACAAAATAAATAGGGTAATGGAAATATATACAGTTGAGCGGACGAGTACAGTGCTGAGGGGATGGGAAGGGAGAGGGGGAGGAGCAGAGGGAAAGGGGGAAAAGAGGGTTTAGCTGCGGAGAGGTGAAGGGAGGGTGGTAGAGGGAGTAGAGGGAGAAGGGGAGCTCAGTCTGGGAAGGCCTCTTGGAGGAGGTGAGTTTTAAGTAGGGTTTTGAAGAGGGGAAGAGAATCAGTTTGGCGGAGGTGAGGAGGGAGGGCGTTCCGGGACCGCGGGAGGACGTGGCCCGGGGGTCGACGGCGGGATAGGTGAGACCGAGGGACGGTGAGGAGGTGGGCGGCGGAGGAGCGGAGCGTACGGGGTGGGCGGTAGAAAGAGAGAAGTGAGGAGAGGTTAAAATGTCTAGAGCATTATATGCAACCATGGCCCTGGATCTTGTCTACTTACTCTATCATGCTCTATCCAAGTGCTTAGTATAGTGCTCAACACAAACAAAGAGCATTTTCTGTGTATTCAGAGTGGTCGGTACCTTGGGTCTGGGGACAGTGTGTTCTAGCAAAAAAAGCATGGGCCTGGGAGTCAAAGGACCCGCCTGCTAATTCTAGCTCTGCGTATCTGCTGTGTGACCTTGGGCAAATCACTTTACTTCTCTGGGCCTCAGTTACCTCATCTGTAAAATGGGGATTAAAAACTGTGAGCCCCACGTTGGACAACCCGATCACCTTATATCCCCCCAGTGCTTAGAAAAGTGCTTTGCACATAGTAAGCATTTAACAAATGCCATTGTTATTATCATTAAATACCGCAATCATCATCAGTAGCCATATCAGCTACCTACAAATCATGGGTGAATTTCCCTATCATATATGAAGGACAAACGTATATGGATGGAAAGGCAAAAAAACAAACCCTAGAAAGGAAGACTGTTATGAAATACTATCTATGTTTATGTCTATACTTGAAGTAAGTTTCCAAATTGAAATCAGTTGTCATCATGGCTTCATATCTTCACAAGAACTTAGGCTGTTTCACAAATTGCAATTCCGCTCATAGGACACCCCAAGATATCCTATTCCCCAGAGACTATGAAATCAAAGGTCTGTATTAGCAAACAACTGTTTAAGGTACATCTTGGACTTCATTCTAGAGAAGTAAATGGGATTCGGGAAAGCATAGTGCTTAATGGAAGCCTGGGAAAATGCCTCTAATGATCTCGGTCAAGTCACTTCAGTCTCTGTGCCTCAGTTCCCTCATCTGCCGAATGCAGCTTCATTGTCCTACATAGATCATGAGCCCCATTTGGGACCTGATTACCTTGTATCTATTCCAGTGCTTAGTATAGTAAAGCAGCAGGTGTAGTGGATAGAACACGGGCTTGGGAATCAGAGGACATGGGTTCAAATCCCAGCTTCACCACTTGTCTGCTGTGTGACCTTGGACAAGTCACTTCACTACTCTGGGCCTCAGTTCCTCATCTGTAAAATGGGGATTGAGACTGTGCGTCCCGTATGGGACATGGACTTTGGCCAACCTGATTTGCTTGTATCACTTTAATGCTTAGTACAGTGTTTGGCACGTAGTAAGCACTTAACAAATACTGTGCTTATTATATATTATTATTATATACTTATTAGTATTATAATATTGTAAGCACTTAACAAACACTATTATTCTTCTCTGTGTCTCAGTTAGCTCATCTGTAAAGCAGGGATTAAGACTGTGAGCCCTGTGTGGGCCAGGGATCGTATCCAACCTGATTATTATTGAATCAATGAGTAACATTTCTTGAGCACTTACTCTGTGGAGAGCACTGTACTAAGCCCTTGGAGAGTACAATACAACAGAGTTAGCAGATACATTCCCTGCCCATAATAAACTTACTGCCTAGAAGGAAAGACAGACATTAATAAAAATAAATCATTTATAAAAATAAATCATTTATAATCTTGTATCTACCCCAGCACTTAGTACAGTGTCTGGCGCATGGCTTAGTGGAAAGAGCACAGTCTTGCGAGTCAGAGGTTGTGGGTTCTAATTCTGCCTCTGGTGCTTATCAGCTGAGTGACTTTGGGTAAGTCACTTCACTTCTCTGTGCCTAGTTACGTCATCTGTAAAATGGGGATTAAAACCCACGTGGGACAACCTGATTACTTTGTATCTACCCCAGCACTTAGAACAGTGCTTGGCACATAGTAAGCACTTTACAGATGCCTTCGTTATTATTATTCTGTAGTAAGTGCTCAACAAGTACCTCTTAAAAACAAATTCCAAATATATAAGATTATAATCAAAGGTTATTATAAGATAGACTTTAGGAGTTTCCAGAAGATGGTGTCAGGACCGGTGTGAGGAAAATGAACCCCAAATCAGAGTTATTTGCACTAAACAAGAAGTGTATCATTGCACATCGTGACAAACTCCATGCCCCTAATCAAATCCATTGATCACTAGTCTTATTGAGTGCTTCCTCTGTGCAGAGCACTCTAGTAAGCATCTGGGAGAGTAGAGTGAAGATCAAGGAACTTCCAATCTTACAGTTTCTAAAATAAATTACAGATAGGGGAAACAACTGACCTCAAAGCTATGTAATAATAACAATAATAATAATAGTGGTATTTTTAAGCACTATACAATCAAGCACTATGCCCTCTTGAGGCTCATAGTCTGACAGTAAGGGAAAACAGACTTTTTTATGGTATTTGTGAAGTGCTTACTATGTGTCAAGCACATTGCTAAATACTGGGATGGGAACAAGCTTATTAGTTTGGACACAGTTTTTGTACTTACCCCTAGCTCTTACTCCTACCTACCTCTAGCTCTTAATTGTCATTTTAAAGATGAGGAAACTGAGGCACAGAGAAGTTATGTGACTTGCCCAAGGTTATACAGCAGACAGGTGGCTGAGCTGAGATTAGAACCCAGTTCCTTCTGACTCCCAGGCCCATGCTCTGTTCACCAGGAAACACTGCTTTTGAGGGAAAGAGACCAACCACCAGAAAAAAATCGACTCAACCCTGGGAGTTTCTTGTGGGCAGGCTACTAACGCTATTATATTGTCCTCTCCCAAGTGCTTAGTAAGTGTTCTGACCACAGAAAGCGTTCAATAGACTTGATCGATTGATCATTATGTTTCACCCATAAATACTGTGGGGAATATCAGTCTAATCCTCCCAACATTTTCATTTTCATCTCATTTTTCTGTTTATCTTGATCTCTTTATTGGGTTGAAAGCTTTTATTTAGAGTTATCGAGAAATTCTTAATGCATTTACTTCACCGAGGGTCCATTGTCCTTAGGCCTCCGAGATCCAAATATTCATTTTCATTAGGCGAGAAACGGTGTCCACTGACGGATAGGCATGTAATTTGGGTGAAAAATGTTTTTGCTCTATCATTAACACTGGGTTGTTTGTCTATTGGATCCGTGACCTTTTTGATGGCAAGAGAGGTTTCCCTGGGAGAGTTTTTAATATTCCTCTCTTCCCATTAAAACAAGGAGCAACAGTTTTGGGGGCCGTAACTGTTTCGCTTTGATATGAATAGATAAATTGTCAAAGCTGCCAAAAAGAATGTTGCCACATTACAGGGCTGTGTTGTGAACAACAGTAACTTCAGTGTTCTGGCCGGTGAACAGAAATTGTCCACATTTAGCGACACAGCCCTGTTCTCATCCTTCAGTTGAATTTAATGAGCTATAACGCGGTGCTGGGAGGCGGAAGAATAGGGTTAGTGTGTATTGAGCCGGGGCGATATGCAACGTTATTGTCTTCAGCTGTGCCCTTTTCCACCACTCTCTCCGTACAGTTGAGGCTGTGGCGGGGATGTGTGCGCAGCCCAGAAAGTACAGCTGTGAAAGTGAATCTCGAGAGAGAGAAACCTTTCTCTAAGAGCGTCTGGGAAATGAAAAGGAGTCAGTTTGAGGCATTGAAAAGTTTATGGGTACAAAGCCGTGAAATCCAACTGAGACGGCACTGTCTTAAGACGCCTTCTGTCTTCACACCAGTTTTCTCCTGATTTGCGATCGACCTAATCTTTACTGATTTGTTTTGAATGCTCATGAAGCCCAAATTAGTGTCTGCACCTAGTAAGTTCTCAATAAAAAGTGCTCAATAAATAATAAAAACGCACATTCGTGAAGCATTCCATAATTTTGCAAAAACTCCTCACTATTGGTTTCAATGCTCTCCATTTCCTTGCCCCCTCCAACATCACCTCCCTTCTCTCCTTCTCCATCCCAACATACAAACTCCACTCCTCTGGTGCTGCTAACCTACTCACTGGGCCTCATTCTCATCTGTCCTGCCGTCAAACCGTGGCCCACATTCTACCTCTGGCCAGGAATGCCCTCCCTCCTCACATCCGCCAAACTAGCACACTTCCCTCCTTCAGAACCCTATTGAAAGCTCACCTCCTCCAGGAGGCCTTCCCAGACTAAGCTCCCCTTGTCCTCAGCTCCCCCTCCACTCCCCATCGTCCCAACTTGCTCCCTCTGCTCTACTCCCTCCCTGCCCCACAGCACTTGTGTATATATGTACATATTTATAATTCTGTTTATTTTTATTCATGATGGGTATATATAAATTCTATTTATTTGTGCCGATGCTGTTGATGCCTGTTTACTTGTTTTGATTTCTGCCTCGCCCCTTCTAGACTGTCAGCCCGTTGTGGGCAGGGATTATCTCTATTTGTTGCTGAATTGCGCTTTCCAAGCGCTTAGAACAGTGCTCTGCACACACTACGTGCTCAATGAAAACGACTGAATGAATGAATGTATGAAATTGCACTGAACGATTAATCACGAGGGCTTGGATTTTACAAGACTAAGTTTAGAGTTTTGTTTCCCCGGCTGGGCATAGGGACACACTAGTCATCTCCCTCTTACTGCAAATGTCAGGAGCAAGAAGAACGGGCTTGGTAATAATAGTAATTATTAATAATAATAATCATGGTATATGTTAAGCAATTACTATGAGCCAGGCACTGTACTAAATGCTGGAGTGGATAAAGGCCAATCGGGTTGGACACAGTCCCTGTCCCACATAGGGCTCACAGACTTAATCGCCATTTTACAGATGAGGTAACTGAGGTCCAGAGAATTGAAATGACTTGCCCAAGGTCACATAGCAGACAAGTGGCGGAGTGGGGATTAGAACTCATGCCTTCTGACACACAGGCCCGCTCTCTATCCGCAGTGCCATGGAGTTGGGTACCAAAGCTTTTGGGATTTGGGCAAAAGCGATCTCTTTCCATGGACAACTGCACCCCATCATGTCTTCAGAAAATACTTCAGAAAGTCCCTTGGAAAGATCCAGAAAGACACCGCTTTTGCCCAAACCCCAGATGCTTTGGTACCCAACTAGGTGCTTGGGAAATAAAGACTAAAGAATTGGTAAATTTTCTCCCTCCTTATTAGGTGCAAGAGATTGGTGGGAGGTCAGAGGAAGGAAGGCAAGTGTTTTGAGAAGGGAGGGAACTTACCAATTCTTTATTCTTTATTTCCCAAACTCCTACTTCAGTGCACCAAGCCAAGTGGATACTCAATAAATACTTCCCATACTACTACTACTAGATGATCAGTCGATCTTGTCTTATGCTGTCGAATAGTGTCCAACCCATAGCGACGCCATAGACGCGTCTCTCCCAGAAGGCCCCACCTCCATCTGCGATTGTTCTGGTAGTGGATCCATAGAGTCTTCTTGGTAAAATGCAGAAGTGGTTTACCATTGCCTCTTTTCACGCGGTAAACCTGAGTCTCCACACTCGATTCTCTCCCGTGCCATTGCTGCCCAACACAGGGGAGTTTTGATTTGTAGCCGATGGCCTGCCACTGTCTAGCCATTGACCAAGCTAGGAATGGAGTGGACAGGCCTCTGCTTCACTCTCCCTCCCATAGTCGAGACTGGTAGAGGACTGGAAATTCTCCAGGTGCCACCCTGAGAGGTGGCTCAGTTAATACCACCGATTAAGAATGAGAAGCTTTTTCAGGCTGAATTTAGAAAACCGAGAACCTATTCTGTGTCGGTAGAAGTCATTAGCAGTGTGGCTCAGTGGAAAGATCCTGGGCTTCAGAGTCAGAGGTCATGGGTTCGACTCCCGGCTCTGCCACTTGTCAGCTATGTGACTGTGGGCAAGTTACTTAATTTCTCGGTGCCTCAGTTACCTCATCTGTAAAAGGGGGATGAACTGTGAGCCTCATGTGGGACAACCTGATTACCCTGTATCTATCCCAGCGCTTAGAACAGTGCTCTGCACATAGTAAGTGCTTAACAAATACCAACATTATTATTATTATTATTATTCATTCATTCAATAGTATTTATTGAGTGCTTACTATGTGCAGAGCACTGTACTAAGCCCTTGGAATGAACAAGTTGGCAACAGATAGAGACAGTCCCTGCCGTTTGATGGGCTTATGGTCTAATCGGGGGAGATGGACAGACAAGAACAATGGCAATAAATAGAGTCGAGGGGAAGAACATCTCGTAAAAACAATCGCCACTATTATTACTATTTCTTTATTGTGTCTTCCAATCTCCACTAGGTTATAAACTCCTCGATTGCAGGAATTCATTCATTTATTCATTCAATCATATTTCTTGAGCTCTTACTGTGTGCGGAGCACTGTGCCAAGTACTTGGAAAGTATGATTTGGCAACAAATAGAGACAATCCCTGCCCAACAACGGGCTCACAGTCTAGAAGTGGGGAGACAGACAAGAAAACAAAGCAAAACAAGTAGTCAGACATCAATAGCATTCATATAAATAAATAGAATTATAGATATACACACATCATTAATGAACTAAATAGAATAGTAAATATGTACATAAATACGCAAGTGCTGTGGGGCGGGGAGGGGGGGTAGAGCAGAGGGAGGGAGATGGGATAAAGGGGAGTGGAGCTGAGGAAAATGGGAGCTTAGTCTGGGAAGGCCTCCTGGAGGAGGTGAGCTCTCAGTAGGGCTTTGAAGGAGGGAAGTGTGCTAGTTTGGTAGATTTGAGGAAGGAGGGCGTTCCAGGTCAGAGGTAGGACGTGGTCCAGGAGTCAGCGGCGGGACAGGCGAGAACGAGCGAACAGGCACCGTGAGGAGGTTAGCGGTACCAGAGGAGCGGAGTGTACGGGCTGCGCTGAAGAAGGAGAGAAGGGAGGTGAGGTAAGAGGGGATGAGGTGATGGACAGCTCTGAAGCCAATGGTGAGGAGTTTTTGCTTGATAATGTAGGAATCATGTCCACAAATTCTTTCTTAAAGTCACAAATGCTTAGAGCGGTGCTATGCACAAGGTGTTCAGTAAGTACTTCTGATTATTTGATTGACTGATGAAGGTTAAGTGAAAATAATAATAATAATGGTATTTGTTAAGTGCTTATTATGTGCCAAGCACTGTTCTAAGCGCTAGGGAAGATACAAGGTTATCAGGTTGTCCCAGGTGGGGCTCACAGTCTTAACCCCTGTTTTACAGATGAGGAAACTGAGGCACAGAGAAGTTAAGCGACTTGCCTAAAGTCACACATGTGGCAGAGCCGGAATGTGAACTGAGCTCCTCTGATTCACAGGCCCATGCTCTTTCCTCTAGGCCACACTGCTTTTCTGAGGTCTTGAATTAAAGACCTGCAGATTGTGTATGTGTGTTTGTTTGAAAATATCAGAGTAAGAGTAGTCTTTTGGGTGGTGCCTAAGCAGCATAAGTGGAAAATTTTTGTCTCAAAGAAAACTGAGGCTCTTTCTTCTGAGTTTGAAATTCTGGTAGGCTCTGTATACATCAGAGAGAATCATAGTATTCCTCCTTTGTTCAGACAACTGGGAAAAAAAGTGTGACCTATCATTATACAAGGGAGAAAAGACAGAGATCTGATTCACATTTATGCATTAGACAGATGTGAGCAGTTAAAGGAAGGGCTATAGGCCAGATATCACAATATGGGTGTTATTCACATGGCTAATACACATTTTCCTCGTGCCTAGCCTTTATGTCATTCATTAGTGTGATTTGAATACATTCTACTATTTTTATTTTTAAAAATCGTGGGGTTTCCAACAAAAGTTATGTCATCTGAGCTGGGGTTTTTTTCCCCTCAAACAAATCCTTTGTATTTGTTTAATGTTTAAAAATTCTTTTGTTGGAAGACGATAAGATTCTATTTTTCAAAGTATTATAAAGTAGTAAGATTGTTTGGTATGTATTCTCTCGCAGCGCTTAGTACAGTGCCCCTATATACAGTAAGCACTTAATAAATATATCACTACTTCTTGTATAGCTAATTAATGGTTAGTTCAGCGCTTAGTACAGTGCTCAAGCACTTAGTACAGGGTTCTGCATGTAGTAAGCGCTCAGTAAATATGATTGAATGAATGGTCACCTCGGAGTAACCAACTGGCTTCAGGGAAGGAATATAAAAATGATCGTGGAATTTGTTAGTCGCTTACTATGTCCCAAGCACTGTACTAAGCACTGGGTTTGTAGATACAAGATAATGAGGTCCCACATGGGGCTCACAGTCTAAGCAGGACCGAGAACAGATATTAAATCCCCATTTTGCAGATGAAGGAACTGAGACCATAGAGAAGGTAAGTGACTTGCCCTAAGTCACCCAGCCAACAAGTGGTGGAGGAGGGATTAGAACCCAGGTCCTCTGACTACCAGGCCGGTGCTCTTTCCCTCAGGCCACACTGCTTGGATTAAAAAATGCTTCCAAGAAAAAACCAAAAATAAATCTAGGCCTTATGTGTTCTAGGTTAATCACCATGTCAGTTAATATCTGGTCCCATTTAATTTTTAAAACTATTGGGCAGGGTCTGAATCTCCTCAGTTTGGGACATTTATGAGTTCCACCTTCCAACGTCTTTCAGATAAGAGCTCGAAAACATGTGGTTTCCTGTGATAGGTGGCCCTGCTGATGATTCTGGTGAAATTTATGCAAGAAAATGAATAATACATTGTTCCCTCTGTCCTTTGCAAAGAATTTCTTTCTATTCCAAAGGAGCCAAGTGTATAGTTAATGCCCAGTGGGCCCGAGTCACTAGTTAAAAGTGAAATAAATCCATGTCGATGTTGTCCTGGAAATCTCAATTAGTGATTCCAAGAGATGGGTTTCTCCAGGCTGGTTCGGCCCGCCTGCCGCTTTGGCTCTCTAAATTTGGTTATGCAGTCATCCCAGCTGTGGGTCTACTTACTTACCCACAGTGAGAACGCAGGCTCGGGTGTTTTAATTTAATGGTTTCTAAGAACGGTGGATTTTTGTTTTCAACTGAAAAATTTCCAGAACCCAAATGTATCAGTGCAGTGGCTCCAATTTTGTTGCTGATGATGTTTCCCCTTGCCTCTTCCCCTCTCTCCTTTCCCCCCTCCTCTTGGCCCTCTCCTCCATGCCCTCCCCTCTTTCCCCTTCCCTTCTTTCCCCTCCCCCTACTTCCTATCCTTTTTTTACCCTTCTTTCCTCCCTCTCACCTTGCCTCCATATCCCCTTTTTTCCCTCCCTCCCGTCCCTTCCTCTCTTCTTCCCTCCTTCCCATCCTTTCTTTCCTCTTTCCTCCCTCCTTCTTTTCTCCTCAACTGCTTTTGTGAGTTAGGGGGATTACCAGGCCTCCAAACTTCGAGACAAAAAAATTTCTCAGATTCTCTTGATGTGCCCCATTCAACGTTTTTCTTTTGTTCAGCAGGATTCAGTATGAAGCTTTTAAGGGCAGCTGTTTTCCTGTACGTTATGTAAAATAAAATCAATATTCATTTAGAAGGGCTACTTGGTACTCAACAGTCAGCCATCTGTGTGGGATTTGGTGTTCACTGAGTAGGGAAATTGAGTAGGTAACAATAGAACAATCATAAAAGCAAGAACAAAATGAACAATCCGTGTAGAAGCTGGGCAGAACGGCCCACAGCCCAGATTAGATCCATCGCTGACTGGACCCGGGATGAATATGGGAAATGATGAAGGATTCACTTAATTACCACAGACGGAGCCCATGGAAATTGGCTGAGAATTCCATGTAAAAGTGGACCTTCTCCCATGATGACTGCAATTACACTGCATGTAATTACTGGAGGTACTTGAGCATGGGTTAAGGAATCCTTTCAGTTCATAATAATAATTATAATACTTGTTAAGTGCTTACTATGTGTGAAGCACTTTTCTAAGCACTGGGGTAGATACAACTTAATCAGGTTGGACGCAGTCCCTGTTCCACGCTGGGCTTACACCGTTAATCCCCATTTTTTACAGATGAGGTAACTGAGGCTCAGGGAGTGAAGTGATTTGCCCAAGGTCACATAGCAGACAAGTGGCAGAGCAAGCAGGATGAGAACCCGTGATTCTCCGACTCACAGGCCCCTTCTCTACTACATCATGCTACTTTCTGGTAGCCAAATTAATATGAGGCCCAGAGGTCCGGACCATGTGGCTGTTGCCATTTGGATAATGAGATATTACCCTGATCTAAAGTGAGTGCTTTTATAGAGTCCAAGATCAGACTGGAGGGATTTGCATTGTTCTGGAGAAAGCAACCAGGTGATCTAACACCGCTGTGACTGAATCAGCCCTTATGCCTTGCGGAACTCAGATGTTGCAACACACCTGATGTGAAATTTCAATCTCAAATAGTATGAGATAATGATGATATAATTAGAAAAAAGAAATTGTTCTCTGAACACAGAGCACATTACACATACTTTTTAGCATGGCGCAGTGGACATAGCACAGGCCTGTGAGTCAGAAGGACATGAGTTCTAATGCCGGCTCCACCGGTTGTCTGCTGCGTGGCCTTGGACAAGTCACTTTACTTCTCTGGACCTCAGTTACTTCATCTGTAAAATGGTGATTGAGACGGTGAGCCCCACGTGGGAAAAGGATCTGTGCCCAACCTGATTTGTATCCACCCCAGCGCTTAGTACAGTGCCTACCACATAGTAAGTACTTAACAAACGCCATTATTATTATTACAATAAGAGCAAAACACATTTCCTGACAGCATCTCTTCTCCAAACACACTTCCAGAATATATGATATGGATCTTAACAGAATAGAGCATTAATCTACTGCATTTAAAACTATCATAAACAAGATATAGGTATGTTAGATTTGGTGCACTACTTCATCGCTGCTAGGTTTTTCTTATGGTATTTGATAATAATAATGATGATGGTATTTGTTAAGCGTTTATCGTGTGCAAAGCACTGTTCTAAGCGCTGGGGGATACAAGGTGATAAGATCTTTAGAGAAGAGAAGCAGCGTGGCGCAGTGGAAAGAGCACGGGCTTTGGAGTCAGGGCTCATGAGTTCGAATCCCAGCTCTGCCACTTGTCAGCTGTGTGACTGTGGGCAAGTCACTTAACTTCTCTGTGCCTCAGTTCCCTCATCTGTAAAATGGGGATTAAGACTGTGAGCCCCACGTGGGACAACCTGATTCCCCTGTGTTTACCCCAGCGCTTAGAACAGTGCTTGGCACATAGTAAGCGCTTAACAAATACCAACATTATTATTATCTTTACTATGTGCCAGACACTGCACTAAATTCAGCTAGGGTGTTATCAGGTTGTACATAATCACTATTCCACATGGGGCTCGCCGTCTTAATCCCCGTTTTACAGATGGGTTAACTGAGGCCGCGAGAAGTGAAGTGACCTGCCCAAGGTCACACAGCAGACAAACCGCAGAGCCGGGATTAGAACTCCGGTCCTTCTGACTCTCCGGCCTGTGCCCTGTCCACTAAGCCATGCTGCTTCCCGTCTTGGAATGAACAGCCTCAGTATTTCATCATTTAAGTGATTTAAATAAGGCTTTAAAGATGGAGAGAGCGATGATCTGTCGTAGGGGAAAAGGGAAAGGAGTTCCAGGTAGGTGAGATTGAGTTAAAGTGAATACAATGACACTGGAGGAGCAAAGTGTATGGGTTGGGTTGTAGTAGGAGATCATCCAGGTATGGTAGGATGGGCCAAGCTGATAAAATGGGCAGAGATTAAGTGTACATTCATTGTGGGCAGGGGAAATGTCTGCTATCTCTAGTAATAATAATAATAGTAATAATAGTCTATTGTACTCTACCAAGTGCTTAGTACAGTGCCCTGCATGTAGTATGCACTTGGTATATGCACAGGCCTGGGAGTCAAAAGGTCATGGGTTCTAATCCCAGCTCCACCACTTGTCCGCTGTGTGACCTTGGGCAAGTCACTTTACGTCTCTGGGCCTCACATAATCTATAAAATGGGGATTGAGACTGTGAGCCCCACGTGAGACAAGGAACTGTGTCCAACCCAATTTACTTGTATCCACTTCAGTGCTTAGAACAGCGCCTGGCACATACTAAGCATTCAAAAAAATGCCACTATTATTACTAGTTATTACTACTACTAGTAGTTATTACTACTAGTTATTACTATTATTACGAAAAGCAGCGTGGCTCACTGGAAAGAGCACGGGCTTTGGAGTCAGAGGTCATGGGTTCGAACCCCGGCTCTACCACTTGTCAGCTGTGTGACTTTGGGCAAGTCACTTAACTTTTCGGTGCCTCAGTTACCTCATCTGTAAAATGGGGATTAAGACTGTGAGCCCCACGTGGAACAACCTGATTCCCCTGTGTCTACCCCAGCGCTTAGAACAGTGCTCGGCACATAGTAAGCGCTTAACAAATACCAACATTATTATTATTATTATTACTATCATTATTATTAATTGTGCCTCAGCCTTAGAGGATATCTTGTTTATTCTCTTAAAAAGGCTAATAAGAACCTGAGATATGCTATCCTCACATCCACGTTCCTTGGATTTCACTGGAGTTTGGAATTTGCTCAGAGACGGCCTTCTCTATTTAGAACACTAATGACAGAGTTCCAACTTAGAGGTCCCATTTGTACAACCTATAATTTTTATAGAAAAATATATCAATATCAGGGACTCATATGGTGAGTTGAAATCCACTGAACACTGGTGTTCTAAGTACATATTTTCCCCAATATTGGAAAGTAGCAAGGGAGCTTTGCTGTCTATAATTACAAAATGCTACTACTAATAGTAATGATTATAATAATTGTGGCTTTTGTTACATGCTATGTGGCATTCATTTATTTATTCATTCAATCATACTTATTGAGCACTTACTGTGTGCAGAGCACTGTACTAAGTGCTTGGGAAGTACAATTCGGCAACAGATGGAGACAATCCTTGCCCAACAAGGGGCTCATAGTCTGAAAGGGGGAGACAGCAAAACAAAACAAGTAGTCATGCATCAATACCATCAAAATAAATAAATAGAATCATAGATATATACAAATCATTTATAAAATAAAGAGTAATATATACAAATATACACAAGTGCTCTGGGAAGGGGATGGGGGCAAAGCAGAGGGAGGGAGTAAGGGGAATGGGGAGGGGAGGAGGAGCAGAGGGAAAGGGAGAGCTTAGGCTGGGAGGGCCTCCTGGAGGAGGTGAGCTCTCAGTCTCAGTAGGGCTTTGAAGAGGGGAAGAGAGTTAGTTTGGCGGAGGTGAGGAGGGAGGGCGTTCCAGGACGGCAGGAGGACGTGGCCCAGGGGTCGACGGTGGGATAGGCGAGAACGGGGGACGGTGAGGAGGTGAGTGGCAGAGGAGCGGAGAGTGCGGGGTGGGCAGTAGAGGAAGAGAAGGGAGGAGAGGTAGGAGGGGGCGAGGCGATGGAGAGCTTGAAGCCAATAGTGAGGAGTTTTTGTTTCATGTGAAGGTTGATAGGCAACCACTGGAGGTTTTTGAGGAGAGGAGTGACATGCCCAGGTGTTTCTGTAGAAATATAATCCGAGCAGCAGAGTGAAGTATAGACTGAAGTGGGGAGAGACAGGAGGATGTTCTAAGCCCTGGGGGAGATGCAAGATGATCAGGTCGCATATGGGGCTCATAGTCTAAGTTAGGAGGGAGAATAGGTATTGAATCCCCATTTTGTAAATGAGGGAACTGAGGCACAGGGAAGTGACAGACGTAATAATAATGATAATAATAATAGTGGTATTTGTTAAGCTCTTACTATTTGCCAAGCTCTTACTATTTGCCAAGCACTCAGGGAGTGCTATTGCCAAGCTATTGCCAAGCTCTTACTATTTGCCAAGCAAGTGCTGGGGGAGAGAGAAAGTAATCAGGTCATCCTATATGGGGCTGATAGTCTTCATCCCCATTTTATAGATGAGGTAATTGAAGCACAGAGAAATTAAGTGACTTGCCCAAAGCCACACAGCTGACAAGTGGTGGAGCCAGGATTAGAATCCTTGACCTCTGACTCCCAAGCCTGTGCTCCCCACTGAGCCACCCTGCTTCTCATGCTTCCACATGTAGTAGACCTGGTAGAAACAGAAATATTCGTACTTTGACAAGAGCGAAACCATGTGTCCCAAATCATAGATAACTTTTGTTAGCATAAATATACCACTGACCACACTGAGATCAACAAAAGTTGGCCGTTCCAGGCAGACAAGTGATAGAATCCTCGAAGGAGACCTAATGTTTGGAGTCGAGTTGTATCCGTCAAGCGGGTGGCCTTTATTAAGGACTTGCTATGTGCAGAGCACTGTACTGAACTAACTAAACAAACTAATAAAACTCAACGAATACAAATGATTGATTATTAAGCATTTAGAAGAGTACAGTAAAACAGAGTTTATAGACTTGTTCCCTGCGCACAATGAGCTTACAGTATAGAGGAAGAGCTCTGTACAGTCTAAGTAGTATGTAGACAAAATCGCTGCCCACAAGAAGCTTAGCACTTTTCACTTCTCATTTCGCATTCTTATTTCACCAAAGTAGTAAGCAGTTCCGAGGCCTTGTCCAAAACGCATTTCAAGGTTTTTTGTGTGTGTGCCTGGAGTGGAATTTTCTGGGTTCTTTTCTTTTCTATTTTTATGGTATTTGTAAAGCACTTGCTATGTGCCAACTACTGTACTAAGCACTGGGGTAGAAACAAGGCCATCAGATCAGAAACAGGCCGTCCCCCATGGGTCTCTCAGTCCAAGCAGGAGGGAGAACAGATATTAAACCCCTATTTTACAGAGGATGAAACTGAGGCACAGAGAAGTGAAGCGATTTGTCCAGGGTCACACAGCAGGCAAGTGGCAGAGCTGGAATTAGAACCCAGGACCTCTTGCTCTCAGGCCCACACTCTTTCATTCAGTCATTCATTCCTTCAACATATTTATTGAGTGCTTACTGTGTGCAGAGCACTGTACTAAAAGCTTGGAAAGTACAGTTCCGCTAAGCAACGCTGCTATTCTAAATTAAAGTTAAGCTTTCAGATAATCCTTCCGTGCCCTCCCTCCTCCCCTTAACCAGGCATCTGAAGGTTTTGGCCTCCATTATGGGCTTGATTTTTTTCAACAGAGTGCAGCTGCATTGTGGAATGGGAGATGTGTTGATTTATGGAAAAACCCACCATCTGATCTCGACCCCCATGTTCAGGTTTCCGGAACAATTCCACTAAAACTGGGCACGTTGCAGTTTCTCCACCCGGGGCCCAGTGGGGTCTTTGCAGATGGCAAGGCTTGACATTTCCAGCCCAGTCGCTGGTCTCGATGGGGTCCGAGTTTCTGTCAATCAAATGCAGTTTAGTCGGGATTCATTTTCCTGACATGTCACCGTATTTACTCCCACCGCAAATGACACCCTCTGGAAGCCGGGGCAGATACTTAAAATTCACCATCCGAAATGACACCAAACCCTAAGTGGTGGTTAAGATGTGCTCATTTTTTCGCAGGGAATTGGGTCACTCCACCGGCATGCGCTTCTAAGGGTTCCGGGAGCCAAGCCAAAAGGGTGGATCGTTTTTGTAGGCATTGGCTGCTTCCAAAGACCTGGCAGAGTGTTTGCTCAAAACTGGATGCCTGCTTAGTACATCCAGGATCAAAGCCTCTTTCCAAACTTCAGCACTCACTTTCCAAAGATGGAAAAAAATGTAAACACATTATCTTTTAAGTCATAATAATAATAAAATAATAAAGATGGCATTTGTTAAGTACTTACTACTATGTTTCAAGCACTGTTCTAAGCACTGGGGTAGATACAAGCTAAGAGCCTGGGTTTCGGGGTCAGAGGTCATGGGTTCAAATCCCGGCTCTGCCACCTGTCAGCTGTGTGACTGTGGGCAAGTCACTTGATAATAATAATGTTGGTATTTGTTAAGCGCTTACTATGTGCAGAGCACCGTTCTAAGCGCTGGGGTAGATACAGGGTCATCAGGTCGTCCCACGTGAGGCTCACAGTTAATGCCCATTTTACAGATGAGGTAACTGAGGCACAGAGAAGTGAAGTGACTTGCCCACAGTCACACAGCTGAGAAATGTCAGAGCCGGGATTCGAACCCATGACCTCCGACTCCCAAGCCCAAGCTCTTTCCACTGAGCCACGCAGCTTCTCTTACTTAACTTCTCTGGGCCTCAGTTTCCTCATCTGTAAAATGGGGATTAAGACTGTGAGCCTCACGTGGGACAACCTGATGACCCTGTATCTACCGCAGCACTTAGAACAGTGCTCTGCACGTCGTAAGAGCTTAACAAATGCCAACATTATTATTATTATCATTTTGGACTCAGTCCCTGTCCCACGTGGGGCTTACAGTCTTAATCCCCATTTTACAGATGAGGTAACTGAGGCACGGAGGCGTGAAGTTACTTGCCTAAAGTCACATAGCAGATCTGTGGCAGAGTCAGGATTAGAAACCGGGACCTTCTTACAACCAGGCCCATGCTTTATCCATGAGGAAAAGCAACCGTAATAATGTGTGCGACTTCTTAAGCACTTACTATGTGCCAAGAAACGGTGCCAAGGTAGATATAAAATGATTACATCAGAAACAGTCCCTGTTCCACACAAAGTCAGAGGGAGGACAGGTTTCAAATCCCTGGAGAAGCAGCGCGGCCTAGTGGCTGGGCCCGGGCCTAGGAGTCGGAAGGTCATGGGTTCTAATTCCGGCTCCCCCGCTTGTCAACTGTGTGACCCTGGGCAAATCACTTCACTTCTCCTTGCCTCAGTTCCCTCAGCTGTAAAATTGGGATGAAGACCGTGAGCCCCATAGGGACAGGGACTGTGTCCAACCAGATTACTTTGTATCTGAGAAGCATTTGTACTTTGTATCAGAGAAGCAGCGTGGCTCAGTGGAAAGAGCACGGGCTTGGGAATCAGAGGTCATGGGTTCGAATCCCAGCTCTGCCACTTGTCAGCTGTGTGACTGTGGGCGAGTCACTTAACTCCTCTATGCCTCAGTTACCTCATCTGTAAAATGGGGATTAAGACTGTGACCCTCACGTGGGACAACCTGATGACCCTGTATCTACCCCAGCGCTTAGAACAGTGCTCTGCACATAGTAAGTGCTTAACAAATACCAACATCATCATTATTATTACTATTATTATCTCCCCCAGCGCGTAGAACAGGGCTTGGAACATTGTCTTGTTTTATGCCTTGGAGTCGGTTCTAACCCACAGCGATGCCATGGATGCATCTCTCCCAGAAGGCCCCACCTCCATCGACAATCGCTCTGGTAGTGGATCCATAGAGTTTTCTTGGTAAAAATATAGAGGTTGTTTACCGTTGCCTCCTTCCACGCAGTAAACCGGAGTCTCAGCCCTCGAGTCTCTCCCGTGCCACTGCTGCCCAGCCCAGGGGAACTCTGACTTGAAGCAGATCACCTGCCACTCACTAGCCACTGCCCAAGCTAGGAATGGAATGGAATGGACAAGACTGTTGCTAGACTCTCCCTCCCATGGTCGAGACTGATAGAGGACTGGAAACTCTCCAGGTGCCACCCCAAGAGGGAGGTTGGCACAAAGTAAGCGCTTAACAAATGTGGTTATTATCATTATTATTCCCATTTTATAGATGAGAAAACTGAGTCCCAGAGAAGTTTGGTGCTCCAGGTCACAGGGCCGTCCAGTGGTGGACCTGGGAGGAGAACCCAAATGCCCTGACTCTGAGGTCAGGCTCTTTCTAGAGAAGCAGCGTGGCTCAGTGGAAAGAGCCCGGGCTTTGGAGTCAGAGGTCATGAGTTCGAATCCCAGCTCTGCCACTTGTCAGCTGTGTGACTGTGGGCGTCACTTAACTTCTCTGTGCCTCAGTTACCTAATCTGTAAAATGGGGATTAAGACTGTGAACCCCACGTGGGACAACCTGATTCCCCTGTGTCTACCCCAGTGCTTAGAACAGTGTTCTGCACATAGTAAGCGCTTAACAAATACCATCATTATTATTCTACTGGGCCACGCTGCTTCTCAATGTCTGCTTTTCATAGCTTCTCATTTTCTGTTGTACTCTCTCAAGAGCTTAATAAAGTGCTCTTCTCTGAATAAATACTCTTGCCCGATATATTGGGTTATCAAATGAAAAACGCCGTTGGCCTTTCACTATCAAGAAATAGTGATAGTGAAAGGCCAATGGGGTGTTTCATTTGATCAATCAGTCAATCAATCAAGACTATTTATTATTTTGTTTCAAGGAGACCACATGGCTTAGTTGGATAGAACACGGGCCCGGAAGTGAGAAGGGCCTGTATTCTGATCTCGGTTCCTCCACTTGACTGCTGTTTGACCTTGGCCAAGTCACTTCACTTTTCTATGCCTCAGTGACCTCATCTGGAAAATGGGGATTAAGAATGTGAGCCCCATGTGGGACATGGATTGTGTCCAACACTGTATCCACCCCAGCACTTAGTACAGTGCCTGGCACAGAGTAAGCATGGGGGAGAGTAAATTTCTGTTGGTTATGAGGAGGGAGGATTCCAGGCCAGAGGCAGGATGTGGGCAGGTCAGCGGCGAGATAGACAAGATTGAGGCAGAGTGAAAAGGTTGGCATTAGAGGAGCGAAGTGTGCAGGCTGGGTTGTGGAAGGAGAGTAGTGAGGTGAGGTAAGAGGGGGCAAGGGGATGGAGAGCTTTAAAGTCGACGGTGAAGAGTTTCTGTGTGATGTGGAGGTGAATGGGCAACCACTGTAGGGTCTTGAGGAGTGGGGAAACGTGGCCTGAACCTTTTTGGATAAAAATGATCCGGGCAGCAGAGTGAAGTATGGACTGGAGTGAGGAGAGAGATGAGGCTGGGAGGTCAGCAAGGAACCTGATACAGTAATTAAGGTGGGATAGGTTAAGTCCTTGGAGTAACATGGTAACAGTTTAAATGAAGAGGAAAGGGTGGATTTTAGTGAGAGAAATTCTCTATTTTCTGGAAATTATCTTAACTTTAATGATCTATCAGATTTTTAATGCAATTCTAAAATAGGGTGATGAAGCAGCTTGATTTGGCTTAGTCGGCCAAATATTTACCGCATCCTATGTATTCTTTTAGTCTCTAATAACTTTCTCACAAATTCCTTGGTTTTCCCTTAGGTTCAGCTTGAAGTGTGTACAAGCGAGCCTATTGTAATCATCACAGACTCTCCTTCTGAGATTGATCCATCTAGGCTTATCAGGTTCAAATATTAAGTACTGATGTTTCATATGAGAAACAGGTCGCCTAGTGGATAGAGCACAGGCCTGGGAGTCAGAAGGACCTGGGTTCCAATTCCGGCTCTACCACATGTTTGCTGGGTGACCTTGGGCTATTCCCTTCTCTCTGGCTCAATTGCCTCCTCTGTAAAATGGGGATTAGGATCGAGAGCCCCATGTTGGACAGGGACTGTACAATATCTTTTATGTACTTTTATGTACTTTATTTTTAATATTTTTTTTAGCATAATTAATTAAGATATATATTCCTGATTCCCTTTCCTTGCATAAGCTCATTATGGGCCGGGAATGTGTCTGGTTATTGTTGTATTCTCCCAAGTGCTTAGTACAGTGCTCTGCACACAGTAAGTGCTCAATAAACACAATTGAATGAATGAATGAAGTGAAAGGCATGAACCCTCTCCTCAAGGAGCTGGATATTATTCTTCTTAGATTGGTAGGTTTTTTGTAATAGTTGATAAGCAGTTACTACGTGCCAGGCACTGTAGGAAGAACTGGGGTAGATACAAGTTAATCAGGTTGGACACAGTCCCTGTCCCACATGGGGCTCACACTCTTAATTCCCATTTTACAGATGAGGTAACCGAAGCCCAGAGAAGAGAAGTGAGTTGCCCAGGGTCACACGGCAGACTTGTGGCAGAGCCAGAATTAGAAGTCAGGTCCTCTGACTCTACAGGCCATGCTCTTTCCAGGAGGCCACCTGCTTCGTGATTGTGCAGGATGGTTTTTCTGGGCCAAGGTCTGGTGGGGAGTGAGTCTTTTTTCAGAGTTACTTTGATTTTCCTTCATGATTTTGGGAATGGACTTGGTGTTTGTGCTGGTCCACAGCTCTTTCCCCATGAAGCGACCATCAAAAAGACGGGTGCCGGGGCTTGGCTCTCTATCAGTACTTTGTCCTATCAGTTGTATTCTCTGTAGGGATGAGGTAATGTTCATTGTCATTCCCTGTGTTGGTTCAATTAGAATAAATTCTCACAATAATAATTGTGGTATTTGTTACACCCTTACTATGTGCCAGACACTGTACTAAGCACTGGGGTGGATACGAGCTAATCAGGTTGGATGCGGTCCCTGTCCCAAGTTCATTCATTCATTCAATCATATTTATTGAGGGCTTACTGTGTGCAGAGCACTGTACTAAGTGCTTGGAATGTACAATTCGGCAACCGATAGAGACAATCCCTTCCCAAACAACGGGCTGTTAATGAGATGTACATCCCCTTGATTCTATTTATTGCTATTGTTTTTGTCTGTCTGTCTCCCCCGATTAGACTTAAGCCCATCAATGGGCAGGGATTGTCTCTATCTGTTGCCAAATTGTACATTCCAAGTGGTTAGTACAGTGCTCTGCACACAGTAAGTGCTCAATAAATACTATTGAATGAATGAAAGGGGGAGACAAACAGCAAAACTTGTTTTAGTAGTCAGGCAGTGGGGTTCACAGGCTCAATCCTTATTTTTCTTGTGCACTTGTGTATATTTGTACATCTTTATTATTCTATTTATTTTATTATGTATATTTGTACACATTTGTTATCCTATTTATCTTATTAATGATGCATATATATCTATAATTCTATTTATCTATTTTGATGCTATTGATGGCTATTTGTTTTGTTTTGTTGTCTATCTCCCCCCTTCTAGACTGTGAGCCCATTGTTGGGTAGGGATTGTCTCAATCTATTGCTGAATTGCACTTTCAAGCACGTAGTACAGTGCGCTGCACACAATAAGCACTCAATAAATACGATTGAATGAATGATTCAATTAATTTTACAGATGAGGTAAGTCCCAGAGAAGTGAAATGACTTGCCCAAGCTCACACAGTAGATAGGTTGATTAATCAGTGGAGAAAAGTGGAGTGCAGCATGGCCCAGCTGGGACAGTACAGGCCTCGGAGCCAAGAAGCCTGGGTTTCAATTCTGCCTCCTCTACCTGCTTGTTGTGTGACCACGGGCAATTCGTTGAACTTCTCTGTGCCTCATTTTCCTCACCTGCAAAATGGCGATGAAATGCCCTTTCTCCTTTCCCCTTAAACTGAGCCCCAGGTGGGATAGGGAATGTGTTTATCCCAACTGTACTGTACCTTCCCAGTCCCTAGCACAGTGCTGTAATCCCAGCTCCACCACTTGTCGGCTGTTTGATCTTGAGCAAGCCATTTAACTTCTCTGCGCCTCAGTTACCTCTTTTGTAAAATGGGGATTAAGACTTTGAGCCCCGTGAGGGACAACCTGATTATCTTGTATCTATCCCAGCACTTAGAACAGTGCTTGGCACGTACTAAGTGCTTAACAAATACCATTATTATCATTATTATTACAGAGTAAGTGCTTGACAAATATCATTATTATTATTGTTATTCATTCATTCAATCGTATTTATTGAGCGCTTACTGTGTGCAGAGCACTGTACTAAGTGCTTGGAAAGTACAGTTCAGCAATAGAGACAATCCCTACCCAACAACGGGCTCACAGTCTAGCAATGTTATTATTATTGAAAGCGTAGAATGGTTGTCAACCTTTCACGATACATTCTCCTCCGCACACTCTGCAATGAAAATCCCCAGTGCTGTTCATAGAGTCCTCATGTCAGGTGTGCTTGCAAGAGGGGATATGGATGTGGAGTCTTTTATTCCATCATCATTAGTATTTTTTTTCCTCACCTCCTTTGTGTGGAACCCTCTGAGGGGCACTTGGGATCATACATTAAAAGTAGAAGCTAGGGTCTATGCTCTCAAGAAAATCAGAATTGAATTTTCTTTGCTGAAAATATAACAATCCTCCTTAAGAGAGAAAAAGAGCTAGTGATGTCAGTAGAAGAGAGAGGCTTCAAATTGTCAGATTAAATAGCTGACAGTCATGATATGTAGAAAACAATAGCAGCATAATTATAATCACATGAACAAGTGCCGGTAATCCTGAGGATATAGTAGGTAATTTACTCCAAATATTGCTAAGGGAACTTGACATGTTTCCAGGAAAGATAGTATTTATGGAACTATTTAAAGAAATACACAGAATATTAATGCAATGCAATTTTCCCATCTGGGTATGAAGGTCCATTTTTATGAATTAGACTTCAGCCATCTTTCATCTTTGAAAACAAAGTACGAAAAACATAGATAACCTGTTAAATCCCCTTGGGCTCCTTTCTTTCTGGTGGTAGGAGAATTTTCCACAAGTAATAGGGCAAATGTATCCCCAGTAGGTCCTTTGTGTTGAGAAATCTATTTCTTAAATCTAAATCTATTTCTTACACCTATTAATTATAACCTGGATTATGTTTGGGATAACAAAGGCAGAGTTATGTAAAGTACAAAGAAAGCCTGCATTACTTACCTTCTGTATTTTTCTTAAGGCAGGAAAATATAAACATAAATTGCTTTCAAGTATGCTGGGTAGAAAGATGCCAGGAACTTTTCCCACTCTTCTTGCACTTTTACTATCAGAAAATTGAACTCTAGATCTGTTTAATCCAGCCAGAGCAGATGACTCTTTCTTGAATGAATAAGTAAATGAGCAAATAATCAAAATTTTCAGATTTAAAAATTCAAAAAACTTGAACTGTTTAGTTCACATTTTCTCATTCCTCAGAAATGTTCAGTAGCTGCCTATCCACCTCCATGTCCAGCAGAAACTCTTTACCATCGGCTTTAAATCACTCAATAGTCTCATCCTCCTCCTATCTTTCCTCCCTGATTTCCTACTACAACCCAGCCCGCACCCTTCTCTCCTCCAAACCCAACCTATTCACTGTACCTCGATTCATTCATTCAACCGTATCTACTGAGTGCTTATTGTGGGCAAAACAGTGTATTAAGCACTTGATCTCATCTATTTCACCATTGACCCCTTTCCCACATCCTCCCCCTGGCCTGGAACTCCCTCTCCTTCCATATTCAATAAACTGCCATTCTCCCCACCTTCAAAGTATTATTAAAATCGCATCCCCAAGAGGCCTTCCCCCACTAAGCTCTCATTTCTCCCTTTCAATTCATTCATTCATTCAGTACTATTTATTGAGTGCTTACTGTGTGCAAGTCACTATACTAAGCGCTTAGGAGAGTAAAATATAACAATAAACAGACATATTCCCTGCCCACAATGAGCTTTTGGGCTAGAAGGGGAAGCAGACGTTAATATAAGTAAATTTCCCCTACCACTGTCCCTTCTGCAACGCCTTTGCATTTGGATCTGTACACTGGAAGTACTTGATATTCACCCCACCTTCAGCCCTACGTCACTAACATATTCATAATTTGTTTAATGTCTTTCTCCTCTCTAGACTGTAAGCTCCTGGTGAGCAGGCAACACGTCTGCCAACTCTACTGTATTGTACTCTCCCAAGCATCTGACGCAGTGCTCTGCATGCAGTAACTCTCATTAAATACCATCAATTGAAAATGTCTTCTCAGTGATCTTGGACATTTAGACTCCTCCTGTAGAATGTAAGCTCCTGGAGGGCAGGGATCCCATTGCCGAAGTTTGTTATAGTTTACTTTCTCAAGGGCTTAGTACAGTATTCTGCATAGAGAAGCAACGTGGCTCAGTGGAAAGAGCACGGGCTGGGGAGTCAGAGATCATGGGTTCAAATCCCGGCTCAGCCGTTTGTCAGCTGTGTGACTTTGGGCAAGTTAGTTGACTTCTCTGGGCCTCAGTTCCCTCATCTGTAAAATGGGGATTAAGACTGTGAGCCCCACGTGGGACAACCTGATCACCTTGTATCCCACCCAGCGCTTAGAACAGTGCTTCACACATAGTAAGTGCTTAATAAATGCCGTTATTATTATTATATAATAATAATAATAATAATGTTGGTATTTGTTAAGCGCTTACTATGTGTGCCTACCCCATAGTAAGCGCTTAACAAATACCAACATTATTATTATTATTATTATGTGCCGAGCACTGTTCTAAGCGCTGGGGTAGACACAGGGGAATCAGGTTGTCCCACGTGGGGCTCACAGTCTTAATCCCCATTTTACAGATGAGGGAACTGAGGCACGGAGAAGTTAAGTGACTTGCCCAGGGTCACCCAGCAGACAAATGGCAGAACCGGGATTCGAACCCACGATTAAAGCAAGCACTCGAGTACATTGATTGATTGACTGATTAGGGGTGCTTGATTCTGAGTGATCCCTAATAGCGACCAAAGAGTCATCTCATGAGGAAAATCATTAATTCATGTAGAAGATAATACCATGAACAACTCTTAACTGGAGAGGCATATATATCTCAATTGATGCTTAAAAGTATACATCACCCCCAGTGGATGCTCAATAAATACAATTCCTACATTTGACTGTGCTATTGTGCCTTTTTCCTTCCAGGAACTCTCTCCTCTTTGATTTGCTGGGCCAGGCTCTCCCCATCTTCAAATCTTTTATTTCTTTTATTTTCAAGTGCTTACTATGAGTCAGGCACTGCGCTCAACCCTGGGGTAGATACCAGCTAATCAGGTTAGGCACAGTCCATGTCCTATAGGGAGCTCACAGTCTTAATCCCCATTTTTCAGATGAGGTAACTGAGGACCAAAGACTTGAAGTGGCCTGCCCAAGGTCACACAGCAGACAAGTGGAGCCATGATTAGAACCCAGGTCCTTCTGACTCTCAGGCCTGTGCTGTAATCTCTCCTGATGTTTCACCTAATCAGTCAATCCACAGTATATATTGAGCACTTCCTCTCTGCTGTACAGTACTGTACTAAGCACTTGGGAGAGAAACAGTAGAGTCAGTAGAGATGATTCCTGCCCTCGGGTAGCTTGCAATCTAGCCCAGGGAGACTTGCCCTGATTCGTTTTCTCGTCTTCAGATGTTACCTCTGTCGATACCCCCAAAAGTTCCAGTCACAGCAACACAGGACGAGGGGTTTTTCATTGCAATATTGAATACGGATCTGTATGGATGACGACAGACAGGGTCTGTTGCCTTAAAAGAAGGCTCAACCTCATCACCAAAAGGTGGAAGAGGTAGCTAGTTATAGTCTGTGGTGGCCATTCATTCATTCAGTTATATTTATTGAGTGCTTACGGTATGGAGAACACTGTACTAAACACTTCGGAAAGTACAATTCAGAAATAAAGAGAGACAATCCCTGCCCTCAGTGAGCTCAGAGTCTAGAGGGGAGGAGACAGACATCAATACAAATGAATAAAATGACAGATAGATGATGATGATGATGGCATTTGTTAAGACCTTACTATGTGCAAAGCACTGTTCTAAGCGCTGGGCAGGATACAAGGTGATCAGGTTGTCCCACGTGGGGCTCACGGTCTTCATCCCCATTTTACAGATGAGGGAACTGAGGCCCAGATAATTTAAGTGACTTGCCCAAAGTCACACAGCTGACAAGCGGCAGAACCGGCATTTGAACCCATGACCTCTGACTCCCCAGCCCGAGCTCTTTCCATTGAGCCACGCTGCTTCTCATGTATATGTACGTAAGTGTTGTGGGGTGGGGAGAGGGAAGAGCAAAGGGAGCGAGTCAGGATGACGCAGAAGGTAGTGGGAGATGAGGAAAAGTGTTCCATGGTGTTCCTTCCCCCCCACAGCAGAATCCAATCAAGTGTGCCTCCAGTTTTCTTAACTCATGACAGGGTGTGGCTGAAGTTGGCGGCAGGGGAAAGTATGGCTCAAGATGATAGTAATAGTAATGTTGGTATTTGTTAAGCGCTTACTATGTGCAGAGCACTGTTCTAAGCGCTGGGGGAGATACAGGGTAATCAGGTTGTCCCACATGAGGCTCACAGTTAATCCCCATTTTACAGATGAGGTAACTGAGGCACCGAGAAGTTAAGTGACTTGCCCACAGTCACACAGCTGACAAGTGGCAGAGCCGGGATTCGAACCCATGATCTCTGACTCCAAAGCCTGGGCTCTTTCCACTGAGCCACGCTGCTTCTCTAACCACAGGGGGTTGACCATAGGGGGAGGATGTGGCTGAAGCATGATTTAGGGAAATGAGATAGATTAAGGCAAAATTGAAACTGGAAACAAAATGGGGCAAGTTAATGTAGCTTATGTATTTTGATTGGACCCTTTAAGGACTTTGTGGGCAGGAATGTGTCTGTTTATTTTTGTAGCGTACTCTCCCAAGCACTTAGTAATAATAATAATGATGGTATTTGTTAAGCGCTATGTGGCGAGCACTGTTCTAAGCCCTGAAGTAGATACAAGGTAATCGGGGGCTCACAGCCTTAGTCCCCTTTTACACATGAGGTAACTGAGGCACGGAGAAGTTAAGCGGCTTGCCCAAGGTCACACAGCAGACAAGTGGCGGACCTGGGATTAGAACCCACGTCTTCTGATTCCCAAGACCGTGCCCTTTCCACAGTGCTCTGCCCACAGTAAGCGCTCAATAAATACGATTGAATGAATGGATATTCACCCTCACCCCCAGCACTTATGTCCGTATCCGACATTTATTTTAATGTCTGCTTCGCCCGCTCTGCACACAGTAAGCACTCAATGAATACCATTTGTTGATTGATTGGATAAGCATTATTTAATTGTTTCCTCTTGTATCAAGAGTCGAATCTAGGGAACCAGAGTGATCTAATGAATAGAGCATGGGCCTGGGAGTCAGAAGACCTGGGTTCTAATGCCGGCTGCTCCACTTGTCTGCTATGTGACCTTGATCAAGTCACTTCTGTATGCTTCGGTTATCTCATCTGTCAAATGGAGATTAAGACTCTGAGCCCACTGGGGGACATGGACTGTATCCAACCTTGCAACAACAGTGCAAGGCATATAGTAAATACTTAACAAATACCATTAAAAAACAAAAGTCACACTAGGAGCTTTTAGTGAATTGGCTTGTTCAATGTGCTACTTTGTTTTCTTTTTAAATCTCTTTGTGTGGTTAACCTGTTAATTACAAGTGTGATTTATTAAAAAAAGAGAGTGCTTCTATTGGTTCCATTTTAATTTTAAGTGATTGGTACATGGTTTTCTCTCAGGGGTGAAAAATTGAACAGTCTTTCCCTTTCCCTCTGGGCGTTCCCCTATGCGGGTGGAATACAAGAGAAGTCGACTGTCTCTTTACCGCCTGATTAGGGAGGCTACAAGCAGCACAGACAGACCGGTGCTTTCAGAAAACATTTCCATTTAAGACCAGGAAAAGCAGTTTGGGTTATTCATGTCACTGTAATGAAAATAGAGGAAAATACGAGACCAACTGACAATAATTGTGGGAGGCACGACTTCCGAGAGGTAAAATTTTAAGAAGAGTATTAGATGTGGACTTCGACTATTTATCATTGTCAGTTTGTGATAGTAGTGTTTGGACAAGTTAATGTAGTGTCTGGGTTTGTGATTGAACTTCACGGTTGAGCTTGGTTGCCTTAAGTAGAATAATGCTTGAGTCTGGACTATCATATGAGATTTGTTCTGAATGAATCAATCAGTAATATTTATTGAGCCCCAGAGAGCACTTCATTAAGCAATTGGGAGAGAGAAGCAGCGAGGCTTAGTGGAAAGAGCTTGGGTTTGGGAGACAGAGGACGTGGGTTCTAATGCTGGCTCCGCCACCTGTCTACTGTCTGACCTGAAGGCACTTAACTTCTCTGTGCCTCAGTAACCTCATCTGTAAAATGGAGATTAAGACTTTGAGCCCCACGTGGGACAACCTTGTCACCTTGTATCTACCCCAGTGCTTAGAACAGTGCTTGGCACATAGTAAGTGCTTAACAAATACCGTAACTATTGTGACAGAGTTAGCAGATACCATGTCTGAGATCAAGGTGCTTACAATCCAGCAGAGGAGATAGACGTGTAAACAAATTAAAGATAGAAAGAAGTAACAGAGTGCAAAGCTAGGTTTTTAAGGGATACTCAGAGATGTTTTTAAGGGATTCAAAGTGAAACAGCATTACCGAGTATAGAGCACAGTCCTGAAAGTCAGAAGTACCTGGGTTCTAATCCCACTTCCAGCACTTGTCTACTGCGTGACCTTGGGCAAGTCACTTCACTTCTCTGTGCCTGTTAATTAATGTGTAAAATGGGGCTTAAGACAGTGAGCCCCATGAGGGCCAGGGACTGTGTCCAACCTGATCATTTGGTATCCACTCCATCGCCTTGCATAGACTATAAGCTCACTGTGGGCAGGGGATGTGTCTGTTTATTGTTCTAATGACCTCTCCCAAGCGCTCAATACAGTGCTCTGCACAATTTAAGCACTCAGTAAATACGATTGAATGAATAGTAAGCACTTAGCTATCATTAAAAAAAAGAGAAAAAAGGATACAGGGACCCAATTTCATTTTACCCTACAGCACCTGCTTGGTTATATTGCTCTCATCCAATCACCTTTTGGAAGCCACTCAGCACAGCTGAGTGAAGGTGAGCCTAGCTTGGATAGTAGGAAACATTTCAGGACTTCATCGCTTGTTATCTTGTTTTGCCATTTGACCTTGATTCCGACCCGGGTTGTGAGTATGGGATCTTGCTATCCCAACTGTAAAGAAAAGATAAACTGTCATTTGTTATTCATTCAATCATATTTACTGTGTGCAGAGCACTGAACTCAGCGCTTGGGAGAGTACGATATAAAAATTAATGGGCACATTCCCTGCTCACAGTGCCCCTGCCAACTTGGTATCTGTTGGTCTGAATTTCCTCCTTCTTCCCAGTGATGTTTTGCCATGAGAAGCCTACCTGCAGACTTGGGTTCTAATCTAGGCTCCACCACTTGTCTGCTGTGTGACCTTGGGCAAGCCACTTAACTTCTCTGTACCTCAGTTACCTCATCTGTAAAATGGCGGTTAATATTGTGAGCCTCACATGGGACAACCTGATTACCTTGTATCTACCCCAGCACGTAGAACAGTGCTTGGCACATAGTAAGCGCTTCAGAAATATTATCGTCATTATTATTGTTATATGGACATTGAAAGTCACTGTTGTGCTTGGTCGCCCAAACTAGAATGATGCCTGAATCTGGACTTTCGTGTGAGATTTCTTCTGAATAAATCGGACAGTAATATTCATTGAGCCCCACAGAGTACTGCATTAAGCAATTAGGAGAGAATTAGGGGCTCAGGGAAAATTATATTTATGGAACTTCTGTTTGTGGAGCACTCCACTAAGTGCTCAGGAGAATAGAGTAGATGTAGAAGAAAAAATCTCTGCCTTCAAAGTGTTTATAATCTAATGGGGAGGTAGGCACATTGAAGTCAGACTGTTCAGCTGATATATCGTAAACTCCTCCTCTATACTATAAGCTCCATGAAGTCCGAAATCATGCCTACTTTCTCTCTTGTACAGTACCAAGCATTTAGTGCAGTGCTTTGCATATAGTAAGTGTTCAATATGCATCAATCAATCAATGGTATTTATTGAGCACTTTGGTAGACCATTTGTAAGCTCATTGTAGGCAAGGAGTGCGTCAGTTTGTTGTTATATTGTTCCCTCCCAAGCACTTGGTACAGTGCTCTGCGCGCAGTAAGCACTCAATAAATATGGCTGAATAAGTGAATGAATGAAAGAACTAAGCACTAAGTACTAACACAAGTGAGATGGCATTGCCTAGGTGAATAGACTACAGGCCTGGGACTCAAAAGAACTTGGGTTCTAACCCCAGTTCTGCCACTTGTCTGCTGCGTGAACTAGGGCAAGTCTGATTATATCCAATCTGATTATATTTAATCTACCCCAGCACTATGCTTGGCTCATAGTAAGCACATGGAAAATACCACCATTTTTACTTTTATATTTTCATTTCCTCAGCCATTAGCTCTCATTTCCTCTTTTCCTGCTCCCTTCTGCGTTGCCCAGATTTGCTCCCTTTATTCACACCCTCTAGCCTCACAGTGCTTACATCCATATCTGAAATTAATTTATTGTATTAATGTCTGTCTCCTCCTCTAGACTGTGAGCTGTCTGTGGGCAGGGAAAGGGTCTACCAACTCTATTGTATTGTACTCTCCCTAGCGCTTAGTACAGTGCCCTGAACCCAATAAGTGCTAAGTAAATTGAGACTGTGAGCCCGGCATGGGACAGGGACTATGTCTAACCCAATTTGCTTGTATCCACCCCAGTGCTTAGTACAGTGCCCTGCACATAGTAAATGCTTAACAAATGTCATTATTATTATTATTATTATTATTAAGTACATATAATTGATTGCTTGATCATCCTAATTTAAAATGCCTAACTGAATAAAACAAATAAAACATTACATAAAAAGTTGGATTTTGTTGTAGATTGTTGAAAGTCCAGCACTAGCATCTGCTAGAATCTGTGACCTCGTACTGCTTTATCTGAAAATGAATTTGACCTTTTGATTTAGAGAGGAGGAGGAGGAAATCTGATGATGAGGTTTTACCTTAAAATAAAGTAGTCTCAATAATTTAAAGGGTGAGTTTACTTACATCTAGGAAAGTCTCCTTGTTACATGAAGTACAAAATAGAAGAAGTGTGCCTAGTGGATAAAGCATAAGCCTGGGCGTCAGGAGGATCTGGGTTCCAATCCCAGCTCTGCCATTTGTCTACTGTGTATCTTTGGACAAGTGATTTCACTTCTTTGTGCCTCAGTTACCTCTTCTTTAAAATAAATATTGAGTGTGAGTCCATGGATTTTTGTCCAACCTGACGAACTTGTATCTTCTCCAGAACTTAGTACAGTGCCTGGCTTATAGAAAACACTTAACAAATACTATTAAAAAAATGGTGCCCTTTCATGCAAGATTTCAAGATACTCCTAAATTATCCTGCATTTCCAATCTGTACACAGACATTTGTTCACATGACCTCGTTCTGTGTAGATAGATAAAAGCACAGCAAACATAAACCTAGTTATCTGAATCATATCACCAGTGTCAAATTTTCCATCCGTAGCTGTCATGTTACCTAGTCAACCAGACTCTTGTCATTTTCCCATTCCAATGTATACTCTTCCATGCTAAGTGATTCCAAGATTTTCCAATGGAAAACTTTGTTTTCCTTGACCTTAAACAAATACTTGGAAAAAGTCTCTCCATTTTACAAGTTCTTGATCTGGAAGAATGTAGAAAGCAGTACTCCTCAATTCCAGGGGAGTGAAAGCACTTAAGATACAAAGGGAAAGCTAATATTTTTTCTGTTCCTTTTAAAGAAGTTTGCTGTATATAAATGGTTATTAATTGCTCTTCATATTGTTGTCTCTAGAGATCTGAAGAATAACTTGATTAGCACTATTGAACCTGGGGCTTTTCATGGACTTTCAGAACTGAAGCGCCTGTGAGTATTAATTCCATTTGAATTACCCTGCAAATTGTGTTTCTATCGACGCGTCTGTCCTTGGGGGCCCAAAATATGTCACCACACAATAATAGCATAAGGACTTTTAACAGCAGACATAATTCCTCTTATTTGGGACTTTAGATTTCTATTTAGCTGCAAAACCGTGTTTTCATTCAGATATAACATTTGCTTTTTTACAGTTTAGGGTTGTTTATAAAGGAAATTTCCAAATGAAAATAAGTTTTGCCTTCTAGCAAGAACGACAACCTGTTAACATGCGTTAATAAAGTGCACTATGAGTCTAGATCTGGCAATTTTTTAATTCTGCACAGCTAATGGATTTTATCAGCCCATAAATTAACACCATTTTAAAAATTATACCTCGGCCATTTATGCGCGAATGGCAGCCATAATAACTCTGGAGTTACTTGTTGAATTATTCAATTGTTTTGTAACAGTTTCGCTTGGAACTTTGATAAACTGTGGGACTATGATTTTCGGGTTATATTAAGCACTCAATCAGCTCACCCCCTCCTGCCTCACCTCACTGATCTTCTATTGCAGCCCAGCCTGCACACTCCACTTCTCTAGCACCAGATTACTCAGAGCCCTGATCTTATCTATCTCGCTGCTGACCCCTTTCCCGCATCTTTCCCCTGGCCTAGAACTCCCTCCCTTCCATAGAAGCCAGACCACCACTCTCTCCACTTTCCAAGCATTATTAAGGCCACATCTCCTCCAAGAGGCCTTCCCTGATTAAGGCCCCTTTTCCCCAGCTCAATCACCCTTCTGCGTCATTCCCGCACTCGGAACTGTGATCTTTGGGCATTTGATATTCTCCCACCCCCAACCCACAGCACTTATGTCCCTATCTTTAATTATATATTATAAATTATTTATTCATACATCTTCCTGCAGAAATGCTCTGGGCATGTCACTCCCCTTCTTAACCTCCAGTGGTTGCCTATTGACCTCCGCACGAAACAAAAACTTCTCACTCTAGGCTACAAGGCTCTCCGTCCCCTTGCCCCCTCCTACCTCTCCTCCCTTCTATCTTTCCACTGCCCACCCCGCACGCTCCGCTCCTCCGCCGCCCACCTACTCACCGTCCCCCGTTCTCGCCTATCCTGCCGTCCACCCCTGGGCCACGTCCTCCCGCGGTCCCAGAACGCCCTCCCTCCTCACCTCCGCCAAACTAATTCTCTTCCCCTCTTCAAAGCCCTACTGAGAGCTCACCTCCTCCAAGAGGCCTTCCCACACTGAGCTTCCTCTTTTCCTTCTGCTGCCTCTCTACGCCCCCCTTCACCTCTCCTCAGCTAAGCCCCCTTCTCCCCCCCTTTCCCTTTGCTCCTCCCCCCCCCTTCCCCTCCCCTCAGCACTGTGCTCATCTGCTCATTTGTATATATTTTTATTATTCTATTTATTTTGTTAATGAGATGTACTTCACCTTGATTCTATTTATTTCTATTGCTTCAGTGAGATGTACATCCCCTTGATTCTATTTATTGCTATTGTTTTTGTCTGTCCATCTCCCCCGATTAGACTGTAAGCCCATCAATGGGCAGGGACCGTCTCTATCTGTTGCCGATTTGTACATTCCAAGCACTTAGTACAGTGCTCTGCACATAGTAAGCGCTCAATAAATACTATTGAATGAATGAATATCAGTGTCCCCCTCTAGACTGATAGCTCATAATGGGCAGGGAACCCACTCATTCATTCATTCAATCTTATTTATTGAGTGCTTTCTGTGTGCAAAACCCTGTACTAATCTGCCAATTCTGGTTGTATCATACTCTCCCAAGCACTTATTACAGTGCTTTGCACATAGTAAGTGCTCAATAAATACAATGGAGAGATGGATTGATTGGGATTGAGAATTCTAGGAAAGGAAAGGCATTCTTTACTCTAGAAAGGAAAAGATCTATGATGCAACATACAGTCAATTTGGTGTTTAGAGTATCTACTAGAGAAGCAGCGTGGCTCAGTGGCAAGAGCCTGGGCTTGGGAGTCAGAGGTCACGGGTTCTAATCCTCGCTCCGCCACTTGCCAGCTGTGTGACTTTGGGCAAGTCACTTCACTTCTCTGTGCCTCAGTTCCCTCATCTGTAAAATGGGGATGAAGACTGTGAGCCCCACCTGGGACACCACGTGGGACAACCTGATCACCTTGTATCCCCCAGCGCTTAGAACAGTGCTTGGCACATAGTAAGCACTTAACAAATACCACAATTTATTTTTATTTCATTTTTACTAGGACAATGTGTACGATCAAGAACTTGGAAACTTCACAGCAAATGGAGCAGCATGGCTTAGTGGAAAGAGCCTGGGCTTGGGACTCAGGGGTTGTGGGTTCTAATCCCGACTCTGCCACTTGTCAGCTGTTTGACTTTGGGCAAGTCACTTAACTTCTCTGGGCCTCAGTTACCTCATCTGTAAAATGGGGATTAAGACTGTGAGCTCCACGTGGGACAACCTGATAACCTTGTATCTATCCCAGCACTTAGAACAGTGCTTGGCACATAATAAGCGCTTAACAAATGCCATCATTATTACTTTTATTATGGAGCATGTCAAAATATGTTCAGAAGCTGTGTGGGATGCCCTGAGAATGAGAAGTTCAACAGGAGTATCAACCAATGAACTAATCTTAGCTTCTGTGTGCTTACTGTGTGTGGAGCACTGAATTAAGTGCTTGGGCAAATTAAATATAGTGGATAGACGTGATGCCTGCCCGCAAGGAGCTTGAAATCTACAGGGGGAGATAGACGTTAAAATAAATTTCAGTTAGGGGAAAGAGTTTAAGGGTATAGAATGTAGGCATCAAATTGACGATGACCTTTGCAGAATTGGAAATTCATTCATTCAATCATATTTATTGAGCGCTTACTGTGTGCAGAGCACTGTACTAAGCGCTTGGAAGGTACAATGCGGCAACAGAGACAATCCCTACCCAACAATGGGCTCACAGTCTAGAAGGGGATGATTCTTGGAGTGTTGACAGTGGAACTAATTGAGCTTCAACTCAGTGCAGTCCACTTGGAAAATACACCTTAAGTATTCGACAGGCTCCCTGCCCACAGGGGGCTCATAATCATGATAATTATGGTACTTGTTAAGCGCTTACTATGTTCTTAATGTTCTAAGCACTGGGATAGATACAAATTAATCAGGTTGGCCACAGTCCCTGTCCCACAAGGGGTTCACACTCTAAATCCCCATTTTACAGTTGAGGTAACTGAGGCCTGGAGAAGTGAAGTGAATTTCCCGACGTCACACGGCAGATAAATGGCCGAGGCAGGATTGGAACCCATGTCCTTCTGAATCCCAGGTCTCTGCTCTATCCACTAAGCCACGCTGCTTCCCTCATAATCTAACAAGGGAGACAGACATAAAATGATTTCCAAATAGCGGAAGCAATAGGAAGAGCAAGGTTTAGACAGCGCGCTCTACAGCAGTGTGGCCTAGTGGAAACAGTATAGGCCTGGGAGTCAGAGGACCTGAGTTCTGATCCCATCTCTTTCTGCCACCTGCCTGCTCTTTGAACCTGGGCAAGATATGTCACTTCTCTCTGCCTCTATTTCCTCATCTCTAAAATGGCTATTAATTACCTGTACTCTCTCCTGTTTGGACTCTGAGCCGGTGTGAGAAAGGGATTGTGTTGGATGATAATAGTAGTAATACTTATCATGATATTTGTTAAGTGCCTACTATATGCCAACCACTGTACTAAGCGCTGGAGTGGATACAAGCAATTCAGTGTGGACAGAGTCCCTGTTCTATATGGGGCTCACAATCTCAATCCCCATTTTACAGATGAAGTAACCGAGGCATGGAAAAGAGAAGTGACTTGCCCAAGGTCACCCAGCAGGCAAGCGGTGGAGCCAGGATTAGAACCCAGGTCCTTCTTACTCCATACCCATGCTCTAGTATCTAGGCTCTCTAGCAGCGTGGCCTTGCTGCCTCTCGTTTCTTCCAAGAAATGAAACAAAAATAGCAAGGTGAAATAGAATAACAATAAGAATAATGATGGTATTTGTTAAGCACTTACTATGCGCCAAGCGCTGTTCTAAGCACTGGGGTAGATACATGGTAGTCAGCTTGTCTTACGTGGGGCTCACAGTCCTAATGCCCATTTTACAGATGAGGTAACTGAGGCACAGAGAAGTTAAGTGGCCTGCCCAAAGTCACACAGCAGACAAGTGGCGGAGTCGGGAATAGAACCCATGTTCTCTGACGCCCAAGCCTGGGCTTTTCTCATGAAGCCACGCTGCTTGGACCACGAATCATGCCTGATCCACAAGAGCTTGGAGCAATAGGCCTGGGACTTCTTTTTCAAACATGCAGAGTTGGGGGGGGGGGGTGTCCCAAGAAGTTCCCAAGAGGGACAGGGACACCCCACTATCTCCAGCATCAAGTCAGTGAAGACTGTCCAACTATTTATTTGCTATTGTCGTAATGAGATGTTCTTCCCCTTGATTCTATTTATTGCCATTGTTCTTGTCTGTCCATCTCCCCCGATTAGACTGTAAGCCCGTCAAAGGGCGGGGACTGTCTCTATCTGTTACCAATTTGTACATCCCAAGCGCTTAGTACAGGGCTCTGCACATAGTAAGCACTCAATAAATACTGTTGAATGAATGAATGAGAGGAGAGCAGTCAGTTCAGCAAAGCACTAATATCTCTTCCAGAAAAATCCCTAACAAGCTCCACATGCTACCCTGAAGCTTCTGAAACTAAAAGCGTTATATTTCCAGCACGGGGCTGGGAGTCAGAAGGACCTGGGTTCTCCTCCTGGCTCTGCCACAAGAGTGTTGTGTGACTTTGGGCAAGACACTTCACTTCTCTGGGCCTCAGTTACCTCATCTGTAAAATGGGGATGAAGAGAATGATCCCCATGTGGGACAGGGATTGTGTCCAACCTGATTAACTTGCATCTACTCCAGTGCTTAGAAGAGTGCTTGGTACATAGTAAGTGCTTAACAAGTACCATTATTATTACTAATTATTATTATTTCAGCAAACAGCTCATGCCACTTTAGGGAGGAGAACAGATATGTATCAGCGTGGCTCAGCGGAAAGAGCCTGGGCTTCAGAGTCAGAGGTCACGGGTTCGACTCCCAGCTCTGCCACTTGTCAGCTGTGTGAGTGTGGGCAAGTCACTTAACTTCTCTGTGCCTCAGTTACCTCATCTGTAAAATGGGGATTAACTGTGAGCCTCACGTGGGACAACCTGATGACCCTGTATCTACCCCAGTGCTTAGAGTAGTGCTCTGCACATAGTAAGCGCTTAATAAATACCAACATTATCATATGTATCATCTGCCGGATTATAAACTCCTTGAAGATCGGTCAACTGACTCATTCGTACTCTCCCAAGTGCTTAGTACAGTGCTCTACACTCAGTAAGCACTCAATGAATAAGATGGCTTGATTTTTTGCTAATGGCTTATGTTAAGTTGGGGCCAGGCTCTGTACTAAGTGCTGGAGGAGATGAAGGATAATCAGATTGGACACAGCCTATGGCTCACATGGGGCTTACCGTCTTAATGCCCATTTTACAGATAAGGTAACCGAGGTACAGAGAAGTAAAGTGATTTATCCAAGGTCTCACAGCGGGCAAGTGGCAGAGCTGGAATTAGAACCCAGGTCCTTCTGACTCCTAGACCTGTGCTCTATCCACTAGGCAATCCACTAAGTGAGCCCCACGTGGGATAACCTGATTACCTTGTATCTACCCCAGGGCTCAGAACAGCGTTTGGCACATAGTAAGCGCTTAACAAATGCCATGATTAGTATTATTATTTTTATTATTAATGAATAAATAAATGTCAGATATGGACGTAAGTGTTATGGGGCTGAGGATGGGGTGAGTATCCAGTGCTTACAACGTACAGATCGAAGTACAAAGGTGATGCCGAAAGGAGAAGGAGTAGAGGAAATGAGGCTGTCTTTATTAACGGCTGGTCTGGGTGCCATATTTGGAATATTTCCATTCATTCATTCAATAGTGTTTATTGAGCGCTTACTATGTGCAGAGCACTGTACTAAGTGCTTGGAATTTACAAATCGGTAACAGATAGAGACAGTCCCTGCCCTTTGACGGGCTTACGGTCTAATCGGGGGAGACGGACAGACGAGAACAATAGCAATAAATATCAGTGTGGTTGATCTGTGAGGGAGTGGATTTATGCCTGAGCCCAACGTCCCATCAGATTTTATCCTGCCATCAGTGACGCAGATGAAATGACAGAGTTGGATCGCTGTTGGTTTCCGGTTGATTAACGCTCGCTATCCAATTTTCAATGCCTTGTGGCATGTGGATTGACTTTATTCATTCAAAACAATCATTTTCAACTCTATGATGAGCCCAGTGTCATTAGTGATTACTTCCCAGTGGGGATGCAAAGATCTATGACCTGCCTGGAATCAGGGCTGTTTTCCAATCCAAATGGCGATCTCTGCATCACCAGACATCCTTGCGCTTGACAGTGAAGCCCAGGAGTAGAAGCAGTGTGGCCTAGTGGATAGAGCATGGGGCCTGGGAATCTGAGAACCTGGGTTCTAATCCTGATTCTGCCACTTGCCTCCTGGGTGACCTTGGGCAAGTGACTTGACTTCTCTGGGCTTCAGTTATCCCATCTGGAAAATGGAGATAAAGACCGTGAGCCCCATGTGGGACATGGACTGTGTCGAACTTAATTAGCTTGCATTCATTCATTCATTCAATAGTATTTATTAAGTGCTTACTATGTGCAGAGCACTGTACTAAGCGCTTGGAATGTACAATTCGGCAACAGAGAGAGACAATCCTTGCCCAGTGATGTGCTCACAGTCTAATCCCAGCTCTGCCACTTGTCAGCTGTGTGACTGTGGGCAAGTCACTTAACTTCTCTGTGCCTCAGTTCCTTCAACTGTAAAATGGGGATTAAGACTGTGAGCCTCACGTGGGGCGATCTGATTACACTGTATCTACCCCAGAGCTTAGAACATTGCTCTGCACATAGTAAGCACTTAACAAATACCAACATTATTATTAATGGGGGGAGACAGACAGCAAAGTAAAACAGAACAAAACAAAAACAAGACAACATTATCACGATAAATAGAATTGTATCTACCCCAGTACTGAGTTCATTGTCTGGCACATAATAAGTGCTTGACAAATACCAGAAAAAAGTAATAAAAGCAGCATAGAAATGAAACTCTTGTAGCAGTACTCTGGTTTTCTACCTAGGTTCTAATCCCGGCTCTGCCACTTGCCTGCTGTGTGACCTCGGGCAAATCATCCAACTTCCCTGTGCCTCGGCTTCCGTATCTCAATCCATCGATCAATCCATCAGTAGTGTTTATTGAGGTATCATTGCATGTGGAGGACTATACTAAGCGCTTGGGAGAGTACAGTACAGAAGAGTAGGTATAAACAATCCATGCCCCTAGGTTGGACTGTACTGAATGAATTTTTGTCATGCACAAAGTAAAAATTCTGCAGGTGTAACTGCTGCTAAAATTAAATCATATTAAATTTCACATTTTCTCTCTCTGCAGGGACCTCTCTAATAATAGGATTGGCTGTTTAACCCCTGACATATTTATCGGACTTAACAGTCTTCACAAATTGTGAGTATAATGCTAAGTTGTTATTATGTAACAAGAGATATACTTTGAAAATAGCATCTCCTTACATTTGGTGGAATCGGTAATGATCACGGTAATCATAGTACTCGGAAGGAGGGTACTTTGTTCTGGGAAATGTACTAAGCACTAGAGGAGATACAAGGTAATCAGGTTGGACACAGTTCTTGTACAACATAGGGCTCACGGTTTATGAAATCTTGTCCTCAGATATTACTCCATCAGTAGTTCAGTCAATGGTATTTTTTAGTGCTCACTATACAGAGGACACTGAGACAGTACGAAGCAATAGAAGCAGTATGGTGAAGCAGCGTGGTGTAGTGGATAGAGCTCGGCCTGGAAGTCAGAAGGTCATGGGTTCTAATTCCAGCTCCACCACTTGCCTGCTGTGTGACCTTGGGTAAGTCACTTGACTTCTCTGGTTACCTCATCTGTCAAACGGGAAGCGAGTCTGTGAGCCCCACATTGCATGGGGGTTGTGTCTAATCCAGTTTACTCTTATTCATTCATTCATTCATTCAATCATATTTATTGAGCACTTACTGTGTGCAGAGCACTTACTTGTATCCACCTAAACACTTAAGTGCCTGGCACATAGTAAGTGCATAACAAATATCACAATTATTATTTTTGTTATTCAGTGATGGGAAAGTCGGGGGGAGGGCAGCATTTGGTTGGGAAGAGGAAGAGTTTTGTAGTAGACAGGCTAAGTTTGAGGTGTCCTCAGGACATCCAAGTAGAGAAGACCCGAGGGCAGGAGGAAATGCAAGACTGCAGAGGAGACAGGTCATTACATGTTCATAAGAGGTGTGACGAGAAGTGTTCATTTATTCATTCATTCAATAGTATTTATTGAGCACTTACTATATGCAGAGCACTGTACTAAGCGCTTGGAATGTACAAATCAGTAACAGAGAGAGACAGTCCCTGCCCTTTGACGGGCTTACAGTCTAATCGGGGGAGACAGACAGACAAGAACAATGGCAATAAATAGAATCGAGGGGAAGAACATCTCATTAAAACAATAGCAGGTAAATAGAATCAAGGTGATGTACATTTCATTAACAAAATAAATAGAGTAATGAAGATATATACAGTTGAGCAGACGAGTACAGTGCTGAGGGGAGGGGACAGGAGAGGGGGAGGAGCAGAGGGAAAGCGGGGAGAAGAGGGTTTAGCTGCGGAGAGGTGAAGGGGGGGTAGAGGGAGCAGAGGGAAAAGGGGAGCTCAGTCTGGGAAGGCCTCTTGGAGGAGATGAGCTTTAAGTAGGGTTTTGAAGAGGGGAAGAGAATTAGTTTGGCGGAGGTGAAGGGGGAGGGCATTCCAGGACCACGGGAGGACGTGGCCCGGGGGTGGACGGCGGGATAGGTGGGAACGGGGGAACGATGAGGAGGTGGGCGGCAGAGGAGCGGAGCGTGTGGGGTGGGCAGTGGAAAGAGAGAAGGGAGGAGAGGTAGGAAGGGGCAAAGTGATGGAGAGCCTCGAAGCCTAGAGTGAAAAGTTTTTGTTTTGTGCGGAGGTCATTCATTCATTCAATAGTATTTATTGAGCGCTTACTATGTGCAGAGCACTGTACTAAGCGCTTGGGATGAACAAGTCGGCAACAGATAGAGACAGTCCCTGCCCTTTGACGGGGTTACAGTCTAATCGGGGGAGACGGACAGACAAGAACAATGGCGATAAATGGAGTCGAGGGGAAGAACATCTCGTAAAAACAATGGCGACTAAATAGAATCAAGGCGATGTACAATTCATTAACAAAATAAATAGGGTAATGAAAATATATACAGTTGAGCGGGCGAGTACGGTGCTGTGGGGATGGGAAGGGAGAGGTGGAGGAGCAGAGGGAAAAGGGGAAAAAGGGGGTTTAGCTGCGGAGAGGTAAAGGGGGGTGGCAGAGGGAGTAGAGGGAGAAGAGGAGCTCAGTCTGGGAAGGCCTCTTGGAGGAGGTGAGTTTTAAGTAGGGTTTTGAAGAGGGGAAGAGAATCAGTTTGGCGGAGGTGAGGAGGGACGGCATTCCGGGACCGCGGGAGGACGTGGCTCAGGGGTCGACGGCGGGACGGGCGAGACCGAGGGACGGCGAGGAGGTGGGCGGCGGAGGAGCGGAGCGTGCGGGGTGGGTGGTAGAAAGAGAGAAGGGAGGAGAGGTAGGAAAGGGCAAGGTGATGTAGAGCCTTGAAGCCTAGAGTGAGGAGGTCGATAGGCAACCACTGGAGGTTTTTAAGAAGGGGAGTGACAGGCCCAGAGCATTTCTGCAGGAAGATGAGCCGGGCAGTGGAGTGAAGAATAGACTGGAGCGGGGAGAGAGAGGAGGAAGGGAGATCAGAGAGAAGGCTGACTCAGTAATCTAGCCGGGATATTATGGATATCTAGCCTAGATATTACGGTTCCTGTTGGATGTAGTTATGGAATTGAATTGAAGAAGACATTGTCAGTGTCTGAGGGCATAAGAAGGAAGTGACAGTACAAAATGTGAAGGGAAAAAGATTAACACCAAAATGGGAGTCCAATTATTTAAGTAAAAATACTTAATTTGGAGGATAGGTATTCTGCTTTTCCATAATAATACTAACAGTGGTATGTTCTACATGCTTACTATGTGTCAAGTGCTGTTTTAAGTGCTCGGGTAGATTAAAGTTAATCACATTAGATGCCATCCCTATCCCACAGTCTAAGGAGGGAGCACAGGTTTTGAATATCCATTTTACAGTTGAAGAAACTAGGGCACAGAGAAGTTAAGTAAGTGACTTGCCCAAAGTCACAGAGTAGACACTTGGCTGAATCAGAATTAGAACCCAGGTCCTCTGACTCCTGGGCCCTTGCTCTTTCTACTCATTAATGCTGCTTCTACTCAGTGAATCTGTAATACAGGATTCAGACTGTTATGCATTGGTTCAATTATTTGATTTTTAAAAAGAGAAGGAATCTAGAGGGATATCAATTTGGGGGATGAGGTTCGTTTAAAAGAATTACCTTAGGTTATTGTAACCACTATTTAATCTTTAAATTTTAAGCTCTCAGACCCTTACAGCTTTTCACCAGACCTCACTGTCTCCCTATTACACACAACAATGATGAGAGATTTAGTATCTAAATGTATTTAACTCCATTTACCAGTTGTGATTAAATGTTTTAGACCCACATTTCCAAGCAACAATTTCACACGTTCTGAATAAATCATTTACAAACTTCCATTAAATAAAGCAGTATTTGCAAAACTACATTCCCTCAGTTGGAAACTTTAGGAATTTAGTTCTTACCAGGGATATGCACTGCTTAATAATTATTATGGTATTATGGTATTATAATATATATATAATGATAATTATTATGGTGTGAAGGTCACACAGCAGACAGGTGACGGAGGCGGGATTAGAACCCATGACCTTCTGACTCCCAGGCCCGTGCTCTAGCCACTAAGCCACACTGCTTCTCGTGCTTAGTTATGCATCAGCTATCAAATTAAAAGTTAAGAGTTAAAGTCAAGGTCGGTGTGTCCCAAAATAATACTTACAAATTGTCGGTGTGATTGCTTAATTTAATAAGCAATTCAGTTCCCATCAAAGTACTCATGCTAATTAAATGCAGCCACGTAGCATCAAGAAAACATCAATTCCAAACTACTTTATCAAGCAAAAACATAAATTCACAAATGCATCCTTCTTTTGTGCTTCACACAAAGACTTGTATTCATGGTTTCCCACTCCAATTTGAATTCAAATTTGTGAGGCTCTGTATTCTGGAAATATCAATCAATCAACAGAATTTATTAAGAGCCAACTAGACGAAGTACGGTATTACATTATTAGGAAAGTACAACCAGTGAGTCAGTGAGTGTCGTACTTCATAGGTTTGCAGCCCTTTCGTAGGTTCTGAGTCCCTCCAGGGGCAGGGGCAGTGTCTAATTCGCAACGATGTACTCTTTCCCAGCATTCTGCACAGCGTAATCATCTAATAGCTACTATTACTACTACTATTTATTGCATGCCTACTGTGTGCAGAATACTGTAGTCACTCATTCATTCATTCAATAATATTTATTGAGCGCTTACTATGTGCAGAGCACTTGTACTAAGCACTTGGAATGTACAATTTGGCAACAGATAGAGACAATCCCTGCCCAGTGACGGGCTCACAGTCTAATCGGGGGAGACAGACGGACAAAAACAAGACAACATAATCACGATAAATAGAATCCAGGGGATGTACATCTCATTAACAAAATAAATAGGGTAATAAAAATATATGCAAATGAGCAGACGAGCACAGTGCTGAGGGGAGGGGAAGGGAGCTGGGGAGGAGCAGAGGGAAAGGGGGGGAAGGGGGGGCTTAGCTGAGAGGAGGTGAAGGGGGGAAGGGGGAGGGAGCAGAGGGTGGAGGGGGAGCAGAGAGGGAGCAGGAGTAGAGGGAGAAGGGGAAACTCAGTCTGGGAAGGCCTCTTGGGGGAGGTGAGCTCTCAGTAGGGCTTTGAAGAGGGGAAGAGAGTTAGTTTGGCAGAGGTGAGGAGGGAGGGCATTCCAGGGCAGCAGGAGGACATGGGCCAGGAGTTGACGGCTGGACAGGCGAGAACGGGGGTCGGTGAGGAGGTGGGCGGCAGAGGAGCGGAGCGTGCGGGGTGGGCAGTAGAAAGAAAGGAGGTGAGGTAGGAGGGGACAAGGTGATGGAGAGCCTTGAAGCCTAGAGTGAGAAGTTTTTGTTTTGTGCGGAGGTTGATGGGCAACCACTGGAGGTTTTTAAGGAGGGGATTGACAGGCCCAGAGTGTTTCTGCAGGAAGATGAGCCGGGCAGTGGAATGAAGAATAGACTGGAGCGGGGAGAGACCGGAGGAAGGGAGATCAGAGAGAAGGCTGACACAATAATTCGGTCGGGATATTATGAGAGCTTGTATAAGCACAATCGCCGTTTGGATGGAGAGGAAAGGGCGGATCTTGGCGATATTGTAAAGGTGAGACCGACAGGCCTCGGTGACGGATTGGATGTGTGGGGTGAACGAGAGAGACGAGTCAAGGATGACACCGAGGTTGCGGGCTTGAGAGACTGGAAGGATGGTCGTACCATCCACGGTGATAGGGAAGTCAGGAAGAGGACCGGGCTTGGGAGGAAAGATGAGGAGCTCAGTTTTGGTCATGTTGAGTTTTAGGTGGTGGGCAGACATCCAGGTAGAGACCTCCTGGAGGCAGGAGGAGATACGAGCCTGAAGGGAGGGGAAGAGGACAGGGGCGGAGATGTAGATCTGTGTGTCATCTGCATAGAGATGATAGTTGAAGCCGTGGGAGCGGATGAGTTCACCGAGGGAGTGTAGTTGGAGAACAGAAGAGGGCCGAGAAGTGACCCTTGAGGAACCCCAACAGTTAGAGGATGGGAAGGGGAGAAGGAGCCTGCGAGGGAGACCGAGAATGAGCGGCCAGAGAGATAAGAGGAGAACCAGGAGAGGACAGAGTCCGTGAAGCCGAAGTGAGATAAGGTGTGGAGGAGAAGGAGATGGCCAACAATGTCAAAGGCAGCTGAGAGGTCAAAGAGGATTAGGATAGAGTAGGAGCCATTGGATTTGGCAAGAAGGAGGTCATGGGTGACCTTAGAGAGAGCAGTCTCGGTCTAGTGGAGGGGACACAAGCCAGATTGGAGGGGGTCCAGGAAAGAGTTGGAGTTGAGGATTTCAAGGCAGCGAGTGTAGACTTCTCGGTCTAGGAGTTTGGAAAGGAAGGGTAGGAGGGAGATAGGGCAATAATTGGGCAATAACTTAAAAAGTCATATTTATTGAGCACTTAATGTGTGCAGAGCACTGTCCTAAGTCCTTGGGAGAGTACAATAAACAGGAACAATTCCAGACCAAAACGAGCTTATGGTCTGGGGGAAAGACAAACTTTAATATAAATAAAGCAATTACAGATAACACTTGGCAGAATACAATACTTAGAAATGATCCCTGCCCTCGAGGAATTTACAGTCTAGCAAATAGTAAAAGAAGGATACAGTCCCTGTCTTCAATGATGATAACAATCTAAAGGGGGTCACACGTAGACACAGTTTACAAGTAGCTGGAGCTTCAGAGGAACAAATATCCAACTGGTACTGGGAAGATTATGGAAAAATGAATTAATAAATACGAATGTGGATTATGTGAGTCATAAGTACTAACGAAGGCTGCTGAGGTGACTCAACCCAAGATAATAAAGCTAGGAAATACTAGCCATAACAGTAATCGTGGTGTATATGCTAAATGTTTAGTACGTGCCAAGCACTGTACTAAACACCGTCCTGTACTAAGCACAGGTCAGACACAGTCCTGCTCCACAATTTCCTGCTCACAGTCTAGTCGGGAGGGAAGCTGAAATTGAATCCCCACTCTAGAGATGAGGAAATTGAGGTATGGAAAAGTTAAGTGACTTAGCCAAGGTCACACAGCAGGCAGGGGGCGAAGCTGGAATTAGAAACCTGGGCTTCTGACTCCCAGGCCCTTGCTCTTTCTCCTAAGTCATGCCGCTTCTTATTTCTGATAACTAATCATACTTACTACAACTAGTCTTACTTTCCCTATAACTTTATAGCATTTCTAGTCCCTGAAAGAGAACCAAAAAAACTTTATTCTTTATAAATGATGTACTCTCCTAGGTGCTTGGTACAGTGTTCTGCTAACAGTAAGTACTCAAAAAACATGATCGATTGATGGTAATTAGGGTATTTTATAATTCTGTAATGAATCTGAAATATCATTGGTTTGGGGTAGATAGCTAATATGAGATTCATCGTACTTAATGAGCTCAGATCGCATATAAATTTCACCATTTGAACGAATAAATCTTGGATCTTGAAAATTCATCCAGACCTTTTGTCCGTATCTGAAACAGTTCCCTCAAAAAACAAGGAGAGGGAGGGATTCCAAGCTAGAGGGAGGATGAGGGAAAGAGGTCAGCGATGAGATGGATGAAACTGTGGTACAGTGAGTAAGCTGGCGCTAGAGAAGCGGAGTATGTGAGCTGGTTTGTAGTGAGGTGAGGTAAGAGAGAGCAAGCTGACGGAGTGCTTTAAAGGTTTCCCCACTCTTGGGGAGTGGGGAAATACGGACTGAACGTTTTTTGTAGAAAAATGACCTGGGCAGCAAGGTGAAGTATGGACTGGAGTGCAGAGAGACAAGAGGCAGGGAGGTCACCACGGTGACTGTTGCAGGAATCAAGGCAGGATAGGATAAGTGCTTGGATTAGAGTAAGTAGCAGTTTGGATGAAGAGGAAAGGGTATATTTTAGCCATGTTGTGAAGGCAGAATGGATAGGATTTGATGACTGGCAGAATAGGTGTGCCTCAGTTATCTCATCTGTAAAATGGGGATTAACTGGGAGCCTCACGTGGGACAACCTGATTACCCTGTATCTACCCCAGCGCTTAGAACAGTGCTGTGCACATAGTAAGCGCTTAACCAATACCAACATCATCATCATCATCATGAGAGAGATAATAATAATAGTAATGATAATATTTGTTAAGCGCTTACTATGTACCAAGCACTGTTCTAAGTGCTGGGGTAGATGCAAGGTACACAGTCTTCATCCCCATTTCACAGATGAGGTAACTGAGGCACAGACAAGTTAAGCGACTTGCCCAAAGTCACACAGCTGACAAGTGGCGGAACCGGGATAAGAATCCACGACCTCCAACTCCCAAACCTGTGCTCCTTTCACTAAGCCAGCTGTTTCTCTAATGATTCGAGGACAGAGACAAGGCTTGTGAGAGAGGGTGGATAGAGATACCGCCTACAGCAATGGGAAGGACGGGGAGGACCTGATTTGCGTGGGAAGATAAGGAGTTCTGTTTTGGACACGCTAGTTTGTGGTTTCAGCAGGACATCCACGTAGAGATGTCTTGAAGCAGGAGGAAACATGGGAAGGGCAGTGCAGGACAGGGCTTGGGTGGGAAGATAAGGAGTTCTCTTTTGGACACTGTTTGAGGTGTCGGCAGGACATCTAAGTAGAGATGTCTCGAAGGCAGGAGGAAACGTGGAAAGGGCAGTGAAGGACAGGGTTTGGTTGGGAAGATAAGGAGTTCTGTTTTGGACACGATTAGTCTGAGGCGTCGGCAGGACATCCAAGTAGAGATGTCTTGAAGGCAGGAGGAAACGTGAGGCTGCAGAGAAGGAGAGAGATCAAGCCTGGAGATGGACATCTGACTAAGGATAGGTCGCTCATCAAAAGGAAGAACAGCTCTCTTGCACTGTCTCCACCGCCCGCCTCTTCCACTGATTAAATATCATTCCAGGAAATAGGCATGGGAATTGAATTTCCAAAGACTTAAGCTCCCCATAGCACAAGCCTCCAGGTTAAGGTGGACTATTTCCATCTGAAGTGCCAGAGAGGATGATTTTAGTAGTAGTTTAGTCTGGGAAATGTCTTTAATGCCATTAGTGTTGAAAACAATCAAGGCAAAAATACCCTTCGAAGAACAATCACTGCTGGGTTCTTTTCATTTTGAAACTGTCTTTAATGCCTTTCTCACAACCATTTAATTAAACCGTGACTCTGATTTGCATTTCATTACGACGCTATCTCATCTTCAGGGTTCTCTTTCTGACTGCATCTGCCAATATGGCCTCGTAACTGGTGCTGTAGCTAATGAGAGCTTCAGAAAAATGGCAGCAAAATACAGTTCGTAGAAATATGTATTCTAATTTAATAAATGGACGAAAAGAAAATGCAGTGTGGTTTGCTTTCAGATCATTCTCTCGTGCTTGGCAGGGCTGGCAAAAAATCAAAAGTAAGCAAAGCAGCATGGCCTAGAGCATGGGCCTGGGAGTCAGAAGACCTGGGTTTTAATCCTGGATTTGCCGATGGCTTACTGTGTGACCAGAGGAAAGTCACTTAACTTTTCTGTACCTCAGTTTCCTCACTTGTAAAATGGGGATTAAATACCTGTTCTCCTTTCTGATTAAACTGGGAGCCCCATGTGGGACAGAGACTGTGTCCAACATGGTTAACTTTGTATCTACTCCAGGTTTTAGAAGTGTAAGTTCTTAACAAATACCATAATAGATAATAATGACAACAGAGGAAAATCTCTGTGTGAGCTTCAAAACGTAAAATAAAAATAATGGTATCTTTTAAGTGTTATGTGCCGGGCTCTGTACTAAGTGTTGGGCACTGTACTAAACGTCTTTGAGTATTTTAATTTATCAGCATAAACATTACCAACCGATTAGACCATAAGCCCGTCAAGCGGCGGGGACCTTCTCTATCTGTTGCCGACTTGTTCATTCCAAGTGCTTAGTACAGTGCTCTGCACATAGTAAGCGCTCAATAAATACTATTGAATGATGAGTCAAAATTGCAAAGGGTCAAAGGTAAGAAATGTTGCAAGACCCCTCCCCAGTTCGTATCAACCAGGGCCTTCCCGGATCGGGGGAGCTCGGTGACATGTAGTAAAGTCAAACCACACCTCTGCTCCCCAAGGTTTCTGTTTTTTACTTAGTTTGACACATACACACGCACTCACTCACTCCACTTCACCAAGGGTCCAATATGAGTCTGTGGTCAAAGGAGCCCGAGGCTTCTTCTTTCTGCTTCTGAGTGCTGCTTTCCTGCTTCCTCTGCGGCTCTCAGCATGCTTCATTCTGGCTTCTCTGCATGCTTCTGCTCCAGGTGCTTCCCTCCGTGCCTCCTGTGAGCCTCAGTGCTGCTTCTCTACACGCCTCTGTCTGCATGGCCTCCCTGTGCCCCCTCATGATTCAAGGTGACCGCCTTTTATCTGCGTTAGGCGTCGCAGTTGGGGTTCTTCGTGGCGGTCATGGATCGGTCCAGGCCCGTCACCGGGTAGAACAGGAAGAGATAGCCCCGCCTCCCTCCATGCTCCCCACCGGCTCAGGCCGGCCGTCACCTGCCTCAGTTAGAGCCCACCAGTGTCTTCACCAGTCTTTTCCTTCTTGTTGTTCGTGGGATCACAGTCACTAACAAGGCAGCTTGTTGTGGACTCACCACAAGATACTATTCTCATTCCTTCATTGGCTAGCTGTCATTTATTTTAGTGTCCGCTTACTCCACTAGATTGTAAAGCTCCTCATCTCCATGTTATTTTCCCTCTCTACTGTATCACCCTTGCAGTTGAGTCTGCATTGCTCAAGCACTTTGCTGCTCATCCCTCTCCCACTCCCGCAGCACTTACAAACATTTTAACACCCGTCTTCCTTCCTAGATTGTAAACTCCTTAAGGGCAGGAGTCCTGTCTCCTTACTCTGTCCTACTCTACCGAGCGCTCAGTCAAGCTGGGCACCGTCATTTTCTCACATGGGGTTTACAGTCTAAGGAGGAAAGAGAACAGGTATTTCATTCCCATTTTACAGAAGAGGAAACTGAGGACCAGAGAAGTTAAATGACTTGCCCAAGGTCATGCATCAGGCAAGTGGCAGAGCCGGGATGAGAATCCAGATCCTCTGACTCGTAGGATTGGGGCTCTGTCTGAGAGGCCACATCCTTGGCTGTCCTGACACTGCTCACGTCCGCTCAGCACTTTTGGGAAGCAGTGTGTGGCAACAGTGTGGTTTGGAAGTCAGAGGTCGTGGGTTCTACTCCCAGCTCATCCCTTAACTTCTCAGTGCCTCAGTTACCTCATCTGCAAAATGGGGATTGAGACTGTGAACCCCATTTGGAACTGGGACTGTGTCCAATCTGATTACCTTGTTTCTATCCCAGCACTTAGAACAGTGCTGGGCTCTTAGCAAGCGCTTAACAAATACCATACTATCATAATTATCATATCATAATATTATCATAATGATAATCATTATCATTTTGGCCGACGTGCTCTTGGCATGAGGGTTGCCCACCCTTATTTTCTCGGTCAGGTAATCAGTGGTATTAATTGAGCACTTACTGTGTATTGAGCACTGTACTGAGCTCTTGCGCGAGTACCATATAATAGATTTGGTAGACACATTCCTGTGAATGGAGAAAATGAGAAATGTCACTCAGCCTAACAAATGGAAAGAAGGATTGTCATTCTTTCAGAGATCAATCACTCAATCAGTGGTGTTTGTTGAGTGATTACCGTGTCCAGGACTCTAGAGTAAGCACTTGGGAAAGTACAAGACAAACAAGTTGGTAGGCATGATCCCTGGGCAACATCAGAAGCATAACGGCCTAGTGGAAACAACACGGGCCTGGCAGTCAGAGAAGCTGGGTTCTAATTTCGGCTCTGCCACTTGTCTGCTTTGTGACCTTGAACAAATCATTTAACTTCCTTTTAATACCATTAAAAAGTGGACTTTGTAATCTACAGAGATCAGAGCATAAGCTCCTTGAGGACAGGGATTGGGTCCTCTAACTCTATCGTGCTCTCCCAAGCACTTAGTATTGCGCTCACCCCTTTTATCTTGTCTTATGCTATTGAGTCATCTCTGACCCATAGCAACGCCATGGACACATCTCTCCCAGAAGGCCCCACCTCCATCTGCCATCCTTTTGGTAGTGGATCCATAGAGTTTTCTTGGTAAAAATCCGGCAGTGGTTTACGATTGCCTCCTTCTGTGCAGTAGACTTGAGTCTCCACCCTCGACTCTCTCCCGTGCTGCTGCTGCCCAGCACAGGCGAGTTTAGGCTTGTAGCAGATGGCCTGCCACTCATTCATTCATTCATTCATTCATTCATTCATTCATTCGTATTTATTGAGCGCTTACTATGTGCAGAGCACTGTACTGGAATGTACAAATCGGTAACAGATAGAGACAGTCCCTGCCCTTTGATGGGCTTACAGTCTAATCGGGGGAGATGGACAGAGAAGAACAATAGCAATAAAACTATATTTATAGTTTTTAATATAATTATATATATATAAACTATATATATGAACATAAAATATATAATTTTATATTTATAAACTATAAAATTTATAGTTTAAAATTATATAGCACTCACTAGCCACTTCCCAAGCTAGGAATGGAATGGGTAGGCCTCTGCTTCACTCTCCCTCCCTTAGTGCTCTGCACACATTAAGCACTCAGTAAATATGAATGAATGAATGAATAAATAATCAAGACTGGTAGAGTCCTGGAAGCTCTCCAGGTGAGACCCTGAGCAGGGATGCTCCCCCTCAGTATGGGCTAAATAAATATTATTAGATTATTGCTAGAAGACCAAGTTACATTCTCTACCATTTCCTTCTTGCTAGGAGTGGAAACACCACATTTCCCTTGGCTTCTGCATTCCTAAATTCACAGATGTAATCATTTTTCTCTATAAGCCCCATGTATGCTAAAATAATATTGTTTTAACTCATTTTCTTTTGCCTCCAAAATATTTTTTCTGCCAACTTATAAAAGGTAAATATAAGCTCTCACCATTTAATCATGATGATGATAATCGGAAGTATTAAACATTTACTGTGTGCCAAGCACTGTGTTGATTTCTGGGGCAGATAGAAAATAATCTGATCAAACACAACCAAATGAATACAATAAAATGAAGATAGGTAAGGTGATGGCATAAACACAAAATCGGAAAGATACTTGATGAATGACATAATTAAAGCCCTGTACTATTGGATAAAAGACTGATCTCATTATCTGGGATAATAATTATAGTAACTACGGTATTTGTTAAGCGCTCACTATGTGCCAGGCACTGTACTAAGCTCTGGGGTGGATACAAGCAAATTGGGTTGGAATGAGTCCCTATCCCATGTGGGGTTCACAGTCTCAATCCCCATTTTATAGTTGAGGGAACTGAGGCACAGAGAAGTGAAGTGACTTGCCCATGGTCACACAGCAGATCAGTGGCCCAGACTTGCTCCCTTTGCTCTTCCTGCCCTTCCAGCCCCAAAGCACTTATGTATATACCCGGTCTCACCTTCACAATATCGCCAAGATCCTCCCTTTCCTCTCCATCCAAACTGCTATCGTGCTGGTACAAGCTCTCATAGTATCCCAACTGGATTATTGTGTCAGCCTCCTCTCTGATCTCCCTTCCTCCTGTCTCTCCCCACTCCAGTCTATTCTTCATTCCGCTGCCCGGCTCATCTTCCTGCAGAAACGCTCTGGACATGTCACTCCCCTCCTCAAAAACCTCCGGTGGTTGCCTATCGACCTTCGCACGAAACAAAAACTCCTCACTCTTGGCTTCAAAGCTCTCCATCATCTTGCCCCCTCTTACCTCACCTCCCTTCTCTCTTTCTACTGCCCAACCCGTACGCTCCGCTCGTCGGCCACTCACCTCCTCACAATCCCCCATTCAAGCCTATCCCGCCATCAACCCCGGGTCATGTCCTACCGCTGTGTGGGAATGCCCTCCCTCCTCACATCTGCCAAACTCTCTTCCCTTCTTCAAAGCCCTACTGAGAGCTTACCTCCTCCAGGAGACCTTGCCAGACTAAGCCCCCCTTTCCCTCTGCTCCTCCTCCCCTCCCCATTCCCCCCCTCCCACCCTCTGCTCTTGCGCCTTCCCCTCCCCTCAGCACTGTGCACATTTGTATATATTATTTATTACCCTATTTATTTTGTTAATGATGTGTATTTCTCCATGATTCTATTTATCTTGATGACGTTGTTTTGTTTTGTTCTGTTTTGCTTTGCTGTCTGTGTCCCCCCTTTAGACTGTGAGCCCGTTATTGGGCAGGGATTGCCTCTATCTGTTGCTGAATTGTACATTCCAAGCGCTTAGTACAGTGTTCTGCACATAGTAAGCGCTCAATAAATACTGTTGAATGAATGAATGCATCTGTAACTCTATATTTTATTGTAACTCTATATTGTATCTTTTTTTTTATATTGATGTCTGTCTCCGCCCCCAGACTCTGAGCTCATTTGGGGCAGGGATTATCATTCTTTTTTGCTGTATTGTACTTTCCTAAGCACATAGTACAGTGCTCTGTATACAGAAAGTGCTTAGTAAGTGCGATCGGATGAATGAATGAAGTGGCAGAGCCAAGATCAGAACCTATGGCCTTCTGACTCCCAGGCCCGTGTTCAGTCCACTAGGCCATGCTGCTTCGGGTATCTCGCCCATGCTGGTATCTAACCCAGCACTTAGTTCAGTACTTAGTTTATAGTGAGTTGAGTAAACACGTCGATTATTATTATTAGGCTTATCCTAATAAACATTAGATGAAGTTATAGTTTTAAGTACTGGCTGCAAAGAGAGAAGAACCTTCTGCTTGAAAGTGGTTTGGGAGATCACAGTTAACCTTTCTCGATGGTAATAGTTGCAGTAGTATACTGAGTACCCTCCGGGTGCAATGCACTGCGCTAAAAGCTTGGGAAGCTTCTGCGTTGCCCTGAATTGCTCCCTTTGCTCTTCTCCCCCAACCCCCCCAACCCCGAAGGACCTATGTACATATCTGTAAGTTTATCTATTTTGCATCCATGTCTGTCTCCCCATCCGATGCCCAGACTGTGAACTCATTATGGGCAGGGAATGTCACTGTTTATTGTTGTATCGGACTTTCCCAAGCGCTTAGTCCAGTGCTCTGCACACAGTAAGCGTTCGGTAAGTACGATTGAATTGAATGACTGAATATAAGCGAGCAAGCTAAACGTCCCCTGCCCACAAGGAGTTTACACAGGAGGGCCGATATTGGGCTATTTCCAAAAGTGAAATATAATGTCAATTCATCAGTGGTATTTATTGAGTGCTTACTGTGTGCTCAGTACTGTACTAAGCACTTAGGAGAGTAGAATGCAAAAGACTTGGTAGACGTGATCTCTGCCCACCAGGAAATAATATATCTGTAGTGTTCATATTTATGGGGGGTAGACGGGGGTGAGGGGGAAAGGAAGGAATCAAAAATCAGACAGATTGATCCCACTCATCAGAAGAGTGTTCTAATCTAGCAAACTACCAAGCATTTGTGCCTGTGCTCTTTTTAGCTTCAGCAGGGGGCAAAAAATGTGTTCGAAGATTTTTACCCACAGTAGTGCCCAGCAGTAAATCCTGAGGAGGTGGAATTTATTCTTTTTTGGTGAGAGAAGGAGAAGAATAGGATCCTCTGATTCCTTGTGTTCCTATTCAGCTACAGCCACAGGAGAATAATTAGCTGTCTTTTCAGGAAATGCTAACTGAGTTGTCAAGAGTCTGTGAAGAGTTACATTAAGGGCTCCGGGCTCTCTAATCCAGAAGCATTAAGCTCGAGCTGTGATTTTATCCTTCGCAATATCTGCTATTAAAATGTGTGAAACGAATAGCTGGTGAGGCACCTTCCTAGAACAATATGACAGTAATTCATCTTTTTCTTCTCCCCAACAAAGACTCCTACGGTTAACTCTTAAAAAAGAAACCGTGTTTCAAGTCCCAAATGTGTGGCCTTCATAGTTTTCTTTGCTCTGATACAAGAGTTCACTGGGATGCATGCATCCATTTATTTGGCACATGAAAATTTCCCTTTTAGAAAAGAAAGTTGCAGATGATAATTTAATTATAATAGCTTATAATTGACCGTAATTTTTCTGCCATGCTGACTTTCTTGCTGTATCTAACCCATAACTCTCTTGACTCTGACCTTTTGCTCACATCTTTTCTGCTGCAAAGAATGAATTCCTTGCCAATTTCCATGTTCAGAGCTTTCCAAACCTATCATCTTTCTCCTTAAGGTTTTCCAAGATGAATTCCCCAACCTTTCTGGAGCAGCCACTTTTTGAACCCCCTACCAGTCATTTATCGCCTCTCAGGGTCACACCTGGAGAGTTCCCAGTCCTCTACCAGTCTCGACTACGGGAGAGAGAGTCAGGCAGAGGCCTGTCCATTCCATTCCTAGCTTGGGCAGGGTCTAGCGAGGGGCAGGTCATCTTCTACAAGTCAAAACTCTCCTGTCCTGGGCAATAGCGGCACGGGAAAGAGTCGAGGGTGGAGATTCAGGTTTAAAGCTTGGAAGAGGCAATGGTAAACCACTTCCGGATTACTCTATGATCCATTACCAGAAGGATTGCAGATGGAGGTGAGGCGTTCTGGGAGACGTGTGTCCATGGCATCGCTGAGGGTCGAAGACGACTCGGCATAAGACAAGACCTTTTTAGGGCCAAAAAAAAAAGCCATCCTTTGTCCCTTCTGGATTGTGGGCTCCTGGAGGGTAGGGATTATGTCTACCAACTCTTCTGTATCTCCCAAGCACTTAGGACAGTGCTCTCTGTACGGTAAGTGCTCAACGAATACCACTGATGGTCCCCTAGATTATAAGCTCATTGTGGGCAGGGTACGTGTCTACCAACCCTGTTGTATTGTGCTCTCCCAAGGGTTTAGCCCAGTGCTCTGCATACAGTAAGCACTCAGTAAATTTCTTGGCTTTGTGGAAAGAGCCCGAGCCTGGGTGTCAGAGGGCATGGGTTCTAATGCTGGCTCCGCCACTTGTCAGCTGTGTGACTTTGGGCAAACCACTTAACCTCTCTGTGCCTCAGTTACCTCATCTGTAAAATGGGGATTAATACTATGAGCCCCACCTGGGGCAACCTGATAACCTTTTATCTCCCCAGAGCTTAGAACAGTGTTTAGCACATAGTAAGCGCTTAACCAATACTATTATTATTATTATTATTGATGGATTGACTGTTTACCTATAACCTGCACATCCTTCCCATGCCCCAATATCAGAGTTTTGCTTTGTTCTGCCTGACAAGGCATCTGACCTCTTCCCAGCTCATCTCAAGAGGGACTGACCACTTTCACCAGAAGGTTTCCTTCATGAGGTCAAGAGAAAATCCAGTGAGGAATGGAAGGAAATGCCTATATATTGAATATATATTGAAACCATTTCCTCTCTTTCTCTTGGACCTTCTTCTTCCATTTGTGCTCCCTGGATTTATTTAGATTGCCAGGTAATTGACAGGGATCGCGATAGTAAGGGACCAAGACTTCCTTGCTTTGAGCAGGATGTAGTGAAAGATGGATTGTTGGGTCAACCGGAGAGTGCCTGGCTTTTATTTTATTCTGAGAGATCCCGAAGAGATCTGTGGTCTTTGAAAGCGCAGTCCTTTTCGTTGGCTTTGTCGCATTTCGGTTACATCCTGATACAATAGAGCAGCCGACTTATTTCTCTGAGTCTTTTTGTAAGAAAGTAATTTAACACTGGTAGTTTTAAGGTTTGTTCATTTACAAATCACCTCACCCATGCTGAGCACATACCTAGATTTAACTTCCCCTTAAAATGTCCATTTTTGTCTCCTGCCTAATTTCCTATTTGACTTTTTTTTCCTCTCTCCCCCAGGAATTTATCGGGAAATATTTTCTCCAGTCTAATGCACGGACTTTTTTCTGAGCTTTTAGCCCTGAAAGCCTTGTAAGTATGATTTACGTCACACGCTGTTTCGTCCTAGATTACTCACAGTCCAAAACTTTGTCATTTCTTTGGTTGACCGATCCAAAGCGAGGACCTTGAGCTCATTCCTTATAACCGCCAAGCCACTGAGCAATGGGGGGTAGAAAATGTACCCAATTAACTTCTCTGTCTCCGAGACCTCTCCAAAACCCAACAGGTAATGAAAAACGTTTCAGGAGGTGATGTGAGCAATAGCCACTTCCAGCAGACAAGTAACTTTCATTCATTCATTCAGTCGTAGTTATTGAGCACTTACTGTGTGCAGAGCACTGTACTAAGCACTGGAAAGTATTCAGCAGCAAAGACAGTCCCCACAATGGGCTCATAGTCTAGAAGAGGGGAGACAGTCAACCAAACAAAACAAGTAAACAGGCATCAATAGCATCAATATAAATGAGTAGAATTATAGATATATACACATCATTGATAAAATAAATAGAATAATAAATATGTGCATAAGTACACAAGTGCTGTGGGGCGGGAAGGGGGTATGTGGCAGTCTCATTTTCTATTGTAAGTAGCTGGAAGGCCAATAATTGTATTTCTTGCATCTCTGATACTCTTCCATGTGCCAAATTCAATGCTTCACATTCGATAGATTCTCAATAAACGCTACTGCTGACCAAGAGAAGTCGCGTGGCCTGGTGGACAGAGCAGGGGCCTGGAAGTCAGAAAACCTGGGTTCTGGTCCCTGCTCTGCCACTTGTCTGCTGTGTGATCTTGAGCAAGTCACTTCACTTCTCTGTGCCTCAATCACCTCATCTGTAGACCGTGAGCCCCGTGTGGGCCAGACACTGTGTCCAGATTAGACCGTGTCCAATCTAATTGGCTGTGGGCAGGGAATGTGTCTGTTACATTATACTCTCCCAAGCACTGAGTACAGTGGTCTGCACACCTAAGCGTTCAATAAATATGATTAATTGATTATTGATTGTATCTAACCCAGGTCCTAGTATATTGCCTGGCACACAGTAAGCACTTAATAAATAGCATTAAGAAAATAAGTAAAAAAAGATAAAAAAATGGTGGTATTTGTTAAGTGCTTACTATGTGCAAGGCACTGTTCTAAACACTGGGGGATACAAGGTGATCAGGTTGTCCCACGTGGGGCTCACAGTTTTAATCCCCATTTTACAGATGAGGGAACTGAGGCACAGAGAAGTTAAGTGACTTGCCCAAAGTCACACAGCTGGCAAGCGGCAGAGCCGGGATTAGAACCCACGACCTTTGACTCCCAAGCCCATGATCTTGAGATGCCTGGACTATGAATGTTTTATCAGTCAATTATAGTTGTATTTATTAAGTGCTCACTGTGTGCAGAGCACTGTGCTAGGCGCTTATTGCACTCATAATGTGCAGAGCACTGTGCTAAGAATGCAGGGAGTATGATAGAGGAGGGGGGCAGGCTTCATAGCCTCATGGAGATTAAATCTAGCAGGGGAGATGGATATCAAAATAGATTAGAGAGTATAAGGATAGTGCAAATAGGCTGTGGGGGTAGGGTATCGAAGTACTTAGGGGTTACAGAGTCTAGTGCATAGTGGGGAGGTAGTATTCATTCAGTCGTTATTTATTGAGCACTTACTGTGTGCAGAGCACTGTACTAAGCGCTTGGGAAAGTACAATACAGCAATAAAGAGAGACAATCCCTGCCCACAACGAGCTTACCGTCTGGAGGGGGCGAGAAAGATATCAATACAAGTAAGCAGGCATCAATATAAATAAATAAAACGACAGATATATACATAAGAGCTGTAGAGGGGGAAAGGGGGAAGAATAGGGAGGGAAAAGAAGGTGAGGGGGTGGATTCCCAGCCCACCCTCCCATCTCTGCTATCCCATCACTTTCCACTTCTCTCCTAGCCAGATCCTGGGAGAGGGGAGAAAGGAATAAACAACTTAAATGTTTCTTTCTCCACAATGTTCCAGAAGAGAATCATAAAATTACTCCCTCAAGAACCTCTTCGATCTCAACGTGGCCAGACTTTTTTTTTCTTTCCTCTCTTCCTTATCTTTAATGATGGAAAATAATTGTGATATTTGTTATAGTATTTGTTATGCGCGTACTCTGTGCCAGGCACTGTTCAAAGCGCTGGGGTAGATACAAGATAAATGGGTTGGACACAGTCCCTGTCCCACACAAGGCTCAGTCTTAATCCCCGTTTTACAGATGAGGGAACTGAAGCCCAGAGAAGCAAAGTGACTTGCCCAAGGTCACACAGCAGATAGGTGGCGGAGCCGGGATTAGAACCCACGACGTTCTGAATCCCAGACCTGTGTTCTACCCACTAGGCCATGCCGCTAAGCACTTATTATGTGCCAAGCACTCTGCTGAATCCTCGAGTTCCATCCTACCCTAAAGGACCAAGTTGGACAATAAACTATTGCATGAATTGGTCCCTTGGTCGAAGTAATAAAACCTCTGACTTACTGAACGGGAAAAATAACTCCAAGTTCCTTCCCTCTCCATGGTCCTCCTTTATATTCAGCTCCTACAACACACGGCTCTCCGGCTTGAAGCATTGCCTCAGTAAGATGTATGCACACTTAAACTGCGTGCAGGAGAAAGTTCTCGGCAGGTTGGATGGTTTATGGCGAAAACAGTGACCCCGAGCAAAACCAACTGTGTGTGCTTGATTTCCCTTGACGGGAAGCTGATTTATTTCAGGCAGCGTGGCTTAATGGAAAGAGCAGGGGACTGACAGTCAAGGGTTCTGCATTCTAATCCCAGCTTGGTCTGAGAGCAGCATGGCTTAGCGGAAAGGACGCAGGCCTGGGAGTCAGAGGACCTGGGTTCTAATTCCGACTCTGCCTCCTGTCTGCCGGGTGACGTCGGACAAGTCGCTTCGCTTCTCTGGGCCTCAGTTGCCTCATCTGTAAATTGGCGATTAAATCCTTCTTCCTCCTATTTAGATTCTCAGCCCTAAGTGGGACGGGGACAGTGTCTAATCTGAGTACTCTACCCCAGCTCTCAGCACAGTGCTTGGCACTTAAAAAGCCCTTAATGAATGCCATACACAAACAACCTCATACTCTTCAGTAATAATATTTGTGACGCTTACTATAGGCCAAACACTGTTCTCAGTGCTAGGATAGATGCAATACAATAGAAGCAGCGTGCTCGGTGGAAAGAGCCCGGGCTTGGGAGTCAGAGATCATGGGTTCGAATCCCAGATCTGTCACTTGTCAGCTGTGTGACTGTGGGCAAGTCACTTCACTTCTCTGGGCCTCACTTACCTCATCTGTAAAATGGGGATTAAGACTGTGGGCCTCATGTGGGACAACCTGATTACCCTGTATCTACCCCAGTGCTTAGAACAGTGCTCTGCACATAGTAAGCACTTAACAAGTACCAACGTTATTATGATTATTAAGCACTTACTATTATTAGTATTAAAATAGGATCAATAGGACCCCAGCCCACATTCTACCACTGACCTGGAATGGCCTCCCTCCTCACATCTGCCAAACTAACTCTCTTCCCCCCTTCAGAGCCCTACTGAGAGCTCACCTCCTCCAGGAGGCCTTCCCAGACTGAGCCGTCCCTTTCCCTTTGCCCCTTCTCCCCTCCCCATTCCCCCACTCCCTCTCTCTGCTCTACCCCCTTCCCCTTCCCCCAGCACTTGTGTATATTTGTATATATTTTTATTACTCTATTTTATTAATGATATGTATATATCTATGCTTGTATTTATCTATTTTGATGGTATTGATGCCTGACTACTTCTTTTGCTTTGCTGTCTCCCCCTTTTAGACTGTGAACCCCGTTGTTAGGCAGGGATTATCTCTACCTGTTCCCGAATTGTACATTCCAAGGGCTTAGTACAGTACTCTGCACACAGTAAGCGCTCAATAAATATGATTGAATGAATGAATGAGACACAACCCCTGTTCCACATGGGGCTCACAGTCTATGGAAGAGGGAGAACAGATATTGAATCCCCATTTTATAGATGAGAGAACTGAGGCATAGAGAAGTTTAGTAATTTGCCTGAGGCCACACAGCAGGCAATTGGCCCTTTAGTCTGTAAGCTCCTTGTGGCCAGGAATCAAATTTACCAACTCTGTTGTATTGTGCTTTACCAAGAGCTTAGTACAGTCCTTTAGACCATTAGCTTGTTGTGGGCAGGGATTGTGTCTCTTACACTGTTACATTGTTCTCTCCCAAGCGCTTAGTTCAGTACTCTGTGCACAGTAGGTGCTCAGTAAATACCATAGATGGATTGACTGATTGATCTGAGATTAGAACCCAGAGTCTCTGACTCCCCAGCACCTGCTTTTTCCAACTAGGCCACAACCTCCCTGGGACTTCTTTCTTTTCGAATGAAATACCTGTTCTCCCTTCCCTTCAGTAATAATAATAATGGTATTTGTTAAGCGCTTACTATGTGCCAAGCACTGTTCAAAGTGCTGGGGTAGATACAAGGTAATCAGCTTGTCCCACGTGGGGCTCACAGTCTAAATCCCCATTTTATAGATGAGGTAAGTGAGGCACAGAGAAGTTAAATGACTTGCCCAAAGTCACACATCTGACAAGTGGCAGAGCGGGGATTAGAACCCATGACCTCTGACTCCCAAGCCTGTGCTCTTTCCATTGAGCCACATTGCTTCTCACTGTCTGCACTTACCCCGTGCAGGATCCTAAGCTCTGGGACTGATAAAATTTAAGCCGGGCAAACACGGTCCTGTCCCACCCCGGGCTCATAGTTTCAGAGGGAGCGAGAACAGATATTTTATCCCCATTTCCCAGATGAGGAAACTGAGGCACAGAAAGGTTAATGTACTTGTCCAAGGTCACAACAGTGGCCAATGGTGGAGTTAGGATATTCCTATCCTATCTCCTATATATCCTAAATATCCTATATAGGATATAGGGAGGCAGCGTGGCTCAGTGGAAAGAGCCTGGGCTTCGGAGTCAGAGGTCATGGGTTTGATTCCCGGCTCTGCCACTTTTCAGCTGTGTGACCGTGGGCAAGTCACTTAACTTCTCTGTGCCTCAGTTACCTCATCTGTAAAATGGGGATGAACTGTGAGCCTCACGTGGGACAACCTGATTAGCCTGTATCTACCCCAGCGCTTAGAACAGTGCTCTGCACATAGTAGGTGCTTAACAAATACCAACATTATTATTATATTCTGGGTTTTGAGTGTTTTTCATTTGTCTTTCGCTTTTGCTTTCCCAAGACATTTCAACACGGATTCCCTCATCTGCGACTGCAATCTAAGATGGGTCCTTCAGTGGGCCCGAAGTGCATCGGTGCGGATAGCAGAAGAAACCCTCTGTGCCTACCCCAGTGCCCTACGAGGTCTGGCCTTTCGCAACCTCAAGGAGACCGAACTGACCTGTGGTGAGTTGGGCACTGATAATGATAATAATAATAGTTATTAGTATCAGATAATGCTAGAAGCAGCGTGGCTCAGTGGAAAGAGGCCGGGCTTGGGAGTCAGAGGTCAGGGGTTCGAATCCCGGCTCTGCCCCTTGCCAGCTGTGTGAATGTGGGCAAGTCACTTCACTTCTCCGGGCCTCAGTTACCTCATCTGTAAAATGGGGATTAACTGGGAACCTCACGTGGGACAACCTGATGACCCTGTATCTACCCCAGCGCTTAGAACAGTGCTCTGCACATAGTAAGCGCTTAACAAATACCAACATTATTAATCATTATAGTTATTATTATCATGGTACTTGTTAAGCGCTTACTGTGTGCCAAGCACCGCTCTAAGCTCTGGATTAGGTTCAAGTTAATCAGGTTGGACCCAGTCGCTGTCCCCTTCGGGCTTGACACCCTTCATCCCCATTTTCCAGATGAGGAACTGAAGCCCAGAGAAGTCAAGTGACTGGTAGAACTAGAATAGTACTAGTAGTAGAGTAATAGTTGTGATACTACCAGTGGTTATAGAGTAGTAATAATAATAATAATGATGGTATTTGTTAAGCGCTTACTATGTGCCAAGGACTGTTCTCAGTGCTGGGGGAGATTTGAGGTAATCAGGTTGTCCCACGTGAGGCTCTCAGTCTTAATCCCCATTTTCCAGATGAGGTAACCAAGGCACCGAGAAGTGAAGTGACTTGCCCAAAGTCACACAGCTGACAAGCAGTGGAACCGGGATTAGAACCCACAACCTCTTGGTACAGTGCTCTGCACATAGTAAGTGCTCAATAAATACTTTCAATGAAGGACTCCCAAGCCTGTGCTCATTCCACTGAGACCCACTGCTTCTCAATCTTTAAAAAAAATCCTGATGAAAATCCTCCCCACCGCTTAGAACAGTGCTTTGCACATACTAAGTGCTTAACAAATGCCATCGTTATTATTACTACTAGTAGTAGAGTAGTAGTAGTAAATATAATAATAATAATAATGATGTGTTTGTTAAGTGCTTACTATGTACCAAGGACTATTATAAGCGCTGGGGTAGATACGAGGAAGCATACGAGAAGTAGATATGGGGAAGCAGGGTGGCTCAGTGGAAAGACCCCGAGCTTGGGAGTCAGAGGTCATGGGTTTGAATCCTGGCTCTGCCTCTTGTCAGCTGTGTGACTGTGGGCAAGTCACTTCACTTCCCTATGCCTCAGTTTCCTCATCTGCAGAATAGGGATTAAGATTGTGAGCCTCACATGGGACAACCTGATTACCCTGTATCTACCCCAGCGCTTAGAACAGCGCTCTGCACATAGTAAGCGCTTAACAAATACCAACATTATTATTATTGTTATTATTATACGAGGTAATCAGGTCGTCCCACACACGGCTCACAGTCTTAATTCCCATTTTCCTGGTGAGATAGCTGAGGCCCAGAGAAGTGAAGTGACTTGCCCAAAGTCACACAGCTGACAAGTGGCGGAGAGGATTAGAACCCGCAACCTCTGACTCCCAAGCCCGTGCTCTTCCTGCTAAGCCCTAGTAGTGGTTGTAGGAGGACTATTAGTAGTAGCAGAGTAGTTGTACTAGGACTATTAGTAATGATAATAATAATAAGTGTGGTATTTATTAAGCAATTACTATGTGCCAGGCACTGTACTAAGCAGTGGGGTGGGTACAAGTAAATTGGGTTGGAAACAGTCCCTGTCCCACACAGGGCTCACAGTTCCAATCCCCATTTGACAGATGAGGTAACTGAGGCCCAGAGAAGTGAAGTGACTTGCCCAAGGTCTCACGACAAGAAGTGGTAGAACGGGGATTAGAACCCACGACCTTCTGACTCCTGGGCCCGTGCCCTAGCCGCTACGCCATGCTGCTTCTCGTAGTAGCAGTAATAGGAGCAGGAGGAGGAGGAGAGCAGTAATAGTGGAATAGTAGCATTTATTGAGCACCCACTTATGGCAGTGTACTGAACTAAGATCCTTGGTTAGGACAGGATAAAGAAATGCGGAGGAGAGTAGTAATAGTAGTGTAATAGTAGCATTTATTGAGAAGCAGCGTGGCTCAGTGGAAAGAACCCGGGCTTGGGAGTCAGATGTCATGGGTTCGAATTCTGACTCAGCCACTTTTCAGCTGTGTGACCGTAAGCAAGTCACTTCACTTCTCTGTGCCTCAGTTACCTCATCTGTAAAATGGGGATTAACTGTGAGCCTCACGTGGGACAACCCGATTATCCTGTATCTACCCCAGCGCTTAGAACAGTGCTCTGCACATAGTAAGCGCTTAACAAATACCAACATTATTATTATTAATAGTAGTGTAATAGTAGCATTTATTGAGCACCCACTTATGTCAGTGTACTGAACTGATTCATTCATTCATTTAATAGTATTTATTGAGTGCTTACTATGTGCAGAGCACTGTACTAAGCGCTTGGAATGAACAAGTGGGCAACAGATAGAGACAGTCCCTGCCGTTTGATGGGCTTACGGTCTAATTGGGGGTGACAGGCAAGAACAATGGCAATAAACTAATCAAAAAAACTAAGATCCTTGGTTAGGACAGGATAAAGAAATGAGGAGGAGAGTAGTAATAGTAGTGTAATAGTAGCATTTATTGAGCACCCACTTATGGCAGTGTACTGAACTAAGATCCTTGGTTAGGACAGGATAAAGAAATGCCATGTTCTTTGCACACAGGGAGCCTAGAGATTATTTTATTCTTCTGCCAATCAAACTATATCTTTGGAACCGTGTATATTATAGGGTATAATTCACAATCTGCCCTTAGCAACTGTGTCCGTGTTCCTCACGATGTGCTGGAATGAAGCGTGCATAACCCTGAACAGAAATGTCCTCTTGATATTACCATAAAGAAAAAAATCCAAGATTTCCCATTGGAAGTTTCTCACTATGATGGTGTTTATAAATGGTCTGAAAATGAGATGTGGTTGAATCATTCAGTGGAATATATTGAGCTCTCTCTGTGTGCAAAACACTGTATTAAGTGCTTGGGAGAGTACAGTATAACATATTAGGCTGATGGGCTACCTTGGCAGTCTCTTTAGCATAGATTTTTTTCATTTTTTAAGGCAATAAAATCCCGGATGAAACCCATCTGATAGGTCTTGTACAGCCTAGAATGTAATAGTCAGACAGTGTTTTGGGGGATTTTTATGCTATTTGTTAAGCGTTTATTGTTTACTAGGTAATGCATTAAACACTGGGGTAGATACAGCTAATAAGGTTGGACACAGTCCCATGTCCCAGATAGGGCTCACAGTCTTCATCTCTATTTTACAGATGAGGGAACTGAGGCCTAGAGTAGATAAATTACTGGCCCAAGGTCGCATGGCAGACAAGTGGTGGAGCTGGGATTAGAACCCAGATCCTTCTAACTCCCTGGCCTGGGCTCTACCCACTAAGCCACACATCTTCTCTTGAAATCAGGACTTGAAATCAGCTCCCTTCCAGGCCTCCTCACTCTAGCATGGCCTGGTGGATAGAGCACGGGCCTGGGAGTCAGAAGGTTATGGGTTCTAATCCCGGCTTCACTGATTGTCTGCTGTACGACCTGGGGCAAGTCACTTCACTTCTCTGGGCCTCAGTTATCTCACCTGTAAAATGGAGATTAAGGCTGTGAGCCCCAAATAGGCCAGGGACTGTGTCCAACCTGATGACCTTGTATCTACCCCGGTGCTTAGAACAGTGCTTGGCACATAGTAAGCGCTTAACAAAATGTCATCATCATCATCATCTAGCATTTATCTTTCCGCCTGTGGCCCCGATTCCGATCTTCCCCTGATCCTTGTGCGTCACTGGTAAATAAGAATTTTTCAGTCTCTGGGCTGACAACTTCAGAGCTCTAACTCAGAAATCCATCCATCTACCTCTTCTCTGTCTCGTGGAGCTGATGCCACCGCGAAAGCGTCGGCTTGGTAGGAACTTAATTTAGGGAAGAATATTTTCGAGCGGATGTCTCCGTTTTGCATTTGCCGCTGCGTGCTGCCAGTTTTCTGCCTGTCTTCGTGGTTGGATTCGTTCTTTGGGCTCCATCCAGATGTCAAAAATCCAACTGTAAGCCTCGCTTTACACGTCTTCCCCGCTGACATTGTATATAAGCGTTCACGTCCAACTCGCCTCCGTCTCCGAGTTCGCCCACGATCGCTGGTCCTTCCCGAGCCAGCTGCTGGTCTCCGGCCAGACGATCAACCCACGATCCACAGGACATCCGAACTTTGTTTCCAATTCTAAAAATAGAGCCGCTTATTTAAGGCGGTGGAAGCGAGGGAATTTATATTTCAAGACAGTGTGTACACATCCGACGTCAGCCCACGGTATTCATAATTCATATTTTTCAGGTCGGCGGTGAGCGCAAGATTCTTAATAAGGTGAACATAATATTTGGTTAATGAATGAGGGTTCCCCAGCAGGACACCAAGTAGTTACTCTGCTTTCTATCTCAAGGAACCACAATTCTGCGGAACGATTCTGAAGCCATTTATGGCCTGAGGGAGATAGGGAATTTGCCTTCCTTCCTTTGAAAGTGTGCTGCTGACTGTGAGATCTCATCTCTGTTGTTGAGAAGACCATCTCCTCTGCATGGAGAATGCTCATTCATTCACATTTACTGAACGGTCACTGCACGTAGAGCACTGTACTAATCCCTTGGGAGAGTACAGTATACCAATAAAGAGACATAATCCCTGCCCACGACAAGTTTACAGTCATAAAATCATAGTATTCTTTAAACTGTGACAGGCACTTGACTGTGACAAGCTCTAAGCTAAGCAGTGGGGTAGATACAGTACAACCAGAGAGATATCCACGTGGCTCAGTGGAAAGAGCCCCAGCTTGGGAGTCAGATGTCATGGGTTCGAATCCCTGATCCCCCGCTTGTCAGCTGTGTGACTTTGGACAAGTCACTTCACTTCTCTGTGCCTCAGTTACCTCATCTATACAATGGGGATTAAAATTGTGAGCCCCACGTGGGGCAACCTGATCACCTTGTATCCCCCCAGCGCTTAGAACAGTGCTTTGCACATAGTAAGCACTTAACAAATACCACCATTATTATCATATATTTTCAGCATGGCTCAGTGAAAAGAGCCTGGGCTTCGGAGTCAGAGGTCATGGGTTCGACTCCCGGCTCTGCCACTTGTCAGCTGTGTGACTGTGGGCAAGTCACTTCACTTCTCTGGGCCTCAGTTACCTCAACTGTAAAATGGGGATTAGCTGTGAGCCTCACGTGGGACGACCTGATTACCCTGTATCTCCCTCAGTGCTTAGAACAGTGCTCTGCACATAGTAAGTGCTTAACAAATACCAACATTATTATATGGTCCCTGTCCCACATGGCACTAATGTTCTATGGGGAAGGAAGCCTGGATATTTAAGCCCTATTTTACAGATGAAGAAACCAAAGAAATTGTGACTTGCCCAATACCACACAGTCAGCAGGTGGAGGAGATGGGATCAGAACCTAGGTATCCTGACTCACAGCCCTTTTCTTTTTCCCACATTTTTGGGCTCCTTTTCCGTAGGATGGAATTGTGGGCTTTGTAACCCAGAGTACATTCATTCAGCGGTATTTATTGAGCATTTACTGGCTGCAAAGCACTTTACCAAGTGCTTCGGAGAGTACACTACAACATTAAACGGGCCCATTCCTTGCCCACGACAAGCTTAGAGTCTAAAGGGGAGGTCAGACATTTAATAGAAATATTTCACCACACTGGTGGTGAAAACTATTAGCACACCAACTCCCGATTTACACGGGACTTTGGTTTAGGGTGAAAGGCCTAGTGGCGGACCCAAATCGCTTTTCCAACCTTTTATCTCCTCGACAGCTGATGATGTGTGGCGGCTAAGTCTTCTTCTGCCATCAGGGGATGCTTCTCCCCGTCTAGACTGTAAGCTCATCGTGGGCACGGAATGTGTCTACCAACTCTGATTTGTTGTAGTCTCCCAAGCGTTTAGTACAGCGCTCTGCACAGAGTAAGCACTCGATAAATATAATTAATTGATTGAGTTGGCTATTGCCCTGACATCTGTCCTCCAGAAAATACATTTGTGTGAATCTCTTCATAGTAAAAGACACCACTGACTAATTTGGAAGTTCATCTCTGGGTGTGTGTGTGTGTTTGTATATGTGTGTGGGAGATAGAGAGAGCGCGAGAGACTGACAAGGCCAATGTGAGATCCACAATCCTTGGCACACAAAGACTGTCCTTTGTGTGTGTTGCCATATTTCATTGTATGTTTGCAGAGTCTGGCACTACTTTTACTCTCTCCTCCCTTGTGCACCGTCAACCCCAGTCTCCTCACAAATAGAAGCTGCCTAACCCAGGCTCTTCAAGGGTTTCTACTGCCCAGTGAGGTTCAGTATATTGATGCATAGTTCATGTTTTTTAATAAAACGTTAAAGAAATTGTTGTTTTTCCCTTGTTGGAATGCCTGGCTGGAGGCTTCCAATGATTCAGGGTTATAGTTTAAGATTGCAAAGTGAGGATGTTCTGAAGAGGGAGATAAAATGGATAGCACCTGGGCCTGGGAGACAGAAAGACCAGGGTTCTAATGGTGAATTTGCCACTTGTCTGTTATGTGACCTTGGGCAAGTCATGCGGGAAGGCACATCTCTTCCAAGAGGCCTTCCCTGATTAAGCCTTCATTTCCTTTTCTCCCACTTCCTTCTGCCTTGCCCTGATTTGCAACTCTTTATTCACTTCCCCTCAGCCACACAACACTTATGTACATATCTGTCATTTATTTATTTGTATTAATGCCTGTCTCCCCTTCCAAACTCTAAGATTGTTGTGAGCGGGGAATGTGTCTGCTATATGTGTCTCGTTCAGGGAAGCAGCGTGGCTCAGTGGAAAGAGCATGGGCTTGGGAGACAGAGGTCATGGATTTGAATACTGGCTCTTCCACTTGTCAGCTGTGTGACTTTGGGCAAGTCACTTAACTTCGCTGTGCCTCAGTGACCTCATCTGTAAAATGGGGATTAACTGTGAGCCTCACGTGGGACAACCTGATTACCCTGTATCTACCCCAGGGCTTAGAACAGTGCTCTGCACATAGTAAGCACTTCACAAATACCAACATTATTATTTTTTCTCATTTGTAAAAAGGGGAGTAATTACCTGTTCTTCCTCTCTCTTAAGCTGGTGAGCCCTCTGTGAGAGAGGCATAATGTCCAGTCTGATTATTTTGTGTCTACATGAGTGTTTAGCATATGCCACAATTATCATTATCATTATTATTATGATAGCACCTCAGTGCTCTGTGCAGAATAAGCATTCAGTCACTACCATCGATTGATAGAAATTATGATTGTAGGAGGAAGCAATAGAATTTAAAGATGTGTTGTAAGCACAACTGTCGGAGGAGTGAGTATCCAAGTGTTTAGTTGATGTGGAATTTCTGAAGTGGCAGGCATGAGGGAAATGATTCATCAGAAGATGTTTCCTAGCGTAGATGTGATTGCAGAAGGACCTTGAAGATAGGGAGAGCGAACGTGTCCAGACGGAGAGAGGGAACGAGTGCTTAGTATAGTGCTCTGCACTCAGTAAGCGCTCAGTAAATACTATTGAATCAGTAAGACGTCAGTGGTGAGTCCACAGCAAGCTGCCTTGTTAAGAGACTGTTTGTGATCGCGTGAGGAACAACAAGGAACAGACTGACACGCTCTACTTGAGGCAGGTGATTGCGGGCCTTTGCGGATGTAGCATGGAGGGAGACATGGCTTTCTCTCCCTGTTCTAGAAGCAGTGTGGCTTAGTGGAAAGAGTCAGAGGCCTGGAAGTCAGAGGATACGGGTTCTAATCCCGGCTCCACCACCTGTCTGCTGTGTGTCCTTGGGCAAGTCGCTTAACTTCTCTGTGCCTCAGTTACCTCAAGTGCAAAATGGGGATTAAAAGTGTGAGCCCCATGTGGGACAACCTGATTACCTTGTATCTATTTTAGCGCTTACAACAGTGCTTGGTACATAGTAAGAACTTAACAAATACCCTAAATATTAATATTCTAACCGGTAACGGGCCTGGACCAGTCAGTGACTGCTACATAGAGCCAGAGCTGCGAAGTCTAAGGCAGATAAAAGGCGGTCGTTTTGAATCGTGAAGGGGCACACACAGAGTTAAGCATGCTGGGGCGTGCAGACACACATATACAGAATGCACACAGAGCAAGAGAGCAGCAGAAATAGCAGGAGAGCAGCATTTGGAAGCAGAAAGAAGAAGCCTCGGCAGAACAGGCTCCTTTGAGCACAGACTGGTATTGGACCCTTGGTGGAGTGAAGTGAGTGAGTGTGTGTGTATGTATCACTCCCTTGCAAGCTGGTAAAATGAAGTAAAAAGCTTTCCACAGTAACCTTGGTGATCAGAGGTATGATTTGACTTATACTAGGTGTTACCAAGGCTCCCCCGTCCAGTAAGGTCCTGGTAGGTAATAATAATAACGTTGGTATTTGTTAAGCGCTTACGATGTGCAGAGCGCTGTTCTAAGTGCTGGGGTCGATGCAGGGTAATCAGTTTGTCCCCCGTGAGGCTCACAGTTAATCCCCATTTTCCAGAGGAGGTAACTGAGGCACAGAGAAGTGAAGTGACTTGCCCACAGTGACACAGCTGACAAGTGGCAGAGCTGGGATTCGAATCCATGACCTCTGACTCCCAAGCCCGGGCTCTTTCCACTGAGCCACGCTGCTTCTCTAAACAAACTGGGGGCTCGAGACAGAGATGAGAATGAGGCTCAGTGAGTAGTATTCATTCATTCATTCATTCAATAGTATTTATTGAGCACTTACTATGTGCAGAGCACTGTACTAAGCGCTTGGAATGAACAAGTCGGCAACAGATAGAGACGGTCCCTGCCGTCTGATGGGCTTACGGTCTAATCGGGGGAGACGGACAGACGAGAACGATGGCGATAGATAGAGTCGAGGGGAAGAACAGCTCGTAAAAACAATGGCGACTAAATAGAATCGAGGCGATGTACATTTCATTAACAAAATAAATGGGGTAATGAAAATATATACAGTTGAGCGGACGAGTACGGTGCTGAGGGGATGGGAAGGGAGAGGGGAAGGAGCAGAGGGAGATGGGGGGAAAAGAGGGTTAAGCTGCAGAGAGGTGAAGAGGGGGTGGTAGAGGGAGTAGAGGGAGAAGGGGAGCTCAGTCTGGGAAGGCCTCTCGGAGGAGGTGAGTTTTAAGTAGGGTTTTGAAGAGGGGAAGAGAATCAGTTTGGCGGAGGTGAGGAGAGAGGGCGTTCCGGGACCGTGGGAGGACGTGGCCCGGGGGTCGACGGCGGGACGGGCGAGACCGAGGGACGGCGAGGAGGTGGGAGGCGGAGGAGCGGAGCGTGCGAGGTGGGCGGTGGAAAGAGAGAAGGGAGGAGAGGTAGGAAGGGGCGAGGGGATGTAGAGCCTCGAAGCCTAGAGTGAGGAGTTTTTGTTTGGAGCGGAGGTCGATAGGCAACCACTGGAGGTGTTTAAGAAGGGGAGTGACAGGCCCAGATCGTTTCTGCAGGAAGATGAGCCGGGCAGCGGAGTGAAGAATAGACCGGAGCGGGGCGAGAGAGGAGGAAGGGAGGTCAGAGAGAAGGCTGACACGGTAGTCTAGCCGGGAAATAACGAGAGCCCGTAGCAGTAAAGTAGCCGTTTGGGTGGAGAGGAAAGGGCGGATCTTGGCGATATCGTAAAGGTGAAACCGGCAGGTCTCGGTAACGGATAGGATGCGTGGGGTGAACGAGAGAGACGAGTCAAGGATGATACCGAGATTGCGGGCCCGAGAGACGGGAAGGATGGTCGTGCCATCCACAGTGATAGGACATAGGTTCTAATCTGGCCACTTGTCTTCTGTGTGATCTTGGGTGAGTCACTTCACTTTTCTGTCCGTCGGTTATCTCGTCTATAAAAAATAGGGATTAAGACTGAGCCACAGGTGGGACGTAATAATAATTATTACTATGGCATTCATTAAGCGCTTACTATGTACCATACACTGTTATGAGCGCTGGAGTAGGTTCAAGATAATCGGTTTGGACACAGTCCCTGTCCCACATGGGGTTCACAGTCTTAATCCCCATTTTACAGATGAGGGAACTGAGGCCCAGAGAAGTGAAGTGACTCGCCCAAGGTCACACAACAGGTAAGTGGCAGAGTCGGGATTAGAGCCATGACCTTCTGACACCCAGGCCCGTGCTCTGTCCACTAGGACTGTGTCCAACCTGATTACTTTGTTTCTACTCCAGTTCTTAGAACAGGGCCAGGCACATAGTAAGTGCTTAACAAATACCTTAAAAAAATGATCTGGGTTGTAGTGGGAGAGGAGCAAAGAAAGGTAGGAGGAAAACAACTGAATAACCAATTGAGTCCCTTAAATCAATCGATCATTGGTATTTATTGAGCTCTTAATGTAATAACGTTGGTATTTGTTAAATGCTTACTATGTGCCGAGCACTGTTCTAAGCGCTGGGGTAGCCACAGGGGAATCAGGTTGTCCCACGTGGGGCTCACAGTCTTCATCCCCATTTTACAGATGAGGTAACTGAGGCACCGAGAAGTGAAGTGACTTGCCCACAGTCACACAGCTGGCAAGTGGCCGAGCCGGGATTCGAACCCATGTCCTCTGACTCCAAAGTCCGTGCTCTTTCCACTGAGCCACGCTAATGTGTGCAGAGCACTGTACTGGGCACTTGGAAAAATACAGCACAGTAGAGTTAGTAGCTGTCATCCCTGCCCTCATCAGGCATAGACCCCTGTCCTGTGTCTAGACCTGTAATTTAATGTCTGTTTCACCCTCTAGACTAAAATTTCCTTCCTCTGGCTCTCAGTTATGAATTGTGAGCTTTTCTAGAAAATTAGTTGTGCATCCCCTTTTATTCCCAATCTACCCTCATTCCTATGAGGAATTTATCCACTCTCATAGCTTCAACTATCAGTTCTACTTAGATGGCTCCCAAATAGACCCCACTAGCCCAAACTCTCTGCTCTGCAATCTCACATCCCCTGCCTCCGGGACCTCTCTGGGAAGCATCAGGGCGTAGTGGATAGAGCACAGGCCTGGCGGTCAGAAGGACCAGGAAAAGACAATGTGACCTCACATTGAGAAGTCACATGAGACCTCACATAAGAGAAGTCACTTAACTTCTCTGTGTTAGAGAAAAGAGAAAAGAGACTGTGTCCAACCTAATTAACTTGTATCTATTTATTGCCATTGTTCTTGTCTGTCCGTCTCCCCCGATTAGACCGTAAGCCCGTCAAAGGGCAGGGACTGTCTCTATCTGTTACCGATTTGTACCTTCCAAGTGCTTAGTACAGTGCTCCGCACATAGTAAGTGCTCAATAAATACTATTGAATGAATGAATGAATGAATATCTACCCCAATTTTTAGTACAGTGTGTGCCACATCCCATCTCCCAGGCCCGCAACCTTGGTGTCATCCTTGACTCCGGTCTCTCATTCACCCCACACATCCAATCCGTCACCAACACCTAATGGTCTCACCTTCACAATATCGCCAAGATCTGCCCTTTCCTCTCCATCCAAATGGCTATCATGCTGGTACAGGCTCTCATAATATCCTGACTGGATTATTGTGTCAGCCTCCTCTCTGATCTCCCTTCCTCCTGTCTCTCCCCACTCCAGTCTATACTTCATTCTGCTGCCCGGATTCTCTTTCTACAGAAACGCTCTGGGCATTTCACTCCCCTCCTCAAAAACCTCCAGTGGTTGCTTATCAACTTTCGAACGAAACAAAAACTCCTCACTCTTGGCTTCAAATCTCTCCATCACCTTGCCCCCTCCTACCTCACCTCCCTTCTCTCTTTCTACCGCCCACCTCGCAAGCTCCACTCCTCCGCCGCCCACCTCCTCACTGTCCCCCATTCTCACTTATCCCACCGTCGACCCCTGGCCCACGTCCTCCCTCTGTCCTGGAATGCCCTCCCTCCTCATCTCCGTCAAACTAACTCTCTTTCCCTCTTCAAAGCCCTACTGAGAGCTCACCTCCTCCGGGAGGCCTTCCCAGCCAGAGCTCCCCTTCCCTCTATTTCCCCTCCCCTCCCCCCGCCCTCTGCTCTTCCCCCTTCCCCTCCCCTCAGCACTGTGCTCATTTGCATATTTTATTTATTACCCTATTTATTTTGTTAATGAGTTGTACATCCCCTTGATTCTATTTATCTTGATGATGTTGTCTTGTTTTTGTTTTGTTCTGTTTTGCTTTGCTATCTCCCCCGTTTAGACTGTGAGCCCGTCACTGGGCAGGGATTGTCTCTGTTGCCAAATTGTACATTCCAAGTCTTTAGTCCAGGGCTCTGCATGTAGTAAGTGCTCAATAAATGCTATTGAATGAATGAATGAATGAATGAACACTTAACAAATACCATTAAAAAATCTTAGGCGAGAAAGGGGTGATAGCTGAACAGGTGGATGATAACTATGATACCATAATAATGATAATAATGTGTTGTTTAGGTACCTTCTATGGGTCAAACACTGTCCTAAATGCTAGGATAGATACTGGATAATCATATCAGACACAATCCCTTGTCCAACATGAAGCTCACAATCAAAGGGGAAGGGAGAACATGTGTTCAATTTCTATTTGACATATGTGGAAACTGAGGCACAGGGAAGTTAAGTAAGTTGCCCAGGGGCCTATAGCAGGAAAATGTCAGATCTTGGATTAGAATCCAAGTCTCCTGACTCCCAGTTCTGTGTTCCTTCCTCTAGGTAGACAGACCTGTGAGTTGGGAATAAACCCAATTCTGTGACATTACTATTTCAAAAATAGGATTGGTGATACAAATCATGGACTACTCTGGCTATGCTGGAGCTGAAAATCAGTTTGCCCTACATTCCTAAGCAAAACACTTGTATTTTTACATTTTCTTTATTTTTATTTGTCATTTTTTTCCCAATTAGCACTGATAGCTAGGCTGCTGCCTGAGAAAACCATCAAAAATCCCACCAGAAGTAGTGCAGACTCCTTTACTCCAGCTGACTCTGACAAGATTCATTGAAATGTATTGTGGAATAGTTTCTAAATCAGGATCATAAAATCGGAGCTATTATAAATAGATTTTGTTCAGAGAGGATGTAAGGGGAATGGTCTTTGGTCAAGGAAAATGAGTTTGGCGGAGGCAGAGAAATGAAAAAGATAAAGAGAACTAATTAGTGTAATGATAAGTTGGGCCAGAGAATCCATGTTGTAGTGATTTTACTGGTCGGTTCTTGCAGTCCTGGTTTAATGCTGAGATAAGAGAGATTCAGAGATGGTTGTAAAAATGACTTAATAGCTCTTCATCGGAATGTCGGAAGGATCTTATTTCCTCTTTGCCAGAAATTCGTTTTTTCTCTGACTCGTGTGGTGTTGAGAGAAAACACGAATTCGGTTTCATTCAGTGGCATAAATTTCTTTGTGAATTACCTGAAAGTCATATTTCTCACTTTAGAACATGAGCTGTCTAAGCAATACACTTCAAAATCCCTCTCTTGTGAAGCTACCCTCTGCTAATATTTCATACACACTTGCTCTTTCTGTTCAAAAGCGAAAACATGTCTTGGGTAATTACTTAATCAATGAAGAAGTTATAGTATGATTATCTGGCACTTTGAACGAGTATTATTTGCAATCAAATCACTCTCAAAATCAGAGGAAATAGCTAAAAATAGGAAAATGATTTGCTACTGAATGTGATAGCTTTTGTGCTTTGTGTGCTTGTGTTTATAAAAAGGGCAGGCTGTCTTTTTCTTTTCTTTCCTTTTCAGTGGTATTTTTTAAGGGCTTACTATGTGCCAGGCACCATACTAAGTACTGGGGCAGTTACCAGCTAATTAGCTTGGACACAGTCCGTGTCCCACATGGGGCTCACAGTCTTAATCCCCATTTTACAGATGGGGTAACTGAGGTCCAGAGAAGTGAAGTGACTTGCCCGAGGACACATAGCAGAAAAATCAGAGCTGGAATCATTATTATTAAATAAGAATAACTGCTTCCTATGTGTCAAGCACTGTACTAAGTATTGGGGTCAATACGAGAAAATCAGGTCCCACGGTCTGATTAGGAAGAAGTACAGGCATTGAATCCCTATTTTGCACATGAGGTATCTGAGGCACAGAGAAGTGAAGTGCCTGGCCCAAGGTCACACAGCAGACAAGTGGTAGAGCCGGGATTAGAACCCGCGTCCTCTGACTCCCAAGCCTGTGCTCTCGCCACTAAGCCACGCTGCTTCTCAATACAAGCACATCGGGTTGGACACAGTCCCTGTCCCACATGGGGTTCTCAATCTCAATCTCAATCCCCATTTTAATAATAATAATAATAGTGTTGGTATTTGTTAAGCGCTTACTATGTGCCGAGCACTGTTCTAAGCGCTGGGGTAGACACAGGGGAAACACGTTGTCCCACGTGGGGCTCACAGTCTTAATCCCCATTTTACAGATGAGGTACCTGAGGCGCAGAGAAGTTAAGTGACTTGCCCAAAGTCACACAACTGACAAGTGGCAGAGTCAGGATTCGAACCCACGACCCATTTTGCAGATGAGGGAACTGAGGCCCAGAGACGTTACGTGATTTACCCAAGATCACACAGTAGATAAGGGGCAGAGCCGGGATTGGAATCCAGGTCCTCTGACTCCCAAGCCCCTAGTCTTTCCACTAGGCCACACTGCTTCTCCATCTTCAGAGGATCTTTCAGTTCTTAGCATTCCCCAAATAGAGAGTTCAGCTGATCTGAGTTTTGAAAAATAAGCGCTCCGTCTTCCATTTCGTCTGCTGGCAGGTAGATTTGCTCTAGGTTAGAATCATCACCGGGGGACAGCTCACTGATCATTCTTTTTCCAGAGGCTCCAGGAAATAAACACCAGATGTGCTGAAACAGTGCTCACGATGCATCTTCCACGCTGCCCCGATGACATCACCCATTAGGGTTGAAGCCCATTTTGCTTCAAAAATGAGTTTGCACAGTTTTCCTCAAACCATCCCCAACCCCATTTACACCCCCCAAAATTTACAGGGTCACCCTCTGCTCTGAGAATTAGCGGTGAGACAGGAGCATGCAGGACAGTCAGTTGAACAGTCTGTCACTTGTATTTTTTGAGCGCTTACTGTATGCAGAGTACTGTACTGAGTGCTTGGGAGAGTACAGTAAAACAGTAGACAGACACATTCCCTGCCCACAACGAGCTTACAGTCTAGGGGGGAGACAGACATCAGGAGAAATAAAGAAATTACAGATGTGGAAATGAGTGCCATGGGGCTGGGGGCGGGGGAGGGGATGAACGAAGGGAGTAAGTCAGGGTGACGCAGAAGGGAGTGGGAGAAGAGGAAAAGAGGGCTTAGTCAGGGAAGGCCTCTTGGAGGAGATGGGCCCTCAGTCAGGCTTTGAAGTGGGAGAGAGTAAGATTTCACTAAAAGAGGCAAGAACTCTTAATAATCATGGTACTTATTAATAATAATAATAATGTTGGTATTTGTTAAGCGCTTACTATGTGCCGAGCACTGTTCTAAGCGCTGGGGGAGACATAGGGGAATCAGGTTGTCCCACGTGGGGCTCACAGTTTTCATCCCCATTTTACAGATGAGGGAACTGAGGCGTAGAGAAGTTAAGTGACTTGCCCACAGTCACACAGCCGACAAGTGGCAGAGCTGGGATTCAAACTCATGAGCCCTGACTCCAAAGCCCGTGCTCTTTCCACTGAGCCACGCTGTATTAAGCACCTACTTTGTTCCAAATACAGGGGTAGTTACCAATTACCCTGGGGACAGTCTAAGCACTTAGTACAGTGCCTGGCACATGGAAAGTTCTTTACAAATACCCTAAAATGTGGGAGAGAGAAGGATTTAGTCGCCATTTTACACGACATAACCGAGGCCCAGAGAGGTTAACTGACTTGCCCAAGGTCACACAACTGAAACGTAGCAGAGGCGACATTAGAACACAAGGACACTGGCTCCCAAGCTTGTGATCTTTCCACTAAGCTACACTGCTTCTCCCAACTCTCACTGCACATGGTCCAACAAAAGCCTCTTTCTCCAGTCCCAGGGGGTTACAGTAGTGGTAGTCAGATGTGTAGTGGATTAGCCACTTTGAGCCTGGGAAACCTGGACAGTTTTTTCAACTTTTTATATATATATATATATATATATATAATTTTAGATTAAGCCAAGTTTTGGAGGGGAAGCGCTCAATAAATACGATTGAATGAATGAAAGTAGCAGACCTCTAACTACTTGCTTTAGGAAACGTTCGTTTAAGGTGTCCTAGTTTCAACATCGCACCACATCCATTGGTCTTGCAATTATTTTGTTTGAGTTATTATGAAAGATGGAAATGAGACTTCATGACTTTCCAGTTTATCTGGAGGCTGAAAACACTGTCACTGCAGTGGTGAACTCATGAATCTGACACAATGCAGAGGACCCAAAACACAGTACTCTACTTTACCAAGCAGCATCACCCACAGCGAATCCAATTTAGTGATTAATCGCTTGATACAAGCATTCGGTCGGTCAGTCCATCATATTTATTGAGCACTTAATGTATGCAGAGCACTATTCCCTACCTGCAATGATGTTACAGTCAAGAGGGGAAGATAGACATTAAAATAAATTGTGGAGAGACGTTTGGATATAATTCCCCAATGATGTTTTGGAAAAGTTAGAGAAGGAGGCAGTGGTAGGAGAAGTTGTCCTCAACAAAGGCAGAGAAGCAGCCTGGCCTAGTAGCTAGAGCACAGGACTGGGAGTCAGAAGGACCTGGGTTCATATCCCGGCTCCGCCATTTATCTACTGTGTGTGACCTGGGGCAAATCACTAAAACTTCTCTGTGCCCAAGCTCCCTCGTGTGCCAAATGGGGATTAAGACTGTGAGCCTTATGTGGGACAGGGACTGCGTCTAACGTGATTATCTTGTATTTATGCATGTAGAACAGTGTCTGGCACATAGAAAGTGCTTAAAAGTGTCATCATTATTATTATAAGCTGTAAAATCAAGTTTTTAGGGTGGTTTTTGTTCCTGCTTTGGGTCTGATGAGAAGTTAAAAATCCTGGAGTGTTTGCCGAAGAGATTCGAGGCGTGACCCATGATAGGGAGAGCTCAAATTCCTCTGAGTATAGAGAACTCACGTTAGGTCTGTGGCATTTCACAGAAATGGCTGATGCCAGCGGACAAGGAGAGGAGTCCGGTAAATTGGAAGTCCGTGTTGTTTAATTGGACACCTTTTGAAACCCAGCACTCAGGCTACAAGATGCTTTTGATGCTCTCCTAGAGTTTGTGTTGTGCTGAGGTTGTGAAGAAAGAAATGCCGAAGGGCATTTAGCTGTTAAAAAGGAAGAGCCGAGTTCTTGACAAGATGGAGGGAGAAGGAGGCAAAGAATAATAATAATAATAATGTTGACATTTGTTAAGCGCTTACTATGTGCAGAGTGCTGTTCTAGGTGCCGGGGTAGATACCAGGTAATCAGATTGTCCCATGTGAGGCTCACAGTCTTCATCCCTATTTTACAGATGAGGTAACTGAGGCACAGAGAAGTTAATAATAATAATAATAATAATAATAATGTTGGTATTTGTTAAGCACTTACTATGTGCAGAGCACTGTTCTAAGCGCTGGGGTAGACACAGGAGAATCAGGTGGTCCTACGTGGGGCTCACAGTCTTAATCCCCATTTTACGGATGAGGTAACTAAGGCACAGAGTGTCTTGCCCACAGTCACACAGCTGACAAGTGGCAGAGCGGGGATAGAGATAGTGCCGGAACATTCATTCAGGCATATTTATCGAGTGCTTACTGTGTGCAGAGCACTGTACTAGGCTCTTGGAAGAGTACGATATAACAATAAACAGATTCCCTCTCCACAGTGATCTTACGGTCTAGAGACGAGCTTACAGTCTTCTACTGCACTTTGGCTGAGGGTGAACTGGTATAGAGGAAAAAGTATTAAGGTCAGGCTGTCATGGTTTCTGAGCTGGTGGATAATTTAATATAGCATCTACATGTTATAGGTGGGAAAGGTGAGACACAGATGAATCTGACCAAAGGCATCCAAACACCCAGAGCTCAGAATGGATGATTCATTCATTCATTCATTCAATAGTATTTATTGAGCGCTTACTCTCTGTGCCTCAGTTCCCTCATCTGTAAAATGGGGACTAAGACTGTGAGCCCCAAGTAGGACAACCTGATTACCCTGTATCTCCCCCAGCGCTTAGAACAGTGCTCTGCACATAGTAAGCGCTTAACAAATACCAACATTATTATGACATCATACCCTCCCCAATGCTTAGTTCGGTGCTCTGCACGCAGTAAGGAGCCAATCAATACGATTGACTGATTGCTTCACACACAGTAAAACACTTAATAAATACCGTTGATTGATTCAAGATTTACAATGGAACAGGCACAGTATATCCCTCAGTTTACCTCTAATAGAGAGAGCATGGGATGGGAGTCAAAAAATCCATGTTCTAATCCCAGCTCTGCCACTTACCTGTCCAATGACTTTGGGTAAGTACCTTAATCTCTCTGAGCCTGCTTCCTCATCCAAAAAAATGGATGATGAGTCCCGTGTCGAATTGAGGCCGAGTCTGATATTATTACTGAATTTAAATAAATAAGTAAATGTCTTCAACTCTAGCACAAACCTTTAGGCATTTGGAAAACTCGTATTGCTGTCTAAGTTTATCCCATCTAAAAATATAGGTTTCTGTAAACCAGTCTCTCGTGTTAATTTTTTTTTATTGTAAGTGCAGATCTCTGCACTTATCATTTAGTTAGCAGGATTCACTTTACTCAGGGAGAGGTAAACCATAGGAACTGGCAAGATTGGCTTTGGTTGGGTGGGAAATTTATAGCCATATTCTAGACTGGAAGCTCCTTTTGGGCAGGAAATGTGTCTACCAACTCTATTATATTGTGACTATCCAAACACTCAAGATAATGCTCTGCACACAGTATGTGGTCAAAAAATATGAATGATTAATTAATTGATTGATTTCCAAGACATTCATTTGGGGGAAGAGTTCACTTATTATTTTCAGAGCACAATCGCCAGGCATTTTGAAAGATTTTAGCAAACGTCAGTATAATCAGATATTTAATCAGAGCAGCAGCTGTTTCTCAGAAAACCACTGACCAAAGGCTCCGTTCATCTTGAATACCCAATTTTCCAAAATATTCCCAAAGTATTTTTATCATCCTTCCAAGGGCAGGCGAAAGAGTGGAATGATTGAGAGTTTCATTTGGGCCGTTCTTAGGATCGCTGACGTGCCCCGAAGCATTTCTTTCGCCTGATGAAAACTCAAGAAAGACTGTGAAGAGGTTGGTTGGCATTAAAATGGATGGGATTTGGATTGGAAAATGGAAGCGTCTACTACAGCGTCTTAGCCGATTTTCCCCTTTTGTTGTCAGTTCTAGCCCGTCTCCATTTGCAAAGTGGCTTATGAAAGTCTGGAGAATTTTCTCACCGTTCCCTTTTGCAGCTTCAAATCCATCCCCCTTGTTTGCTTCACTCAGAGACCTTCTCTCACCATTCCTCAGTAGCCTCTCTTCTTTCTCTCCTTCAGTACCTTGTTGCGGACAGGGAATGTCTCTACCAACTCTGCTATACCATACTCTCCCAAGTGCTTAGTGCAGTGCTCTGCACACAGTAAGTCCTCAATAAATAGGATTGATTGATAGATTCTTGTCAGTCAGCCAGTCATGTTTTTGGGGGGCTTACAAAAAGTGTGCAGGGCACTGTACTAAGCACTTACAGAAACATTCCCTGAACGCAACGAGTTTACAGTCTAACGAGGGAGACAGGCATTGATCAAATAAATTACAGATATTCATTCAATCGTATTTATTGAGCACTTACTGTGTGCAGGGCACTGGACTAAACGCTTGATGGACATAAATGTTGAGGGGCTGGGAGGGGGGATGAATAAAGAAAACATGTCAGGGTGACACAGAAGGGAGTTGAAGAAAAGGAAAAGAGGGCTTAGTCAGGGAAGGCCTCTTGGAGGAGATGGGTTTTCAATAAGGCTTTGAATGAGGGGGAGAGTCATTGTCTGTCGATATGAAGAGGGAGGGCGTTCCAGGGCAGAGGCATTCATTCATTCATTCAGTTGTATTTATTGAGCGCTTACTATGTGCACAGCACTGTACTAAGCGCTTGAAATGTGCAATTTGGCAACAGAGATAATCCCTGCCCAATGACAGGATGTGGGTAAGAGGTAGACAGTGAGATAGATGAAATGGAGCTACAGTGAGCAGGTTAGTATTAGAGGAATGAAGTTTGCAGCCTGGGCAGTAGTATTCCTGATTTCAAGAGTAAATTCTGAGCCACCCAGAGCCCCATCCAAACAAGCCCGCTCCCTTCTTCGGTCTGAACTGAGCAGAGGAAAATGATGACTTTAGCATTGACTTGCAGTAGGCTATTGAACTCTTCTTTTGGGGGACGTGCCGGGACCTGAGAAGTACCTAAGTTCACCCCACATGCTGTGCCCCATACATGTTGACATACGTGAAGGCTGCCACAGGGTTTGTGCAGAAACCCCAAGAGTCAAGTCAGTCAATCAGTCGTATTTATTGAGTGCTTACTGTGTGCGGAGCCCTGTCCTAAGCACTTGGAAGACTGCAGTAGAACAATGTTGCAGACACATTCCCTGCCCACAGTGAGCTTACTGTCTAGAGACGATCAGTTTGGGTCACACGACCCTCCAACCTAGCAGCTGTGGGCCTGGTTCTATCTGCGATGGATGTTTTCTGTAACCTCACCTCAGCACTGTACTCGTCTGCTCAACTGTATATATTTTCATTACCCTATTTATTTTGTTAATGAGATGTACATCACCCTGATTCTATTTCTTTGCTATTGTCTTAATGAGATGTTCATCCCCTCGATTCTATCTATTGCTATCGTTCTTGTCTGTCCGTCTCCCCCGATTAGACTGTAAGCCCGTCAAAGGGCAGGGACTGTCTCTATCTGTTACCAATCTGTACAGTCCAAGCGCTTAATACAGTGCTCTGCACATAGTAAGTGCTAAATAAATACTATTGAATGAATGAATGAATTCATGCTTCCTAATGATAATAATAATAATGGTATTTGTTAAGCACTTACTATGTTGCAGGCACTGTACTAGGCACTGGGATGAATATAAATAAATCAGGTTGGACACAGTCCCTGTCTCACATGGGGCTCACAGTTTTATAATCCCCATTCCACAGATGAGGGAACTGAGGCACAGAGAAGTGAAGCCACTTGCCCAAGCATGCACAGAAGGCAAGTGGGAGATCTGGGATTAGAACCCAAGTCCTTCTGACTCCCAGGCCCGGCTTCTATCGACTACGCCAATCCTGCTTCTCTTTCATCTCGGCTCTGCTACTTCTCAGCTATGTGACTTTGGGCAAGTCACTCAACTGCTCTGTGCCTCAGTAACCTCATCTGTAAAATGGGGACTAAGACTGTGAGCCTCACATGGGACAAACTGACTACCCTGTATCTATCCCAACGCTTAGAACGGTGCCCTGCACATAGTAAGCGCTTAACAAATACCAACATTATTATTATTATTCTGAACTCTTCTACTACTTATTAGTAGTAGAACTTCATTCCCTCCCCACCCCTGAGTTTCCTGCTGAAATCTGCCCATTTCAGCTTGCCAGGTGAATCAGTCCAAGTGTGTGTTCACCTCACATTGTTTATTGCTTAATTGCATAGAATCCAGGTAGCATTTACCGGGAATGTGGACTTTTTCTAATCAGATTGAGGGCTTTATCCAGTAGTGTGGCATTCTTCTCTGTGGCATCATCTCTCAAAACGTTGGCTATCATAAGAAGATGATAATTAGATTAGAGAGAAGTGAAGTGATTTGCCCAAGTTCTTATGGCAGACCCGTGGCAGAGTCAAGATTAGAACCTAGGTCCTCTAACTCCCAGACCCATGCTCTTTTCACTAGTCCACGCTGCTCTTCTGATATTAGCTAACGGATCCAAAAATAATTTATCTAACATTCATTTCCTTGTCCCATTTCCTTCTATTTTTCTGGATTGACTGTGCTGGTGGGAATCAGCCCTAAAATGTAAGCTTTTCACAGGCAGGCACAACCTCTTTCCTTCTATTGCTTGATTATTAGACTTTTTGTTGTTGTTTTATATTCTTTTATTCTCCTTGGGGGCCAGAGAGGTGTGTCTAATTCTTAAGTATTTTTTCCCCACCCTTAGAACAGTTTTTGCAAATGGGGGCTCACTAATGATTATTATTAATATTAGAATGTTCTCTTCCAAACACAGCGCAGTGCAGTCTGCACACTATAGGAACTCCATATAGCAAAAGAGGAAAGGAGGAAAAGAAGAGGGGAGGGAAGGAGAGAGTTTAAATTGAAGAGGTGCGACTAGATGGTACCGGATCAATTTTTGCAGACTGAATAGAATTTTGAGGGGAAAAAAATAGGTAGCTTGATTATGCTTCTGGAATGAGCTCATCAGTTACTTTCATGTTCTGTAAAATTGTCAAGTTTAATGCAAAGTAACCAGAGTATTCTTCCCTGAATAAGCCCTCATTTCCTCTTCTCCCACTCCCTGCTGCATCACCCTTGAACTTGGAATTATGCCCTTTATTCACCTAACCCACACCCCACAGCTCTTCTATACATATCCATAAAATGCTTATATGCTTCTCGTATAGAGAGAGGCTTAGTGGATAAAGCACTAAGTAGTAAACGTACTACTTCTCTGTGTCTCAGTTATCTCATCTGAAAAATGGGGATTAAGACTGTGAGTCCCATGTGAGACAGGAACTGTGTCCAAACTGAGTTGCTTGTATCCACCCCCAGTATTTAGTACAGTGCCTGGCACGTAGTAAGCACTTAACAAATACCACAGTTATTACTATTATTATTATTACTATTATTATGTCTCCCCCTCTAAACTCTAAGCTCCTTGTGGTCAGGGAATGTACATACCAACTCTGTTATGATGTACTCTCATAAGCGCTCAGTAGAGTGCTCTGCACATAGTAAGCACTCAATAAATGTGATGGACTAATTGATGCATATTTATGACTTCAGGGAGGTTAAATTCATGGACCAGTAGGATTATGAAGGATTATTATAGTGAAGGTTAAGGCCCTTCACTATTCCTTTCTGGTTTGTTGTCAGTACTTAGAGTTATTTTCAGCACGTTTTTACTAGGAAAGGTGGAAAAAAGGGTAGTATGATCACACACACACACACACACACTCTCTCTCCCCCCTCCCGCACCCCCCAACAAATGAAAGAGAAAATAGAAGTCATAACCTTTAGTGCTAAGCACCATTGCTTGAACAAAGGGAGAATTCCTGTTGGCTTAAGTCTAGAACAGCTGTTTCATTTCAGAAAATCACAGCAGAGCCAAGGTCCATACAGAATATGCTGCAATTAGTCTTGGTCAATTCCTGGCTTGTATTTTCCAGAAGATTATTACTTTACCTCCTCTCCTCTCCACTTCCCCTTTTAAAAGAGGGCAAGAGAACCGTGGGACCCTATAAAAGACTCCTACCCTGTCCCTGAAGCATACCTTGGTTGTCTCTGTTTTTGTGATCAATCTGATCAATTAATGGTATTCACTGAGCACTTACCAAGTGCAGAGCACTGTCCTAAGTGCTTGGGAGAGTCCAGTACAATGGAAATATGGAACACCTTCCCTGCCCGGAACAAATTTACAGTTTCCTATTCATAATAATAATAATAATGTTGGTACTTGTTAAGCGCTTACTATGTGCAGAGCACTGTTCTAAGCGCTGGGGTAAACACAGGGGAATCAGGTCGTCCCACGTGGGGCTCACAGTCTTAATCCCCATTTTACAGATGAGGGAACTGAGGCACAGAGAAGTTAAGTGACTCGCCCACAGTCACACAGCTGACAAGTGGCAGAGCTGGGATTCGAACTCATGATCCCTGACTCCAAAGCCCGTGCTCTTTCCACTGCGCCACGCTGCTTCATGCAGTGCCTGATTTGGTTATTATTCAAGATGCGTAATACTCACCGTCTTGATCCCCTTTTTACAGATGAAGGGACTAAGGCTCAGAGAACTGAAGTGACTTGACCAAGGTCACATAACAGATGAATGACTAGAACCCAGTTCCTCCTGATTCCCAAGCCTGTGCTCTATCCATTAGGCCACGTTTCTTCTTGTCTTTCTGTCTCCCCTGCTAGAATGTTAATTCCTTGGGGCCGGCAATCTTGTCTGCTTTCTCTCTTGTGTTCTTCCAAGTGCTTACTTCAGTGCTCTGCGCATGGCAAGTGCTCAGTAAATACCACTGATTGACTGTTTACATTTTGCTGGCAGTTGGGGTTAGGGATGAGGCAGGCTGAAAAGAGCTAACAAGACAGAAAGCCACCATTTGGAGTTTTTCTCTACCTAAACTGGAAGGTCTCGGGTCCTGTCCATCTCCTGGGAAAAACGAGGTTGAAAGTGCAGCTCAGGCAGCCGTCGGGGCATAACCCCTCCTCCCACCCCTTGTCTTTCAGTCATTCATTCAGTCGTATTCCTTGAGTGCTTACTGTGTGTAAAGCACTGTATTAAGGGCTTGGGAGAGTACAGTATAACAATAATAATGTCGGTATTTGTTAAGCGCTTACTATGTGCAGAACACTGTTCTAAGCGCTGGGGTAGATACAGGGTAGTCAGGTCGTCCCACGTGAGGCTCACAGTTAATCCCCATTTTGCAGATGAGGTAACTGAGGCACAGAGAAGTTAAGTGACTTGCCCACAGTCACACAGCTGACAGGTGGCAGAGCCGGGAGTCGAACTCATGACTTCTGACTCTGAAGCCCAGGCTCTTTCCACTGAGCCACGCTGCTTCCCCAGTAAATGTTACCATTCCCCATGGAGTGTTAAAGGAGAGAATCCCTGAGCTCCTCTACCGGGATCTTATGAGATGAAACAAATCTGATCAGATGGATCTGGCGGAAAGAGGCCAGGCCCGGGAGTCAAAGGACCTGGGTTCTAATCCCGGCCGTGTCACTTATCTGCTGTGTATGACCTGGGGCGAACCGAAACCATTGGCTTTAAAGTCCCCTCCTCAGTCCGCTCCCTTTACCGCTCTGATGTCCACTTGCTCACTGGGTCTCCATCTCGTCCATCTCGCCGTCGACCCCTGGCCCACATCCTGCCACTGGTTTGGAATGCCCTCCCCCTTCATATCCGACAGATCATCACTCTCTCCAACTTAATAAGCCTTTTTCAAATCACGTCTGCTTCAAGAGGCCTTCCCTCACTTAGCCCTCATTCCCCCCATTTTGTCTCCCTTCTGCCTTTCCCTTACTCTTGGATTTGTACCCTGTATTCACCCCACCTCAACCCCTTAGCACTTTTGTATATACCCGTAATTTATTTTAATGTCTATATTGCCCTTTAGACTGTGAGCTCCTTGTGGGCAGGGAAGGTGTTTACCAACTCTGTTAGAGTTTACTCTCCCAAGTGCTAGTGCAGTGCTCCTTCCCCTAGACTGTAAGTTCCTTGCGGATGGGGAAATGCCTTCCAACACTGTCATATTGTACTCTTCCAAACACGTAGTATGGTGTTCTGCAAAAAGGAAGTGCTTGATAAATACTATTGATGGACTGATTGCTCTGCATACTGTAAGGGCTCTATAAATGGGGTTGATTTTTCTGTGCCTCAATTTCCTCATTTGTAAAATAAGTAGGTAAAGCCTGGTCTCCTTCCTACTTAGACTGTGATCCCCATGTGGGACAGGGACTCCTTTTTGCGTCACCCTGACTCGTTCCCTCTGCTCTTCCCATCTCACAGCCCACAGCACTCATGTCCATATCTGTCATTTTATTTATTTGCGCTGATGTCTGTCTCCCACCCATCAAGACTGAATTCTTGATTATCTGGTATCTACCCTAGTGCTTAGTATTATTAGTATTAGTATGATACTAATACTCCAGCCACGCTGGAGAAGCAGCGTGGCTCAGTGGAAAGAGCACGGGCTTTGGAGTCAAAGGTCATGGGTTCGAATCCCGGCTCTGCCACTTGTCAGCTGTGTGATTGTGGGCAAGTCACTTCACTTCTCTGGGCCTCAGTTACCTCATCTGTAAAATGGGGATTAAGACTGTGAGCCCTACGTGGGGCAACCCGATTCCCCTGTGTCTACCCCAGTGCTTAGAACAGTACTCTGCACATAGTAAGCGCTTAACAAATACCAACGTTATTAGTATTATTAGTATTGTGCTTGTTACCTAGTAAGTGCTTAAGAATACCGTAATTATTAGTACTGTGGCTTAGAGAAGCAGCATGGCTTAGTGGAAGGAGCACGGGCTTGGGAGTCAGAGGGCATGAGTTCTAATCCCAGCCCCGCCACTTGTCTACTGTGTGACCTTGAGCAAGCCACTTAACTTTTCTGTGCCTCAGTTATCTCATCTGTAAAATGAGGATGAAGACTGTAAGCCCCATGTGGGATAACTGTTTGCCTCATATCTACCCCAGCACTTAGAACAGTGCTCGGCACATAGTAAGCACTTAACAAATACCATTATTATTATTATAACCTACTTATTATTACATAATAATAATAATATAATGCTAATATTATTAGTATTATTATGTGAAGCAGCATGATTTATTATATTGAGAATGGGTCTGGGAGTCAGAAGAGTGCTAATCCTAGCACTGCCACTTGTCAGCTGTGTGACCTTGGACAAGTCATTTAACTGTTCTGTAAAATGGGGATTAAGACCGTGAGCCCCATGTGGGACATGGATTGTGTAAAACCTGATTAGCTTGTGTCTCTCCCAGTGCTTTAACAGTGCTTGATACATATTAAGCGCTTAAATGCCATCATCATTATTATTAGTAGTGGTATGGATTATTGTGGCCTCATTTTCATCCCAGTTGGTAGCACCTTTTGGAAACACACCACTCCAGCAGCCAGGGGTCAGGCATTCATTCATTCATTCATCCAATTGTATTTATGGAGCGTTTACTGTGTGCTGAGCACCATATTAAGTGCTTGGGCAGCGTGGCTCAGTGGAAAGAGTCTGGGCTTGGTAGTCAGAGGTCATGGGTTCGAATCCCGGATCTGCCACTTGTCAGCTGTGTGACTGTGGGCAAGTCACTTAACTTTTCTGCGCCTCAGGTACCGCATCTGTAAAATGGGGAATAAAACTGTAAGCCCCACAAGGGACAACCTGATCACCCTGTATCTACCCCAGCGCTTAGAACAGTGCTCTGCACATAGTAAGCACTTAACAAATACCAACATTATTATTATTATTATTATTACAATACAACAATAAACAGGCACGTTTCATGCCCACAATAAGCTTTCAGTCTTGTTGGGTGGGAGACAGACATCAATACAGATAAATAAAATAACAGATATGCACATGAGTGCTGTGGGCTGTGAGATGGGAAGACCAGAGGGAACAAGTCAGGGTGATGCAAAAGGGAGTGGGAGATGAGGAAAGGTGGGGCTTAGTCTCGGAAGGCCTCTTGGAGGGGAGGCTTGGAACAGAGCTACAGTGACTAAATGGGATGAGATGTTGCGTAGCAGGTGATCGAGTCCTTTAAAGATGGGCGGGTAACCACTGGAGGTTCTTGAGGAATGGGAAGACGTGGCCTAAATGTCGTTTTAGAAAAGTGATTCGGGCAACAGAGTGAAGTCTGGACTGGAGTGGGGAGAGACAGGAGACAAGGAGGTCAGCAAGGAGGCAGAAGCAGCATGGCGTAGTGGATAGAACATGGGCCTGGGACTCAGAAGGTCATGGGCTCTAATCCCATTTCTACCACTTATCTGCTTTGTGTGACCTTGGGCAAATCACTTCACTTCTCTGGGCCTCAGTTCTCTCATCTGTAAAATGGGGATGGAGGCCGTGAGCCCCAGGTGGGACAGGGACTGCGATTTGCTTGTACCCAGCCCAGCGCTTAGTACAGTGCCTGGTGAATAGTATAAGCGCTTAACAAACACCACAGTTATTATACAATAGTCAAGGTGGGATAGGAACAGTGCTTGGATCTGCAAAGTAGCAGTTAGGGTGGTGAGTGGGTGAATAGACTGGGGGTTTCAAGGAGCGTTGGAACTTTGTATCTCATGTATCTGAAGAGAACTCCATGAAAGGAGCACATTCCCTTACTGTATTTTGATTACTCCTTTCTCCCGGACTCCCTTTTGCAGCCGGCCCCCTGGAACTGCCCCTTTTTGAGCTGATTCCATCCCAGAGGCAAGTGGTTTTCCATGGGGATCGCCTGCCCTTCCAGTGCACCGCAACGTACGTCGACAACACCACCCAAGTCCACTGGCATCACAACGGACGCTTGGTTGAGAGCGACGAAGAGCGGGGCGTGATTGTGGAAGACAGCATCATTCACGACTGCTGCTTAGTTACCCGGTAAGGATTTCAGACTGCCATCGAGGCACGTGCCCAGAGAAAGTTTCTGGAGCGCAGAGATGGACAGTCACGCAGCCCAAGTGGCACTTTGGACAACTTTCATTTTAACTCAGTTAAGCGATGGAGTCGCCTGCCCAGGATAACAATAATAATAATAATAATAATGGTGGTACTTGTTAAGCACTTACTATGTGATAAGCACTAGTCTAAGCACTGGGATAGAATCAAGTAAATCTCGTTGGTTGCAGTCCTTGTCCCACATGGGGCTCATACTCTTCATTCCCAAAATAATAATAATAATAATAATAAAAATGGCATTTGTTAAGCACTTACTATGTGCCAAGCACTGTTCTAAGCAATAGGATAGATTCAAGGTAATCAGGTTGTCCCACGTAGGGCTCACAGTCTTAATCCCCGTTTTACAGATGAGGTCACTGAGGCACAGAGAAGTTAAGTGACTTTCCCAAAGTCACACAGCTAAGTGGCGGAGCTGGGACTAGAACCCATGACCTCTGACTCCCAAGCCTGTGCTTTTTCAACTAAGTACTCACAGTCTTAATCCCCATTTGACAGAGGAGGGAAATGAGGCCCAGAAATGTGAAATGACTTGCCCAAGGTCACACAACAGATAGCTATCCAGGATTAGAACCCAGGTCCTTCTGACCCCCAGGCCCGGGCTGTATTCATTAGGCCACGCTTCTTCCCTGTGACGTGTGGGTCTCCGTACTGTGCAGGGGAATTGATTAGATTGCTACTGGTTTGGGCTCTAGACTCCCACTTCACAAATCATCGGTGGTTTTTATTGGGCCCTTACTGTTTGCAGAGCACTTTAGTAAGCATTTAGGAGATTATAATGCAGCAGAATAATCAGACATGTTTCTTGCCTACAATGAGAAGGAGGAAGGAGAAAGGAGAAAGGGATATTTTCTAGAGAGGGAGGTGGACATTGAATAAATCAATTGCAGATATTCGTTCAATTGTATTTATTGAGCATTTACTGTGTGCTTTGCGCTTACTGTACTAAGCGCTTAGTATGTGCATAAATTGAGGGGGGGGTATATCAAATGCTTGAAAGGAAAAGAGCCAAGTGATCTGTGCTTAGAACAGTGCTTGGCACATAGTAAGCGCTTAACAAATACCATCATTATCATTATTATTATTATTATTATAAGCCACATGGAATGGAGAGGGAGATGAGGAAAAGTTGGCTTAATCAGAGAAGGCCTCTTGGAGGAGATACAATTTTAATAAGGCTGTGGAGGAAGGGAGGAGCTTCTAGACCAGAGGGAGGAAATGGGCAGAGGTTTGCTGGCAAGATAGGGGAGATTAAGGTTCCAGGAGTAAATTGGCGAGGAAAGAGCAAAGTGTGCTGGCTGGATTGTACTAAGAAATCATTTATTCATTTATTTATGTATATTAATATCTTTCTCTCCCTCTAGACTGTGAGCTCAATGTGGGCAGCGAATGTGTCCATTTGCTGCTATATTGTAATCTCCCAAGAACAGTGCTTTGCACACACTAAGCACTCAATAATTACGACTGAGCAGATGAATGAATGAAATGGGAGAAGTGAGATGATAGGAGAAGCAAAGTGATTGAGTGTTTTAAAGCTGATCGTAAGGAGTTCTGATTGATGGAGTCTCTTGAGGAGTTCATTCATTCAATAGTATTTATTGAGCGCTTATTATGTGCAGAACACTGTACTAAGCACTTGGAATGTACAAATCGGTAACAGATACAGTCCCTGCCCTTTGACGGGTTTACAGCCTAATCCGGGGAGGAGTGGGGAGACTTGGCCTGAATGCTTTTTTTTAAGAAAGGTAATCCAGGCAACAGGCGAAATATGGACTGGAGTGGGGAGAGACAAGTGGGGAATGATGATTTTAGAGAATCTGAGAATTCAAAATATGGACTGGAGTGGGAAGAGACAAGTGGGGAATGATGCTTTTAGAGAATTTGAGAATTCGAAGTATGGACTGGAGTGGGGAGAGATAAGTGGGGAATGATGATTTTAGAGAATTCGAGGGGGGTCGAAAGATCAGAGGTCTCTGTGAGGGGGAAGGACAGATTGGAAGGAGGAGTTATGTGATAGAGAAGGCAGTTGAGAACGTTGTGATCAGATGATGGATTTCGGAGTCGGTGAGGGTAGAGATTGTACAGCGACTAGAAATGATGAAATCGGGCAAGTGTCCGAGCTGGTGATAGATGAGGTGGGGTGGTCAGGAGGTCACTGGAGTTGAGAAATGAGAGGAAACAGGCAGTGAAAGGGTCATCGGGAACAACCGTGTGGCAATTGAAGTCCCCGAGAAGCAATGTAGAGATGGAGGAAGGGAGAAGCAATGTGAGGAAGGGGTAAAATGGTTGAGAAAGTGGGAAGAGGGGCCTGGGGGAGGGAGCGGGGGGCGGTAGATGATAAGCTCGTCATGGGCAGGAATATGTCTGTTACATTGTTACGTCATACTCTCCCCAGCGTTTAATACAGGGCTCTGCCCACAGTAAGCGCTGGATAAATACGATTGACTGAGTGTGATTAGTATCAGGAGTCGGAGGAAGAGGCAGATGATATGGGCTTTAAAGGAAGGGAATGTGAAGGAGGTAGAAGTGGAATGGTGCAAAACTGGCATTGGGGAATGAGAAAGAAGCCCACTCCTCCTCTTTCCAGGGGAGTCTTGGGAAATAGGAGAAGATAAACTTTCCCCCTCCCACCTCCCAAAGAGAGCAGCAGGGAGGACTGTGTCATCTCTTCTCTACCCACGATAAGAAGCAGTATGGTAGAGCAGGGCCCTGGGAGTCAGAAGGTCATGGGTTCTAATCCTGCCTCCACCACTTGTCTGCTGGGTGACCTTGGGTAAGTCACTTCACTTCTCTGGGCCTTAGTTACCTCATTTGTAAGATGGGGATTGGGACTGTGAGCCCCACATGGGAGTACGATATAACAATATAACAAAGCGAGTTTACAGTGTAGAGGTGGAGAAGGGATCAGATGTGTTTAGTGACATGAGGGGAGCGACTCCTAATAATGCTGGTATTTGTTAAGCGCTTACTATGTGCAGAGCACTGGTCTAAGCGCTGGGGTAGATACAGGGTAATCAGATTGTCACATATGACGCTCACAGTCTTAATCCCCATTTTACAGATGAGGTAACTGAGGCACAGAGAAGTGAAGTGACTTGCCCACAGTCACACAGCTGAGAAGTGGCAGAGCTGGGTTAGTAACGTCAGGGCAAAGGGAAGACCAACCTGGAGTGAGAGGTCATTTCTTAGCTTGCCATTCAGCCCTTGGCCACTCAGCTGCCTCTGCCACTTGCCTGCTGTGTGGCCTTGGGCAAGTCACTTCACTTCTCTGTGCCTCAGTTACCTCATCTGTACAATGGGGATTTAAATCCTCTTACCCCCTTCTTAGACCGGTGGCGTCCAGTGGTAAAGGGACTGTGATTATCTTCTCAAGACTGTAAGCGGTTTGTAGATGGGGAATGTGGCTACCAACTCTGTTATAATGAGAAGCAGTGTGGCTCAGTGGAAAGAGCCTGGGCTTGGGAATCTGAGGTCATGGGTTCGAAGCCCGGCTCTGCCACTTGTCAGCTGTGTGATGGTGGGCAAGTCACTTAACTTCTCTGTGCCTCAGTTACCTCATCTGTAAAATGGGGATTAAGATTGTGAGCCTCACGTGGGACGACCTAATTACCCTGTATCTCCCCCAGCGCTTAGAACAGTACTCTGTACATAGTAAGCGCTTAACAAATACCAACATTATTATTACTCTCCCAAGCATTTAGTACACTGCTCTGTACATGGCGCTCGATAAATATGACAGATTATTTTGAATCTCTTCAAATGTTTAGTACAGTGCTTGGAACATAGTACGTGCTTAAAAAGTACCATTTATATAAGGAGGAAAAAAATCTTTTGAGGTGCCAGTGGAGGAGGTTTGAAAACCATCCGGTAGTTTCTGGAAGGAGAAGTCCCTGCCAGGTTTTTGATCAAAACTAAAATCCTGATCCCAAAGGACAAAGCTTGTGCCATAATTTCTGCTCCAATTCTTCCCTCAGAATGGCCTCTAGGCCGGAAGCTTCTTGTGGGCAGGGACTGTGCCTACCAACTCTGTTGTACTGTAATTTCAATTCAATTCAATTGTATTTATTGAGTGCTTACTGTGTGCAGAGCACTATACTAAGCCCTTGGGAGAGTACAATAGAATGCTAAACAGACATTCCTTGCCCACAGCGACCTTACAGTCTAGAGGAGGAGACAGAAATAATAGCTATAAACCAATAAATCAATAAATCACAGCTATATAAACGTTAATATAAATAAGTAAATTACAGATATAATAAATGCATTACAGTTATTGATATATAAATTATAGATACGCCCAAGCGCTTAGTAAGGTGTTTTCCACACAGTAAGCACTCAATAAATAGTATTGATGGATTGATAAATACCATTGACAGTTTAATTGAAAATGGCTTCCACAACCCATTTACATTTTTTATATGATTATGACATTTCGATCCAGGAATAATGACGAAGCTCAGGAGAAGTAAAATCAAATATCGTTATTCCTGGCAAGAAGGACTAAATGCGAGTAGAATTTCAAACACCGTTTTCCTCCCATAAGGAAGTATCACAGGCCAAGAAAAATGTCACGTGACAGAACGTTGTTTCAAAAGTTAGTTAAATTAGTGCAGTGAAATGTATTTATTTTACTCTGCCTCTCTGTTGGAGAATGAAGTATGTGTTTTAATATTTAACCAATTAATAGAGTGAAAAAGATTTGGTTGGATATTTGTGTTGTAAATTTATAACTAGAAACATCTGGAGAACTAGAACTGTACTAAAAAAATTCAGTAAAATCTGTTTAGACTGGGAGCTTTTTGAAATTTTATCTTCACATTCAAAAGAGGCTTAGGAGTAGTATTACATGTTCTGTGAGGGGTGAAGTACTTTAATCTGAATTTATATCAAAGTTCATCGGAAGCTGGGAATGAGAGTCATGCTTCTGTTGGACTTTCCCAAGTGCTTATTAGAGTACACTGCACCCAGTGAGTGCTCAATAAATACCACCCCAGACACATGAGCGTTGTTCTTTGTATTAGAAAATAATGCCAGTAATAATGTGTGAGTTTATGGCTGAAAAGGAGCTTGTAGAACTGGTGATTCATTCCTCACTATAAATTTATAAAAATAGTCATCGATTCATCCATCAAATAATAGCATTTATTAAACAACTTCTCTGTACTAGGCAATGTATTGAGTGTTTGGAAGAGGACACCAGCAAAGTCATAGACCCCCAAATCTTGAAGCAATTGCAATCTATTGGGGGAAATAGACAAAAATTGTTTTCATTCTTACAGACGCAGCCCACTGTGGACAGGGATTGTCTGTATTTGCTGCATTGAACTTTCCAAGCACTTAGTACAGTGTTCTGCACACAGTAAGCGCTCAATAAATACGATTGAATGAATTATAAAATCCTTGAGAGCAGTAATTGTGTCTACCTACTCCTAAGTGCTCAGTACAGTGTTCTGCACCCAGCAAGTGCTCGATAAATACCATCGATTAGTTGATTTACAAAAAGTGAAAGCAAGAGGGAGAACAAGTATGAGGCGGGCATTATTATTGTTATTGTTGTTATTATTATTACATTTGTTAAAGACTTACTAGAACCAAAACACTAAGGTAGATGGTGATTATCAGATTGGACACTGTCCCTCTTTCACAGAAGACTCAAAATCTAGCTTATCCCCATTTTACAGATGAAGAACCTGGGGTTTAGAAAAGTAAGTTTGAAATGACAGTGGGACATCCAGTAAAGATGTCCTGAAGGCAGTAGGAAATTCAAGATTAATAACAATAATTGTGGTAATTGTCAAGGGCTTACTGTGTGCCAAGCCCTATTCTAAGTGCTGAAGTAGTTACAAGTCAATCAGTTTGGACACAGTCCCTGTCCCGCATGGAGCTCACAGTCTTAATCCCCATTTTTACAGATGAGGTAAATGGGGCCCAGAGAATAATAATAATAATAATGTTGGTATTTGTTAAGCGCTTACTATGTGCAGAGCACTGTTCTAAGCGCTGGGGTAGATACAGGGTAATCAGGTTGACCCACGTGAGGCTCACAGTTAATCCCCATTTTCCAGATGAGGTAACTGAGGCCCAGAGAAGTGAAGTGACTTGCCCACAGTCACCCAGCTGACAAGTGGCAGAGCCGGGAGTCGAGCTCATGACCTCTGACTCTGAAGCCCAGACTCTTTTCCACTGAGCCACGCCCAAGGTCACACAGCAGGCAAGTGATGGAGCCAGGATTAGAACCCAGCTCCTTCCGACTTCCAGGCCAGTGCAGAGAAGGAGAAAGGTTGGGACCAAAGAGATAAATTTGGGAGTCAGTCGGGGGTGAAGAGGTAGATTTGGGAGTCATTTGCATAGAGATGGTAATTGAAGTCATGCATATGAATGAGTTCACTGAGAAAGTGTGTGTAAAATGGGAGAATGTAAGGGGATTAGAACTGAGTTTTGAGGGATTCCCACAGTTTGGAGATGGGAGGCAGAGAAGAAATGGCTAGAGAAGAAAGGAGAACCAGAAGAGGACAGTGTCCCTGAAAATAAGGTTAGATCACATTTCCAGAAAAAGGGGGTCGTCCAAGGTATCCAAGACTGCTGAGTGGTAGAGAAGGATTAGGATGGAGAAGTGTCCGTGGGATTTGGCTCGATGAAAACATTGCAATAGATTGGAGTCAGTCTGTCATTTGTACTTATGTGTGCAGAGCTCTGTATTAAGCGCTTGGAAGAGTCCACTATAACAATATACGAATGTATGGTTCCTGTGGAGGGGTTGGAAACCATTCATTCACTCATTCATTCACTAGTATTTATTAAGCGCTTACTATGTGCAGAGCACTGTACTAAGCATTTGGAATGTACAAATCGGCAACAGAGAGAGACAATTCCTGCCCAGTGACGGGCTTACAGTCTAATCGGGGGAGACAGACAGACAAAAACAATAGCAATAGTAACCAGAGTTCAGGGGTTCTAGAAGGGAATTAAAGGAGACGAAGAAGTGAAGGCAGAGAGTGGAAACAACTGGTTTGGATTTGGAAAGCAATATTGGAGCGAGATGGGGTGATGATTGGAAGTTGTCACTGGGTCAGGGGAGGTTTTTCATTTTAGGATATGGGATACATGGGCATTTTGGAAGGAGCTGAATCTTATTAAAACTATTTTCACTTCTGTAAAATACAGAAAGAGTAGTATGATTTCTAGGTCTCTTGCCTGAGCCACTGAAGGTAGTGTGTGTCTAACTTTAATCTCATGGCCTTCCAATCCTTACGAGGCCAATTATAATTATAACAAATGTAATAATTATAAATTGTGGTCTTTCTTAAGCACCTACTTGGTAACAAGCACTGTACTGAATGCCGGGAGAGACACATGATAATCAGAACAGACCCCGTCCCTGTCACACAGTGGGCTCACCGTCTTAATGGAAGGGAATTTAATTCCCATTTCACAGAAGAAGAAACTGAGGCACAGAAAAGTAAAGCCTAGGGTCTCACTGCAGGCAAGTGGTAGAGCTGAGGTGAGAACCCAGGTCCTCTGATTCCAAGGCCCCTGCTGTTTCCTCTAATCACTATGGTGTTTGTTAAGTGTTTACTATAAGCCAGGCACTGTTCTAAGGGCTGGGACACCATGCTAAGCACTGGTCACACCAATCTGTATGTCTAATTCCACGATGACTTACCCAACGGAGAGGGCCCAGTGGAGCCTGCCTCTATTCTGTGACCACAGGCTGCCACTATTCCACTGGGTGCTCGGCACAGAAAGAAAGGGCCAGAGTGTGGGGACGATTCAGTGCCAACCATCACCGCTACAGCAAAAACAGCTCCATCACACATCCCGCTGAAGAGAGGATATGACTATAAAAATGTTGGCATTTGTTAAGCGCTTACTATGTGCAAGCACTGTTCTAAGCGCTGGGGGAGTTACAGGGTAATCAGGTTGTCCCACGTGAGGCTCACAGTTAATCCCCATTTTACAGATGAGGTAACTAAAGCACAGAGAAGTTGTGACTTGCCCACAGTCACACAGCTGACAAGTGGCAGAGCCGGGAGTCGAACCCATGACCTCTGACTCCGAAGCCCAGGCTCTTTCCACTGAGCCACGCTGCTTCTTCTCCAATGGGGTACCAGCAGTGCTCATCTGCATGCTGTGAAACTCTGCCAACGTACCCCATCTGGCCCTCTGTTTAAGTGTGCCAGCGTGCCCGAGATTTTCTCAGCAAAAACTACTCTCACTTGTAAATGTAGTTTTGGCAGCCCCACTCATCAAGAACCTCCAGTGGTTGTCCATCTAACAGTAACGCCTCACCATTGGCTTTAAAGCAGTCCATCACCTTGCCTCCTCCTACCTCACCTGGCTACTCTCTTGCTACCAGCCAGCCCAAACTCTTCGCTCCTCTAATGCCAACCTTCTCATTGAACCTCCATCTCTCTATCTCACCACCTATCTCTCGCCCATATCCTGCCTCGGGCCTGGACCGCCCTCCCTCCTCAGATCTGACTGACAATTATTCTCTCCTTCAAAACGTTACTGAAGGCCCATCTCGTCCCAGAGACCTTCCCCGACTAAGCCCTCCTTTCCTCTTCTCCCACTCCCTTCTGCGTCGCCCTGACTTGCTCCCTTTATTCATCCCCTCTCCCAGCCCCACACCACTTATGTCCAAATCCGTAATTCATTTGTTCATTTAATGTCTGTCTCCCCCTCTAGAATGTAAACTCGACATGGGCAGGGAATGTGTCAGTTTTATTGTTTTTATTATATTTTACTGAGAAGCAGCGTGGCTTAGTGGAAAGAGCACGGGCTTAGGAGTCAGAGGTCATGGGTTCTAATCCCAGCTCTCCCACTTATCAGCTATGTGACTTTGGGCAAGTCACTTAACTTCTCTGTGCCTCAGTTCCCTCATCTGTAAAATGGAGATTAAGACTGTGAGCCCCACGTGGGACAACCTGATTACCTTTTATCTACCCCAGCACTTAGAACAGTGCTTGGCACATAGTAAGCACTTAAAAACTATTATTATTATTATTGTTCTATTTTACTCTTCCAAGTGCTTAGTATAGTGCTCTGCACACAGTAAGAGCTCAATAAATAATATTGACTGATTGCCTGACTGACTGACCACCTGCAGTGTCACCTCTAAATTGGAAAACAAACTGTTCTCCTAAAACATGAGGTTGCATTCTAGATGAATCTACATTAAGGAAAACTCATGTTTTGGTACAGTATGTCTTTCACCACACACATACACACAAACTGCTTTTTCCCACACTCTCTCAACTTCTCCAAACAGACACAATCCATCTGAGGGATGTTCCCATATTTTGTTGTCATTGTCTCTCCAAAATGTGAAAAGAAAATACATATTCTAGAAGAACTGTCTGTACTTCCTCAGTCAAACAATTTTATGGTTCGAGGGGTTAATGCTGTGATAGTAGAATTTAGAAATGGTACATTCTCCAACAAAGCTCTTCTCCTTTTTAAGTTAAAGGAAAATTTGAAAGAAGAGGTCCTGGGGGAAAATTAGAAATAGGTTCATGTTTAAATTCCAAGACATTGTCTGGGTGTCTTTGGGGGCATTCCTTGTGTTATTGTAATTTATTGTCTGAGTTCTAAACTTGAAAAGTTTTTCAGTTGAAAAATGAGAGGAACTTTGGAGCATCATTTTTTTTTCTCTCCAGTCTACCTCAATAGCAAGTAATTAAACATTTAACAATCTTCAGAAAAGAGATGAAACATTTCTCCTGCATCAGTGGATCAAGTTTGGAAAAATTCCCTCATAATTTCTCAATTCTGAACTGAATTACAAAAGGTATTCGTAGTGGGAGAGAGGGAGAACAAGAGAGCATGTGATAGAGAATTTAGAGAGAGCATAAATCGTGGAATTTCTCCGAATCGAATGTCTTCGATTAGCCCCAGTGGGTCACAACCTAAATATGATTTCCTTGACATGGTAAATGTAAAGTGTTTAATGGATCCACCAATGCTGAATTATTCTGCATTCGCTCAGCATTTGAACCAATGGATTATTTTTCCAAAGTAGTAGATTGGATACCATTAGAAACATTAATAATATAGGTGCAGTGGACTCTGAAGACCTCTCTGGGAAATAATAATAATAATAATAATGGTATTTAAGAACTTACCTTGTGCCAGGCACTGTTCTAAGTGCTGGGATGGATAAAAGCATATCAAGGTGGACAAAGTCCCTAACCCACATGGGGCTCACAGTCTCAATCCCCATTTTACAAATGAGATAACTGAGGTTCAGAGAAGTGAAGCGATTTGTCCAAAGTCACACAGCAGACAAGTGGTGGTGCCGAAATTAGAACCCATGACTTTCTGACTCCCAGACCCGTGCTCCATCCACTACACTGGGCTGCTTCTCCTTACTTCCGACACTAGGTTTCAGTGATTCTCAATTGTAGGAGGGGCTAACCCTATAGGTTTCCCACTATTTTAGCTGAAATGTAATAATAATAATTGTTGCATTAGTTGAGAGTTTACTAGGTGCCAAGCATTATACTAAGTGCTGGAGTAGAGAGAAGATAATTAGGTCCCTCATGAAGTTAATAGTCTAAGTAGGAGGGAGAACAGGAATGGACTCCCAACTTGGCAGATGAGGGAACTGAGAGACTGAGTTAAGTGAAGCTACTTGGCTGAGGTCACACAATAGGCAAATGGAGGAGCCTGGATTAGAACCCAAATCCCCAGACTCCCAGGCCCCTGTTCTGTCCATTAGGCCACACTGCTTCCCTAGTGTAGTGTCTCTTACATATTGAGCACTCACTGGTTATGATGCACATAAGCAGCGTGGTCTAATGGATAGAACATGGGCCTGGGAGTCAGAAGGATCTGAGTTCTAATCCTGCTCTGCCGCTTGTCTGCCGGGTGACCTGGGGCAAAGCATTTCACTTCTCTGGGCTTCAGTTACTTCATCTGTAAAATGGGGATTACGGCTGAGAGCCCCATATGGGACCGGGATTCGATCCAATCTGATAACCTCGCATCTACCCCAGGGCTTTGGACAGTGCTTGGCTTTGCACACGGTAAGCGCTCAATAAATATGATCGAATGAACATAGTAAGTGCTTCACAAATAACATCATTATCGTTATCATTATGCACTGTACTAAGCACTTGGGCAAATGCAACAGGAGGAAATGAAACATTCTCTCATACACTGATGGTCATTTTCACCTAGATTTATATGGTACTTTATTTTATTAATAATGATAATAATAATAATAGTATTTGTTAAGTGCTTACTATGTGCCAACAATAATAATAATAATAATAATGTTGGTATTTGTTAAGCGCTTACTATGTGCAGAGCACTGTTCTAAGCACTGGGGTAGTTACAGGGTAATCAGGTTGTCCCACGTGATGCTCAAAGTCTTCATCTCCATTTTACAGATGAGGGAACTGAGGCACAGAGAAGTGAAGTGACTTGCCCACAGTCACACAGCTGACAAGGGGCAGAGTTGGGATTCGAACGCATGACCTCTGATTCCCAAGCCTGGGCTCTTTCCACTGAGCCACGCTGCTTCTCTAAGTGCCAAGCACTCTTCTAATTCCACTCTCTGGTTTTATTAAAGGAAAATGCTTCAGATGCTTCCCATTCAGTGAGTTAGATTGGGGTGTGGTAAATGGGATGGAGAAACAGGAATAGCTACCAGATCGACTAGCAGAGAAGCAGCATAGCATAGTGGAAAGAGCCCGGGCTTGGGTGTCAGAAGTCGTGGGTTCTAATCCTGGCTCCGCCACTGATCAGTTGGGTGACTGACTTTGGGCAAGTCACTTGACTTCTCTGTGCCTCAGTTACCTCATCTGGAAAATGGGGATTAATAATAATAATGTTGGTATTTGTTAAGTGCTTACTATGTGCAGAGCATGTTCTAATCACTGGGGGAGATACAGGGTAATCAGGTTGTCTTACATGAGGCTCACAGTTAATCCCCTTTTTACAGATGCGGTGACTGAGGCCCAGAGAAGTGAAGTGACTTGCCCACAGTCACACAGCTGACAAGTGGCAGAGCTGGGTTTCGAACCCATGACCTCTTACTCCCAAGCCCGGGCTCTTTCCACTGAGCCATGCTGCTTCTCTAAGACTGTGAGCCCCATGTGGGACAACCGGATTACCTTGTATCTACTCCAGCGCTTAGAGCGGTGCTTGGCACATAGTAAGCACTTAACAAATGCTATCATTTTTATTATTATTATTTATTATCTGATGCATTTAGTTATAATAGACACCATTCATTCCCTCTGTTCTGACTTTCTAGTCATGGCAGGGCGATTGTGCTCATTTCAGACTAGTCACCCATCCCTCCCATAGGAATTTCGATAACACTAATAGGCTTTTCTTCCACCTCACTATTCAGTCACTGGTACTTACTGAGCACTTACTGTGTTTGGAGAATTCATTCATTCATTCAATTGTATTTATTGAGTGCTTACTGGGTGCTGAGCACAGTACTAAGTGCTTGGAAAGTACAGTTCAACAACAGAGACCATCAATCCCTGCCCATAATGGGCTTACAGTCTAGAAGGGGGGAGACAGACATCAAAACAATAAACAGGCATCAATAGCATCAATATAAATATATATATATATACACATCAGAACAAGTAAACAAGCATTATTATAAATAAATAGAATTATAGATATGTACATATATGCACAAGTGCTGTGGGGCAGGGATGGGGGTAGAGCAAAGGGGGGAAGTCGGGATGATGGGGAAGGGAGGGGAAGCTGAGGAAAAGGGGGGCTTAGTCTGGGAAGACCTCTTGGAGGAGGTGAGCCTTCAGTAGGGCTTGGGTGCTTAGGAGGATGTAATGTGATATAGTTGTTGGATTCCATCCCTGCTCACAAGGATTTTGCAGTCTACAGGGACTAGAAATTTCCCCATTTGGAAATTTACAGATTGGGATTCTACAGTGCTTCCCCTCTGATATGGAGCACTTTCCAGTAATGTAAGGAGAATGATCCAGAGAAGCAGTGTGGTCTAATGGAAAGAGAAAAGGCCTGGTTGTCAGAGGACCTGGGTTCTAATCCTGGCTCCGAAACTTGTCTGCTCTGTGACCTTGGGCAAACAATTTATCAACTCTATTATATTGTACTCTACCAAAGTCGTAGTACAGTGTTCTACACACCTTAAGCACTCAATCAATATGATTGATTGGTCCACCCTAGGAATTTCTTCTGGTTGGGTCAGCTGATAGATGCCGGGCATACCAAAACTGAAATGGCATCTGAGCCTCGAATAGACTAGAGCGGTAATTAATTACAACCATAGATCAGTTGCCTTCTGTTTACCTTCCCCTCTGCTTGTGACACCTGCTTTCTTTCTAAATGAGAAACGAATTGTTAGTAAAAAAAAAAAACAAAGGAACCTCCAGCATAAACACAATCTTGTGATTCCATTTTCTCCATAAACAGAGGCTGAGTGAGCCAATATAGATGACAGATATTACGATTTCTCAGCTTCATCTTTTTTTTCTTCCCTTAGCCCCTTTATGGAGATGGCTCGATCAATCAACCAGAAGCATCTATCGAGCATTTATTGGGTGCAGAACACTGCAATTAGCTCTTGGAAAAGTACAATAAAATTAATAGTCATATCCAAGTCTAAAGGAGTCCATAACCTAGCGGGGAAGACTGATGCTAACAAAATAGGAGTAATAGTAGTAATAATAATTTATTAAGTGTTTCCTGTGAGCACTTAGTACAGTTCTCAACCCACAGGTTGGAATTAGTCTGGGTCCCTGGCCCCAGGAGGGGCTCAGAGAAGCAGCATGGCTCAGTGGAAAGAGCATGGGCTTGAGAGTCAGAGGTCATGGGTTCAAATCCTGGCTCCGCCCCTTGTCAGCTGTGTGACTTTGGGCAAGTCACTTCACTTCTCTGGGCCTCAGTTACCTCATCTGTAAAATGGGGATGAAGACTGTGAGCCCCACGTGGGACAACCTGATCACCTTGCATCTACCCCAGTGCTTAGAACAGTGCTTGGCACATAGTAAGTAAGTGCTTAACAAGTACCAACATTATTATGAGAATAAGTGGGGAAGAGGACCGGAGACAAACCCATCAGAAGAGATGAAACAGTAAAATATTCAAACAACATAAAGGACAAGGACAGATGCATAATAAACAAAATAATAATAATAATGGTATTTGTTACGTGCTTACTATGTGCCAAGCATTGTTCTAAGCTCTGGGGTAGATACAAGCTAATCAGGTTGGGCACAGTCCCTGTACCACCCGGGGCTCACGGTCGTAATCCCCGTTTTACAGATGAGGGAACTGAGGCCCAGAGAAGCGAGGTGACTCGCCCGAGGTCACCCAGCAGATAAGTGGCAGAGCTGGGATTAGAACCCAGGTCCTTCTGACTCCCAGGCCCATGTTCTATCCACTAGGCCATGCTGCTCCCCTAAAATAAAAACAAAAGTCAGTAGAGAACTGTGGCTAGAGAAGCAGAATTTCAGACTGCTCATAATTCAGAGTTCAAGGTGTACAGAAGCAAAGGGGGATATGAATATTAGCACTGTCTTTTTCTCTATCAATCGGTCATACTTCCTGAGGGCTTAGTGTTTGCGGAACACTGTACTAAGCACTTGGAAGAGTACATTATAACAGATTTGGTCGAAACGTTCACTGCCCAATCAATGATTTTTATTGAGCAATCACTCTGTGCAGAGCATTGTACTAAGCGCTTGGGAAAGTTCAGTACCACAAAGTTGGTAGATGTTATCACAAGGAGTTTATAGTGCAAAGCTCACACCGATGAGTAGATTTCAGAGAGTCAGGCAGTTTTCAATAACTCTGAATAGTAATCGCCTGCCATTACACTCTAGGTACCTTTAACACATGCTTTCCAACGTTCTTGGAACATTAAAGAAAATTAGCGGTTTGGGGTTCAAGATGTCCAGTTGGAGTATGCAATAATATAACCGCTTTTCCCACATCACAGTGCATGGAATGCAAACAGATTCATGTTTGGAGTAATTATCATTACTGTCATCATCATCATCGTTGTAGTATTTTGTTAGGCATTTAATAATGTTGGTATTTGTTAAGCGCTTTCTATGTGCAGAGCACTGTTCTAAGCGCCGGGGGAGATACAGGGTCATCAGGTTGTCCCACGTGAGGCTCACAGTTAATCCCCATTTTACAGATGAGGTAACTGAGGCAGAGAAGTGAAGTGACTTGCCCACAGTCACACAGCTGACAAGTGGCAGAGCCGGGAGTCGAACCCATGACCTATGACTCCGAAGCCCAGGCTCTTTCCACTGAGCCACGCTGCATTTAGTATATAAAAAGCACTGTGCTGAATGTTGGGGTCAATACTGTTCTTCATCTATACTCCATCTACACCCCCTCCCTTGGAGAACTCATCTGCTCACATGGCTTCAACTACCACCTCTGTGTGGATGATTCCCAAATCTTCATCTCCAGCCCTGAACTCTCTCCCTCTCTGCCGTTGCGCATCTCCTCCCGCCTTCAAGACATCTCTGCTTGGATGTCCTGCCGTCACCTCAACCGTCATACGTCTAAAACAGAGCTCTTTATCTTCTCATCCAAACCCTGTCCTCCCGCTGACTTTCCCATCTCTGTAGGTGGCACCACCATCCTTTCCGTCTCACAAGCCTGTGACCTTGGCAGGATCCTTGACTCCTCTCTCTTATTCATCTCACGTATTCAATCTATGACAAAATCCTGTCAGTTCAACATTCCCGACATTGCTAAAATCCACTCTTTCCTCTCCGTCCGTACTACTGCCATGTTAATCTAAGCCCTTATTCCTCCTGCCCTGATGACTGTATCAGCCTCCTTGCTGATCTCCCAGCCTCCTCTCTCTCCCCACTGCAGTTCATACTTCACTTTTCAGTCCACGTTTCCCCGTTCCTCAAGAATCTCCAGTGGTTGCCTATCCACCTCCGGATCAAACAGAAACCCCTCACCATTGGCTTTAAAGCCGTCCATCACCTTGCCCCGTCCTACCTCACCTCGCTGCTCTCCTTCTACAACCCAACCCGAACACTCCGCTCCTCTGGTGCTAACCTTCTCGCTGTACCTCGATCTCGTCCATATCACCGCTGAACTCTCACCATGCCCTGCCCCGGCTCGGAAATGAAATAAATTAAAAATGTCGGTATTTGTTAAGCGCTTACTATGTGCGAGAGCACTCTTCTAAGCGCTGGGCTAGACACAGGGTAATCAGGTTGTCCCATGTGAGGCTCACTGTCTTAATCCCCATTTTACAGATGAGGGAACTGAGGCACAGAGAAGTTAAGTGACTTGCTCACAGTCACACAGCCGGGATTCAAACCTATGACCACTGACTCCCAAGCCCGTGCTCTTTCCACTGAGCCACGCAGCTTCCCGAACACCTCAGAACAGAACACCTTCCCTCTTCGTACCAAGCAATGACTTTGCCCTGCTTCAAAGCCTTATTGAAGGCCCATCTCCTCGACGAGGGCTTCCTTGACTAAGCCCTCCTTTTATCTTCTTCCACTCCCTTCTGCGTCACCCTGGCTTGCTCACTAGATTCATCTCCCCCCATCTCCCAGCCCCATAGCACTTATGTACATGTCCATAATTTATTCATTCATATTACTGTTTGTCTCCTCTTCTAGACCGTAAACTCACTGTGGACAGGGAACGTGCCTGCTGTATTGTTATATTGTATCCTTCCAACTGCTTAGTACAGTGCTCTGCACACAGTAAATGCTTGATAAATACAATTGAAGAGAATCAGATCGACACTGTCCCATTTCCATATAGACTCACAATCAGATAAATAATAATGTTGGTATTTGTTAAGCCCTTACTATGTGCAGAGCACTGTTCTAAGCGCTGGGGTAGATATAGGGTAATCAGGTTGTCCCACGTGAGGCTCACAGTTAATCCCCATTTTACAGATGAGGGAACTGAGGCCCAGAGAAGTGAAGTGACTTGCCCACAGTCACACAGCTGACAAGTGGCAGAGCCGGGTTTCGAACCCATGACCTCTGACTCCCAAGCCCGGGCTCTTTCCATTGAGCCACGCTGCTTCCCAATTCCCAAAGTTCAAGCCAAGTGGAAAGGTAGATTATGACAGAGCTAAGTCTAAATGTATTGTGTAAGTACTCTGAGAAGTGTCTGATCTCATTATTTACCTTTTCCTGTAAAGATGACAAGGAGTGATGGAAAATCATTTGCAATGGGGGAGTAGATTAAAATAATGCGCTCTCTTGCCTAATTAAACTTCTTTTTATGTTGATGCCGACATACACTTCATTACCCATCATTTCCCAGTTAAATCATTTTAAGTACCAAAGTGTTTCACTTAGGCAAATGAAGAACCTTGAGTCTTGGGGATTCCTGTTACCAATCAGTCCACCAGTGGTACGTATTGAACACTGACTATGTGCAAAGCACTATACTAAGCGCTTGGAAAAATACGACCCAATAGATTTGGTAGGCGCAATCCTTGTCCACAGAGAACTAACAGTCGAGACGAGCTAATTGTCAGGTTATTATTGAGCACTTATCGTACGCAGAGCACTGTACTCAGTGCTTGGGAGAGTTGGAAGACATGATCCATCCCCTCGAGGAGCTAACAGTCACACTTTTGACATTTTGCAAGCTCTGCTTGGAAAATTGTTGTCACTTGGGGATGTTTGAAGGTGGAGGTTACATCAGGGTTTCTAAGCAGCAGCATGGCTCAGTGGAAAGAGCCTGGACTTCGGAGTCAGAGGCCATGGGTTCGACTCCCGGCTCTGCCACTTGTCAGCTGTGTGACTGTGGGCAAGTCACTCAACCTCTCTGTGCCTCAGTTACCTCATCTGTAAAATGGGGATTAACTGTGAGCCTCAAGTGGGATGACCTGATTACCCTGTATCTCCTCCAGCACTTAGAATAGTGCTCTGCACATAGTAAGCGCTTAACAAATGCCAACATTATTATTATTATTATTATATGGGCAGCATATTCATATACAGCTTTGCCCTTCTGCAGTGGAGTCTGAAGAGGTAAAGTCGGAGTCCTCTAGAATGTGAGCTCGTTGTAGGCAGGAATGTGTCTGTGGTTAGATTGTAATAATAATAATTTAATAATGATGGTATTTGGTAAGCGCTTTCTATGTGCCAAGCACTGTTCTAAGTGCTGGGGCAGATACAAGGGAATCAGATTGTCCCATGTGGGGCTCACGGTCTTGATCCCCATTTTAGAGATAAGGTAACAGAGGCTCAGAAAAGTTAAGTGACTTGCCCGCCACTTTTCTGCTGTGTCACTTTGGGCAAGTCACTTCACTTCTCTTTGCCTCAGTTACCTCGTCTGTAAAATGGGGAATGAGACCGTGAGCCCCATGTGGGTAACCTGACTACCTTTCATCTTCCCCAGCACTTAGAACAGTGCTTGGCACGTAGTAAGTGCTTAGCAAATACTGCTCGCTCCTTCGGCCTAGTGGCAAGAGCACGGGCTTGGGAGTCAGAGGACGTGGGTTCCAATCCCGGCTCTGCCACTTGTCTGCTGTGTGACCTTGAGCAAGTCACTTCACTTCTCTGCGCCTCAGTTACTCCTCTGTAAAATGGGGATTGAGACTATGAGCTCCATGTGGGACAACCCGATTACCTGGTATCCACCGCAGAGCTTAGAACAGTGCTCGGCACACAGGAAGTGCTTAACAAATACCATCGTCATCAAGTACCATCATCATTATTATTATTTATTGAGCACTTACTATGTGCAAAGCACTGAACTAAACTAAACACTTGCCAGACTACATTTTAACAGAGTTGGTGGACGTCTTCTCTGCAAGAACCCGAACTAGTCAAGCAGTGGCAATCATTGTGCACTTACTCTGTGCAAAGCACTATATTGTGCAAACCACAACTTGATCGGTGCCCATGCAGATATTGGAGCATCAGAATCCAGACGAGGAACAACAAAGTCCTTTCCTAGAAATCTGCATCTTCAGTAACATTCTTGAGAGGCGATCTCCTTCTTCTTCTTCATAAGGGCAGTTACCATGCCGTTTTCTGCATTTTTATTTTTGAGCCAGAACTTCTAGGTGAGAAGCTTCCCCATACATCAAAGGAAATAGATTATCAAGGTAATTTTAAATGCCCTTTCTGATCATTTCGGCATTTTTGTGCTTAGTCAGAATCCCTAGGGAGAAGAAAAATCAGTTGATAGTTTGCTACCTCCAGATGGGTTTCCAGTGTAGAGTTTCTTTGCTGGTTCTGTGGTCCATAAGTCCCCTTGGGAATACAAATTTATTCATCATGTGCCATATCCAGATGGTAATTCAGATAACAATTGTATGTCCCAGTCATTATGCTTTGTCTCTCAAAACTTCCACATGGAGACTCAGCCTCTTTCTTTCTTCCAGGAGATGAGGCATCTGATAACTCAGCAGCCCACGTAAATTGCTCTCCAGGAACTCAGAGAGTGGAAAGAATCTGGGTCAACCCTGGGAAAATGTGTTCTCAGAATAATGGGGAAAATGGTATCTCCAGAGTGACCTAGCATCCAGTTTAGCTGTGCAATATATATTTTACCGCAAAAGAACCCTGTTTACACAATTGAAACAGAAAGCTGTTTCATCTGCTAGTTTGACCTGTCTCATGGAAGCATTACATCCCTCTGTCTTGATAGAGAAGCGGTGTGGCTCAGTGGAAAGAGCCTGGGCTTGGGAGGCAGAGGTCATGGGTTTGAATCCCGGATCTGCCACTTGTCAGCTGTGTGACTGTGGGCAAGTGACTTAACTTCTCTGTGCCTCAGTTAGCTCATCTGTAAAATGGGCATTAAGACTGTGAGCCCCACGGGGGACAACCTGATGACCCTGTATCTACCCCAGTGCTTAGAACAGTGCTCTGCACATAATAAGCACTTAACAAATACCAACATTATTATTATTATTATCCTTAAAGCTGCCCCTTATTCTGTTCAGAGGCTGCACTGAGCACTCCTGGATGGGAAAGGAGGAAGGAGAGGGAAAAGTACTAATGGAGATGGAGAGTGAAGACCACGTAGCCTAATGGATGCACAAGCCTTGCACAAACACAGCCTTGGAGGTGGAGGACCTGGGTTCTAATTTGTATTCTGCTATTTGCTTGTTGTGGGACTTTAGGCAAGTTACTTAACTTCTTTGCTATGCACATGGCAAGTGCTCAATAATTCAGCTATTAGAACAGGGCTTGGCACATAACAAGCGCTTATCAAATGCCATCATCATCAATAAATATAATTAATTGATTGATTCTCTGGGCCTCAGTTTCCTCAGCTGTAATTTAGGGGTTCAATGCCTGTCGTCCTTCCTACTTAAAATTTGAGCCCCATGTCAGCCAAGGACTATGTCCAACAAGACTAACACGCATCTACTCCATTACTTAGAACAATGCTTGGCACATAGCGAATGCTTAATAAATATCATAATCAGTGAATAAATACATTGATGGAGATACTAAATGGAAAGGTGCTAAATGGTAAAAAGAAGCATAGTATAGTAGAAGGAGCACAGGCCAAAGAATCAGAGGACTTGGGTTCTAATCCTGGCTCTGCCGCTTGTCTGATGTATGACTTTGGACAAAATTAATTAACTTCTCTGTGCCTCAGTTACCTCATCTATAAATGGGAAATAAATCCTCCTTCCTCCTACTTAGACTGTGGGCCCCATGTGGAGGGACTGTGTCCAACCTGATTATCTTGTAAATACTCTGGAGCTTATTTCAGTTCCCAGCACATAGTAAGTGCCCCAGAAGTATCATTTAAAAAAAAAAACAGCAACAAATCAACACTCTCTAAGGTCCTTGATTTTCCCCAATCATTTCGCAAATGGCAGTTTGTAGGTGGTTTATAAGAGCAAATTTCAAGTTATGGCTCGAGTTTGCTATTGCGTAGGTTTTTTCACTGAACAGAAATGCTCATGAATGCAAATATATTTTATAAGGTAGAATCCAGGAACACGTTGGCTATAAGGGGAAATTACCACCATCTCAACAGGCATCCTCAGTACTTTGGCAGTGGCGTGAACCAAAGAATATCCTCCAGAAAGTGTAGAATCTCCTTCAGGAAGACACTGGTTCAGAAATCAGTAAGAGAGCTACCTCTTAATTCCTGAGAAGCCCCATCTGATCTTCAGTTAAAGTCGCATCCCATCCTAACCAGTGTTGGCAATTCTCAAGACCAAATTATTCTGGTCCTTTGCAAGACTTCCTGTAAATTGGCCCCGATTTTGCTTCATGTGCAATTTTTTAATTTCTACTGTGATGTTTCCCCTGAGAAAGACTAAAGTATATTGAGTGTTTTACAGTACCTTGTGAATATTCAGTAAATGTTCATTGCTGATGCATAAAATGGTACATTGATGATGTCGGACTTACTCCTCTGAAGGTTTTAATGGACATCTTGAACCAGGGTTTGAATTCTCCAAAGACACTGAATCTCCTGACAGCCATCTGCCTTTTAAAACACCAGTTATTTAATCCCCAAATTCTCTCAAAACTCACTGCTTTGGCTGTTTAATTACAACCAGGGAACACAAAAGTTAACTAAAATTGTTCTTCGTTGTCTGACAAACGATGCCCCATTATGGGTCCTAATAATAATGATGACGATAGTATCCATTAAGAACTTACTGTTTGCCAGCCTCTGTACAAAAGCACTGGGGTGGATAATAATAATAATAGTATTTGTTAAGTGCTTACTATATGCTAAGCACTTTTCTAAGCACTGGGGTAGACACAAGCAGCGTGGCGCAGTGGAAAGAGCACGGGCTTTGGAGTCAGGGCTCATGAGTTCGAATCCCAGCTCTGCCACTTGTCAGCTGTGTGACTGTGGGCAAGTCACTTAACTTCTCTGTGCCTCAGTTCCCTCATCTGTAAAATGGGGATTAACTGTGAGCCCCACGTGGGACAACCTGATTCCCCTGTGTTTACCCCAGCGCTTAGAACAGTGCTCGGCACATAGTAAGCGCTTAACAAATACCAACATTATTATTATTAAGGTAATCAGGTTGTCCCCTATGGGGCTCACAGTCTTAATCCCCATTTTACAGATGAGGTAACTGAGGCACAGAGAAGTGAAGTGGCTTGCCCAAGGTCACACAGCAGACAAGTGGCAGACCCAGGATTAGAACCCACGTCCTCTGACTCCCAAGCCCGAGCTCTTGCCACTAAGCGATGCCGCTTCTCAATACAAGCACATCGGGTTGGACACAGTCGCTGACCCACATGGGGCTCTCAGTCTCAATCCCTGTTTGACATATAAGGTAACTGAGGCCCAGAGAGGTGAAGTGACTTATCCAAGACCGCACAGCAGACAAGTGGCGGAGCCGGGTTTCAAATCCAGGTCCTTCTGACTCTCAGACCCGTGCTCAATCCACTAGGCCATGCTGGTTGTCGAGGAGAAAAGGAAGAGAGGTTGGTTGATCCATCCCTAAACATTAGGATGTCTGTCTACTAGAATGGCCACCATCCAGTTTCTGTTGACCCAGATGCAGGCAGAATAATTGGATCATTGATCTGCCCCAAGAATTGTTTGCCCATGATTTTATTCAGATCAATCAATCAATGGAATTTATTGAGCACCTATTGTACTAAGCACTTGGGAGAGTACAATAGGGAAGGAACGTGGCTTAGGGTCAGGAGCCTGGGCCTGGGAGTCAGAGGATGTGGGCTTTAATCCTAGCTCCACCACTTGTCTGCTGTGTGATCTTAGACAAACCACTTCAATTCTTTATGCCTCAGTTACCTCAACTGTAAAATGGGGATCGAGACTGTGAGCCCACGTGGGACAACCTGATTACCTTGTATCTACCCCAGTGCTTAGAATAGCACTTGGCACATAGTAAGTGCTTAACAAATACCATAATTATTATCATTCATTCATTCAATCATGTTTATTGAGCTTTCCTGTGTGCACGGCACTGTACTAATGCAGTTGATTCTTGATTCACGTTGTGAATGGGTTCCACTTTTCATATAGAAACAGTGTTATGAATTGGACATTGGCTCCTAAAATAAGATTGAATTCCCCATAACAACCAAACCTATGAGTGTTACAGTGACATTAATGCATTTATATCGAATCAGAGGTGCGCTACTACAGAATAACCAGTTTATATTTCGCGGAATGGAAGTAAAATGGATGTGACAACCTTCCCTTGTAATTCCACCTAATAATCTGGTTAACAGTCTTGACTATGGGAGGAAGAGTCAAGCAGAAGCATATCCATTCCATTCCATTCCTAGCTTGGCCAGTGACTAGTGAGTTGAAGGCCATCTGCTCCAAGTCAAAACTCACCCATGTGGGGCAGCAGCGGCACTGGAGAGAGTCGAGGGCGGAGACTCGAGTTAAACGCGTGGAAGGTGGCGATGATAAATCACTTCTGTAGTTTTACCAAGAAAATTCTCTGGATCCACTACCAGGACGATTGCAGATGGAGATGGGGTGTTCTGGGAGAGAAGTGTCCATGGCATCGCTGTGGGTTGGAGCCGACTCGATGGCGTAAGACAACGCAATAATAATGTTGGTATTCGGTAAGCGCTTACTATGTGCAGAGCACTTTTCTAAGCACTGGGGTAGATACGGGGTCATCAGGTTGTCCCACGTGAGCCTCACAGTTTTAATCTCCATTTTAGAGATGAGGTAACTGAGGCACAGAGAAGTGAAGTGACTTGCCCACAGTCACACAGCTGACAAGTGGCAGAGCTGGGATTCGAATCCATGACCTCTGACTCCCAAGCCCAGGCTCTTTCCACTGAGCCACGCTGGAATCTGGTTAACTACCCATTTCTCCCCACTCCCATCCTCTTCCAGTCCACCCCTCTTCCCATGCTTGTTTAAACTTAATCAATCTATGGTATTGAGCACTTTCTGTGAGCAGATCACTGTACCAAGCGCTTGGGAGAATACAATAGACATGTAGTAGAGACAATCCCTGCTGAATGCCCTTGGGCAAGTCGCTTAACTTCTTTATGCCTCAGTTTTCTCATCTCTAAAATAGGTGTTAAATATCTACTCCAGACTGTTAGCCCTATGTGGTAATAATAATGATTATTTTACAAGAAGAAGAATAATGATAATCATAATACTTCAGACAAGAACTGCATTTGAGATGATTATCATCGATCTATCCCTGTAGTAATGTGTACTAGTGCTTAGTACAGTGCTTGGGACATTGTAAGTATTAGCAAATGTTGTTGTCATTATTGTTGTTATTATTATCACTGTGGATCTATGGAAAGAGCACGGGCTTAAGAGTCAGGGATCATGGGTTCTAATCCTGGCTCCTCTACCTCTCAGCTGTGTGACTTTGGGTGAGTCACTTAACTTATCGGTGCCTCAGTTACTCATCTGTAAAATGGGGATTAAGACTGTGAGCCTCACATGGGACAACCTGATAACCTTGTATCTACCCCAGCGCTTAGAACAGTGTTTGGCACCTAGTAAGCACTTAAATACATTATTATTATTACTATTATGGTAAATATATTTTTCATATCTGTCCACTAGAGGACAGTGTTTGAAATACCACTCAATTAGGAATGTCACAGCTTGTCAAGCTTTGGAGAACATCACACCTCTCCTAAAAATACGGATCAGCTGTCATTTGGGGGCTTGATAATTTACCATTTAGTTGTGTTTTCACCATATTTCTGAGTTCCAAAAGCACCGATACTTTAAATAAATTCGAATTTGCTTTAAGATACAAACCAAATAATAACACCCCACCGTCTTGTTCCTCACAGCTGTTTGGTCAGCCAGTTTTCTCTCTCCCATATAGGACAGGAAAAGACATTGTCTGAGAAAAGTCCCAAGGCTTAATTTTCAACTGAAGCAAATATTTGTGTAAACATATGGGAGCATTAATGGAGTTCATTCATTCATTCAATCATATTTATGGAGAGCTTACCTTGTTCAGAGCACTGTAGTAAGTGCCCTGAAAGTAAAATTCAGCAACAAAGAGAGACAATCTCTGCCCATAAAAGGCTCACAGTCTAGAAGGGGGGAGACAGAAATCAAAACAATTAAACAGGCATCAATAGCATCAGTACAAATAAATAGAATTAGAGATATATATGTATGCATAGAGTTCTCATATATGCACACATATAGTATTCATATAGGGAGTTCTCTGGTCTATACTGCCTATCCTTATAAAAGTAGTAGTAATAATCAATCAGTCGTATTTAGTGAGCACTTACGATGTGCAGAGGACCTGGAGGAGTTCAATACAACAGAGTTGTATCCCCTGTCCCCAACAAGCTGTCAAAAATAAATATAATGAATTTATATATATATGAATATATATGAATAAAGGGTGCAAATTCAAGTATAAGGGTAATGCAGAGGCAAGTAGGAGAAGAGGAAATGAGAGCTTAGTCAGGGAAGGCCACTTGGAGGAGATGTGCTTTTAATAAGGCTTTGAAGGTGGATAGAGAGAGAAAGAGAGAGAGAGATGTGGATATGTTATGTATGAAGGCAGGATGTGGGCGAGAAGTCGATGGTGAGATAGATAAGATCGAGGTGCAGTTAGTAGGTTGGCATTAGAGGAGCAAAGTGTAATCATCATCATCATCGTCCTGGTCATCTTTATCATCAGATGGTATTTGTTAAGCCCTTACTATGTGTCAATCACTGTGCTAAGCTCTGGGGTAAAGTTAAAAGTTAAGCCCAGTCCCTTATGGATTTCACAATCTAAATAGGAGGGAGAACAGATGTTATATTTGTTAAATATTATGTTAAATCCTCATTTTATAAATGAAGTTAAGTGACTTGCCCAAGATCACCCAGCAGGCAGACACAGCATGGCCTAATGGATAGAGCAATGGCCTGAAAGGCAGGAGGACCTGAGGTCTAAGCAGTGTTCCACCATTTTTCTGCTGTGTAATATAAAATAATAAAAACTAATGAACTGAGCACAATAAGCAGTAAATGCAACCTCAAACCAATAAATCATAAATAGAAGCGGTGTACACTAGTGGGAAGAGCATACACCTGGAAGTCAGCAGACCTGTGATTCTAATCCTGGTTCCGTGACTTGCCTGCTGGGTGACTTTGGTCAAATCACTTGACTTCTCAGTGCCTCAGTTACCTCATCTGTCAAATGGGGATTAAGACTGTGATCCCCATGTGGGATAGGGACTGTGTCCAGCATGATTATCTTATATCTACCCCAACACTTAGTACAGTGCATGGCACATAGTAAGCGCTTAACAAATACCATAATCATTATCATTATCGTTATTCTCTGTGCTTTAGTTTCCTCATCTGTAAAGTAGGAATTCAATACCTGACCTCCCTCCTACTTAGACCGTAAGCCCCATGTGGGTATGAGTCCGAGTTGATTATCTTCTAACCGTATAATTAAATCCTTATAATGTTATTTGTTAAGCGCTTGCTCGACTTGATTATCTTCTATCCATATAATATAGATCCTTAAAATGTTATTTGCTAAGCACTTACTATGTGTCAAGCACTGTTCTAAGTGCTTAGTACAGTGCTTCCACATGGTAAGTCTTTAAGAAAATACCACTCTGATTATTATGATTTTCCTCAAAAAAATCTAAGAGATGTGCAGAGCACTGTACTAAGCGCTTGGGTGAGTAGAGTACAATCATAAACAGATTTCCTGCCCACAATAAACTATCAGTCTTGAGGATGGACAGGGCTGAAATCGTGCTTGTAATAATAATAATAATTATGGCACTTGGTAAGCGCTTACTATGTGGCAAGCATTGTTCTAAGCACTGGGTAGATTCAAGTTGTAGCCTCCTCCTCTTCCAGCTTCCTGTTGCTTCAGTTAATCACCATTAATTGAAGGCACTTGATAACAATTAGGTGACTATTAAAAGACTCATGATTGTTTTGGATAACCTTCGTTTTATGAGTCGTGATGGCCAAGCGGTTCAAGTTCAGACATGGAGAGTTCAAGCCTATAATTAATGGTTTCTTCGCTTGACATTGAAAAGTGATTTATGTCAGTCACTTCATAATTACATGTGCGGTGACTCAAGGTACCTCGGAACGGAAACCACCATCACGCTAAAAAGCGAAACTAAATCTCACCTTGAAAATGACAGCAAAGCTAGGTCGCGGCTCTGAACGTTCGGGAAATATTGCTACTAAGGGAAATCATTTTATTAGGAAGACTGGTGACAGTGGATTGACCCTCACCTAGCTCTTTGAGTCCTCCCTTCTCTTCCATCATTTCCAAACTAGTCCTAGCCTCACTCTCCATCTTAAAGTGTAGAAAATCGATGCGGAGTCCTAAAAAAACTGAGAGCTTGGGAAGTAATGTCTGACCCCACCCACGGAACATAAGCTGTTACTCTTCTCTTTTACTCTCTTTTGATTTCCAAATCAGTTTGTTCTGTGGACTGCACTTAATTCACTCAGTCTTATTTATCGAATGCATACTGTGTGCTGAGCACTGTAGTAAGTGCTTGGGGGAGTACAATACAGCAATAAGCAGACACATTCCCTGTCCACGACGAGCTTACAGTCTTAACCGGAGGTCTTGTCTTAATGCCGTCATCTGTAAAATGGGGATGAAGACTGTGAGCCTCTCGGGGGACAACCTGATTACTCTGTATCTACCTCAGCGCTTAGAACAGTGCTCTGCATATAGTAAGCGCTTACAAATACTAACATTATTATGCCGTCGAGTCATCTCCGACCCATAGTAACACCATGGATGCATGCTGCTTCATGGAGAAACAGCGTGGCTCAGTGCAAAGAGTCCAGGCTTGGGAGTCAGAGTTCATGGGTTCGATCCCGGCTCTGCCACTTGTCAGCTGTGTGACTGTGGGCAAGTCACTTCACTTCTCTGGGCCTCAGTTCCCTCATCTGTAAAATGGGGATTAAGACTGTGACCCTCACGTGGGACAACCTGATGACCCTGTATCTACCCCAGCGCTTAGAACAGTGCTCTGCACATCGTAAGCGCTTAACAAATACAAAAAAAAAAAAAATCTCTCCCAGAACCCCCCGCCTCCATCTGCCGTCGTTCTGGTAGTGGATCCGTAGTTTTCTTGGTAAAAATAGAGAAGTGTTTTTACCCTCGCCTCCATCCACATGGTAAACTCGAGTCTCTACCCTCGATTCTCTCCCGTGCCGCCGCTGCCCAGCGCGGATGAGTTTTGACTTGTAGCAGATGGCTTTCCACTCGCTAGCCACTGCCCAACCTAGGAATGAAATGGATGTGCCTCTGTTTGACTCTCCCTCTTATAGATGAGACTGGTAGAGGACTGGAAACTCTGTAGGTGTGACGCTGAGAGCGGTAGATGGGGGAGAGAGACAGTAATAGAAATAAATATTTTTTAGATATGTACGCAAGTGCTGTGGCGCTGGGAGGGGCGCAGAACAAAGGAAGCAAGTCAGGGCAACACAGAGGAGAATGGAAGAAGAGAAAAAGTGGGTCTTTACACTAATGATAATAATAATAATGTTGGTATTTGTTAACGCTTACTATGTGCAGAGCATTATTCTAAGCGCTGGGATAGATACAGGGTAATCAGGTTGTCCCACGTGAGGCTCACAGTTAATCCCCGTTTTCCAGATGAGGTAACTGAGGCCCAGAGAAGTTAAGTGACTTGCCCACAGTCAAACAGCTGACAAGTGGCCAAGCCGGAATTCGAACCCATGACCTCTGACTCCCAAGCCCAGGCTCTTTCCATTGAGCCACACTGCTTCTCTACTACCCAGAGGGTGGCAAATAGTGCCCTTCACAGCATGGGAGGAAACATGGCCTGGTGCACACCTCCTCCAAGAGGCCTTCCCTGACTAAGCCCTCTTATCCTTCTCTCCCACTCCCTTCTGTATCGCCTTGACTTGCTCCCTTTATTCATCCCCCTCCCAGTGCCTCCAGCTCTTGTGTCCATATCTGTCATTTATACATTTCTTTATATTGATGTCTGTCTCCCTTTCTAGACTGTAAGCTTGTTGTGGCCAGGAAATGTGTCTGTTATATTGTTCTATTGTACTCTCCCAAGTGCGTAGTACAGTGCTCTGCACACAGTAAGGGCTCAATAAAGTCATTCATTCATTCAGTTGTATTTACTGAGTGCTTACTGTGTGCAGAGTCCTGTACTAAGCACTAAATAATACTTGAGAAGCAGCATGGCTCAGTGGAAAGAGCCCGGGCTTGGGAGTCAGAGGTCATGGGTTTGAATCCCGGCTCTGCCACTTGTCAGCTGTGTGACTGTGGGCGGGTCACTTCACTTCTCTGTGCCTCAATTACCTCATCTCTCAAATGGAGATTAAAACTGTGAGCCTCACGTGGGACAACCTGATTACCCTGGATCTACCCCAGTGCTTAGAACACATAGTAAGCACTTAACAAATACCAACCTTTAAATACGGTTGACTGACCGACTGTTGGAAAGACCCTCAGTCTCTGAGACATGAGACCTGGTTTCTCATCCCTCCTCCGCCACTGTGTGATCTGGAGCGAGTCCCCTGACCTTACTGTGCCTCAGTTTCCTCACTTGAACAATAAGGATAAGGCCCCTGCTTCCTTTTCCTCTAGATTTGGAGCACTTCCCCACCTTCCCTGCCGAAGTGGACAAAGTATTGGTGACCACTTTGATTACACTTGGGTAATCTTTGATTACCACTAAAAGATAATTGATTATCTTTTATCTGCCCCTAAGGAGCAGCATGGCGTAGTGAATAGAGCACGGGTGTGGAGTCACCACTTGTCTACTGTTTGACCTTTGGCAAGTCACTTCCCACTCTAGACTGTTAGCTCATTGTAGGCAGGGACTGTCTGTTTGTTATTGTATGGTACCCTCCCAAATGTTTTGCACATCAAAGTGATCGATACATGTGATTGAATAAATGAATGGGCCTCAGTTCCCTTATCTGTAAAATGGGTATTGAGACTGTGAGCCCTACGTGGGACAGGGACTGCATCCAACCAGAATTACTTTATACACCCAAGAGCTTAGTGTAGTGCCTGGTACTTATTAATCACTTAACAAATACCACAAGTATTACTATTATTATTAATGCATAGTAATTCCATAATGAATGCTCTATTTGCTCATTTTCTGTTTTCACCTCTTATCTCTTTTAGGGAGCTGATTCTGTCCAGCATTGATATTAGTGCCACCGGGACCTGGGAGTGCTTGGTCAACAATTCCTATGGATCTAAAACCAAGCGAGTGGAAATCGCTGTCCTGGAAACAGTGGCGCCTTACTGTCCCGCAGAAAGGGTCCTCAATAATAAAGGCGATTTCAGGTAGGATCGAACTCAGGGATTCTCGTTCCGGTAGAGTGGGGTGAAGGAGCATGGCGAAGTGGAGAGAGCCCAGGACTGGGCGGCAGAAGGTCATGGGTTCTAATCCCTGCTCTGCCAGTTGTCTGCTGTGGGACCTTGGGTGTGTCACTTCACTTCTCTGGGCCTCAGTTACCTCATCTGTACAATAGGGATTAAGACTTGCGAGCCCCATTTGGGACAGGGACTATGTCCAACTTGATTTGTTTGTATCCATCCCAGCACTAATTCTAGGTTTTTAAACAAGTTTAATGCACTCTTTGGCAACTGGAAGAGTGAACTTCAACCCCTGCCCTGGAACGCCAGAATAGCTAGTGCAACGATACTGGTAGAAATGGGGGGAAATACAATTACCTACAAAGTGGGGGGAAATCTTTGAATTAAGCCAAATGGCATTTGGGGGCATAATAATGATTGTGGTGTTTGATAGCGTCAGTGGTGGTTAGGGGGAGGCAGACATCAATATAAATAGACATCAACACAAATAAATAAAATGACGGATATATAAATAAGAGCTGTGGGGCTAGATACAGGACAATCAGGTCCCACCTGGGGCTCACAGAGTACACATATCGAATCCTTATTCTGTGGATGAGGAGACTGAGGAACGGAGAAGTTAAGTGAATCGCCCAAGATGATGCAGCAGGTAAGTGGAGGAGATGGGATTAGAACCCAGATCTTCTGACTTCCAGGCCCATGCTCTTCTCACGAAGCCACATTGCTTCCCTAAATACAGTTCCTTGCTAATGAATATTTAACTCCTGGTGTACTCTCCCTCCTACTTAGCAACATGCTCCACACTGAGAAGGTGCTCAGTACATGGTGGTGGTCAATCAATTGATAGTCAGCCCCGGGTTTGCTGAAACTGCATTTGAGCAATGTTTGGCTGATAAGACTTGGACGTTGAGATGATCTGGTGATGCAGAAGAAGGCTAGAAATTCTGACGTATTCTCTAGGGGAGGTGTCGGATGTGGAAATGGAAATTGGCAGAGGGCTTCCTCACCACTCCCATCCTGGAGCAGGAGAGGTGTGGCTCACGCTGAGATCACGCATCCAACCCAGAGGGCTCCTGCGAGATTGATTTGGGTGATCATGTCAGCCTCTATCAGTTCCTATACATTCATTCCTTCATTCAGTAGTATTTATTGAGCGCTTACCATGTGCAGAGCACTGTACTAAGCCCTTGGAACATACAATTCGGCAACAGATAGAGACAATCCCTGCCCAATGTCAGGCTTACAGTCTAATCGGGGGAGGCAGACGGACAAAAACAAGATAACATAGGCACGATAAGTAGAATCAAGGGGATGTACACCTCATTAACAGAATAAGTAGGGTAATAAAAACATAGGGCACTTGGGGGAAAAATGCCATTCTAAAGCTAAACCAGATGTCGAGTCCAGAGTGGGGCAAGCCGGGGAGAGGTCTGAGAGTCTCAGGGTAGACAGGACAGCTGACTCCTGATCTTCCTGGCCTGGATCTCCCCAGCCCAAGAGAGCACTGAGAGTTGCAGTGTAGACAGGATGTCTGAGTTCTGATCCTCCAGGCCCGGATCTCCCCGGCTCAGGAGAGTCCTGAGACTGTCAGGGTAGGCAGATTGTCTGACTCCCGATCCTCTAGGCCTGGGATTCTCCTACCTGAGAACTGAGAGCATCAGTATAGATGGGACATCTGAGTCCTGATCCTCCCCACGTGGTCCACTACAGCCTTTCCTTTCCTTCACTTTCCTTAGATGTAAAAAAAAATATGATGGTATTTGTTAAGCACTTACTATGTGCCAAGCACTGTTCTAATCTCTGGGGTAGATACAAGGTAATCAGGTTGTCCCTCTTGGGGCTCACAGTCTTAATCCCTATTTTCCAGAAGAGGTAACTGAGACCCAGAGAAGTGAAGTGACTTGCCCAGGGTCACAGAGCTGACAAGTGGCAGAGCCGGGATTAGAACCCACGTCCTTTGACTCCCAAACCCGGACTCTTGCCACTAGACCATGCTGTTTCTCATCTTCCAACAGGTGTTGGTTTTTTGAATGTTTCAGGGCTTTTGGCTTTCTTTTCTGTTTTATTTACCTTCTTTGCCTCTTTCCTGAGAGAGGCAATATGGCCAAGTGGATAGAGCACAGGCCTGGGAGTCAGAAGGACCTGGGTTCTAATCCCAGCTCCTCCGCTTGGCTGCTTTGTGACCTTGGGCAGGTTACTTCACTTCTCTATGCCTCAATTCCCGCATCTGTATAATGGGGATTAAAACTGTGAGCCCTTTGTGAGACAGGGGCTGTGTCCCACCTGTCTTGCTTGTATCCACCCCAGGACAGTGCTTGGCACATATTAAGAGTTTATCAAATAACATAAAAAAATACAAAAAAAACAAAACTTATCTGTGCCTCAGTTAGCTCACCTGTAAGATGGTTATTAAAACTGTGAGCCCTGTGTAGGACAGGGATTGTGTCCAACCAGATGAACCCCAGCACTTAGTACAATTCCTGGCACAAAGCGAGCATGTAGCAAATACCATATTATTATTATAATTTCACCATCTGTCCCTTTCGGTACCCTCTGTGCAAAATAACTCTGTGTCCCCTCTGATGGCTTAGTCTGTGTATCAGTCACTCAGTCAGTCGTATTTACTGAGCACTTACTGTGTGCAGAGCGCTGTACTAAGGGCTTGGGAGAGGACGGTATGACAATAAAAAGTCACATTCCCTTCCCGAGTGTGCTTATACTGTGATTCTCTCTGTGTCACTCTGTGTCTGGGTCTCTGTCTGTCTTGGGTGGGGGCGGGGGGGCTGTCTAGATTCATATGTCTGCATGTGTGAATCATGCATTCAGTCATTTATTAAGCACTTATGTGTGCAGAGCACTGTACTAAGTGCTTGGCAAAATAGAATACGACAATAAACTGTGACATTCCCTGCCCACAACGATCTCAAAGTTTAGAGGGTAGAGACAGACATCAATGCAAATAAATAAAATTATAGATATATACATAGGTGCTGTGGAACTGGGGGGTGCGGGAAGGAGCAAGGGAAACAAGTCAGGGTGACACAGAAGGGAGTGGGACATGAGGAAAAGCGGGGCTTAGTCTGGGAAGGCCTCTTGGAGGACATGTGCCTTCGGTAAAGCTTTGAAGGGGGGAAGAGTCATTGTCTGGCAGACTTGAGGAGGGAGGGCGTTCCAGGCCGGAGGCAAGATGTGGGCCAGAGGTCAGCGGCTCTTCAGGCGAGATGGAGGCCCAGGGAAGAGGTTAGCGTCACTGGAGGAACGGAGTGTGCGGACTGAGTGGGAGAAGGGGAGAAGCAAGGTGAGGTAAGAGGGGGGAAGGTGACGGACAGTTTTAAAGCCAACGGTGAGGAGGTTTTGTGGATGGGCAGCCGCTGGAGATTTTTGAAGAGGGGGTTGATATCCCTAGCTGCGTGCGTTTGCTTGCACATACTGGGGTCTGTGACTCTCTCCCCCACACCACTCTAGCCAGATATCAGATTGGCTCTCTGACTCTCCCTGGTCTCCCGGGGCCAGGCAATGCGGTCCAGTTGGCTCACTCCTTCTGGAGTCTGGAGCTCTGAAACTTCCAAACCCTAGACATCCTCCAGACCTTTCTCCTGACTAGAAAGCTCCGAAGGTTGGCGATTCTCCTCTGGGCTCAATCCCAAGTGCTTTTTTCTGGAAATAAACCCATCTTCATCCTTCAGGCACCCTTCTGCCACAGCTCCAGCGAAGAATTGAGAAAGGAGTTTTCTGCTCTGATAACTCCAGCAGTGCAGTGTCTTTGCTAAGCTCCCAGTAGGGTGAATGCATTCTTGAGCCTTAGGTATCTAGATCTGCACACTCTCCTTTCCTTCAGATATGCGGGCTCGGGAAAAAAATAAATTGCATTTGCGGATTGGGAAATTGTGATCCTTGCTCTCACAATAATAATAATTATTGATAATGATCGATAGATAATGGCATTTGTTTCTGGCCATTTATTTATATTCATGTCTGTAAACTGCAAGCTCATTGCAGGCAGGGAATGTGTCTGTTTATTGTTACATTGTACTCTCCCAAGCGCTTAGTACAGTGCTTCACACGCAGTAAGTGCTCAATAAATGCAATTGAATAGGAAAGAATGAATCAATCCATTACATTTACTGAGTGCTTATTGTGCGCAAAGCACTGTACTGAGCTCGTGGGAGAGTACAGTATAACATCAGACACGTTCCCTGCCCACAAAGAGCTCACAGTCTAGAGGGAATGAATAAATGTTTCCCCCTCTAGATTGTGAGCTCAGTGTGGGCAGGGAATGTGTGTGTTCATTGTTACACTGTACCCTCCCATGTGCTTAGTACAGTGTTTTGCACACAGTAAGCTCTCAGTAAATACAATTGAATGGATGAAGGAATGAATATCTCCTCCCTAGACTGTAAGCTCGTTGTGGGCAGGGAATGTGTCTGTTTAGTGTGATATTGTACTCTCCCAATTGCTTAGTACAGTGCTCTGCACACAGTAAGTGCTGAATACAACTGACCAATTGACCAGCTGACTGGTGTTTAATAAGTCCTTACCAAGTACCAAGCAGCAGACAGAGCATTGGGGTAGATACAAGAGGTTCATACAATCGAAGAGGCAGGAAGAGTGGATATCTTTTCTTTTTATGACATTAGTTGAGCACTTACTATGTGCCAGGAACTGTACTAAATGCTGGAATAGATATGAGCCGATCAGGTTGGACACAGTCCATGTCCCTCATGGGGCTCACAGATTTCATTCCCATTCTTCCGGTTAAGGTCACTGAGGACCACAGACGTAAAACGACTTGCACAGTGTCACCCAGCAGACATGTGGCAGAGCCGGGATTAGAACCCAGGTCCTTCTGATTCCCAGGCCTGAGCTCTATCCATTAGGTCACACTGCTTCTCAATCTTATTCCCATTTCAAAGGCGAGGAAACTGAGGTACATCTGGCCTAAAATTGCCCAGCAGGGCACGGACAGAGCTCGGATTAGAAACCCACGTCTCCTGACTCCCTGTCCTTTGCTCTTCCTGCTTGATCACATTCAATCAATCAATCAGTGGTATTTAATAATTATGGTATTTGTTAAGCGCTTACTAGGTACCAGGCACTGTACTATTTATTGAGCTCTTACTGAATACAAAGAACTGAACTAAACATTTGGGAGAATGCAGTACTCTAGAGTTGGTAGACTTGCTCACAGCACAAAAAGAGCTCATAATCATGAGAGTAATAAAATGATTCTTTTTTATAGAGCTTGCATTTTTATGAAGGAATTTCATATCGGGTATCTCAGTGAATCTTCACACAGTCCCAGTGAGGACATGTAGACATGTAGGTGGTATCCCAGTTCTATGGGTGAGGAAACTGAGGCCCAAAGAGGTTAATAATAATAATGTTGGTATTTGTTAAGTGCTTACTATGTGCAGAGCACTGTTCTAAGCGCTGGGGTAGATACAGGGTAATCAGGTTGTCCCACGTGAGGCTCACAGTCTTAATCCCCATTTTACAGATGAGGTAACTGAGGCCCAGAGAAGTGAAATGACTTGCCCACAGTCACACAGCTGACAAGTGGCAGAGCTGGGATTCGAATCCATGACCTCTGACTCCCAAGCCCAGGCTCTTTCCACTGAGCCCGTGATTTGCTCAAGGTCCTACAGCGGGCCAGGGTCAGAGCCGGGACTAGACCCCAAGTCTCTTGCCAAGCAGCCCCATGTGCTTTCCACTAGACCACGCTTACTTCCTACTGTGTCTGGCATCAATCAATAGTATTTTCTTAGTGCTTACTGTGTGATGAGCGCTGTGCTAAGTACTTGGAAAGTACACTGACATCAGGCTTCACCTAGTGGATAGAGCATGGGGCTGGGAGTCAGAAGGACCTGGTTTCTAATCCCAGTCCTGGCACTTTTCTGATGCATGACCTTCAGCAAGTCACTTCACTTCTCTGGGCCTCAGTTACCTCATCTGTAACATGGGCATTGAGACTGTGAGCCTCACCTGGGACAGGGACTGTGTCCAACCCGCTTTGCTTGTCTCTACTCCAGCGCTTAGTACAGTGCCTGGCACATAGTAAACACTTTATAAATACCATTACTATCATTGGTATTTTTAATAATGCTGGCTTCCCCACTAGTCTGCTGTGTGACCTTGGACAAGTCATTTCACTTCCTCTGTGCCTCCGTTACCTCATCTGTAAAATAGGGATTAAGATCTGAGCCTTATGTGGGACGTGGACTATGTTCAACCTGATTTCTTTTGCATCTACCCCGGGGCTTAGAACAGGGCCTGGCACATAGTAAGCACTTCAGAAATGCCATAAAAAAATTCTCTTAAGTACACTTTGTTTTGTAGAATTCCAATGAATTCCCTGCCCAGTTTCTGCCAGAGTTGAAGTGTGTTTCCGTGCTGAGACATTGATGGCAAGTTTAAGGATCTTCATTCCAGTGATTTTTCAGGATCTGATTTGGTATCAAAAAGCAACATCAGAACTGACACATATTTCAGGTTTTACTGAGGATTGGCTCTCACTGTGAAACCGTGTGGCCAGTTGGAAAGAACACGGACCTGAGGTTCTAATCCCAGCTCTGCCATTTGCCTGATACGTGACCTTGGCCAGGTCACTTAACTTCTTTCGGCCTCGGTTTCCTCATCTGTAAAATGGAGATTAAATACCTGTTCTCCTTCCCACTTCTACTGTGAGCGCCATGTGAGAGAGGGAGTGTGTCTTATCTGATTATCTTGTATCTAGCCCCATGCTTAGTGTAGTGTTTGGCACTGAACTAAGTTCTTGGCCCACAATAAGCACTTAACAAATACCACGATTATTATTGTGGTTGCCTATCAACCTCCGCACAAAACAAAAACTTCTCACTCTAGGCTTCAAGGCTGTCCATCCCCTTGCCCCTTCCTACCTCTCCTCCCTTCTCTCTTTCCACCGCCCACCCCGCACGCTCCGCTTCTCTGCCGCCCACCTCCTCACCGTCCCCCTTTCTCGCCTGTCTCGCCGTCGACCCCCGGGCCACGTCCTCCCGCGGTCCCGGAACGCCCTCCCTCCTCACCTCCGCCAAACTGATTCTCTTCCCCTCTTCAAAACCCTACTTAAAGCTCACCTCCTCCAAGAGGCCTTCCCACACTGAGCTCCCCTTTTCCCTCTGCTCCCTCTACCCCCTCTTCACCTCTCCGCAGCTAAACCCTCTTCTCCCCCCTTTCCCTCTGCACCTCTCCCTCTCCCGTCCCATCCCCTCGGCACTGTACTCGTCCGCTCAACTGTATATATCTTCGTTACCCTATTTATTTTGTTAATCAGATGTACATCACCTTGATTCTATTTATTTGCTGTTGTTTTTATGAGATGTTCTTCCCCTCGATTCTATTTATTGCCATTGTTCTTGTCTGCCTGTCTCCCCCGATTAGACTGTAAGCCCGACAAAGGGCAGGGATTGTCTCTATCTGTTACTGATTTGTACTTTCCAAGCGCTTAGTACAGTGCTCTGCACATAGTAAGTGCTCAATAAATACTATTGAATGAATTGAATGAATATTGCAGCGATTAAGTCGCTTGGGAGAGAAATGCTTCTACTCTACTACACAAGCCACCTCTCCATCCTACTCAAATCGGGGTCTTGGATGTTCATTTGAGAGATTTCCAAACTGTTCATGTGAACTTCCCATAAGGACAGCACCGTGCTCTCACATGGAAACTTTGAGAGCCACTAGACTCCAATGCCAGCGAATGTCATCATTTTTTTCTTGAAAGGTAAGAGGTTTATAAATTCCTACGTTGCACTTCAAACCCATATGCCAAGGGTATGTTGTCACTGCAAATAAATCAAAAGAAGGGGAGTTCTCATTCCAGCTGTATCGATTGTTACAAAATCCCTGCAGATTTATTTTGGTAACCTGTATCAAACCCATTCCCCTTTCTGGATCATGCCTGGAGAGTTCCCAGTCCTCTACCAATCTAGGCTACGGGAGGGAGAGTCAAGCAGTGGCCTGTCCATTCCATCCCTAGCTTGGCCAGTGGCTAGCGAGCGGCAGGCCGTCTGCTAAAAGCCAAAACTCACCCATGCTGGGCAGCAGCGGCACGGGAGAGAGTCGAGGGTGGAGACTCGGGTTTACTGCGCAGAAGGAGGCAAGGGTAAACCACCTCTGGATTTTTACCCAGAAAACTCTCTGGATCCACTACCAGAACGATTGCAGATGGAGATGGGGCGTTCTGGGAGAGAGATGTCCATGACATCGCTACGGGTCGGAGACGACTCGACGGCATAAGACAAGACGAGCTCAAACTCCTGCTGAGCTCTTGGATTCCGCTGGCATTTGCAAGTTATGAGTAGGAAATTTCAGAGCGTGTCTTTAGTGCAAACAACATTAATCCGAATATATAGTAATCTTTCAAAATTTACTTGTGAGTGTGTGTGTATGTGCGTATGTGTGCATGATCAAAGAAGCTAATGTCAGACCCATAATCCCAGCTCCTTTATGCACACAAAAGGTTGTGTGTTGTCTTTCGTGTTGTCATGTTTACTGTTTGCAGTGCCTGACTCTTTGCTCTTTTACCTCCTTATCGCACGTTCTTTATCAATCCATCTGTGGTTTGACTTAGACATTGATATTCACCCCACCCCCAACCCCACAGCGCTTATGTACATATCTTTAAATTATTCATTATAAATTATTTATCCATATTAATGTCTGTCTCCCCCTCTACAACCTAAGCTCATTATGGGCAGGGAGCGGGTCTGCTAATTCTCTTGTATTGTACCTTCCCAAGCGCTTAGAACAGTGCTCTGATGTAAGTGATCAATAAATGCCATTGACTGATTGATTGATATGAATTGAAGACTTAGTGTGTGCAGTGCACTGTACTAAGCACTTGAGAAAGGACAATAAAATGGACCGTCATGGGCAAGGAATGTGTCTCTTTATTGTTGTATCGTACTTTCCCAAGTGCTTAGCACACACTTTCATTCATTCATACATTCAATCATACCTATTAAGCACTTTCTGTGTACAGAGCACTGTACTATGCACTTGGGAAAGTACAGTACAGCAATAAAGAGTGACAATCCATGCCCACCGTGAGCCCACAGTCTAGAGGAGGAGGAGACAGACATCAATACAAACAGACATTAACAGAAATAAATAAAATGACAGATATATACATAAGTGCTGTGGGGCTGGGAGACGGGGGAAGAGCAGAGGGAGCAGGTCAGGGAGACACAGAAGAGAGTGGGAGATGAGGAAAAGTGGGACTAGTCTGGGAAGGCCTCTTGGAAGAGATGTGCCTTCAGTAAGGCTTTGAAGGGGAGGAAGAGTAATTGTCTGTCAGATTTGAGGAGGGAGGGCATTCCAGGCCACAGGCTGGACGTGGGCCAGGGGTTGGTGGCGAGACAGGCTGGATGGAGGCCCAGAGAAAAGATTAGCGGCACCAGAGAAGCGAAGTTTTTAGGCTGGCTTCTTGCAGTAAGGTGAGGTGAGGTAGGAGGGGGTAAGGTGATGGACTGCTTTAAAGCCAGTGGTGAGGAGTTTTTGTTTGATACGGGGATGGATAGGCAACCACAACGCTACCCATTTATAGTGCTTAATAAATACGATTGAATGAGTTGCCTGACATGTTCTTTGCCCTCAAGGGGTTTCCAGGGCTTTCCCTTAAAGAGAGCCACTGGTTTGTTGCTGGTTTGTCGTTGTGCACCAGTGAAGGTCTGCCTCAGCGAATGACTCCCAGTTTTCCATCCACTGGGATGCAGCCCTGCCTGAGGCTCTCTTTGGCCTTGTCCTGAAAATGCTTCCTCCGCCCTCCTTGCTTTCAAATTCCCAGGTTCAGCTCTCTATGCAGCAGCTGTTTGGGTCAATCTGGCAGATATATTGAGTGCTTTCTCTGTGCCCAGCATCGTATTAGGAGAAGCAGGAGAAGCAGCGTGGCTCAGTGGAAAGAGCCCGGGCTTGGGAGTCAGAGGTCATGAGTTCTAATCCCAGCTCCACCACTTGTCAGCTGTGTGACTTCGGGTAAGTCACTTAATTTCTCTGTGCCTCAGTGACCTCATCTGTAAAATGGGGATTAAGACTGTGAGCCCCACATGGGACAACCTGATCACCTTGTGTCCCTCCCAGCGCTTAGAACAGTGCTTTGCACATAGTAAGCACTTAACAAATGCCATCATTATTATTATTATTATTATTATTGTTACTAAGCACTGGGAAGAATACATTATAACAGTAAACAGACACATTCCCTGCTCACGAGTGTCCTTCTGTCACTCATTCTCCTCATACCTCCCTTCCCTAGAAGCTGTTTTAACGGTGAGCAGATTTTTTCATACTAATAATAATGATGGTATTTGGTAATAATAATGATGATGGTATTTGTTAAGCACTTACTATGTACCAGGCACGATACTAAGCCCTGGGGTGGGTACAAGCAAGCTGCATTGGACACGGTCCCTGTCCCACGTGGGGCTCACAGTCTCAATTCCCATTTTTCAGAAGAGGGAACTGAGGCCCAGAGAAGTGAAGTGACTTGCCCAAGGTTACGAAGCAGACATGTGACAGAGCCATGATTAAAACCCAGGTCTTTCTGACTCCCAGGCCTGGGCTCTACCCACGAGGGCACAATGCTCCTAGTTTTGATGCCAGGAGACTGAACTTGGGTGTCTGTGATCGAACTGGGCCACTGATATTGAATCTGGCCCGTAAGTGATGTTGATGGAACTGCTTGACTACTTGGAGCAGTGTATCATAGTCTCCCAAGTGCTTAGAGTAGTGCTCTGCACTCAGTGAGTGCTCAATAAATACCATTGATGATGATTAAACTCAGATGCCCGTCTCCAAGTTTGCCCCCTTTCCCCACAGCTATATCCCAGTTGTAGTGATGTGAAGTCATAAGCAGATGTATTTTTCATTTATTCGTTCATTTCATTTAATCATTCATATGTATATTTAGTGATGTGTTCACCCACTTTATTCCATAGGTTATGGAGAAGCAGCGTAGTTTAGTGGATAGAGCACTGTGCCGCGAGTCAGAAGGACTTGGGATCTAATCCCAGCTTCGCCACTTACCTGCTGCGTGACTTTGGGCAAATCACCTCATTTCTCTGTTTCTCAGTTCCCTCATCTGTAAAATAGGGATTAAGACTGTGAAGCCTATTTAGGACAGGGACTGTGTCCAACCTGGTTAGCTGGTATCTTCCTCAGTACTTAGAACAGTGCTCGTCACATAGTAAATGATCAACAAATATCATTATTATTATTATTACCATAATCATTATTATTATTCCTACTTTATTCATGCCTGTTTTCATTATCTGTGAATGATTTTTATCCATCTTCCCCATTAAACTGTTAACTCCTTAAGGGCTTGGAAACCCTGTTACAGCTAAATGCTCCCAAACACTTAGTATAAAAATAATTAATAATAATAATCATGATACTTGTTAAGCACTTACTATGTGCCAAGCACTGTTCTAAGTGCTGGAGTAGAAACGAGTTAGTCAGGTTGGACACAGTCCCTTTCCCACATTGGGCTCACACTTTTAATCCCCGTTTTGTTCAGAGGGTTTGTTTGAACTGAGGCTCAGAGGAGTAAAGTGACTGGCCTAAGGTCACACAGCAGACAAATGGTGGAGCTGGGTTTAGAACCCATGACTTTCTGACTCCCAGGCTCCTGCTCTATCCATGCTGCTTAGTATAAGTGCCCAGTAGGCTCTTAATTGATACCATTGATAGATTGTCTCCTTAACTAAACTCTAATAATAATAATGTTGGTATTTGTTAAGCGCTTACTATGTGCCGAGCACTGTTCTAAGCACTGGGGTAGACATAGGGGAATCAGGTTGTCCCACGTGGGGCTCACAGTCTTAATCCCCATTTTACAGATGAGGGAACTGAGGCACGGAGAAGTTAAGTGACTTGCCCACAGTCACACAGCCGACAAGTGGCAGAGCTGGGATTCGAACTCATGAGCCCTGACTCCCAAGCCCGTGCTCTTTCCACTGAGCCACGCTGCTTCTCATCTCCCCTCCCTATTCATTCATTCAATCGTATTTATTGAGCGCTTACTATGTGCAGAGCACTGTACTAAGCGCTTGGAATGTACAAATCGGTAACAGATACAGTCCCTGCCTATCCATCCTCCCTTCTGCAACGCCTTTGCAGTTGGGACTTTATTCGTTTAGCACTTTAGAACTCACTCCATCCCCTCTCCCTCAGCAATTTTGTCCACATCCTTATACGATCCCCGATCTGTAATTTATTCTAGTCAATCGATCACTGATACTCATTGAGAACTTACTGTGTGCAGAGCCCTGCCCTTAGTGCTTGGAAGAGGACAATATGACAACAGCCGGTAAACATGTTCCCTACCCTAAAGGAGTCTGTCTCCTCCGGGAGACTTTAAACTCCTTGGGGTTAGAGATCACGTGGTATTGTGCTCTCCCTAGCTTCCCGTATCTCCCCACTCCAGTCCATATTTCATTCTGCTGTCTGGACCGTTTTTCTACAAATCTGTTCAGTCCGTGTTTCCCTGCTCCTCAAGAGCCTCCAGCGGTTGCCCCTCCACCTCCGCATCAAACAGAAACTCCTCACCATTGGTTTTAAAGCACTCAATATCTTGCCCTCTCCAACCTTACCTCCCCGATTTCCTACTTCAACTCGGCCCCCACACTTCGCTCCTCTAATGCCAACCTACCCGCTGTTCTTTGATCTTGTTTATCTCACCGTCGACGCCTCTCCCACCTCCTGCTTCTGGCCTGGAACGCCCTCCCTCTTCATGGCCGACAGACGATGACTCTCCCCACCTTCAAAGCCTTACTAAAAGCATATCTCCTCCGAGAATCCTTACCCTACTAGGCCTTCATTTCCTCTTCCTCTACTCCCTTCTGCACCACCCAGGCACTTGAATTTGCACCTTTTTTTCACTTCTCCCTCAAACCCACAGCACTTATGTATATATCACAATTTATTCACATTAATGCCTATCTCCCCTTCTAGAATATAAGCTCACTGTGGGTAGGGAATGCATCTCCCAACTCTGTTCTAGCATATTCTCCCAAGTGCTTAGTACAGTGCTCTGCACACGGTAAGTGCTTGGTAAATACCATTGATTGACTGGGTTATTGGTTCATTTTTCATGGCAAGCTAATAGCGAGAAAGCTCACAGCAAGGGAAGTAAAGCTGATTAGAATGACTTTTTCTCTGTGAGGAAGTGAAGATATTTGGTTGCTTAAGTAGAGAATTCCAGATAGTACAGTTGAAGAGTATGGGGAAAAGGCTATTCCATTAATTAGTGGAATTTATTGAGTGTTTACTGTGTGCAGAGCACAGGGCTAAGAGAGAGCACAATACAATAGAATTAGCAGACACATTCCCTGCCCGAAATGTGCTTAGAGTCAATGTAAATAATAAAATATTATTTAAAGATATACACATGAATGCATAAATATGTTGGCCAAATGCATCTGTCCTGCTTCCCATCTTTTTTTTATTCATCCAAGAAAACTGTGATCTTCAGTATTTAGGTTAAAGAAGCCTCTGCTCCCTCATTTCTTGTCACTAAAATAATGACACACGATATTCCGAGAATGACTCACTAGTCGCGTCATGGGAAAGGCGATGAACTATTTTTTTGTTGGCTTCAACTTTTCATGAACTTTGCTCACTGCCCAGGATATGATCCTTCCTTTTTCTGGTTTGACAGGCCTGGGAATCAGAAGGTTATGGGTTCTAATCCTGGTTCTGCCATATAATAATAATAATAATAATATTGATTATGGTACTTGTTAAGCACTTACTATGTGCCAAGCACTGCTGTAAGCATTGAGATAGTTACAAGTTAATCAGGTTGAACACAGTCCCCATCCCACATGGGGCTCTCAATCTTAATCCTCATATTACAGATGAGATAACTGAGGCCCAGAGTAGTTAAGTGACTTGCTCAAGGTCACACAGCAGAAATGTAGAGGAGCCAGGATTAGAACCCACAACCTTATGGCTCCCAGGCCAAACTTGAACCACTAAGCCACGCTCCAACTTGTCCACTGTGTGGCCTTGGAAAAGTCACTTCACTTCTCTGTGCCTCGGTGACCTCATCTGTAAAATGGGGATTAAAACTGTGAGCTCCATTTGGGACCAGGGATTGGGTCGAACCCGATTTTCTTGTATCTACCCCAGCACTTAGTACAGTGCCTGGCACACAGTAAGCGTTTAACAAATACCATTATTATCATTATTCCTAAAGTTGTTCTCTTTGTTCGGTTTTATCGGGGATGGGAATGATGTGACTCATTGGAAATGTTTTGGGCCATCTGCTGCTTCAGTGTTAAAACTGGGCCTCGGACAAACTCAGTGAAGGAGTCCAGGTTGAAACCTTGGGTTTTCATTCCTGAAGGCGGATCCCATTCTTGAAGGAAAATCTCACTCCGAAACCCTCATTCTAGCTCACTGTATCAGCATATATCACACTTCCACTCATTCAATCAATCAGCGGTATTTATTGAGTGCTTACTGTACGCAGAGCTCTGAATAAGCGCTTGGGGTAGTACAATATAACAGAGTTGGTAGACACATTCCCTGCCCACAAAGAGTTTACGGTCTAGAGGGGGACGTCTGCCTCCCTGTCCAGACTGTAGATCTCGTTGTGGGCAGAGAATGTGTCTCTCCCAAGCGCTTAGTACAGTGCTCTGCACACAGTAAGCACTCAATAAATACGATTGACTGGTGAATATAAAATAAATTCTGGATATGGACATAAATGCTGTGGGGCTGAGGGAGCGTGAATAAAGGGTGCAAATCCAAGTGCAAAGGCAACACAGGAGTGGAAGAAGAGGAAATAAGAGCCTAGTGTAGGAAGGCCTCTTGGAGGAGGAGTTGTGCCTTCATAATGGCTCTGGCAATCCTCCGGTATTTTTAGGTTAAACTTCGGGTTTGTTTCCTGAACTAAAGATGCCTCCATCCTCATGTCATGATCCAAATCATTTTCCAGAGACCTGCTAAGTGCTGAGAATTTGGCCCAAAGCAGCACGATCTACAAAGCGTGGACCCAGAAGAGAGAGGACCAAAGTTCTAATCCCATTTCTGTCCCCAGCATAGTGTGACGTTGGGCAGCTCACTTCACCTCTTTCCCTCAGTTTCCTGATCTGAAAAATGGGGATAAAATCCCCATTCTCCCTACCTGTGTGAGCCCGTGTGGGACAGGGACTGCGTCTGATCGGATGATCTTGTGTCCACCCCAGTGCGTAGCATGGTGTTTGGCACCTAGTATGCTCTTCATAAATCCCAGCTCCGCCACTTTTCTGCTTTGTGACCTTGGGCAAGTCAGTTCACTTCTTTGGGCCTCAGTTCCCTCATCTGAAAAATGGGGATTGAGACGGCAAGCCTCACAATGGACAGGGACTGTGTCCAACCTGATTTGCTTGCGTCCCCCCCAGGTCTTAGTACAGTGCTTGGCAGGGCTTAGTACAGAGATTAACAAATACCACAGTCATGATCATTATTATTATTATTATTATTATAAATGCCATAATTATGATCATCTTCTTGCTCCTAGGTGGCCCAAAACTTTGGCCGGGATTACGGCCTACCTGCCCTGTCTCCAGTATTCATTTAGTTCGATCTCTTTCAAAAACGGCCCCACAGAAGCCAAGGCCTGGCGCAAATGTAATCGGACCGGACTTTGGGCTGAATTCGACTATTCCGAGTGTCCTTACTCAAAAGAAGTCACACAAATCCTTCACGCTTTCAGCATGGTAAGCTTCTGAGTAGCTTATTCCTTCGAACCGACACTCCAGGCAGTGGAATAGACAGATGAGCTTCCGCTTCCGCAATCAGGAATGAAAACGGGGTATCCAGATTTATGCCTTTAAAAGGGGAGCGTGTCAGGGATAAATAGACACACATTCGCTGTGTCCTTCGTGATGGATGGTGGGGTGGTATCCAACTGATGGAAGAGACCAATATGTCTCAGGCCTTTCCTACTGCGCGCTCTTAAACGTAGTCCTTGCCGGCTCCGTTCCATTTGTTATTCTTAGTGCCGGCAGGTTTCTTGTTTCTGCCTCTTGCTATCGCAGCCTTTTCCAAAGCTTCAGTTCTAATAGAGTCACCGCTTTTCGACGGCCTAGTGGAAAGAGCACGGAGCTGGGAGTCACGTGACCCAAGTTCCATCATTCATTCGGTCGTATTTATTGAGTGCAGAGCACTCTGCTAAGTGCCTGGGAGGGCACGGTAAAGCAATCAATGGACGAATTCCCTCTCCACAGTGAGCTTACACTCTAGAGGGTCTAATCCCACCTCCGCCACTTCATCGTTTTATTGAGCTCTGCTCTCTGTACCGAGCGCTTGGAAGAGTACGATATAATGGGCAATTTCCCTGTCCACTACGGGCTTACAGTCTGGAGAGAGAGAGATGGACGTCAGTGTAAATAAATAAATACATTACGGATATGTAGATAAGTGCTGTGGGGATGAGGGAGGGGTAAATAAAGAGAGCAAATCCAACTGCAAGGGTGACATGGAAGGGACTGGGAAGTCACACTTGCCTGCTCTGTGACCTAGGAAATGTCATCTAATGATTCTGTGCCTCAATTAGCTCATCTATGAAATGGGGATTCAGCACCTGCTCTCTCTCTCCCCCTCCTTTGAACTCGGCCCCTTGAACTCAGCCCCTATTATATTGAGGGCCAGAGACTATGTCTAATTCCCACTGGTGTGTTATTTCCCAGTACTTAGTACAGTACTCTGCACTCAGTCATCTCTTTGGTATTATTATTTTTACGATTATTATCATTACTCCATTTGTTAAGCATTTACTATGTGCCAGACACTCTTCTAAGCACTGGGGTAGATACAGGTTAATCACGTTGGACCCAGCCCCTGTCCCCCATGGGGCTTCCAGTCTGAGCAGGAGAGGAAACAGACATTGAATCCCCATTTTACAGTTGAGGGAACTAAGGCCTAGAGAAGTGAAGTGACTCGCCCGAGGTCACGCAGCAGGCATTTGGTGGAGCCGGGAGGAGAATCCAGGTCCTCTGGCGCTCCGGCCAGTGCTCCTTCCTCTAAGTCAGACTTAAATACTACTAATCAATCAAATAAACAATCAATCGTATTTATCGTACACTTACTACGTGCAGAGCACTGTACAAAGCGCTTGGGAGAGTGCAGTACAACAGAATTAGCAGATACATTCCCGGCCCATAATGAGCTTACAGTGTAGAGGATGAGCTTATTATTACTAAATTGTGAGTCCCGTGTGGGATAGGGACTCCGTCTCACCCGATGACCTTGACCATACCCCAGTGCTTGGTGCAGAACTGGGAACATAGTAAGCGCTTCACAAGTACCACAATTATTTGGCTTAAATGATCTCAAGCTATTCTTAGCTAACCGCAGTCAAATAACAAGAGCATTGCTGAGAGAGGAGCTCAAGGCAGGTGGAGGGGAAAGAAGGATAGGAGCAGTAGCAGACACGGTATTTATTGAAAACCCACTGGGATATATTTCTGCCATGTCTTGAATTCCCTAGAAAGGCAACTCACCACCTTATACTCCCGCTGGTGCTGGTGGAAACATTTCTATCCTCTCACATTCCAAGCAGTCCAAAAATCATATTGGAATATACCCTGAGAAATAGCATGGTCCAGTGGATAGAGCACAAGTGTGGGAGTCAGAAGATCCTGGGTTCTCATCCCGGTTTAACCGCTTGTCTGCTGTGTGACCTTGGGTAAGTCATTTCACTCCTCTCTGCCTTAGTTCCCTCATCTGTAAAATTTGGATTAAGTCTGTGAACCCCTTACAGGGACTGTGTCCAACCTGCTCAACTTGTATCTATCTCAGTGCTTAACAAATACCATAAAAAGAAAAAAGATCCTATCCTTCAACACCTCCCAGAAGACCAGCCTTGCTTTGACATCAAAGCAGTGGAGACAGCTCACCAGAGACCCACCTTTGAAAGTCACCTCCGGAGTGAGGCGCTTCATTTAGTTTAACTCTTCAGAGGAGATGAATGAGAGCAGAAGAATCCCCTCTGCAGATAACCAAGAAATAAACCGAGTATAATATAGCAGTCGGTATTGGGGGAAATCTTTATAAAAAAATCTCTCCCGATTAGACTGTAAGCCCGTCAATGGGCAGGGACTGTCTCTGTCTGTTGCAAATTTGTACTTTCCAAGCGCTTAGTACAGTGGTCTGCGCATAGTAAGCGCTCAATAAATACTATTGAATGGATGAATGAAAAGTGCAGCATTGCAAAGGTCTACGGAGTAAGAGATGGAGAGGACATCTAGCATTTCATCGGCACCAAAAGGGAATCGCTTAAAATAACCCAGCATCCTGGAAACTGGGAAACGTCCCCAATGGTTAAAGTTCTAAATCAATTGATTTATCATATTTATTGAGCACTTCCTCCGTGCAGGGCACCGTATTGAGCGCTTGGGAGCGTGCAATATGATAATAATAGAAAATAATTACGGTATTTGTTAAGAGCTCACAATGTGTCATAGGCTCTGGGGTAGATGCAAGATAATTAAGTTGGACACAGTCTCTGTCCCCCTTGAGGCTCACAGTCTTAATCCCCATTTTATGGATGAAGTCGCTGAGGAAAGGAGAAGCGAAATGACTTGCCTAAGGTCACACAGCAGGCAAGTGGCAGATCCGGGATTAGAACCCACATCTCTGTCTCCCGAGCCCGTGTTGTTGCCGCTAGGCCACCCTCCTTCTTATCATATCCATCCCCAGAATAATTGTCCCTTTCTCCCTTTTAATATCTTGAAGGGCCCAGATGCCGTACAGTAGGTGAAAAGGTCATGACCCCTAGGATCCTTTCCGGCCAGCTACAAAGAACCGGACAGGAATCCGCTGTAGCCACAGAGATAGTCGATGCCACCGGACCGGGAGGAAAGATGGTTTGGTCGATCTAACCCAGTGCCCCATGGAAAAGTCCCTCTCCCAGCTCTGACCCCGGCAGGGGCCCTAGGAGCTGACCAGCGGTTGTGACGGCATCGGCCGTGGAGACCGGATCCGTAGGCGATCCAGAGATTTGCAAAGTTGGTAGACAGGAAGGCTGACACCATTAAATGTAGCCAAGAGGTTTGGCAGATGGGGAAAGATCTGCTTTTTTTGGTTCTGTTTTGTTCGTTTTCTTTGTTTTTGCCAGCATACGCTTTAATGAGAACCTGCTAGAGAGCAAAACACGACAGTAAAGACAAGCACCGTGGCCTAGTGGAAAGAGCATCGGCCTGGAAGTCAGAGGACCTGGGTTCTAATTCCAGCTCTGCCGATAGCTTGCTGTGTGACCTTGGGCAAGTTGCTTCACTTCTCTGTGCCTAAATTTCCTCAACTATAAAATAGGGATTAAATGCCTGGCCTCCCTTCTACTTAGACTGCGAGCCGCTGGTGGGACAGAAACCGTGTCCTAGAAGCAGCGTGGCTTAGTGGATAGAGCATGGGCCTGGGAGTCAGAAGGACCTGGGTTCTAATCCCGGCTCCACCACATGTCTGATGCGTGACTTTGGGCAAGTCACTTAACTTCTCTGTGCCTCAGTTACCTTATCATCTGTAAAAAGAGTGTGAGACCCATGTGAGACAGTGACTGCGTCCAGACTGATTAGCCTATATCTACCCCAGCACTTAGAAGAGTGCTTAGCACACCGTTAGCGCTTAACTAGTGCCATTACTGCTATTATTATCCTACCTAATTAACTTACACCTGCCCTAGCGCTTAGAAGTGTTTGATACTTAATAAGCACTTAACAAATACCACAAAATGTGAGCTCACTGTGGCCAGGGACTGTGTCTGCTGTTGTGTTGTACTCTCCCAAGTGCTTAACACAGCGTCTTGCACATAGTAAGTGCTCAATAAATAGGATCGAATGAATGAGTAAATGAAATATGATAATACTTTGATTTTAAGGAGCCATTATAGTCTCAAAATGCTTCTGCCTTATTTCCCTGTGAGGAAGGGAAAGGCAGAATTTATTTTTTTCCCCATTTTATAGATATAGAAACTAAAGCGAAGAGAGGTTAAGGATTTTCTCCAAGTGACCCAGCAGGCAAATGGCAGAGCTGGGACCAGAACCCAGGCCTTCTGTGTCCTAATAATAATGATAATAAAAATAATAATTGGTTTTTCTTTAGCACTTAACTACGTACCAGGCACTGTACTAAACCCTGAGGTGGATGCAAACAAATCGGGTTGGACCCAGTCCCTGTCCCACATGGGGCTCACAGTCTCAATCCCCATTTTATAGATGAGGGAACTGAGGCCCAGAGAAGTGAAGCGACTTACTCAAAGGTCACACAGCAGACAAATAGCAAAGCCGGCATAAGAACCCATGACCTTCTTACTCCCAGGCCCGTGCTCTACCCACTGCCCCATGGAGACTCGTGGTCATTCCATTAATGGAGCCATGCATCCTGCCTTACTCAGAATCCCCTCAGAGAGCAGCGGGGGAACAAAACGTAAAGCACATTTTAAAAACAGCATTGTCATCTGCCTACTTACTGAATTTCGAATGCTGGGCTCAAATGGTGCCAGATCAGAAAACGAATTGCATTATTCTCTCGCAACCCTGGCAAAATCCCGTGGAAAAAGATTGCTCCTGTGTTGTGTGTTTATACATGTGCTCAGGTCTGTGGTTATAGCCACACACACACACACGTATAAAATGTAATTCTACTGGCTGTTTAGTCAGATTTAGCATCCTTTCTGGAAAAATTTCACATCTCTAATATCAGTTCTTTTCCTTGCTTTTTTAACATGCAAGATGGCTTAGATTGGAACTTGAATGATCAACGGCTGCACCTGAATGTCTCATTCTAGACAATTCTCTCAGCTTCACTACTCTACTGCTCAGCATTGCTAAAGAAAACATTCAACCCTGCCTTATAATAGTGATGATAATTACCGTGTTTGTTAAGTGCTTAATACGTGCCAGGCACTGTACTAAGCGCTAGCATGGACATAAGTGCTTAGTACAGTGCTCTGCACACAGTAAGTGCCCAGTAAATACGATTGAATGAATGAATATAAGCAAATTGGTTGGACACAGTCCCTGTCCCACGAGGGGCTCACAGTCTTGATCTCCATTTTACGGAAGAGGGGACCGAGGCACAGAGAAGTGAAGTGATCTGCCCAAGGGTTAGAATCCAGGACCTTCTGACTCCCAGACCCATGCTCTATCCACTATGCCATGCTGCTTCTCTATTTCTTATCTCTGCCTTATTTCGACAAGAACAGCTTAGGTGATAGAGTTGGTTGATTTGTGGTGTTTTAGTTCTTTCTCCTAAAGAGTAAAGTGATATTTTGGCAGAATTTCTAAATAGTTGTTAAAGTAAACTGTACTGAAAAGGGGAAACCTATAGAACGGTATATATCCCTCAGCTATCTTCTGGAAGATGGCACAATGGCTGATTTTATTTTTCATTTTGGATCTCACAGAGAACATTCCAAAGCCATGCTTACCTGCTCAATGTCGTTAATGCCTCTTGTTTCTTGCTTTGGGATTTGAGCCGCCGAGGTCACGCAGCAAAGTGACAGAGCTGAGATTAGAACTCAGGTTTCCTGACCATCACACATGTGCTCTTCCCTCTAGGCTGAATGTTTTTCTATTTATTTATGGTATTTGTTAAGCACTCACTATGTGTTAAGCTCTGTTTAAGCACTGGGGTAAATAAAGGTGAATTAGATTGAACACAATCCCTGCATGCTCACAGTCTAAGTAGGAGGGAGAACACTAGAAATGAGATGCAGAGATGTTAAATGACTTGCCCGAGGTCATCCAGCAAACATCTGGAGTGGCAGAATTAGAACCCGGTCCTCTGACTCCCAGGCCTGAGCTCTTTTCTCTAGGCCATGCTATTTCTCTGTTCCTCTGCTCTTTGAGGGCAGGGAGCATTTATCTACCAATTCTCTTGTATCGTACCCTCCCAAGCACTTAGTAGGGTCCTCCGCACATAGTAAACAGTCAGTGAATATCATTGGTTGATTGATTGGGTAGAGGAACAAGTTGGGTGGAAGAGCAGAGTGTGATGAAGGGTGTGGGGTGTACATGATGGGGTGGGGGGAGGGATTCCAGCACAGAGAGTGACTGGGAGAAGAGGGAATGGTGGGGATGCCGTGAGGAAATCCTCCCTACCGGAGTTGAACTCATCGACTCCTTATTGAAACTAAACCGTCGTGTAACAGCGTGGCCTAGTGGAAAGAGCCCGGGCCCGGGAGTGAGAGGATCTGGGTTCTAATTCGGTCTCTACCACCTGCCTGCTGTGCGACCTCGGGCAAGTCACTTCACTAAGCTGGGCCTCAGTTCCTTCGTAATAATAATAATAATAATAATGATGGTATTTGTTAAGCGCTTACTATGTGCCAATCGCTGTTCTGAGCACCGGGGTAGATACAAGGTAATCAGGTTGTCTCATGTGGGGCTCACGGTCTTAATCCCAATGTTACAGATGAGGGAGCTGAGGCACAGAGAAGTGAAGTGAAATGCCCAAAGTCACACAGCTGATAGGTGGAGGAGCCGGGATTGGAACTCACATCCTCTGACTCCCAAATCCTTGCTCTTTCCACTAAGCCACACTTCAAAACCCGTTCTCCTTGGGCTGCGAGCCCCTGATGGGACCCGATTATCTGGTGCCTCAGTACAGGGCTTCACGAATAGTCAGCGCTCGACAGATATCACGATTATTATTAATTGCTGAAGCTGGAGCTGTGACGGCAGCAAGGACCTTTCTAGAAATCCACAGTTCTGGCGACCAAGGTTTTGTCACTGCATTTGTTGAAATTGCTTATAATCAGTTTTTCTCGTAATGGTAGTTGTTAAACATGTACTATGTGCCGGCCTGGGGTGGACACAGGGTAATCAGGTTGGACAGAGTCCTGCTAGGGCTCACAGGCCTAATCGCCATTTTACAGATGAGGTAACTGAGGCACAGAGAAGTGAAGTGGCTCGCCCAGGGTCACACAGCAGACAAGTGGCCGAGCCAACACTTCCCCGGTTTGCATCCAGCTAATTCTGCGTTCACCTGCACTCTCATGATTTGATTGACCTAATCGATATAGTCTGCGTCCGGCCTGATTAACTTGTATCTACCCCAGCACTTAGTACGGCGCCTGGTACGAAGTGAGCGCTTAGCAAATGCCATAAAAAAAAAAATAACATGGTTGTCGGAGCAGTTGTTGACCAGAGCTGTTAAGGTGGGGTCTCATCATAGAGAGAGGCGACTATAACCATCACAATTCTCCTGTATTTTCAGATGCCCATCAATGCATCCAATGCCCTTGAGTTTTCCCGCCAACTTAGAATCTATACAGGAGGGGCTTTCAACTTTGCAGATAAGATGGACGTTGTGTATCTGGCCGAAATGATGGAAAAGTTAATCGTCTTCGTGGAGGAAGTCAAAGACGTAAGCCATGCCCACTAAGGGATCACCCGTGCTCTGTAACCTTTCTAGATGACATCGTGAGAGTGTGATTTTAAGGTGTTTTTGCTTTTAATCAGTCAATCAATGGTCTTTACTGAACACTTACTAAAAGCGGGGCACTGTACTAAGTGCTTGGGAGAGGACCGTAGCATGAAGACACCCCCGCAAGGCAGGAAGATGCATTTGGAAATGGGCATTTTGCAGCAACAAGAGGTTGTTTTATCAAAGATTTGGTTGGTACAATGACCTGTCTTTGAATGGGTTACTTCAATTCAATCGTATTTCTTGAGCACTTACTGTGTGCTAAGCCATTGTACTAAGCCAGTAGTCACTGCTTCCTTCTACTTACAATTATTATTATTAATCTGGTATTTGTTAAGTGCTTACTACATGTCAGGAAGCAGCATGGCTCAGTGGAAAGAGCCTGGGCTTCGGAGTCAGAGGTGATGGGTTCGACTCCCGGCTCTGCCACTTGTCAGCTGTGTGACTGTGGGCAAGTCACTTCACTTCACTGTGCCTCAGTTACCTCATCTGTAAAATGGGGATTAACTGCGAGCCTCACGTGGGACGACCTGATCACCCTGTATCTACCCCAGCGCTTAGGACAGTGCTCTGCACATAGTAAGCGCTTAACAAATACCAACATTAAATGCTGAGTTGGTTCCGAGCAAATGTCCCTCATTCCATGTGGGTTTCAAAGTCTCAATCCCCATTTTATAGATGAGATAACTGAGGCCCAGAGAAGTGAAGTGACTTTGCCAAGGTCACACAGCGGACAAGTGGCGAAGCCGGGAATAGAACCCAGGTCCTTCTGACTCCCAGGCCCGGGCTCTAGCCACTAGGCCATGCTACTTTTCTTCTAGCTGTTGCTTGAAGGGGGAAAATGTTCCTCCCTCCGTTTGGTAATCTTTAACGGGAGACGTTATGGCTGTGTTCAAAGCAGTTTCAGCTGTTCTCAAATATATTTTGAAAGGCCCATTTGCAACAAAAGCCAGTTTCTGGGTCCAGACTTTTCCTAGGGGAATGGCATTATGACTTTTAATCTTAAGGGGTTGGGAACATATCTACCAGTTCCGTTACGCTGTATTCATTCATTCAGTAGTATTTATTGAGCGCTTACTATGTGCAGAGCACTGTACAAAGCACTTGGAATGTACAAATTAGCAACAGATAGAGACAGTCCCTGCCCATCGACGGGCTTACAGTCTAATCGGGGTAGACAGACAAGAGCAATAGCAATAAATAGAATCAAGGGGATGTACATCTCATTAACAAAATATATAGGATAATAAAAAATATATACAATTGAGCGGACGAGCACAGTGCTGAAGGGAGGGGAAGGGAGGGGGGAGGAGCAGAGGGAAAGGGGGGGAAAAGGGGGCTTAGCTGAGGGGAGGTGAAGGCGGGGGTAGAGGGACAGCACTCCCAAACACTTAATACAGTGCTCTTCACATAGAAAGCGCCCTATAAATAACAGTTATCGATTGAATTGGGGTCCATCAAGAAAGCCTGTAGTTGGTTCTCAAGCACTATTCTAAGCACTGGGGTAGATACAGGGTAATCGAGTTGTCCCACGTGAGGCTCACAGTCTTCATCCCCATTTTACAGATGAGGTAACTGAGGAAGAGAGAAGTTAGGTGACTTGCCCACAGTCACACAGCTGGCGAGTGGCAGAGCCGGGATTCGAGCCCATGACCTCTGACTCCCAAGCCCGTGCTCTTTCCGCTGAGCCACGCTGAATAATGGTACTCGTAAAGCATTTACTATGTGCCAAGGACTGTTCTAAGCACTCGGGTAGATACAAGTCAATCTGGTCGGACAAAGTCCCTGTCCCACGTGGGGCTCACACTCTTAATCCCCATTTTACAGATGGGGGAACTGAGGCACAGAGCAGTGAAGTGACTTGCCCAAGGCCACACAGCAGACAAATGGCAGAGATGGGATTAGAACCCATGACCTTCGAACTTTCAAGCCCGTGCTCTACCCACTAAGCCTCGCCCCAACTCTGCTAGTCTGGAGACTTGGGTTCTAGTCCCAGCTCTGCCCTTAGCTGGCTAATGCGAGCCAGAGGTGAGAAGCGTGGTCTTAGAATGCTGGTTTTTGTTTTGTTTTATTTTCAATTATGAACACCTTCTGGGATTTTACCTGGAGAGATGGATACCAAACCTGCTTCTTTTTATACAACTTCGGTCTTGGTAGCGGTAAAGGTTTTCGTCGAGCAGCCACTTGTTTCAGTGAACAACACTGAATCCTTAAATCCTTTCTAGGAATGTCTGTCTCCCCCTCTATTCATTCATTCACTCAGTCGTATGTATTAATAATGGTGGTATTTGTTAAGCGCTTACTATGTGCAAAGGCACCGTTCTAAGCGCTGGGGGGGGTACAGGGTGATCAGATCGTCCCACGTGGGCCTCACAGTTTTAATCCCCATTTTATAGTGTATATAATGTTGGTTTCATTACTCTATTTATTTTGTTAATGAAATATACATCGCCTCGATTCTATTTAGTCGCCATCGGTTTTTACGAGCTGTTCTTCCCCTCGACTCTATTTATCGCCATCGTTCTCGTCTGTCCGTCTCCCCCGATCAGACCGTGAGCCCGTCAGACGGCAGGGACCGTCTCTATCTGTTGCCGACTTGTTCATTCCAAGCGCTTAGTACAGTGCTCTGCACATAGTAAGCGCTCAATAAATAAATGCTTTTGAATTCCCACATGGAAAAATCTCACAGTCAGAGCAACCTTGCTCAAAACTCACAAAAGAGCTATGGATTTTGTAGTGGAAAGATCGGTGGAATCAGGTGGAAACACCACTTCCTGCACTTTCTCCAAGTTTGAACAACTTCTAACTTTTTGCTGCTCACTGTTTCCAAAAAGAATCATATTTTCTTCCCTATCTCGGGAGCAGGGCACATGCCTTTTGATATTTTGCCTAGCTTGTAGCACGGTGCTTACAGTCCACTCATTAAATGCTCAGAAAATTGCATCACTACTAGAGAAGCAGCATGGTTCAGTGGAAAGAGCCCGGGCTTGGGAGTCAGAGGTCATGGGTTCGAATCCCGGCTCTGCCACTTGTCTGCTGTGTGACCGTGGGCAAGTCACTTCACTTCTCTGGGCCTCAGTTATCCCCATCTGTAAAATGGGGATTAAGACTGTGAACCTTAAGCAGCGTGGCTCAGTGGAAAGAGCATGGGCTTTGGAGTCAGGGCTCATGAGTTCGAATCCCAGCTCTGCCACTTGTCGGCTGTGTGACTGTGGGCAAGTCACTTAACTTCTCTGTGCCTCAGTTCCCTCATCTGTAAAATGGGGATTAAGACTGTGAGCCCCACGTGGGACAACCTAATTCCCCTATGTCTACCCCAGCGCTTAGAACAGTGCTCGGCACATAGTAAGCGCTTAACAAATACCAACATTAACCTCACGTGGGACAACCTGATTACCCTGTATCTACCCCAGTGCTTAGAACAGTGCTCTGCACATAGGCGTTAAACAAGTACCAACGTTATTATTATTATTCCTTCTATTTGATCTGCTGTTGAAAATGTGAGCATTTATAGTAAAATCAATTAGCGTTCCTCCTTCGAAGATTCTAGAAGCAGCATGGCCGACTAGATAGAGCACAGGCCTGGGAGTCAGAAGGACCTGTGTTCTAATCCCGGCTCTGCCACTTGTCTGCTATGTGACCTTGGACAAGTCACTTCACTTCTCTGCGCTTCAGCTACCTCATCCGTTAAATCGGCATTAAGACCTTGAGCCCCGTGTGGGACGGGGTCTGTGTCTCTAACCCGATTTGCTTGTATCCACCCTAGCGCTTAGTACAGTCCCTGGCACACAGTAAGTGCTTGACAGATTTCACAATTATTATTATTATTTGACCTTACTGTTAAATTGAACTCAATGCTAAGTTGTTGGGTTCTTATTGTGTTATGTGTGAAGTAGAAACCTATATGGGTAGAAGATAAAATTGGCTTTTTTAGCTATTCTATCACATCGGGTGACATGGATCCAGATTGCCTAAACGGTTATATTCGCCCATAAGAAATCATTTCTCTTTGGGTATTAATACTCACTGTAGATCTTCCCTTTTGATTTTGAGAATAGTAAAACTTGGGAATCCTTTGAAGCGGGGTTTTTAGTAAATTATAGTCCACGTTCGTGCCTTTGTTTCTTTTGGGTCTGACTTTTTTATTCCTTTTAGGCTCTGCCATTTGTAATTTTTACCATTTTTGCCCTACTTCTGTCTGTTACCATTTAAATGTCCCAATTGTGCCCCAGCCCTAAAATGCATTCAAAAAGGGATAACATTTCTAAACAAAGACTGCATGACCGTAACGGCTCATCGAATCGGGTTTATGCTTCTAGAAAACCAGAGAACAAGAACGTGAGCTATTTTTGTTTCCCATTGTTCAATTTTCCACAGTTGTTTGGGGTTAGGAAACAGAGATGTGGCATTGCTAGATGCTCAGTTTCCTCCTGGCTGATAAATAAAACCCGAAATGGTAAATAAAAGACTTTCCTATTTTAAAGCCGCAGTTCAATCCTTGTGATTCAAGGTATCAAGACGAAATGGTCCGGCTGAATTTAGAAAGAAAAGTAATCTCATGAGAATGCTCTAGGATTGATCACAGAATTATTCTCCTTGAGCCAATCCTGGTGTTCTCTGTTAAAGGTGTTTTCAGTCTTAGCTGTCTGGTAGAATCACAAGCAGGCAACCATGCTCCAGTCACTTTCCCGAAGACACAAGTTTTTACCTGTAATAGTTTTTTGTTTTTTTGAGTTTTTTAAATTATGACACGGTCTCCCTGCATATATAATGATAACGTTGGTATTTGTTAAGCGCTCACTATGTGCCGAGCACTGTTCTAAGCACTGGGGTAGATACAGGGTCATCAGATTGTCCCACGTGAGGCTCACAGTTAATCCCCATTTTACAGATGAGGTAACTGAGGCTCACATTGTCCCACGTGAGGTTGTCCCACGTGAGGCTCACAGTTAATCCCCATTTTACAGATAAGGTCACTGAGGCCCAGAGAAGTGAAGTGACTTGCCCACAGTCACACAGCTGACAAGTGGCGGAGCCGGGATTCGAACTCATGACCTCTGACTCCCAAGCCCGTGCTCTTTCCACTGAGCCACGCTACTTCTCTGGGGTTCTATCCCCAGGAACTTGACGTTCAACGGTTGGGATGATAGAGATGACATTGCGATTCCATCCAAATGCATACCTGTTGGCACAAAGAGAAGCAGCGTGGCTCAGTGGAAAGAGCCCGGGCTTTGGAGTCGGAGGTCATGGGTTCAAATCCCAGCTCGGCCACCTGTCAGCTGTGTGACTTTGGGCAAGTCACTTCACTTCTCCGTGCCTCAGTTCCCTCATCTGTAAAATGGGGATTAAGACTGTGAGCCCCACGTGGGACAACCTGATTCCCCTGTGTCTACCCCAGCGCTCAGAACAGTGCTCGGCACATAGTAAGCGTTTAACAAATACCAACATTATTATTATTATTATTATTACAAAGAGAGTGCTTTAGACTTCTTTTGAATATTTCTGTTTGTTTTTGTGGCATGTGTTAAACGCTTACTCTGTGCCAGGCACCGTCTTAAGCACTGGGATAGAAACAAGCTAATCAGGTTGGACAAAATTGCGTGTCCCACATGGGGCTCACATTCTTAATCCCTATTTTACAGATAAGGGAACTGAGGCACAGAGAATCAATGTTGGTGTTTGTTAAGCGTTTACTATGTGCAGAGCACTGTTCTAAGCGCTGGGCTAGATACAGAGTAATCAGGTTGTCCCACGTGAGGCTCACTGGGTCAATCCCCATTTTACAGATAAGGAAACTGAGGCACAGAGATGTGAAGTGTCTTGCCCAAGGTCACCCAGCAGACAAGTGGCGGTGTCAAGATTAGAACCCATGCCTTTCTGACTCCCAAGCCCATGCTGTGTGTCCACTATGCCATGCTGCTTCTCTACCACTCTCTACCACTCATATGTCACTGAGGCCCACGGGTCTGTCTTCCCCATTAGATTGAAATCGGTCAATTCCCTGTATTTCTTAAGGATTCACCATGTGCGGTGCACTGGACTAAGCACTTGGGAGAGTAATAATAATAATAATGTTGGTATTTGTGAAGCGCTCACTGTGTGCAGAGCACTGTTCTAAGCGCTGGGGTAGACACAAAGGAATCAGGTTGTCCCACGTGGGGCTCACGGTCTTCATCCCCATTTTCCAGATGAGGTAACTGAGGCCCAGAGAAGTGAAGCGACTCGCCCACAGTCACACAGCTGCCAAGTGGCGGAGCCGGGAGTCGAACCCACGCCCTCTGACTCCGAAGCCCAGGCTCTTTCCAGTGAGCCAGGCTGCCTCTGTGGTCCTCTCCCAAGTGCTCCGCACCCCGGAAGCGCCCGACCCGTGCGATTGACTCACCGACTGACTGCGCTGGAGCGGTCGCTAACGTGCCGCCCCGTTGTCTGTTCGCTTCCCGCAGCTCGGCGGGGCTCTAGTGGACATCGCCAGCAACGTAATGGTGGTGGACGAGCACGTCTTGTGGACGGCCCAGAACGAAGACAGAGCCTGCTCCCGGATCGTGCAGTGTGTGGAACGAATCACGCCTCTGGCCCTGGCCAGGGACACGCCGGCCCTATCCAAGGTAATGATGTTGGTATTTGTTAAGCGCTGACTCTGTGCAGAGCACTGTTCTAAGCGCTGGGGGAGATAGAGGGGAATCAGGTCGTCCCACGTGAGGCTCACAGTCTTCATCCCCATTTTCCAGATGAGGTCACTGAGGCACAGAGAAGTGAAGTGACTCGCCCACAGCCCCACAGCTGACAAGGGGCAGTGCCGGGATACGGACCCACGACCGTATGAGGTACAGATAGAGGTGTGATCTTGGGCAAGTCACTTTGCTCCTCTGGGCCTCAGTTATCTCATCTGTAAAATGGGGATTGAGACTGACCAACCTGATTTGCTTGTATCCACTCCAACGCTTAGTAAAGTGCCTGGAACTCAGTAAGCGCTTAACAAATACCGTAATCATTATTGTTGTTGTTATTATTATTATTGTTATCTGCTCCTGGGAGGTACCGGTGGGTACCCTGTAGATTCTTGCACTGGTCTTGTGAATTCGCTAGACTGGATCGCACTCAAAACATCGGTGGATATTGGGTGCACAGCTTGGCAAATGAGTTGAGAAGCAGCGTGGCTTAGTGGAAAGAGCCCGGGCTTGGGAGTCAGAGGTCCTGAGTTCTGATCCCGGCTCCGCCACCTATCAGCTGTGTGATTTTGGGTAAGTCACTTAACTTCGCTGTGCCTCAGTTACCTCATTTGTAAAATGGGGATTATGACTGTGAGCCCAATGTGGGAATCACATGGGAAGCAGCTTGGCTCAGTGGAAAGAGCCCGGCCTTGGGAGTCAGAGGTCATGCGTTCGAATCCCGGCCCTGCCACTTGTCAGCTGTGTGACTGTGGGCAAGTCACTTCACTTGTCTGTGCCTTAGTTATCTCATCTGTAAAATGGGGATTAACTGTGAGTCTCACGTGGGACAACCTGATGACCCTGTGTCTACCTCAGTGCTTAGAACCATGCTCTGCACCTAGTAAGCGCTTAACAAATACCAACATTCTTATGTGGGACACCCTGATTACCTTATATCTACCCCAGAGTTTAGAACAGTGCTGGGCACCTAGTAAGCGCTTAACAAATGCCACCATTATTGTTATTAATAAGGATGGTATTTATTAAGCATTTAGTATGTGTCAAGCACTATTCTAAGCGCTGAAAGCAATGTTCTTGGCACGGGCCTGGGAGTTAGAGACCTGGGTTCTAATCCCGGTTCTGCCCCTCGTCTGCTTGGTGACCTCGGGCAAGTCACGTAACATCTCTGTGCCTCTGTTACTTCATCTGGAAAATGGGGTTTAAAACTGTGAGCGCCATGAGTGACGTGGGCTGTGGCTAACCTGATCCTCTTCTATCTACTCCAGGGCATAGTAACAATAATAATGACGATGGTATTTGTTCAGTGCTTACTGGGGTTGTGGGGATGCGAGATCGAGGTCCAGAAAGGAGCTGGGTGGGAGAAGAGGTCCAGAGAAATCCAAGGATGGGGAGATTGGAGGGCACAGATGGTGGAAGGGACAAATAGGGGAGCTGGGCACCTGCAATTTATTTATTTCTATTAACGTCTGTCTGTCTAGACTGTAAACTCATTGCGGGCAGGGAGTGCATCTGTTTATTGTCCTATTGTACTCTCCCAGGGGCTTGGTAAAGTGCTCTGCACATAGTAAGCGCTTAAGAGAAGCAGCGTGGCTCAGTGAGAAGAGCACGGGCTTGGGAGTCAGAGGTCATGGGTTCAAATCTCGGCTCGGTCACTTGTCAGCTGTGTGACTGTGGGCAAGTCGCTTCACTTCTCTGTGCCTCAGTTATCTCATCTGTAAAACGGGGATTAACTGTGAGCCCCACGGGGGACAACCTGATTACCCTGTATCCACCCCAGTGCTTAGAACAGTGCTCTGCACATAGCAAGCGCTTAACAAATACCAATATTATTATTATCATTACTATGTGTCAATACTGTTCTAACATCTGGGGTCGATAGAGGTTAATCAGGTTGGACACAATCCATGTCCCACATGGGGCCCACAGTCTTAATCCTTATTTTACAGATGAGGTAACCGAGGCCCAGAGAATTGAAGTGAGTTACCCAAGGTCACACAGCAGCCAAGTGGGAGAGCCAGGATTAGAACACAGGTCTTTCTGACTCTCAGGCCCCTCCTCTATCCACTGCCTGGCACAGAGTAAGCGCTTGACAATTACCATTGAAAAAAAGTTCCAGCCCAGGAACAGCTTTTCTTGCTTGCCACATCTCTACCCCTCCTCACAGGGTGATTCACAGACCTCAACAGTTGCCAGGGAGTGAAATGTAAGAATATGTACACCGAAGCAGCGTGCCCTAGTGGAAGGAGCAATAGCCTAGTGTCAGAGGACCTGGGTTCTAATCCCGGCTCCATCATGTACCTGCTGTGGGACCTTCGGCAAGTTGCGTCACTTCCTCTGTGCCCTCAGTTACCTCACTGAGCGTGGCTCAGTGGAAAGAGCACGGGCTTTGGAGTCAGAGATAATGGGTTCGAATCCCCACTCTGCCACTTGTCAGCTGTGTGACTTTGGGCCGGTCTCTTCACTTCTCTGTGCCTCAGTTCCCTCATCTGTAAAATGGGGATTAAGACCGTGAGCCCCACGTGGGACAACCTGATTCCCTTGTGTCTACCCCAGCGCTTAGAACAGTGCTCTGCACATAGTAAGCGCTTAACAAATACCAACATTATTATACCTGTTCTCCCTCCTTCTTGAGAATAGGAGCCCCATGTGGGACCTGGTGATCTTGTATCTACCCCAGGGCTTAATACAGTGCCTGGCGCATAGTAAGCACTTAGCAAGTTCCACAATTATTATTATTATTAACTTCTGTGTGCCTCAGTTACCTCATATGTAAAATAGGGTTTAAATACTAGTCCCACCTACTTCAGACTGTGAGCCCCAGGTGGGACAGGGACTATGTCCAACCTGATCAATCTGTATCTACCCCTAATAAGCTCTGACCAATTACCATAAGAAAATGTGGTCTAGCAGAAAGACACAGGCCTGGAAGTCTCACACCTGCTGTGAGACCTTGGGCAAGTCTCGTAACTTCCCCGTGCCTCAGTTCCCTCATCTGCAAAATGGAATTTCCATGACTGCTATTCCTCCTCCTTAAACTGTGAGCTCCACGTGGGACCTGATCGTCTTGTATCCGCCCCAGTGGTTAGGACAGTGATTTGCACAGAGGAGGTGCTTAACAAACACCATTATTAGTATCATTATTATAACTGCTATATACCTAAGTCCTCTGGGGATGGGGCGATCATCAAGGAACTAGGGGGTATAAATTGCAAGTGGATAGGTCATGCAGAAGGAAGGGAGAATAGGGTGGGGAGATGACAGGTTAGTCACCGAAGGCTTCCTGGAGGAAATGTGATTTTAGTAGGGCTTTAAATATTGGAGTCAGTAGTGGTCTTTTGGAGATAGAACAGTGCTTGGCACAGAGTAAGTACGTAGCAAATACCGTCATCATCATTATTAAATAATAAATAATTAAGTGATTATTGTTAAATGATTTTTATTAATGATAATTTATTATTAATAATGAATTATTTGTTAAGTGCTTACTATATGTAACAGGCACTCTACTAAACCCTGGGGTGGATGCAAGCAAATTGGGTTGGACACAGTCCCTGTCCCCTGTGGGGTTCACAGTCTCAATCCCCATTTTACAGATGAGGTCACTGAGGCCCGGAGAAGTGAAGTGACTTTCCCAGGTTCACACAGCAGAGAAGTAGAGGAGCCAGGATTAGAACCCCTTACCTTCTGACTCCCAGGCCCATGCTCTATGCACTATGCCATAGGAAGTTCCACTCTCCCCCTTCTTAAATCCCATCTCCTCCAAAAGGCCTTCCTCGACTAAGCCCTCTCTTCCTCGACTCCCTCTCCCTTCCGGATCCCTTAAACCCTTGAGTCTGTGCCCCGTAAGTCCGTACCCCTTCTAAACTGTAAGCTCCCTGTGGGCAGGAAATGTGACTAACAACTGATAATAATAATAATTGTGGTATTTGTTTAACGCTTACTGTGTGCCAGGCACTGGACTAAGCACTCGGGTAGGTACAAGATAATCGGGTTGGACACAGTCCCTGTCATTCATTCAGTCAGTCATATTTATTGAGCACTTACTGTGTGCCGAGCATTGTACTAAGCGCTTGGAAAGTACAGTTCAGCAGTGTTCCACATGGGGCTCACAATCTTAATCCTCATTTTACAGATGAGGTAACTGAGGCCCAGAGAAGTAAAGACGAAGCCCAAGGTCACACAGCAGACAAGAGGCAGAGCTGGGATTAGAACACAGGTCTCTCCGACTCCCAGGCCCCGGACTCTTTCCACTAGGCCGTGCTGCTTCCATACTCTGTTCTGTAATCTCCCAAGTGCTTAGTACAGTGCTCCACGTATAGTCAGTGCTCAACAGTTAATATCGATCGATTGATTCCAGTCAGGAGGAAGAGCGGGAGCAAGGAGGGATGGTGAGAGATTATAAGGGCGGGGGAATTACGACCAACGGTTCATGAATTTAAGCGTGGGGTTAGTTTGGATAATGGCCGAAAGTTTTCACATTCATTTCCGAGCCAACTGTGAGCCTGAGGAATTATTCTGAGTTTAAATGTCGGTCCACTGACGCGGTTGTCTTCCGATAGTTCAACATTTTTAACTGCAGAGTCATTTAGAACTTGGAACCAAAAGTTCTTGTCAAAATGTGTCCGGACCGCAAAATGAGGTTAGAGGTTACCTCTGCTGTAATAGTTGGAGTGTCTTCTTGCATACAAACTAGGTTGCTTAAACCTGACTTGGCCCCTCATTAATTATTATATATTCACATATAATGAACCAAGCATCTCAAGTATGATTTTTGAAATCAGGTATTTGCATATTTTGATTAACAATTATGGCAGTTATTTGAACTTCTCCAAATTAGGAGAAGCATGGCCTGTTGGAAAAAGCACAGGGCTGGGAGCCAGAGGACCTGGGTTCTAATCCCGCCTCGGCCACTTGTCTGCTGTGTGACCTTAGGCGAGTCATTCAGCTTCCCTGTGCCTCGGTTACCTCATCTTTAAAATGGGGGTTAAAACTGTGAGCCCCATGTGGGACGATGTTCAGCCTTGTAACTGAAGGAGCAACATGTCCTAGTGGACAGAGTACGAGCCCGGGAGTCAGAAGATCATGAGTTCTAATGCCGGATCTGCCATTTGTCTGGGCCTCAGTTACCTCATCTGTAAAATGGAAATTGAGACTGTGAGCTCCATGAGAGTCGGGGACTGTGTCCAATCCAACTTACTTGTGTCCACCCCAGTGCTTAGTACAGTGTCTGGCACATAGTAAGTGTTTAACAAATATCATTAAGGGGAAAAAAAAATCTTCTTTGAAATTAGAAGCTAAAAACTAGTCTTAGTATTCATACTCTTTCACTCTCTATGTTCTCTAGCAGTGAGCTTCAAGGTAGATATAGGAATACAACACACTTAATTACAGAGAATTACAGAGAAGCAGCATGGCTCAGTGGAAAGAGCACAGGTTTAGAAGTCAGAGATCATGGGTTCTAATCCCGGCTCTGCCACCTGTTAGCTGTGTGACTTTGGGCAAGTCACTTAACGTCTCGGTACCTCAGTTATCTCATCTGTAAAATGGGGATTACGACTGTGAGCCTCATGTGAAACAACCTGATTACCCTGTATCTACCCCAGTGCTTAGAACAGTGCTCGGCACCTAGGAAGCACTTAACAGATACCAACATTATTATCATTATTATTAATTAGGCACCAATGGTTTGTTAAACACAAGGGGCTTGCTTTTCCATTCAACTCAACTGGAGGAAAATAATAAATGATGGAAGGACACAACTCTTTTTCTTTTTTAAAATGGTATTTTAAGCACTAGGAACTAATAATGATAATAATAATAATGATGCAAATAATAACTGAGGTATTTGTGAAGAGCTTACTATGAGCCAAGCACTCTACTAAGCACTGCACTAAGCACTGCGTTAGATATAAGATAAGCAGGTCCCACAGGGAATCACAGCCTAAACAGGAGGGAGAAAGGCATCCCATTTTGCAGGTGAGTAAAATGAGGCACAGAGAAATTGAGTGTTTGCCCAAGGTCACTATGTGCCAGGCACTATACTGAGCACTGGGGTAGGTACATCCCAATGAGGTTGGTCACAGTCCCTATCTCATGTCCCACGTGGGACTCACAGTCTTAATCCCTATTTTACAGGTGACGTTATTGAGGCCCAGATAAGTAGTTAACTGTCCAAAGTCACACAGCAAACAGGTAACAGAACCGGGATTAGAACTCGGGTCCTCTGACTCCTAGACCCATGCCCTTTGCACTAAGCCGCAAGAGTGTAAGCTTGTTGTGGGCAGGGAATGTGTCCGTTAATTGTTATATTGGACTCTGGCAAGCCCTTAGTACAGTGCTTTGCACACAGTAAGCGCTCCGTAAATACAATCGAATGAATGAATAGGTCGTGCTATTTTTCATCTTCCACAATTTCTTCTTTTCACTTGAACCCCAGGAAGAAACAGAACGTGTATCCAAAAATTGAAGGTTCTTCAGTAAAAGAGTTTGTAAAACCAAGCCCTTAAATGGCAAGACCGCTCCTCTCAGGCAACAGCAAAGTAGAGGGTGTTTTTGTATGAGATGGTGATTTATTTCAAATGTCAAGCACCTAAGGTCATTTTTCTTGTTACCGCTTAAGGATTATGTTGACATTCCTTTTCAGAGAATTCCTCTTTGTTTATGTGGGTTGAAAATCCATCTAGCTCTCCTGTATTTGGGTTTTATCAAGTTTCTGTGTGCATTTACCACGAGAAGAAATTAGGGTAAGGTCAAGTGCGGCTCATAAATAAACAAAGCAGTGGACTTTCTTCTGTTGTCTCTCACGGACCTAAGCAACTTCTGTTCTTCCTGGATAAAAGCCAGCCAGCAATTAGCCGTCCTAAATTGCCTCATTGGAAACACATTATTTTCTTTAAAGAGAAGGAATTCCCAGGTCTTGCCATGGCCTCCCATCTCCAAGTCTCACAGCAATTCCTGGAAATTTTCTTGATAAACTAAGTCGAACTATTATGTAATCTTTTTGTTTTTCAATGTCCAAGAGCTAAATCTCTTCAGATGTGATTTTTTGGTTACAGATGGATCATGTTTGGTCCTAAAGAGGAGTTGACTGTGAGATAAATAATCGTACCATCAACCGGTCCTTGAGACAAAATCTCGGATAATAGAACCCCAGGGTTTGGGTGTTTGCCGTAGAGCTGGTGGGAATTAACATTTAGTGAATGAAACAATCAATCAGTGGTATTTATTGAGTGCTTTCTGTGTACAGAGAAACGTACTAAGTGCTTGGGAGCTCATAATCTGAGTTGGTGACATGTTCCCTGCCCACGAGGAGTTTACAGTCTACAGGGTGAGACAGATGGTTTAAGTGAATAATTTACAGAAATGTACTTAAGTGCTGTGGAACTGAGAGTGGGGTGAATATCAAATGCTTTAAGGGTAAAGATCCACGTGCATAGTTGGCACAGAAGAGAGAGGGGGTCTGGGAAAAGAGGGCTTAATCAGGGAGTGCTTCTTGGAGGAGGCCAGAAGTCTAAACATTGGCCTGGCATACTTAGGCCTCCACACATCTTTGTTTATTGGAGCATCTACCGTGTACCGGGTGCTGTACTGACTGGCGCTGGGAGAGTACAGTAGAAGCCGAAGGCTCCTTACCTGCCCTTGAGGAGCTTAAGAATCCTAAGAGTAATAGTAATTGTGGCATTTGTTAAGCAGTTATTCACTAATTTGACCAAATGTGCCCAGCACTGAACTAAACACTTGGGTAGAGACAAGATAATCAGGTTGGACACAGGCCCTGACCTACAAGGGACTTACAGTGTAAGGGGGAAGGAGAACAAGGATGGAATCCCTGTTTTACAGATGAGGAAACGGTGGCACAGAAGAGTGAAATGACTTGCCCAAGGATTGGAAGAAAGATCCTCTGATTCCCAGGTCCATGCTCTTTCCACGAGGTCACGCCGCTTCTAAATGTGGTATATACAATTGGACATTTACCCATGGAGGAAAGTGACCTTTGTGCAAGTTTGCAGAGATTCAGTGGAGAGAGAAAACCCCTCTGACCTGCCACTAGATCCCTCAATCCAGGGGTTTAACGCAATCCCAAATCTCCACCTCATGAGCTGGTAATCAATCAGTCAATCAATCAGCCAATCCTATTGATTGAGCACTAAATCTGTGCAGAACACTCTAATAAGCACCTGGGAAAGTACAATGCAACGAAGTTGGTAGAACAAGATCTGTGGGAGTTAGAAGGACAAGGGTTCTAATCCCGGCTCCATCACTTGTCTGCTCTGTGACCTTGGGCAAGTCACTTCACTTCTCTGGGCCTCAGTTCCCTCAATCGTAAAATGGAGATGAAGATTTTAAGCCCTATGTGGGACAGGGATTGTGTCCAACCTGATTATCATGTAACTACCCCAGTGCTTACAACAGTGCCTGGCATATAATAAGCACTTAATGTTGGTATTTGTTAAGCGCTTACTATGTGCCAAGCACTGTTCTAAGCGCTGGGGGAGATACAGGGTCATCAGGTTGTCCCACGTGAGGCTCACAGTTAATACCCATTTTACAGATGAGGTAACTGAGGCACCGAGAAATTAAGTGACTTGCCCACAGTCACACAGCTGACAAGTGGCAGAGCCGGGATTTGAACTCATGACCTCTGACTCCCAAGACTGTGCTCTTTCCACTGAGCCACGCTGCACTTAACAAATATCGTAATTACTCTTATATGGAACAGGGACCGTGTCCAACCCAATTATCTTGTAGCTACCCCAGCGCTTAAAACAGTGCCTGGAATCTAGTAATTGCTTAATAAATACTTAATGAGTTCAAAAGTCTAGAGGGGGAGACAGACATAAATAGAAATTTCAGATATGTACATAAATTCTGGGGAGATGAGGGAAGAGGTGACTAAAGGGAGGAAATCAGGACATCGCAGAAGGGAATGGGAAAAGAAGAAGTGAGGACTTAGCTCGTGGGAGAGACGTGATCCTGCCTTCTTGGAGTTCTTCTTCTATCAATGTCTTCTATCAATCAGGAATATTAATTGAGCAACTAATGTATGCAGAGCACTGCATTAAGCTCGCACATGAGAACAGTAGTGTAAATAGACATCATTTTTGCCCTCTGGGAGCTTTCCATCCCTTCGTTCAATCACGAATATAAATTGAGCACCAACTTTGTGCAGAGCACTGCATTAACTCACATAAGAGAACAGTGGAGAACAGCATCGCGTAGTGGATAGAGCACAGACCTGGGGTCAGAAAGCCATGAGTTCTAATCCCGGCTCCACCACTTGTCTGCTGTGTGACCTTGGTCAAGTCACTTCATTTCTCTGGGCCTCAGTTACCGCATCGATAAAATGATGATGATGAAGACTGCGAGCCCCATTTGGGACAGGGACTGTTTCCAAGTCGATTTGCTTGTATTTCCCCCAGCACTTAATACAGTAAGTGCTTAACTAATACCACGATTATTAGTAATAATAATAATAATGGTGGTATTTGTTAAGCACTTACTATGTGCCAAGCACTGTTCTAAGTGCTGGGGGGCATAAAAGTTACCTCATTCCTCATCTGTAAAATGGGGATTAAGACTGTGAGCCCCACGTGGGACATCCTGATTCCCCTGTGTCTACCCTAGTGCTGAGAACAGTGCTCGGCACATAGTAAGCGCTTAACAAATACCAACATTATTATTATTATTACAAGGTGATCAGTGTGGGGCTCACAGTCTTCATCCCCATTTTCCAGATGAGGTAACTGAGGCACAGAGAAGTGAAGTGATTTGCCCAAAGTCACACAGCTGACAAGCGGCGGAGCTGGGATTAGAACCCATCACCTCCGACTCGCAAGCCCCTGCGCTTTCCACTGAGACACGCTGCTTCTCCTCATAATAATAGTACTATTATTAGTAGTAGTGATTATAATGATAGTACTATTATTATTGTTCAGCAGCAAAAGTCAAAAATAGCACGTCTAAGGCAGGTAGGGAAGCAATTGTGTGGCCTAGGGGGGAGAGTTTGAATCAGAGAAGCAGGAGATCTAGTAACAATCCCAGCTCTGCCATTAGCCCATTGTGTGTGACCTTGGGCAAGTCACTGGACCACCCTGTGTCTCTGTTTTTTGTCTTTTCATTTTAAAAATGGGGATAAAATAACTGCTCTCTTTCCCTATCAGATTGTGATCCCTAGGTGGGGTGGTGTTCAATCTAATGAGCTTGTATCTCTCCCAGGGCTTACAGAGTTCATTCAGCCATTCGTTCAGTTGTATTTATTGAGCACTGACTGTGTGCAAGGCACTGTACTAAGCCCTTGGGAGAATACAATATTACAATAAAGAGAACATTCCCTGCCTACAATGAGCTAACAAAGTGTTTGGTCCATGGGAAGTACTTAATGATACAGTAGTTATTATTATTATTAAGAAGAAGAATTCCTACACGTCTTCCAACCATCCACTCCTCTTCCGCTTGCTCCTCAGCACACCAAGCTGAGAAACCTCAGTGCTCTTCCTATTTCACATTTTTCTCAGATTTCCCTTCACAGCAGAGAGACTCGGGAAAACCAAATAAAAAGAGATCAGAAGGGAGAGGCAAAGTGGATCGCATTTCATTTAAGCTCACTTGCCTAACTTCAAATGGGCTCAAGACATTTAAGGCAATGCTTATTTTCATGGCTGATTTAGTGCATTAGGAGAGGTAATTTTCCAAAATCAATCCCGGGGCTAGGAAGGAGAAGAAGAATTATACAGTAGGAAACAGGCTCGCTGTGTAAAGAGAAAAGACGTTCCCATAAATCTCTCCTCACTTATTATCCACAATTAAACTTCATTTTCTCTCTCTGTGTCTAATAAAATAATAAATACATGTTGGGAAGAGGCAGTGGGCTGGTGGGGGGGGGGGGGCAATGGATAGACCACAGATGTGGGAGTCAAGAGTTCTGGGTTCTAATCCTACTCCACCACTGACTTTGGGCTAGTCATAAAATTTCTACGGGCCTCAGTTTCTGCAGTTGTAAAATGGGGATTCAGTAGCTGTTCCCACTCCCCCTTACACGGTGAGCCCGGTGCGAGATAGGGACGGTGCCCAAACTGATTAAGTTATACCCACCCCGTGGATTAGTTCAGCGTTTGGTCCGGAAGTGCTTAACAAACACCGTTCTGATTAAATGGGGATAAGGTAAGTTCAGTAGTATTTATTGAGCGCTTACTCTGTGCAGAGCACTGTACTAAGCGCTTAGAATGTACAAATCGGTAACAGATAGAGACGGTCCCTGCCCTGTGACGGGCTTAAAGTCTGATCGGGGGAGATGAACAGACAAGAACAACAGCAATAAATAGAATCAAGTTCTCCTTCCCTCTTAGACTTTGACCTCTGTGTGGGACAGAGATCTGTTTATATCGTGTCTACCCCAGTGCCTAACCCAGTGTTTGACTCGTAGTCAGAATTTAACTATCACTACTATTATTAGTGTTATCGTAATTATTATTGAGAAACCAGTTTGCAGCTGTGTTTTACCTTTCATTTTCCTTTGATGGGTTTCCCCAGATCATTTTTCTCTGCCCCTAAACCAATCAACGGATCACTGATATTTATCAAGTCCTTGTGTGCAGAGCACTAAACTAGGATATAAACTCATTGTGGGCAAGGAACATGTCTACCAACTCTGTTGTAGTGTGCTCTTCCAGGTGCTCAGTACAGTGCTCTTCACCCAATAAATAACGTAAGCTCAATGTGGGCGGGGGACATGTCTACCAATTCTGTAATATTGTGCTCTTCAAAGTACTTAGTACAGTGCTCTGCACACAGTAAGTGCCCAATAAATACGATTGATGGATCGATGGTTACTAAAAGCTTGGGAGGGCGCAATACAGCAGAGTCGGTAGACACGGTCCCTGCCCGGAAGGAGCCTGTGGCATGAGAGACAACGTGGCTTAGTGGATAGAGTGTGGGCTTGGGAGGCCTAAGGACCTAGGTTCTAATCTAATTGGGTTCTAATCTAATCCGCACGTAGAACAGTGCTTGGCACGTAGTAAACGCTTAACAAATGATAATAAATGAAATAATGATGGTATTTGTTAAGCACTTAGTATTTGCAAAGCACTGTTCTAAGTACTGGGGGATACAAGGTGATGAGGTTGTCCCACGTGGGGCTTACAGTCTTCATCCCCATTTTACAGATGAGGGAACTGAGGCCCAGAGAAGTGAAGTGACTTGTCCAAAGTCACACAGCTGACAAGTGGTAGAGCCGGGATTAGAACTGTGGGCAAGTCACTTCTCTGGGCCTCAGTTCCCTCATCTGTAAAATGGGGATGAAGACTGTGAGCCTCACGTGGGACAACCTGATTCCCCTGTATCTACCCCAGCGCTTAGAACAGTGCTCTGCACATAGTAAGCGCTTAACAAATACCAACATTATCATTATTATTAGAACCCATGACCTCTGACTCCTAAGACCGGTCTCTTTCCACTGAGCCACGGTGCTTCTCAAACGCCATCGTCATCAATCCTGACTCGGCCACAAATCTCCTGTGTGACCGTGGCCGAGTCGCTTCACTTCTCTGAGCCTCAGTCACCTCATCTGTAAAATGGGGATTGAGAGTGAAAGCTCTAAGTGGGACAGGAACTGTCTCCAACCTGATTAACTTGCATCCACCCCAACATTTAGAACAGTGCTTGTCACATCGCAAGTACTTCACGAGTACTATAATTATTATTCTGATGATGATCATTATTAAAGTAGGTCCCAAATCCAGAATCCCCAGTCCCAAATCCAGGTCACGTAAAGTTCGCTCGCAAAGCGGGTGTGAATATCCAGCCCCGAGAGGCCGCTCGGTCTATACCGGCTCGTCACTGGTTGTCGACAGGTTTCGCTGAACATCGCTCTGGAGGCCTTTTGGATCCAACCGTCCAGCTTCCCGGGGGTGACCTGCACAGCCTTCCAGAATCGGCCCGCTTCCGGGGACTGGGCGAGGCTCAGCTGGGGGAGGCACCGACACCAAGACTTCCACCCGGACCAACGCTTGAGTTGGAAATGCCACCCCGGGGAGCCCGGCGCTCCCGGAGACAGTTTCTCCGCCAAGGTAAGAGATGCAAGCCGTGCATGCGGAGGGCTGCTTTATTATTTTACTTTTTCTGTGTGGCGGGGGGCATTTAATGGTATCCGTTCAGCAATTAGCGTGTTCCAGACACTAAGCGCCGGGGTAGGCGCAAGTTAATCGTCGTCCTGCAGTCTTAATCCCCATGTTACAAGTGACGTGACTGAGGCCCAGACTTGCCCAAGGTCACCCAGCAGACATATTCAATAGTATTTATTGAGCGCTTACTATGTGCAGAGCACTGTACTAAGCGCTTGGAATGTACAAATCGGTAACAGATAGAGACAGTCCCTGCCCTTTGACGGGCTTACGGTCTAATCGGGGGAGACGGACAGACGAGAACGATAGCGATAAATAGAATCGAGGGGATGGCAGAGCCAGGTCCTTCTCACTCCCAGGCCCGTGCTCTATCCACTAAGCCACACTGCTTCTCATCAATCCATCGATGAGGCGGCAGAGACGGGATTAGAACTCAGGTCCTTCTGACTTCCAGACCTATGCTCATTAGTTAGTCGTATTTACTGAGCGCTAACTCTATGCAGATCACTGTACTAAGCGCTTGGGAGACTACAGTATAACAATAGGAAAAGCAGCAGGGTGTAGCAGATAGAGCCCGGGCCCGGGAGTCAGAAGATCACGGGTTCTAATCTCGACTCTGCCGCTTTTTCTGCTGCGTGACCCTGGACAAGTCACTTCACTGGGCCTCAGTTATCTGTGATACGGGGGTTGAGTCTGTGAGTCCCACGAGGGACAGAGACTGTGTCCAACTCGATTTGTTCAGCGCCTAGTACAGTGCCTGGAACGTAGTTAGCTCTAATAAATACCATGATAATTATAGTGGTATAACGGACACATTCCCTATGAGGTTTGTCTAGTTCCACTAAGTTTCTTTATTGCACTAGAAGCAGCTCATAAGGAAGAGTTCTTGGAAATAGTCACATTTTTTTCACCTGGGATTTTACGTTGGTTCACCCGGATGCTTAAGAAACCTGAAATGTGATGTAAGGCAGGTCATATTTTCAGGGAAACTCCCTTACCTTTAATATAGTTCATTCCCTTCCCCCTAAATCCAGATAGAGAGATGGGAATATTATTTGGAATCCATTTTGAGTAACCCGAGAAAAATAATAATAAGCAAAACTCTTGGGAGAACGCTTCGTAATCTATCTTTTCTCGGATCAAAGAGAAAGGCTGAAAATCTAGTGGAAATGTAACTGAAAATATAATTTTATGTTCCACTGAGTATGTCATTAAATTTAAGGGTTCTGGGGTGAAGCTTGATGATCCTTGAAGAGGCTCTTATTTAATAGACTCTTGCCTTGATGCACTCTGTTTTCAAAATAACGGTTTTCTAGGTAAGACTTCAGGCTTCTTGAAACCTCAGATGAGTGGAATCGTAGGTAATATTCCTCTGCCGTTTTTCATGTCTCTGAATGAAAAATCCGACCGGGGCGTCGGTCCATGTAATCGCTTCCGTGGCTTCCTCGCTTAATTGAGGGTTAACCCCCGACCCCCAGACGTAGGCAAAATTCGGAGGCCAAGCCGGGGGCTAGGCCGGTTTGGCAGGGGAGGGGCAACTCCGGTTACGAGTCGGGAGCCGGCACTTGCCAGCCTCTGGTGAAAAATGGGGCCGACATGAACTGGAGAGAGCCCTAAAGCCGCTGAAACTTGCACCTGACCTCTAAAGGAACTGTCTCCAGATCCCCACCGAAGGCGGGAAGCTCTAAACTATCTGGCTAGGGAGTCTAAATCGTGATAATCATTGCGGTGTTTGTTGAGCACCTACTAGGTGCCGAGCACCGTACGAAGCTCCGGGGTAGGTGCGAGATCATCAGATCGGTCACGGTATCGGTTCTCACTCCTACTTAGACGGTGAGCCCTGTGTGGGAAAGTCCAACTAGGAAAGAGAACAGGTACTGAATCATTCATTCATTCAGTAGTATTTATTGAGCACTTACTATGAGCAGAGCACTGTACTAAGCGCTTGGAATATACAATTCGGCAACAGATAGAGACAATCCCTGCCCAGTGACGGGCTCACAGTCTAATCGGGGGGAGGCAGACGGCAAAAACAAGACAACGTAATCACGATGAATAGAATCAAGGGGATGGACACCTCATTATCCCCCATTTGATTCTCACCCCAGGCCCACAGCACAGAGGTGCGTTTCATTCGTTTATTCGGTCGTAGTTTTTGAGCGCTTCCAGTGTGCAAAGCACTGTACTAAACGCTTGGGTGGGTACAATATCACAACAAACTCATTGCTGCCCACAAATCGATTAGACTGTAAGCCCGATTAGACCGTAAGCCCGTCAAACGGCAGGGACCGTCTCTATCTGTTGCCGACTTGTTCATCCCAAGCGCTTAGTACAGTGCTCTGCACATAGTAAGCGCTCAATAAATACTATTGAATGAATGAATGAGCACACAGTCTAGAGGGAGGTCACAACATAATGTTCTGCCCACAGTGAGCACCGGGTGAATACCGTAATTGAGTGATCGATCGATTACTACTTAATATGAGGTTTACGAGAATAATAATAATGTCCGTATTTGTTAAGCGCTTACTATGTGCCAAGCACTATGCTAAGCGTTGGGCTAGATACAGGTTATTCAGGTTGTCCCATGTAGGGCTCACCCCTTCCCTCACCCCTTCATGTTATAAGAGAAGCAGCATGGCGTAGTGGATAGAGCACAGGCCTGGGAGTCAGACGGACCTGGTTTCTAATCCTGACTCTCCCACTTGTCTGCTCTGTCACCTTGGACAACTCACTTCGCTTCTCCGGGCCTCAGTTATCTCAACTGGAAAATGGGGATTGAGATTGTCTCTATCTGTTACTGATCTGTACATTCCAAGCACTTAGTACAGTGCTCTGCACATAGTAAGCACTCAATAAATGCTATTGAATGAATGAATGAATGAATTGAGCCCCATGGGGGACAAGGACTGTGCCCAATCCAATTTGCTTGTATCCACCCAGCATTTAGTACAGTGCCTGACACATAGTAAATACTCTGCCACCTGTCAGCTGTGTGACTGTGGGCAAGTCACTTAACTTCTCTGTGCCTCAATTCCCTCATCTGTAAAATGGGGATTAAATGGGGATTAAGACTATGAGCCTCACGTGGGACAACCTGATTACCCTGTATCTGCCCCAGTGCTTAGAACAGTGCTCTGCACATAGTAAGCGCTTAACAAAAACTTCAAAAATACCATAGTTATTATCATTATGTAGAGCACCAGGTGTATTCATTTTTCACTGGGATAATTATTGTAAATTGTAAAGTACAGCTTCATTAAATGAACAGAATTGCATTTAAATTGAATCATATACGATAACATGGATAGAAAATTCATAGTTGTCAGTAGTAAACCATAAAGCTCACCTAAAATGCGTATTTCATCGGTATCAGAATGCTAAAAGGAAAGTGAGTCTTAATTTATCTTTTTCTTGGAATCAAGCGCACAGTGACATTGTAATCAGAGGCTGATTCAGTAGCTGTTTGCAGGGCTCTTGGATTTAGGAACTACCCCAACATGTTAGCAGGTTTACTTGTTTTGATTTATATACATATATATATATATTAATATAATTCTATTTATTTACATTGATGCTATTGATGCCTGGTTTAGTTGTTTTGATGTCTGTCTCCTCCTTTCTAGACTGTGAGCCCGTTGTGGACAGGGATTGTCTCTCTTTTTGCTGAATTGTACTTTCCAAGGGTTTAGTACAGTGCTCTGCACACAGTAAGCGCTCAATCAATATGATATTGAATGAAGATAACTTTGTTAATGGGGAAACATAAAATGCCCAGTAAACATGGTCATTTTCAACAACAGGAGAGCAGTCCCCTAAGCTAAAGTGATAAATGGGAAGCCGTGTGGCCTAGTGGAAAGATCCCGGGCCTGGGAGACAGAGGACCTGGGTTCTAATTCCTGCTCTGCCAGTTGATAATAATGATGATGGCATTTGTTAAGCGCTTACTATGAGCCAGGCACTGTTCTAGCACTGGGTTAGAGACAAGATGATTGGGTTGAGCACAGTCCCTGTCCTACATGGGGCTCACAGTCTCGATCCCCATTTTACAGATGAGGAAACTGAGGCACAGAGAAGTAAAGTGACTTGCCCAAGGTCACACAACAGACAAGTGGCAGAGCCTGAATTAGAACCCATGACCTTATGACTCCCAGGCCCACACTCTATCCACGAGGCCATGCCTCTTCTTGAGTGACCTTGGGCAAGCCATTTAACTTCTCTGGGCCTCCACTGTAAAATGGGGATTCAGAACCTGTTTTCCCTCCCTCTTAAACTATGAGCCCCATCTGGTTCAGCCACTGTGTCTGACCTGATTAGCTTGTGTCAACCCCAGCCCATAGAACAGTGCTTAACACAAACCTTTTAATAATTGCCATGTTAAAAAAAAAAAAGTGGAGCTGGAAAAGCTCTTTGACCAAATCTTTCTTCCAGCACCCACTGGAGTGAAGTGTCATCATGGGCACGTCGGTCTTGAGGTGGAAAGCCGGCACGGAGAAATAGATTCTAGCGCTGGTGGGCCTAGAGACAAGCGTACGGGCTCGGGAGTCAGAGGACATGGGTTCTAATCCCGGCTCTGCCGCTTGTCTGCTGTATGACCTTGGGCGAGTCACTTAACTTCGCTGTGCCTCCGTTTCCTCATCTGTCAAATAAGGATGAAGACTGTGAGCCCCACGTGGGACAACCTGCTTACCTTGTAACTACCCCAGTGCTGAGAACCGTGCTTGGCACATATTATTATTACAGGAAGCACTCAATAAATATGATTGATTGGTTGTTGGACTGCACTGTACTGGGGACTTGGGACACTATAATGGACAGCTCTAATACCTTTTGTTTTCTTTTTGGTCAGCTGCAATATGATGCAAATACCCATGATCCCAGAAGCATTATTTTTTCCCCCACTTCAAAGCCTTATTGAAGGCCCAACTCCTCCAAGCAGCCTTCCCTGACTACACCCTCCTCTCCTCTTCTCCCACTCCCTTCTGCACCACCCTGACTTGCCCCCTTTATTCCTCCCCCAACCCAGCCCCACAGCACTTATGTATGTATCTATAATTGTATTTATTTCTATTAATGTCTATCTCCCCCTCTAGACTGTAAGCTTGTTGTGGGCAGGGAATGTGTCTGTTTATTGTTGCATCATACTCTCCCAAGCGCTTAGTACAGTGTTCTGCACGCAATAGGCACTCAATAAGTATGAAAGAATAAATGAATAAATGAGAAAGAGCAACTGTCACAGAGGGACAGGAATACCTTTATATCGCCAAGATCCGCCCTTTCCTCTCCACCCAAACGGCTTTCTTACTGTTACAGGCTCTCGTAATATCCCGGCTGCATTATTGTGTCAGCCTTCTCTCTGATCTCCCTTCCTCCTGTCTCTCCCCGCTCCGGTCTGTTCTTCATTCCGCTGTCCAGATCATCTTCCTGCAGAAACGCTCTGGGCATGTCACTCCCCTTCTTAAAAGCCTCCAGTGGTTGCCTATCGACCTCCGCATGAAACAAAAATTTCTCACTCTAGGCTTCGAGGCTCTCCATCCCCTTGTCCCCTCCTACCTCTCCTCCCTTCTCTCTTCCCACCGCCCACCCCGCACGCTCCGCTCCTCCGCCGCCCACCTCCTCCCTGCCCCCCGTTCTCGCCTATCCCGCCATCGACCCCCGGCCCACGTCCTCCCGCGGTCCCGGAACGCCCTCCCTCCTCACCTCCGCCAAACTCACTCTCTTCCCCTCTTCGAAGCCCTACCGAGAGCTCACCTCCTCCAAGAGGCCTTCCCACACTGAGCTTCCCCTTTTCCCTCTGCTCCCTCTGCTGCCTCTCTGCCCCCCCACATCCCCTTTAGCTAAGCCCCCTTTCCCCCCCTTTCCCTCTGCTCCTCCCCCTCTCCCTTCCCCTCCCCTCAGCACTGTGCTCATCTGCTCATTTGTATATATTTTTATTACCTCATTTATTTTGTTAATGAGATGTACATCCCCTTGATTCTATTTACTGCTATTCTTATTGTCTGTCTCCCCCGATTAGACTATAAGCCCGTCAATGGGCAGGGAATGTCTCTATCTGTTGCCGAATTATACATTCCAAGCGCTTAGTACAGTGCTCTGCACATAGTAAGCAGTCACTAAATACTAGTGAATGAAATGAATGAAGGAAGGAACGGTAGCAAGATGGGTGTAGTGGCTGTGGGAACAAGAGTGTTAAATCTGACCGGAGAGTTAATGAGAAGCTCCAAATCTTCATGGATTGTGTTTTTTATGGTATTTGTTAAGCTCTTACTATGTAGCAAACACTATTCTAAGCACTGGGATAGATACACATTTATCAAGTTGGTCTCAGCCCCTGTCCCACATGGGGCTCCCAATCGAAATAGGAGGGAGTAGGATTTCAATTACTATTTTACAGCTGAGGAAACTAAGGCTCAGAGAAGTGAAGTGACTACCCCAAGTTCACACAGCAGGCAACTGGCAGAACCCGGACTAGAATCCAGGTCCTCTGACTCCCGGGCCTGAGCACTTTCTACTCGGCTACACAGCTTCTCCTAAGTTTCCCAAGTCTGTGGTTAGTCTCATCAAGCCAGACTTTGGCCTATTATTTAAAATAATAATAATAATGTTGGTATTTGTTAAAAGCTTACTATGTGCCGAGCACTGTTCTAAGCGCTGGGGTAGACACAGGGGAATCAGGTTGTCCCACGTGGGGTTCACAGTCTTAATCCCCACCCACAGACTATCACTTACTGGTATAGCATATTAAGGAGAGAGAACCCCCTTTCACTATTCACTAGAGAAGCAGCGTGGCTCAGTGGAAAGAGCCCTGGCTTGGGAGTCAGAGGTCATGGGTTCGAATCCTGGCTCTATCATTTGTCAGCTGTGTGAGTGTGGGCAAGTCACTTCACTTCTCTGTGCCTCAGTTACCCCATCTGTAAAATGGGGATTAAGACTGCGAGCCCCAAGTGGGACAACCTAATTACCCTGTATTTATCCCAGCTCTTAGAACAGTGCTCTGCACATAGTAAGCGCTTAACAAATACCAACATTATTATTATTATTACCCCAGTGCTTAGAACAGTGCTCTGCACATAGTAAGCGCTAACAAAATACCAACTATTTACCCCTTCCCTGTTCTCTCCTTTACCCTTTCCATCTCCAGTGGCCATTTTGAAGCAGCATGGCGTCCTGGATAGAATCTGGGCCTGGGAGTCATTCATTCATTCAATCTTTTTCTTGAGCGCTTATTGTATGCAGAGCATTCATTCATTCAACCCTATTTATTGAGAGCTTACTATGTTCAGACCACTGTACTAACTGCTTGGAATGTACAATTCGGCAACAGATAAAGATAATGCCTGCCTAATAACGGGCTCACAGTCTAAACGGGGGAGACAGCAAAGTGAAACAGAGTGCTTACTATATGCGGAGCGCTGTACTAAGCGCTTGGAATGTACAATTCGGCAACAGATAGAGACAATCCTTACCCAACAACGGGCTCACGGTCTAGAAGGGGGAAGACAGACAACAAAACAAAACAAGTAGGCAAAAAATCATGGTTCCAATCCTGGATCCACCAATGCTGTGTAGCCTTGGGCAAGTCGCTTCACTTCTCCGGGCCTCGGTCACCTCGTCTGTAAAATGGGAATTGAGCCCGTGAGCCCCACGTGGAACAGGGACTGTGTCCAACCTGATTTGCTTATACCCATCCCAGCTCTTAGTACAAATGCCACAATTATTATAATAATTATTATTTTAGTTCCTTGTTCTGAACCTTTTAAGTAGAATGATAATAAAAATAATGATTGTATTTGTTAAGTGCTATGTGCCAAGCACTGTTCTAAATTCTGTAAAAGGGGGATTAAGACTGTGAGCCCCCTGTGGGATAACCTGATTACCTTGTATCTACCCTAGCACTTCATAATAATAATAATGTTGGTATTTCTTAAGTGCTTACTATGTGCTGAACACTGTTCTAAGCGCTGGGGTAGACACAGGGGAATCAGCGTGAAGCAGCGTGGCTCAGTGGAAAGAGCACGGGCTTTGGAGTCGGAGGTCATGGGTTCGAATCCCGCTCAGCCACTTATCAGCTGTGTGACTTTGGGCAAGTCACTTAACTTCTCGGTGCCTCAGTTACCTCATCTGTAAAATGGGGATTAAGACTGTGAGCCCCACGTGGGACAACCTGATTCCCCTGTGTCTACCCCAGTGCTTAGAACAGTGCTCGGCACATAGTAAGCGCTTAACAAATAGCAACAAAATGGCTTCACGGACTCCGTCCTCTCCTGGTTCTCCTCTTACCTCTCTGGCCGGTCATTCTCGGTCTCCTTCGCCGGCGCCTCCTCCTCCTCCCATCCTTTAACTGTTGGAGTTCCTCAAGGATCAGTTCTCGGCCCTCTTCTGTTCTCCATTTACACTCATTCCCTCGGTGAGCTCATTCGCTCTCACGGCTTCGACTACCATCTCTACGCAGATGACACGCAGATCTACATCTCCGCCCCTGTCCTCTCCCCCTCCCTTCGGGCTCGCGTCTCCTCCCGCCTCCGGGACGTCTCCACCTGGATGTCGGCCCGCCACCTAAAACTCAACATGAGCGAGACCGAGCTCCTCATCTTCCCTCCCAAACCCGGTCCTCTCCCAGACTTCTCTATCACCGTCGATGGCACGACCGTCCTTCCCGTCTCTCGGGCCCGCGATCTCGGTGTCATCCTCGACTCGTCTCTCTCGTTCACCCCACGCATCCTATCCGTTACCGAGACCTGCCGGTTCCACCTTTACAATATCGCCAAGATCCGCCCTTTCCTCTCCACCCAAACGGCTACCTTACTATTACGGGCTCTCGTTATATCCCGGCTAGACTACCGTGTCAGCCTTCTCTCTGACCTCCCTTCCTCCTCTCTCGCCCCGCCCCGGTCTATTCTTCACTCCTCTGCCCGGCTCATCTTCCCGCAGAAACGATCTGGGCATGTCACTCCCCTTCTTAAACAACTCCAGTGGTTGCCTATTGACCTCCGCTCCAAACAAAAACTCCTCACTCTAGGCTTCGAGGCTCTCCGTCACCTTGCCCCTTCCTACCTCTCCTCCCTTCTCTCTTTCTACCGCCCACCCCGCACGCTCCCCTCCTCCGCCGCCCACCTCCTCGCCGTCCCTCGGTCTCGCCCGTCCTACTGTCGACCCCCGGGCCACGTCCTCCCGCGGTCCCGGAACGCCCTCCCTCCTCACCTCCGCCAAACTGATTCTCTTCCCCTCTTTGAAACCCTACTTAAAACTCACCTCCTCCGAGAGGCCTTCCCAGACTGAGCTCCTCTTCTCCCTCTACTCCCTCTGCCACCCCCCCTTCACCTCTCCGCAGCTTAACCCTCTTTTCCCCCCATCTCCCTCTGCTCCTCCCCCTCTCCCTTCCCATCCCCTCAGCACCGTACTCGTCCGCTCAACTGTATATATTTCCATTACCCTATTTATTTTGTTAATGAAATGTACATCGTCTCGATTCTATTTAGTTGCCATTGTTTTTACGAGATGTTCTTCCCCTCGACTCTATCTATCGCCATCGTTCTCGTCTGTCCGTCTCCCCCTATTAGACCGTGAGCCCGTCGAACGGCAGGGACCGTCTCTATCTGTTGCCGACTTGTTCATTCCAAGCGCTTAGTACAGTGCTCTGCACATAGTAAGCGCTCAATAAATACTATTGAATGAATTATTATTATTAAGTGCTAGGGTAGATACAAGGTAATCAGGTTACCCCACGGGGGGCTCACAGTCTTAATCCCCATTTTACAGATGCGCTAACTGAGGCACAGAGAAGTGACTTGTCCAAAGTCACACAGCTGATAAGTGGTGGAGGCGGGATTAGAACCCACGACCTCTGGCTCCCAAGCCCGGGCTCCTGCTACTAAGCCACGCTGAAGCAGTGACTAATATATAACTCGATCCGGGGCCAGTATGTTTGGTTACACTGTAGTAATGTGTGCCTCCCTTACACAGCCTCTTGTCTGAAATTAGACATCAAACATCCCTCGGATCTTCGGCATCATTTTCTTTGACCTTTCCAGAACCTATCGGGAAGCCGATTTTCACCGGTACCCTGAGCTAAAGAGCTTTCACTGCATTTAACTTTAATTAGTTGAAATATTATCGACCTGTCTTAAAGCTGTGCTCGCCCCAGAGGACCTCGAAGCCCTTGAAATAATATCCTACAGGAATCTCTTCAGATATAAAGTGCAGCCGCCTCTCAGATGAAAGGGTATCCAAGGCTGCCAGAACTCGTGTTTTGGCTTCGTGTTTTGGTAGAGCATTATCGGGAAATCACAAGGGATCCATCCAATATTTTCTGCCACATGTCTGCTGTGTGACCTTGGGTAAGACACTTCACTTCCCCGTGCCTCACTTCCCTCATCTGTAAAATGGGGATTAAGGCTGGGAGCCCCATGTGGGACGAGGACCGTGTCCAAACCGATTTTGTTGTACCTGCTTGATTAGCTGGTCGTGGCTCAGTGGAAAGAGCCCGGGCTTGGGAGTCAGAGGTCATGAGTTTGAATCCCGGCTCTGTCGCTTGTCAGCTGTGTGACTTTGGGCAAGTCATTTAACTTCTCTGTGCCTCAGTTACCTCATCTGTAAAATGGGGGTGAAGACTGTGAGCCTCACGTGGGACAACCCGATTACCCTGTATCTACCCCAGCGCTTAGAACAGTGCTCTGCACATAGTAAGCGCTTAACAAATACCAACATTATTATTATTATCACCCCACCGCTTAGTACAGTGCCTGGCTATTCGTACTGAAGCTACTAAATTCATTTATTCAATTCATTCATTCAGTCATTTATCGAGCACTTACTGTGTGCTTGGAAAGTACAATTCGGCAACAGAGAGAGACAATCCCTGGCCACAACGGGCTCACAGTCTAGAAGCGGGGATATCGACATCAAAACAAGTGAACAGACATCAATAGCATCAATATAAATGAATAGAATTAGAGGTGTATATACAAACCAGCGCTTAGAACAGTGCTCGGCACATAGTAAGCGCTTAACAAATACCAACATTATTAAATCAGAACAAGGAAACAGGCATTGATATAAATAAATAGATTTATAGATATGTACGTATATATGTAAGTGCAGTGGGATGGGGGCTAGATCAAATGGGGCGAGTTGGGGCGATGGGGTGGGCAGGAGGAGCAGAGGGAAAGGAGGACTCAGTCTGGGAAGGCCTCCCGGAGGAGGTGAGCTCTCAGTAGGGCTTTGAAGAGGGGAAGAGGGCTAGTTTTGCGGATATGAGGAGGAAGGGCATTCCAGACCGGAGGTAGGATGTGGGCCAGGGGTCGAAGGAGAGGCAGGTGAGAACGAGGCCCAGTGAGGAGGTGAACGGCACCAGAGGAGCGGAGCGTGCGGGCTGGGCTGGAGAAGGAGAGAAGGGAGGTGAGGTAGGAGAGGGCGAGGGGATGGACAGCTTTGAAGCCAAGAGTGAGGAGTTTTTGCTTGATAAATGTAAGAGTACAGCAAAGTACAAGGTCTTACATGCACTGGTTATGGAATCGCCCGTGTCTGCCACGTCTGCACGCACTGATCAAAATATCCTGCTGTCAGTAGCATCGCTTTTGAATGCTCAGTACAACTGTAAATTGTATATAGCTGTACAGATAATTAGTACACTACATTTTTCAAAGATGCGAGAGTGCATTTCAGCTGAACCCTGGCTTCTTTCAAAAACGTAGGTGCATAATTGAAATGCAGGTTTATGTGGGTCATCAAACCCGACGTCAAAAATAAATTTGTTTGGGCATTAAGAATTTCCTGAAGATTGACTGTATGAGTCGGCCAGGACAATACTGTATTTTTTGAGCATTAATGGCTTCTCTCAAGTCTTCCTCTCTTGAAAGGGTGGGAAGGATTGGTAACGTTTTATAGGCTGATTCATCCAGACGGATCGTTCATTCCACAAAAATATAAAATCCACGCGACGGTTTCCGAAAGTTAAAAGCGACTCTCTAGGTAATAAAACTCTTTATAACGTTTTGGGGTGGCAGCAAGGTGTAGTGAAGAGAGAAGAGGTCAAGGAGTCAGGAGACCTTGCACTTGCCTGCTGTGTGATCTTGAGCAAGTCACTTTACTTCTCAATCTGTGCCCCAGTTCCCACATCTTTAAGATGGGGATAAAATGCCTAATAATGAGGATGATGATAAAGATGATAGCGGTATTTGTTAAGTCTTTACTACGGGTCAAGTACTTTAGTCATTAATTCAATCATTCATTCATTCAATTATATTTTTTGAGAATAATAATAATAATGATAATAATAATTGTGGTATTAAGCACTTACTATGTGGCGGGCACTGTACTAAACTCTGGGGTGGATACAAGCAAATAGGATTGGACACATTCCCTGTCCCACCTGCGACTCACAATCTCAATCCTCATTTTACTGATGAGGGAACTGGGGCACAGAGAAGTGAAATGACTTACCCACGGCACATGGCAGAGAAATGTCGGAGCCAGGATTAGAACCCAGATCCTTCTGACTCCCAGGCCCGTGCTCTATCCACTAGGCCATGCTGTTTTCTTGGTCACCTTACGCACAAAGTGAAAAACCCAAATAGCCACATTGGATTTAGAGTCGGCCCTGGGGTTGGAGTGAGGGATGAGAACGAATGACTTGTTTTGTCATCATTGGACTGTTATTGAATTAAATTGATTTATCAAGGATTGATCCCTAGATATTTGATTCTCAACGGCTATTACAGATCAAATCTCCTAGACATAAGTATAATTTGTAGCTAAATTATGGATCTGGGTATTGCATTGAAATATTTTTTATTTATGATATTGATATTCTGGTAGCATATTTTCATTCTCAACTGTAAGATGACATTTTACGCTCTCGTGGGGGTTAAAAAATTCCCAAATCTGAACTAAGCCGAGAAAAATGAAGAGAGAGATGGGTCTTCACCCTTGTTGAATATGGGGATTCTTCAATCAAATTTCGGCCCGATCATTTTTGAAAGGTGTATTTCTTCCAAAGTCGCAACTTGGTAACATATTTCAACTTTTCAAATTTGTACTTTAGAGTTATAGCATCTGCAAGCCAAATGTGCACTGAGCCATTTCTCATTGTGGCAAAATATCTAGCCCAGATGACTTTCGAAAATCAAAATGCAGTCAACTCTCTCCCTCTACTCCAAAAAAGAGCTTTCTGCCTTCCTATGGGATCTAGCCTAAATCCTTAGAGCAGGATCTAAAAATAAATCGGTTCTTGATCGTAATTCCAACCATGCTACGTGGTTACTGTAACTCTGCAGGTGTGAAATTTTCAGACCTGTTAGGAGAAGGTGATTGAATTCATTCTTACAATGCCAAGTAGAATGTGTACTAATTAACTTTTCCAGTGAAGCAAAAACACATTCCAACATATATACTATATATATAATTTATACTGTAAAAGCTACTTGCGGCAAACCAAGAAATACTCCAGAAACATAGGGGGTCAAATCCGCATTCATAGGGACTTGATTTTTCTATTTTCAGTTCCCCACACCCGAAACAAAATGGTATCTTAAAAAAATGACTTGGAGCCTCATATAATAATAATGTTGGTATTTGTTAAGCGCTTACTATGTGCAGAGCACTGTTCTGTGCTCTGGGGTAGATACAAGGTCATCAGGTTGTCCCACGTGAGGCTCACAGTCTTCATCCCCATTTTACAGATGAGGTAACTGAGGCCCAGAGAAATTAAGTGACTTGCTCACAGTCACACAGCTGACAAGTGGCAGAGTAGGGATTCGAACCCATGACTGCTGACTTCCAAGCCCGGACTCTTTCCACTGAGCCACGCTGCTTCTCTCATAGTGAGATGTCCATGTTGAATACATACGGTGTTGTGCTTACCACCACCAAAGAGCTCCTGTTGTACTCTTCCAAGTGCTTAGTACAGTGCTCTGCACACAGTAAGCTCTCAGTAGATACTGTTGATTGATGGATTAATAATGTTGGTATTTGTTAAGTGCTTACTATGTGCAGAGCACTGTTCTAAGCACTGGGGAAGATACAGGGTAGTCAGGTTGTCCCACGTGAGGCTCACAGTTAATCCTCATTTGACAGATGAGGTAACTGAGGCACAGAGAAGTTAAGTGACTTGCCCACAGTCACACAGCTGCCAAGTGGCAGAGCCGGGATTCATAATAAACCAAGAAAACCAGGATTATGGGTCAACCCGTCCCCATGAGACCATATGTGTCATGAAAGATTTCCATCTATAACCCAGAACAATAATAATAATATTAATAGTATGGTATTTGTGAAGCACTTACTATGTGCCAAGCACTCTACTAAGTGCTGGGGTGGAAACAAACGAATCAGATTGGACACAGTCCCTGTCCCACATGGGGCTCACAGTCTCGATCCCCATTTTCCAGATGAGGGAACTGAGGCCCAGAGAAGTGAAGTGACTTGCCCAAGGTCACACAGCAGACAAGCCGGTGGAGCCAAAATTAGAACCCATGACCTTCTGACTCCCAGGCCCGTATTCTAGCCACATGCCACACTGCTCCGAGGAAGCTTCCCTAACCCACAACTGTCAACAAGTTCTGCTACCTTGGCAGCACAACATCTAGTGATTCATTCCTTTATTCGGTTGTAGTTATTGATGGCTTACTGTGTGCGGAGCAATGTACTAAGCCCTCGGGAGATATGGGGGGCTGGGCCGGGAGGGACTCCTCACCCCCTCCCTCTATCCCTCACACGCCCTCCTCACCCCTGTCACGTTGGAGAAGCAGCGTGGCTTTAGTGGCAAGAACCTGAGCTAGGGATTCAGAGGTCATGGATTCTAATCCCGGCTCTGCCACTTGTCAGCTGTGTGACTGTGAGCAAGTCACTTCACTTCTCTGAGTCTCTGATTACCTCATCTGTAAAATGGGGATTAAGACTGTGAGCCCCACGTGGGACAATCTGATTACCTTGTATCTACCCCAGCGCTTAGAACTGTGCTCTGCACATAGGAAGCGCTTAACAAATACCAACATTATTATTATTATCATTGTTGTTATTATTAATCCCAGCTCTTCCATTTGTCTGTTGTGTGACCTTGGGCACGCCACGTCACTTCTCTGGGCCTCAGTTACGTCATCTGTAATATGAGGAATAATAAGAATAATAATGATGGCATTTGTTAAGCGCTTACTATGTGCAAAGCACTGTTCTTAGCGGTGGGGAAGATACAAGGTGATCAGGTTGTCCCATGTGGGGCTCACAGTCTTAATCCCCATTTTACAGATGGGGTAACTGAGGCCCAGAGAAGTTAAGTGACTTGCCCAAAGTCACACAGCTGACAAGTGGCGGAGCCGGGATTCGAACCCATGACCTCTGACTCCCAAGCCCGGGCTCTTTCCACTGAACCACGCCCGTGAGCCCCGTGTGGGACAACCTGATTACCTTGTATCTATCCCAGTGCTTAGAAAAGTGCTCGGCACGTAGTAAGCGCTTAACAAATACCATCATCATCATCATCATCACAGTACAAAAGTCAACAGTGATGCAGGGATAGAGAAAGGAACCAAAAACACAGTGAGGAAAGCCAGTGGGATTTTGGAAATAGACCAGCGGCGTAATGCCAGTGGAGCATCAAGTTTCAAACCAGTTGAAGAGCTACAAAACTACAACATTATCCATCGTCCTTCCCCATGACTGTTTTCCTCTCAGAGTTTAAGGGGAACAGGAACAGAAACTGCAGCACTCCATCCCAGTGACCCATGGCAAGAATTCTACAGAACGGGTCTGGCACTGTGAGGAAATAACAAAAAAATGCTACTTGGCACCGGGGCTGGGTTCAAACTCAGGGCAGGATGACGGATGGATGAGAAGCAACACGGTCTAGTGGCTAGAGCCCGGGCCTGGGAGTCCGAAGGTCATGGGTTCTAATCCCTACTCTGTCACTTGTCTGCTGTGCGACCTTGGGTAATTCACTTCACATCTCAGTGTGGCTCAGTGGAAAGAGCCCGGGCTTGGGAGTCAGAGGTCATGGGTTCGAATCCCCGCTCTGCCACTTGTCAGCTGTGTGACTGTGGGCAAGTCACTTGACTTCTCGGTGCCTCAGTTACCTCATCTGTAAAATGGGGATTAACTGTGAGCGTCACGTGGGACAACCTGATTGCCCTGTTTCTACCCCAGCTCTTAGAACAGCGCTCTGCACATAGTAAGCGCTTAACAAATACCAGCATCATTATTATCATTATTATTATCATCTCCGGGCCTCAGTTCCCCCATCTGTAAAATGGGTATTATGACGGTGAACCCCACGTGGGACCGGAACTGTGACCAACCCGATTTGCTTGTATCCACCCCAGTGCTTAGTGCAGTGCTTGGCACATATTTAGCACTTAACGAATATCATTTTTATTATCATTACTTAGCAATTGTGCCAGGAATGACGATAGTAGTGTGCTCTTGGTAAGCTAGTTATGGGCAGGGAATGTCACAGTTTATTGTTTTGTTGTACTGTCCCAAGTGCTTAGTGCTTTGCACGCAGTAAGCACTCAATAAATGAGATTGAATGAATTAATGAAAATACCTCTGGGGTTCGTGGAAAATCAGATATAGGAAGCCACCCTCTTTGGTAGGTGAACTCAGGACTTCAGGGGATGGTGAGTAAAAGAAGGTCCTTTCTGCCAGGCAATTCTAGAGAGCTACATATCATTGCATCGTTTGAAACCATAAAGTGATCTATTGATCAGGGGTATTTATTGAATGTTTACTAGAATCTTCGTTCTAATCTTGGCTCTGCCACTTGTCTGCTGTGTGAATTTGGACAAGTCACTTAAGGTCCCTGTGCCTCAATTCCCTCATCTATGAAATAGGTATTAAGATTGTGAGCCCCACTGGGACAGGGACTGTGTCCGACCTGATAAGCAGCGTGGCGTAATGGATAGAACACAGGCCTGGTTGTCAGAAGGTCATGGGTTCTAATCCCGGTTCCACCACTTGTCTGCTGTGTGACCTTGGGCAAGTCACTTCACTTCTCTGTGCCTCAGTTACCTCATCTGTAAAATGGGGATTGAAACTGTGAGCCCCATGTGGGACAAGGACTATGTCCAACCCAATTTGCTTGTATCCACCCCAGCACTTAGTACTGTGCCTGACAGTTAAGTGCTTAATACCATAAATATAATTATTATTATAAGCTTGTATCTACCCAGAGCTTAGTACAGTGACTGGCTCATAGTAAGTTCTTAACAAATACCTTTTTTAAAAAAGAGTGGTTATGGTGTGCTCCCCACTTTACTGAGCGTTTGAGGAGAATATTGGACTCATTGACTTAGTAATGGTCTGGGTGTGAAATCTGTAGTTTGTAACATGGAGAGATACTGTGCTTTAGAGGTCACTGGGGTCAAAGTGCTGTCACAGCCTAATATTTGTCAAGTGTAAGTCAGATCCACCTCTCAGGGTGGCACCTGCAGAGTTTCCAGTCCTCTACAGTCCCGACTATGGGAGGGAGAGTGAAGCAGAGGCCCGTCCATTCCATTCCTAGCTTGGGCAGTGGCTAACGAGTGGCAGGCCATCGGCTACCTGTCAAAACGCCCCTGTGCTGGGCAGCAGCGGCATGAGAGAGAGTCGAAGGCGGAGACCCGGGATTACTGCTTGGAGGAGGCAATGGTAGACCGTTTTCAGATTTTGACCAATAAAACTCCCTGGATATGTTAGCAGAACGATTGAAGATGGAGGTGGGGCGTTCCGGGAGAGATGGGTCCATAGCGTCACTATGGGTCGGACACGACTCGACAACAACAAATCGTATCACTGGCTATGATGCTCCTGCGCTAATCAAAAAAAGCAAAACCAGTCAATTAGGACAGGAAAGGTTGGTTCGTGTAGGTTTAATTGACTCATTTGTGCATTTTCCTGAAATTAATAACTCCCTAATGAGACAAATTAATTCATCCTTACTCTAATATTGGGGTTAAGTAAACGTTCCAATCCTAACAATATTATTAAACAATAGCTTTTTTATCCGCTCACAGGCTTTTTTGAGTATGAAAGTATTAGAGGAATAACACTGAAATCTCATACCAAAGTATTTTGGTAATTATTTCACACTCCTATTTGGGACTACATTACAATTATAATTGGATGTGAAATGAGTGGCATAAATTGATAACTGTGTTCATCATCCTCACATAGAGAGGGTTTTTTTACAAGTTTCGTGGAAAAAAAAACCCCTAGACAGACGCTTTAATTGAATTTGTAATTATTGATCTCAACAATCGTTTCTAAATAACTGTGTAATATGCAAAGCGATAATGCGCACTGAATTAAAATCGACAGCGCAGACTATTTCAATATGCTCACTAGTAAAATTGTGTATTGGGCCTCCTACAGTGAGGGAATTTAAACTGATGCTATGTGGGTTCTGGATTATAGTCAAAAGAAAAAAAAACACCCATAAAAACATTTTTACGCTTGCTCAAGATCTGCTTACTTCCCCAAATTCCAATTTCTATAAATAATGAATCCAGGCTGTTAGGTTCACTGTTGAGACAGGAGATTTATTTATGTATATTAATGTCTGCCTCCCCCCTAGACTGTGAGCTCGCTGGGGGCAGGGAATGTTTCTGTTTGTTTTTGTACTATTTGAAGCACTTAGTACAGTGCTTTCCACGCAGTAAGCACTCAATAGATAGGATTAAATGAGTGAATGAATGCGTGAAGGCTAAAGGCTCTCTAATGCTGAGGATTTTCTTACCGAAGTGCTGGTCACCAATTCCTCCCTAATAAATCCAAGGTCAAAAGAATTCATATTTGAAGTTAGCAACCAACAATTTATCCATTTGCTCCTTTCAGTATAATTTAGGTCATTAGGGTTTAGGATGCCTGCGGTTTAAAATGCTAAATGACCTAGATCGCGGCATGCATTTTGCTAGTTTAGCAAGGTCTTTCCGAGCGCAACCCTCTTTCACCCAATCTCCCACCCCCCAGTTCCGTTTCAATTTCAACTTCGGCTTGGTACTTGATTCATATTGTTCATTTTCACGCTGTGTACTTTGCTCGTGGTTTCTCCGTGGACATGGATCGATTTGGCCAAATGTGGGTGCCAGATTTTTAATGCAGTTTTCTCGTTCTCTCTTTCAGGGGTCATTTTCCAGAGGTGCATAAAGCTCGTATCAGTTTTAAAGGAGGCTTAAAAAGCTTGGATGTGCATAGGAAATATGCTTAAGTATCCTTTCTCATTCTCAACCCTAAAGCCAGTCTGGCTGCTTTTTCCCATTTATTTGCCCCGCCGAGGGTTAAGAGCTCTCGGATTAATGCTAAGCACTGGCCTGGGTTTGAAATCCATTAATAACTATACCGATGGAGCAAGAAGGAGGGTAAACTTTTCGGTAACAAGAATTTGGGTCTAAAGAAGGTAATTCTCAATACCAGGTTCTTTTTCCATAAATTGAAAACCTGAAATGAAAGATCAAGTTGGCATTCTCATCAAAGATATTTAGAAAAAGCCTACTTTGTTTAGAGTGCCGTACTGGAGGCTTAGTTGCGTCATCGGTTATTAGCAACCTCCTACTTTGGAGGACTAGAATGGATGCTTGGGATGATAATAATAATAATAATGGTATTTGTTAAGTTCTTACTATGTTCCAAGCACTGTACTAAGCACTGAGATGGATACAAGCAAATTGGGTTGGACACAGTCCTTGTCCCATGTGGGGCTCACAGTCTCAATCCCCATTTTACAGATGAGGTCCCTGAGGCACAGAGAAGTGAAATGACTTGCTCAAGGTCACACAGCAGACAAGTGGCGGAGCTGGGATTAGAACCCATGACCTTCTGTCTCCCAGGCCCGTGCTCTAGCCACTACGCCACGCTGCGTCTCTAAATACCGATCACCATTGTTATTTTGAGAATGCCTACTTGGTCGTACTGAATACTTGGGCACATCATCTATATTTAATAACCTCCAACCTTGGAGCCCTGTACCGTATGCTTGGGATCATCACTGATATTTAACGAAAGCCTACTTTGTCTGGAAGACTATACTGAACGCTTGGGAATGTCATCAGTATTTAGAGACCTTCAGCTTTGTCTGGAAACCTGTACAGGGTGTTTGGGATAACCAGATGTAAAAGACGTAGAAGAATGTCCTTCCCTCATTTCTCTCAAAGTCTTTCCTGCCTCTAAAGTTTGCAACATTTTTCCCACCTTATAAATATCAATATACTTGTCCGGGAGCATGTCTACCAACTCTGTTATGTTCTCCTAGGTGCTTAGTAGAGCGCCTGGCACGCAGTAAGTGTTCAATAAATACGATTGATTGATTCTTTATATTTAAATATGAACATCAAATGGAGGCACATTAAGGGTTTTCAGTTCATGTTATAGACGTACTCGCTCTAGTTTCCCGCTTTTTCTTCTTTATATTAACATTATTCCCCATGATTTTATCTAAACTCCAGGATTGTATAGCTTTTATTTTTCCATCTTCCTTATGTCCAGTTTCTAAGTATATTCAAAACTCCACTATTCTTCCCTATGGTTTTGTTCCTCTTAGCTGGTAATAGATGTCAATTTTTCCTATCGCTTCTACAATCTTGGTATCCTAGTGATTCCTCCTGTAACAAGGGTTTTCTTTAAGTGATCTGGATGGAATTAGAGAATGTTCTTCTCACAACGTATATCTTCTCTGTTATCTCGTATATACCCCTGTGCTTAGTGCAGGGCTTGGCACATAGTAAGTGCTTTACATTCTTATGCTTATTATTAATAGTGTCATTATTGCAGGATCTTTAAGAAGGCACAAACAGATTTGTTGTAGGAATAAACAGTTCCAAGCATGAGCAAGGGTGGGATATCGGTAATGTGGGAGTGATTTAACACCATATGGCACCAAATGGTGTTTGTTAAGCGCTTACTTTGTGACAGTCACTATACGAAATGCTGGGGTGGATACTGGGTAATCAGGTTGGACACAGTCCCTGTCCGACATGGGACTCACGGGCTTAATCCCCATTTTGCAGATGAATGAACTGAGGCATAGAGAAGTGACTTGGCCAAGGTCAAACAGCAGACAAGTGGCAGAGCCGGGATTGGAACCCAAGCCCTTCTGACTCCTAGCCCAGTGCTCTATCCACTAGAGCGCACTGCTTTTCGAGAGGCTATTCAGGGTCGGTCAGTCAGTCAAGCCTATTTATTGAGCACTTACCGTGTGCAGAGCACTGTACTAAGCACTTGGGAGAGGACATTATAACAATATAACAGGCACTCTCCCTGCCCCACAGTGACCTTACAGTCTAGATGATGCTCTTATCGTGCTAGATCAGAATTGACATTGGTGATTGGTGGAAGCTCCCGTCGGGAAAGAAGGATGAACCTCAGTCTTGAGAATTATTGCCT